>NC_079194.1:222368986-223568986 GCF_029499605.1 Hyla sarda | reverse complement strand
GTCAGAGCGCAGTTGGAGTCACGGTGAGCAGAAGGGTGCCGCTGTCCTCGAGACCCCGGTGGGATAAAGTTCTTTTCGGTTGGTGATCGTGAGCAGCTTTCTTGCCGAGACCGCTGGCAGGCGGTGGTAATAATGTAGGAGAAAATGGCAGGAGTCCCCACGCAGGGGTATCCCCTGGAAAAAAATTCTTCGGCGTTTGCTGTGAAAGCGCTTCTCCGTTGCGACAATAAATGGCTGAAACTTCTTGATTAGAAGGGGGGATTTATTATACAAACGGGTTACAAAAATAAAAAATAAAGAATAAGAAATGAAATTCAGTAGGTCCACCTTCTGAATTTCATTTCTTATTCTTTATTTTTTATTTTTGTAACCCGTTTGTATAATAAATCCCCCCTTCTAATCAAGAAGTTTCAGCCATTTATTGTCGCAACGGAGAAGCACTTTCACAGCAAACGCCGAGGAATTTTTTCCAGGGGATACCCCCGCGTGGGGACTCCTGCCATTTTCTCCTACATTAAAGTTTTTAAGCGGAATATCCAATAATTCTCACGATTCTTAAGCGAATTGAAGCTCTGGTTAGTTCCCTTTGGGATATGTTCAATAAGGAATAATTTAAAACCAGTGAAATCACATTTATGAAATTGTTGATTACTAACTTTACCTCAGATCATAAAAGAATTAGACAGATTTTAGAGAAGCACTGTTGCACTTTAATGCTGGATCCATATCTGAAGGAAATAATTCCAGATAAACCTCACATTACATTTCGGAAGTCAATTTCTTTAAAAAACATATTAGCCCCTAGTAAATGAAAACAAATTGCTAAACAATGCAGCAAAAACAGCATTTTGCTGATGTTATAGATGTAACTCCAAAGCCTGTAAATGCTGCTCTAATATGGTTCACGGCACTAAGGAGTTTAAGTCGATGGTTACAGGGGAGTGTTTTCAAATAAAATCCTACACGAATTGTGGCATAGAACATGTTACCGTATTTATCGGCGTATAACACGCACTTTTTAGGCTAAAATTTTTAGCCTAAAGTCTGTGTGCGTGTTATACGCAGATACACCCCCAGGAAAGGCAGGGGGAGAGAGGCCGTCGCTGCCCGCTTCTCTCCCCCTGCCTTTCCTGGGGTCTAGAGCGCTGCTGTCGGCCCTTTTCACCCCCTGGTTATCGGCGCCACTGCCCGTTCTGTCCCCCTGACTATCGGTGCCGGCTGCCCCGTTGCCTCCCCCCATCCCCGGTGGCATAATTACCTGAGTCCGGTCCGCGCTGCTCCGCTGCTCCAGGCCTCCGTCGTGCGTCCCCGGCGTCATTGCTATGCGCTGAACGGCGCGGCGCTCTGACGTCATGCGCCGCGCCGTGCATAGCAATGACGCCGGGGACGCACGACAGAGGCCTGGAGCAGCGGAGCAGCGCGGATCGGACTCAGGTAATTATGCCACCGGGGATGGGGGGAGGCAACGGGGCAGCTGCGCTGGCAATGGGTGCCGCTGCCCCTTCTCTCCCCCTGGCTGTCAGCGCCGCTTCTCTCTCCCTGGCTATCGGCGCCGGCACCGATAGTCAGGGGGACAGAACGGGCAGCGGCGCCGATAACCAGGGGGTGAAAAGGGCCGACAGCAACGCTCTAGACCCCAGGAAAGGCAGGGGGAGAGAAGCGGGCAGCGACGGCCTCTCTCCCCCTGCCTTTCCTGGGGGTATATCGGGGTATACACGCGCACACACGCACCCTCATTTTTTCATGGATATTTGGGTAAAAAACTTTTTTTACCCAAATATCCGTGGTAAAATGAGGGTGCGTGTTATAGGCCGGTGCGTGGTATACCCCGATAAATACGGTATTTATCTACTAGAGTGCCAGTGTGGACTTCAGTATATCGGCCGCACGATCCAACCCTTTAGATGTCGGATCAATAAGCATCGCAATAATGTTAACAATGGGTACACCCTACATAGCGTATCTAGGCATGCCTTACAATTTCATAAGTGTGATTTCACTGGTTTTAAATTATTCCCTATTGAGCATATCCCAAAGGGAACTAACCAGTGCTTCAATTCCCTTAAGAATCGTAAGAATTATTGGATATTCCGCTTAAAAACTTTAGTTACGCTTGGTCTGAACGAATATATTGAGAATATCCACTGAAATATTATTTATGAGTATTAATAGTTTTGTATTCATATACTAACTAGTCACAATAAATTCATCTATACAGGCTACAATGACCTGGATTTAAAACAAATTTTTTGGATTTTTTAACGCCGGTCGCTCTCTGTTTGAGAAAAACACTAGTTAGGCTGGGTTCACACCACGTTTTCTTAAATACGGTTCCCGTATACGGTTGGGAGGAGGGGGGCGGGGCTTAATCGCGGCGCCCGCACTCAGCCGTATTCGGGAACCGTATTTAATGCAAGTCTATGAGCCGACCGGAGGGAACCGCAGCCTCCGGTCGGCTTCGTTTTCGGCCGTATGCGGTTTCCCGACCGCAGGCAAAAACGTGGTCGACCACGTTTTTGCCTGCGGTCGGGAAACCGCATACGGCCGAAAATGAAGCCGACCGGAGGCTGCAGTTCACTCCGATCGGCTCATAGACTTGCATTAAATACAGTTCCCGAATACGGCTGAGTGCGGGCGCCGCGATTAAGCCCCGCCCCCTCCCCGTATTTAAGAAAACGTGGTGTGAACCCAGCCTTACCCGTACTTGTTACTTTCATATTTATAGTTGTGTTGTTTTTTTAAAAACTTTTAGCTATATGTAAAATCTTCCAAACAGTATTCATAATAATGTAATCTATTGACACCTCTGTCAACAACTTACCTTTTGAGCTGCGCTTTGCCGAATACAAGTGCAGCCGTTCATTCATTCATAAAGTTGTGGTACCTCATTGTGTAGATGACGCCGGGCACGTCAGATACACTACTCTGTTTATTTACATGGAATGTTCATTCATAAAACCGAGTCAGGTGATACCTTCACTATATTGTTCACCTATATCGAATTTGCTGTTTCTTTAAAAGAAATAGATTTTTTAGATTGTGAATATATGTCTATTATGTTGTGCAAAAAGAAATAACTGTGTATTTTGTTAAGTTTGTTAATTTTGTGCATTCTGATTACGCAGCTTAGGTTAATGAACCATTTCACATCCGGGTCAAAAGTGCAATAACGCTTTTATGGCAGATGTTTAATATATTATTATTACTTTTAACCCTTTGGTGTTTCTTAAATTGTGTATTTGAGCTTTTCTTTTTATGTATTGCATTTTTATGATATTTTAAACGTACTCGCACAGAAAGGGGATAGCCACGCCCCCTTTGTTTGGCGGTCTTTTTGTAGGTGTAAATTGACCGCTATTGTTATAACATGTTACATCTGCAATTGAGAAAGGGTACGCAGTGACCCGAAACGCGTCTTGCCTTTGATGTGCCTGTAAAACTGTCTTTGATTAATAAATATGGTTTTACTTGAATAAGAACGGAACATTGCCTTCATTGGAACAGCGCCAATCTTGGAGTTCTTTTTGTTTCTTGAATTTGCCTAGTTCTGGATCCGTTTTCCGGCATCCAGCATTTACTCCTTCGGCCTGCAGTTCCTTGGTACCCCGTGAATTGGGGTGATATGCATAAAACCAAGAAGTGCCACAGGTGAGAGTCCATTTTTTAGACTGTGACCCTACCTCTATATCCGCAGGATTACACAAGGCGCTGTCCTCTCTTTTTTCTTTTCTTCTCTTAAATGTATTTATGTTTTGGTAAACTGCATGACAACATATATGGCTTCTTTATTGCGCTCAAAGAGGCCCATATGAATTTTGCCTATTTAATAGGCTATGGACACCTATGCACTGACTTTTTCATTTATATTTTGTAATCTGAATAAAAAATAAAGCAACTTTCTAAATAGCCATCATTTAGCTTCGTACCATTTTGCTGCTACTCAGTGGAAGATATGATAACTCATATTATGGTTATACGCCAGCATAAATAATGGACAGGGAGAGCGAAACCTTGAATGGCAGCTCACACAGGCAGGAGATAGGGAGGACAGCAGATACAAGGCTGTCAACAGAGTAGAATCATATAAGCTGTGTACATGTATAGAAAGAAACATGGTCTCATGGTCTCAAATGGTCTCAACATGCCTAGAGGGGCGTGGCTGATGAGTATGGCGGCTGCACTGGAGGAGTGAGCGTGTATCACCGCCAAGTTACTGGCATTCGAAAACCGGCACTAAGCGGCGCGTGGGACCCGTGATTTGGAGTAAAGGAAGGAGCATGACGCGCAGCAAAGCAATGAAAAACAGCCCGGTGAAGCTTACCACCTACTACACACCGGCAGAGCCAAGTAGCAGAACAGGACTAAGGCGTCCAACGATGCAGAGAGATTCGCCGGGAGGCTCGCGCATCGGGAGAGGAACTTCAGGAAATACGACAGGACCTGCCGGAGGCCGCGGAGAGACAGGAGCAAGTGGAAATTGGAAGTCGGAAGATCACGTGACCGCAACCCTCCGGCAGACGCAGAGAGCACAGGAGACAGCGGAGATGCAGCAACCGAAGACGTCGCAGAGAAACAGACAAGCTGGAGTAGAGGCAGAGAGCAGCAGGAACCTGTTGGTGGCCACAATGGAGGACCAGAGCAGACTTCACCACCACGAGGTTAGTGTATACCCAGATACATTAAGGGATAACATACAGAGCGGCATATTCCTGGAGGATACTAACTGGCCAACATTAGTGGTAAGAGAGGTGAAGGACAATGATAAATTTAAAAAAAAAGGGGTAATGGAGACTGCCTCCGCAGGGGACACGGGTACAGTAAAGCCCCAAGTACAGGAAGAGAAGGGGGAAATGGTCAAAAACTTAGGAGCAATACCGAGAGTACAAAATACCCCTAAAGCCCAACCCCGCATACCATCTCTAGCAAACCTCTCGGCTCCAATTGCATTTAGCCCCATGGCACGACTTGCAGTAAACTTACAAACACTATTTGAATCATCACCTCCAGAACAAAGGTCTACATTGGCTCCATCACAGAGGGGAGAGGGAGTTAAGAACGGAGGTGGCAAGGGAAATAAAAACCTAGCAAATGATGAGGCCCCAATAACAGAGTGGGCAATGAGACAAATGCTGCAGGAATTACAAAGCTCCTTTTCCAACATACTGCAGAGTGCAGTGTCAAGTATTCATAAGGAAATACAGGAGCTTGGCACTCGGACCTCCTGCATTGAGCAGAAAGTTGATGAAACAGTAACAGCGCTCAATACAGTAGTAAAATAAGTGGGGGAGATGAAAAAAGAAATTGAAACTTTAAAAAAACTGATTACAAATATAGAGGATCACTCCCGGAGGAATAACCTCCGAGTCAGGAGAATACCAGAGTCAATCATGCAGGACGAACTGGGCCCCTACATGCTGGAATATTTTATGCATTTGATTCCACAGCAAGCAAAAGCGGACTTTCTGATCGATAGAATTCACAGATTGCCCAAACCAAAATCCCTGCCAAATACACTCCCAAGGGACGTAATTATGCAAATACATTTTTTTCACGTGAAAGAGAAAATGTTGACAGCAATTCGGGATCACCCGCAGTTGCCAGAGAAATTTGGGAAGATTGTAATATTCCCAGACTTATCAGCTGCCACATTATTAAGAAGAAGGGATTTCTCCCAGGGGACACGTCTCCTGTGAGAGAATGGGATCCTATACAGATGGGGATTCCCTGTAAAAATAATAATCTCATACAAAGGAGCAAAACATGTGATACTGTCACCGCAAGAACTTACCAAAACTTGCCAAGAATGGGGCCTCACAGATAAAGAGGAAAGAACTATCAGCTCACTAGGGAGCTCTCTGCCTCAACTATCGCCTCAACTATCACCTGAATGGACATTAGTAAACCACAGGAATAAGGGTCAGAAGAAGACCCCACAATCAAACTAAGCTATGGGAAATTAAGTGACTATTATTTTTCCTTCCTTTCTTCACCTTTTTGCTACTTATCCATTTTTTTCCCACAAGAAAGCCGGGCTAGCCGGGTAGTAATAAATTGGAGCAATTCCAATAGCCCCTTGGAACCGGATGACAGGGTTTATCCATCAAAAGATGACTTTTTGTGTTTATCATGTGTTTATGGACTGGTCATGTTCCTTCCTTTCCTTCTTTTTTTTTCTTTTTTTTCATCTATAAGATTGCTTTAGGTTTTTGTGGTAAAATAATATTAAGTAAAGTCACAAAGTTATACTACCACTGTCTTAATTACTTACCCTCCTTTTTTTCCTTTCTTTTATCCAACGAGATCCTGATCACAAGGTGGGAGGAGACCTATTTTCAGATGGGGAGGTGGGAGGAGGTTTTCAAGCATCAAGGGTGAGTACCTTTTTCCTCTACGGATGGATACACTACTTATTGGGACTGTATTTAAAGCAATTTATAGCACTTCTCAATGGTACTTAAGATTATGTCTCTAAATGTGAAAGGGCTTAACTCCCCCTATAAACGTTCCCTACTACATAAAGAGATGTCACGACAGTCTAGGGACATATATTGCATACAGGAGACCCACCTTAATCAAAAAGACTTGTTTAGATTAAACCATACAAGGTACCCAACAATTGTATCTGCACCTGCAATCTGTAAAAAAGGAGGGGTCTCAATTTTTATTAAAGACACATTGGCAACTACAATTCACAAGCAAAATTTGGATGAGAAGGGTAGATATGTAATTGTAGTTTGTTGTATAAATAACATAGAGTACACATTGGTAGGTATATGTAGTCCTAACTGCAAGCAACATACATTTCTGAAAAAGGTTTTAAAAAAAAGTATATAGAGTCAAAAAGGGTAGCCTAGTAATGATGGGGGATTTCAACATGACTACATGGCCATCAATGGACTCAACTACACAGGGAGGGAAATACGAACCAACTACGTATGCTAAAACACTCAGCTCTTATCAATTAATAGACCCATGGCGAGGACAACACCCTGGAGAGAGGGATTTTACGTTCTACTCACCAAGACACGGCACATACACCAGAATCAACGTTTTCTTACTGGAGGCCTACTGCCTAGATAAGGTAGAATCCACAGACATTGGCACAATGACATGGTCGGACCATAGTCCAATTTTTCTTGATTTAAAAGAATCATATAATGCATATGCAAATAAGGTGTGGCGCCTGAATACATATGTTTTGAACCACCCGGATTTTCAGGATGCAACAAAAAAAAATGGTGGAGTCATATTTCTCTATTAATGATAATGGGGAGGTATCTGAGTCAACTCTTTGGTGTGCTCATAAAGCAAAGGTAAGGGGCCATTTTATTAAACAGACTGCTTTTAAAAAAAACTAAATAGGCAAGCCATTCTTAAAACTCAACAACAACTAGCCCAACTACACTCCCTAAATAAATTTCAGTATGATAGTCAGCAAAGGAAATTTCAGAACTGAATAACAAACTGTCAGGATTCGGACTGGTATGCAGCTGGTATGGTTTTCACCAGAGCCCGCCGCAAAGCGGGATGGACTTGCAGCGGCAGGTAACCCCCAGGTCGTTCCACCCGATAGCGACTCAACCCCAACTGACAGCTGAGACAGGTGCGGTACACAGGGACAAGGCAAGAGCAAGGTCGGACGTAGCAGAAGGTCAGGGCAGGCAGCAAGAGTCGTAGTCAGGGGCAACAGCAGAAGGTCTGGGTACACAGGCTTGGGAACACACTAAACGCTTTCTCAGGGCACTAAGGCAACAAGATCCGGCAAGGACAGGAAGGGGAAGCGGGTTTATATACACATGGAGCAGGTGGAAGCTAATTAGGAAGATTGGGCCTGGTACCAATTAGCGGTGCGCTGGCCCTTTAAATCTGAGAGCCCCGGCGTGCGAGCGCCCTAGAGAGCGGGGCCGCGCGCACCAGGACCCAGCAGGAGATCGGGACAGGTGAGTGGGACGGGGTGCGATCCGCGAGCGGGCACGTCCCGCTAGGCGGATCGCATCCCCGCCGGGCACAACAGAGCAGCGTCTCCAGTCAGCGCTGCTGAACGGAGCGCTGCAGGGCAGAAGACGCCTCGAGCGCTCCGGAGGAGGAGGGGGGGCCGGAGCGCTCGGCGTAACACAAACTACACCAATTAAACCATCATGAATTTGATTCTGCATTGAGTAGTCTACGGGTATCTAAGTACTGGCAGGGCAGTAGGCCAGGTGCACTCTTAGCCAAACAAGTAAAGGCCCGCCAAGAAAAGTCCCGTATTCCCTACATTAATAATAATAATAATAAGGATAAAATTATAGACCCTAAGGGCATAGCTGACATTTTTGCAGGCTACTATAATAAACTTTATAACCTCAAACTAGATAAATCTGTAACACAATCTACGGAGGAAGGAATACCGTTTTTTTAGAATAGATTAAAGTTACCACAGGTCACGGAAGATGAACTAAATGAACTAGAAAAGCCTATTAATGAATTAGAATTGAGTAAAGCCATGCCAGCTCTAAAACAGAATAAGTCCCCGGGGCCGGATGGGCTATCAAATGAATACTATAAAACCCACAGACCACTTCTAGTCCCATACCTAACAAAAGTATATAACGTGGCATTAATGTGTGGCTCATTCCCACAGGAAATGTTGGAAGCACTAATTGTTACCCTACCCAAGGAAAGGAAGTCACTGGATGAGCCGGCCAATTATAGACCAATAGCATTGTTAAATACAGACTTAAAAATATATTCATCTATCCTTGCTAAAAGATTAAATAAAATACTACCACAATTAATAGACAATGACCAGGTGGGGTTTGTGCCGGGACGACAGGTAACCAACGGAACACGACGAATCCTAGATTTGACGGCAGTTATGGAAAAACGAGGGGTGTCTTCTCTGCTTCTCACAATAGACGCAGAGAAGGCATTCGATAGGGTACATTGGGGTTACTTAAGACTAGTATTAGAGAAATTTGGGTTAGGAGGAGCTAGTGTGAAAGGTATTCTTGCCCTGTACTCAGACCCCTCCGCAAGGGTTTACACCTCGGGAGCCAGGTCTAAAATGTTTTTATTTCAAACGGGACCAGACAGGGGTGTCCACTGTCACCTCTGATCTTTACCATGATGATGAGTACAAGTGGGCAATAAGAACCATCGCATAGGACTTTTTGAGGATGACATTATCCTGTGTCTGACAAATCCAGAGAAGTCGTTAACCTGTGTCACTGCCCTGTTAACAGAATTCGGGGAGTTAAATTACTATAAAGTTAATACGACCAAGTCCATGATATTATGCATTGCAATCCCACCTGATCTTAAAAATAAATTACAAAAAACTTTTTCTTTTCAATGGGCCAAAGACCAGATTACATATGTGGGGATGCTAATAACGAGTCCCTTATCTAATATAACAGAAGTAAATATTGCTAGGTTATGCTCCATGATATCAAGGACAAGTGAAACATACAATAATTTACCATTGACCTAGGCAGGACAAATCGCAGTAGTGAAAATGGTAATATTGCCAAAAATTTTATACTGTCTTCGTAACCTGCCAGTATTGATGCCCAAGAAGACGATATCTGTATTGCAGAAGCATTTAATGGAAATAATTTGGCAAAAAAAGAAAGCTAGAGTAAGAGCCGATTTATTATATCTCCCAGTAGACCGGGGGGGGGGGGGGGGGGGGGGGAGATGGGATGCCCGGACTTGAGAAGATATCAGTATGCCATAATTTTTGAACAATTGCAATATTGGTGGCGTAATGATAACTCAAAACAATGGATAGAAATTGAGACATGTATGGTCCCAGAGCCAACGTTAAAGGGGGCATTATGGAGCCGAAGATTGGGTTCTAAAATCTCTGGAAATGAATCTCAAATAATCTTAGCAGCCCTCCGGATCTGGAATCTCCCTATAGTCCAAAACACATTATTCTCACTGAGTATAGGTGAAATCCCACTGGAAACCTTTCAGATGCAAATTAACAACACGTTTTAAAAATTGGATGGATCAGGGGATACACACATATGATAACATCCTAGACGAAGGAAGGCTTCTCTCTTTTGATCAACTCCAAGCTAAATACCAGCTACCAACCAAAGACTTTTACAAATTCCTTCAGCTTAGACAGTTTATAAGCACAGTAGAAGTCCCGAAGCATAATATATTCTCCACACTAAAAAAGGAGTCAAAAGTAATTATGAAAGCTACCTCTAAATGTTATAGAGCACTGGTGGGAAAGTGGGAACCTCTGCCGGTCTGTGCGAGGTGGGAGGCGGATCTGGGGAAGTCCTTTTCTGATGAGCAATGGGCCAATGCTTTTTCCCTATGTGCCAGGGCCTCCAGGTGCGCGTCCCATTTCGAGACCGACAGGAAATTACTTTACAGATGGCATTTAACACCTCAGAGACTGTCGAAATTGTATCTGAATGTCTCTGATAAATGTTGGCGCTGTAACACACAGGTGGGAACACTAGTACATATGTGGTGGGAGTGCCCTTACATCCAGAATTTTTGGAGTCAAATCTTCAGTACACCATCTAGAATTATAGGGTGTAAGTATGTCTGGGGTCCGGAGGTAGCACTCTTGAACCTCAACCTAAAACATTTAACAATTTCCGAAACAACAGTTATAGTACATTGTTTGACAACAGCAAGAAATAGAATAGCAGCAAAATGGAAGAGTACTGAAATTCCAGAAATAAATACTATACTTAACCCCTTAAGGATGCAGGACGTACTCAAACGGCCCCTTTTCCGAGTCCTTAAGGACTCAGGACGTTTGAGTACGTCCTGTCAAATCCAGGCCCCCCGCCGCTAGCTGGAGGGGAGTTGGTGCCCGATGCCTGCTGAAATCGTTCAGCAGGCATCGGGGCATATCGCCCAGGGGGGTCATTATGTCCCCCCATGTCGGCGATGGCCGCAGATCGCTGGACAATTCAGTCCAGCGATCTGCGGCAGATTCCGGGTCAATCGGGTCTCCAGTGACCCGGAATTACAGGCTGTTCGGGGCCGTCTCCGACGGCCCCGAACAGCCAGAGCCTGCAGGGGTGAGGTGGCACTGGTGCCACCTCACGATCGCCCTGATTCGTCGGCCGGATTACCGGCCGACCAATTAGGGCGCCTGCTGCGGGTGTCACTCCCGCAACCCGCTCCGCCCCTCTTCCGGAGGACGTGAGCGGGTGCGGGACGTGCACCCCGGGTGCTGGGGACCCCGATCCCCGGCGTCAATGTTGGGATCAGAGCCCCAGGAGCGACGGCCACGGCGGCGACGGGACTGACCTGCAGCGTCGATCAGCAGCAGCAGGAGGTGAGTGACAGCCTCCTGCTGTTGCTTAGCAACAGCTCCCAGCATGCAAAAAGGGCATGCTGGGAGCTGTAGTTATGCAACAGCAGGAGGCAGACCACCACAACTCCCAGCATGCCCTTATGGGCATGCTGGGACTTGTAGTTTTGCAACAGCTGGAGGCACATTTTTTCTATGGAAAAGTGTACCTTCAGCTGTTGTGTAACTACAACTTCCAGCTTGCACAAACACCTAAAGTGCATGCTGGGAGTTGTAGTAGTGCATCTGCTGGTTGCATAACTACAACTCCCAGCATGCCCGTTGGCTGTCGGTGACTGCTGGGAGTTGTAGTTTTGCAAAAGCTGAAGGCACACTGAGTTATGTAGCAAACCAGTGTGTCTCCAGCTGTTGCATAACTACAGTCCCCAGCATCCCCAGCCAAAGTAGTATGCCTCCAGCTGTTGCATAACTACAAGACCCAGCATGCCCTTCTGCTGTCCATACATGCTGGGGGTTGTAGCTTTTACAACAGCTGAAGGCACACTGGTTGCAAAACACTGAGTTTGTTACCAAACTCTGTGTTTCACAACCAGTGTGCCTCCAGCTGTTGCAAAACTACAACTCCCAGCATGCACTAATAGACCGTACATGCTGGGAGTTGTAGTTTTGCAACAGCTGGATGCCCCCCCCCCCCCAATGTGAACGTACAGGGTACACTCACATGGGCGGAGGATTACAGTAAGTATCCGGCTGCAAGTTTGAGCTGCGTCAAATTTTCTGCCGCAGCTCAAACTGCCAGCGAGAAACTACTGTGAACCCCCGCCCATGCGACTGTACCCTAAAAACACTACACTAACACACAATAAAAAGTAAAAAACACTACGTATACACATACCCCTATACAACCCCCCTCCCCTCCCCAATAAAAATGAAAAACGTCTGGTACGCCACTGTTTCCAAAACGGAGCCTCCAGCTGTTGCAAAACAACTACTCCCAGTATTGCCAGATAGCCACTGACTGTCCAGGCATGTTTGGAGTTTTACAACAGCTGGAGGCACCCTGTTTGGGAATCACTGGCGTAGAATACCCCTATGTCCACCCCTATGCAAGTCCTTAATTTAGGTCTCAAATGCGCATGGCGCTCTCACTTTGGAGCCATGTCGTATTTCAAGGCAACAGTTTAGGGTCACATATGGGGTATCGCCGTACTCGGGAGAAATTGTGTTACAAATTTTGGGGGGTATTTTCTGCTTTTACCCTTTTTAAAAATGTAAAATTTTTGGGAAAAGAGGCATTTTAGGTAAAAAAAAAACATTTTTTTTTACATATGCAAAAGTCGTGAAACATCTGTGGGGTATTAAGGTTCACTTAACCCCTTGTTACGTTCCCCGAGGGGTCTAGTTTCCAAAATGTGATGCCATGTGTTTTTTTTTTTTTTTTGCTGTCCTGGCACCATAGGGGCTTCCTAAATGCGGCATGCCCCCAGAGCAAAATTTGCTTTCAAAAAGCCAAATGTGACTCCTTCTCTTCTGAGACCTGTAGTGCGCCAGCAGAGCACTTCTCACCCCCATATGGGGCGTTTTCTGAATCGGGAGAAATTGGGCTTCAAATTTTGGGGGGTATTTTCTGCTTTAACCCTTTGTAAAAATGTAAATTTTTTGGGAAACCAAGCATTTTAGGTAATTTTTTTTTTTATACATATGCAAAAGTTGTGAAACCCCTGTGGGGTATTAAGGCTCACTTTACCCCTTGTTACGTTCCCCAAGGGGTCTAGTTTCCAAAATGGTATGCCATGTGGTTTTTTTTGCTGTCCTGGCACCATAGGGGCTTCCTAAATGCGGCATGCCCCAGAGCAAAATTTCCTTCTAAAAAACCAAATGTGACTCCTTCTCTTCTGAGACCTGTAGTGCGCCAGCAGAGCACTTTTCACACCCATATGGGGTGTTTTCTGAATCGGGAGAAATTGGGCTTCAAATTTTGGGGGGTATTTTCTGCTATTACCCTTTGTAAAAATTTAAATTTTTGGGGAAACCAAGCATTTTAGGTACATTTTTTTTTTTTACATATGCAAAAGTTGTGAAACCCCTGTGGAGTATTAAGGTTCACTTTACCCCTTGTTACGTTCCCCAAGGGGTCTAGTTTCCAAAATCGTATGCCATGTGGGGTTTTTTGCTGTCCTGGCACCATAGGGGCTTCCTAAATGCGGCATGCCCCAGAGCAAAATTTCCTTCTAAAAAACCAAATGTGACTCCTTCTCTTCTGAGACCTGTAGTGCGCCAGCAGAGCACTTTTCACCCCCATAAGGGGTGTTTTCTGAATTGGGAGAAATTGGGCTTCAAATTTTGGGGGGTATTTTCTGCTTTAACCCTTTGTAAAAATGTAAATTTTTTGGGAAACCAAGCATTTTAGGAAATTTTTTTTTTATACATATGCAAAAGTTGTGAAACCCCTGTGGGGTATTAAGGTTAACTTTACCCCTTGTTACGTTCCCCAAGGGGTCTAGTTTCCAGAATGGTATGCCATGTGTTCTTTTTTGCTGTCCTGGCACCATAGGGGCTTCCGAAATGCGGCATGCCCTCAGAGCAAAATTTCCTTCAAAAAAGCCAAATGTGACTCCTTCTCTTCTGAGACCTGTAGTGCGCCAGCAGAGCACTTTTCACCCCCATATGGGGTGTTTTCTGAATCGGGAGAAATTGGGCTTCAAATTTTGGGGGGTATTTTCTGCTTTAACCCTTTGTAAAAATGTAAAATTTTTGGGGAAACCAAGCATTTTAGGTAATTTTTTTTTTTTTTACATATGCAAAAGTTGTGAAACCCCTGTGAGGTATTAAGGTTCACTTTACCCCTTGTTACGTTCCCCAAGGGGTCTAGTTTCCAAAATGGTATGCCATGTGTTTTTTTTTGCTGTCCTGGCACCATAGGGGCTTCCTAAATGCGGCATGCCCCAGAGCAAAATTTCCTTCTAAAAAACCAAATGTGACTCCTTCTCTTCTGAGACCTGTAGTGCACCAGCAGAGCACTTTTCACCCCCATATGGGGTGTTTTCTGAATCGGGAGAAATTGGGCTTCAAATTTTGGGGGGGTATTTTCTGCTTTAACCCTTTGTAAAAATGTAAATTTTTTGGGAAACCAAGCATTTTAGGTAATTTTTTTTTTTACATATGCAAAAGTTGTGAAATCCCTGTGGGGTATTAAGGTTAACTTTACCCCTTGTTACGTTCCCCAAGGGGTCTAGTTTCCAAAATGGTATGCCATGTGTTTTTTTTTTTGCTGTCCTGGCCCCATAGGGGCTTCCTAAATGCGGCATACCCCCAGAGCAAAATTTCCTTCAAAAAAGCCAAATGTGACTCCTTCTCTTCTGAGACCTGTAGTGCGCCAGCAGAGCACTTTTCACCCCCATATGGGGTGTTTTCTCAATCGGGAGAAATTGGGCTTCAAATTTTGGGGGGTATTTTCTGCTATTACCCTTTCATCCAAAATGGTATGCCATGTGTTTTTTTTTGCTGTTCTGGCACCATAGGGGCTTCCTAAATGTGACATGCCCCCCAAAAACCATTTGTCGCTCCTTCCCTTCTGAGCCCTCTACTGCGCCCGACGAACAATTAACATAGACATATGAGGTATGTGCTTACTCGAGAAAAATTGGGTTTCAAATACAAGTAAAAATTTTCTGCTTTTTACCCCTTGTAAAAATTCAAAAATTGGGTCTACAAAAACATGCGAGTGTAAAAAATGAAGATTGTGAATTTTCTCCTTCACTTTGCTGCTATTCCTGTGAAACACCTAAAGGGTTAAAACGCTGACTGAATGTCATTTTGAATACTTTGGGGGGTGCAGTTTTTATAATGGGGTCTTTTATGGGGTATTTCTAATATGAAGACCCTTCAAATCCACTTCAAACCTGAACTGGTCCCTGAAAAAAAGCGAGTTTAAAAATGTTGTGAAAAATTGGAAAATTGCTGCTGAACTTTGAAGCCCTCTGGTGTCTTCCAAAAGTAAAAACACGTCAATTTTATGATGCAAACATAAAGTAGACATATTGCATATGTGAATAAAAAAAATATATTTTGAATGTCCATTTTCCTTAGAAGCAGAAAGCTTCAAAGTTAGAAAAATGCAAAATTTTCAAATTTTTCATCAAATTTGGGGATTTTTCACCAAGAAAGGATGCAAGTTACCACAAAATTTTACCACTATGTTAAAGTAGAATATGTCACGAAAAAACATTCTCGGAATCAGATTGATAACTAAAAGCATTCCAGAGTTATTAATGTTTAAAGTGACAGTGGTCAGAATTGCAAAAAATGGCTGAGTCCTTAAGTTGAAAAAGGGCTCAGTCCTTAAGGGGTTAATATTACTCACCATAACTGTTTGATGGAAAGCTCCATAGCTGCCATTAATGGCACACTTCCTCAATTTAACAAGGCATGGTCTAGATGGTTAAAATGTAGGCCATTGGACAGACTAAACTAAAAGGGAATAATAACCACGGCCTTACCACTTTTGCCATCCTGCCATTTTTACCTCCTTGGCAATCTCTCCAAACCTCTTTTTCTCGATACTTGTCTTACTTGCCTGATCTTGATCGCCCTCCCCCCTCCCCTCCCCTCCCCCCCCCCCCCTCTCCCTTCCCTCTCTCGTCCTTATCTTATCTTTTTCTGCTTTTCTTTTTCTGGCTCCCCCAGCAGCCCCCTGGAGATTTGTTTGGGTGGCGTTGGACAATTCTTTTTTGGTTCCAGCACCTGATCGGGGGGGGGGGGGGGTGGGGGGGGGTTTCAGTAGCAGCGGGATATATTATTGTTTGGATGTTGTATATGCTTGAGAATTGTAAATAAAAAAAATAAAAAATGTTCTACATTATGTGATGAATTTTAATGTTTTCTCAGATTAAGATAAATTAGACAAATCCTCCTCAATTTGCAATTAACGTTACACTTTAATACACAGGATCATGCAATAGCGACTAGTATGCTGTTAATATGTAGTTATGTTTTTTTTAAATCTAATTTGTACTAAGCAGTCTACAGTAATATATTTTGTCTAGAAAGGTAATACACTAAAATTTGCTTTGTTTTGTGCTAAAAGTACAAGAATTCACATAACTATGGACCACTTTGCAGTGCCCGATTCTAGCACTTGCAAGCTTGTCTGGTGTAATCTAATATATTTGGCACTGGGAAAATATCCGGGGATAAGGCAGGATTATGACAACATATTCTTTGTGTGTTTGATGAACTTGTACAGCAACTTGGCATCTGGTGGTTTGTCTGTAAGTAATGTTCTGCCCATAGCCATTGCAAGATGGCATTGCTAGCTATGAAAAGTGTCAAATAGATCTCTTGTAAGCCAGGGACACGTACCAAATACATCAGGACGAAAGAACAGAAACAATAACCAGATAGTTAGAACTAGAGAAAAAGAACATGTAGGGACATAGAGTGCAGCAATAAATGAAACGCAGAGATGAGAGATATGTAATAAGCTGTACAGTGTGTGCCACTATAAAACATAACATCAGTGAAATGGGAACAGTAAGTACTATGGCAGCTCCTTGAAAAGGACTAAAAAGAGATATAAGATAGTTTTAATAGACTTTAAAGGGATTGACAGCCATTTTTACATTCTCTATTAGGTCTTTCTGGTGCAAATTAAAGGGGTACTTGGCTGGAAAACATTTTTTTTAAATCAACTGGTGCCAGAAAGTTAAACAGATTTGTAAATTATGTATAGAGAAATATTGCCCGGACCTTCCAAGGTAGTGTGATTTGATTGAATAGACAATAGATAACTGGGTCGTACTCCAATAATAATTCAATGGTTATTTATTAAAATGTATAGTGCATTACTCCTCACAGGGCCCTTGTGAGAAAAAACACATATAATAGATATACAAAATTAAATATACAGGATTAAACGATCTTAAAATGTAAAAATATTATAAAAATATATATCACTGGCATAGAAAATAGCTCTATGTGGACGAATTCATATAACGTCTTTAGGTTATTGTGAAGATATAGTATAAATGTCCTTTTGTGTATCTTCACAATACCCTAAGGACATTTATACTATATCTTCACAATACCCTAAAGACGTTATATGAATTCGTCCACATAGAGCTATTTTCTATGCCAGTGATATATATTTTTATAATATTTTTACATTTTAAGATCGTTTAATCCTGTATATTTAATTTTGTATATCTATTATATGTGTTTTTTCTCACAAGGGCCCTGTGAGGAGTAATGCACTATACATTTTAATAAATAACCATTGAATTATTATTGGAGTACGACCCAGTTATCTATTGTCTATTCAATCAAATCACACTACCTTGGAAGGTCCGGGCAATATTTCTCTATACATATTTCGTTATCTTTTTGCAGCTGTGGTATAGTTGCATGCCCTGTTGACCTCAGGTAGTGTCTACACATTAATTGTGAGCTGCACTTGCACCTTTTTTCCTTTTCTTCAGATTTGTAAATTACTTCTATTTAAAAATCTTAATCCTTCCAGTACTTATCAGCTGCTTTATGCTACAGAGGAAGTTCTTTTTTTTTTGAACTTCCTTTCTGTCTGACCACAAGTGCTCTCTGCTGACACCTCTGTCCATGTCTGGAACTGTCCAAAGCAGGAGAGGTTTGCAATGGGGATTTGCTCCTACTCTGGACAGTTCCTAAATGGACAGAGGTGTCAGCAGAGAGCACTGTGGTCAGACAAAAAGGAAATTCGAAAAGGAAAGAACTTCCTGTGGAGCATACAGCAGCTGATAAGTACTAGAAGGATTAAGATTTTTAAATAGAAGTAATTTATAGTAGTAAGATATATATATATATATATATATATATATATATATATATATATATATTAACCTGCCAAGGTACAAGCATCTATCACACACATGCAAAACAGCTGACTTTCAGTGATGCTCTTTGCATGTCTCAGTGAGGCTCTATACATGTTTAAGTGAGGCTCTGTGCAACTGTCAATCAAGCTCAGTGCAGAAAAGCACTTCCTGTATTTGGTCTCCTGCCAGGCCGGGAGGAGACCAAACTCACTGTATTAATTGCAGCAGGTACCAGAACAGCACCACCTAGTGGCTGCTTTTTCTATTACATTTTAAACATATTTATGTTGATAATTTTAAAAGCAAGTGAATGGGAAAGTGTTTGCCAATTACACAATGAACTCTTTATTAAACATTTCATTTCATGACAGGAACTCTTTAAAGATAACAATATGAGGGAGATTTATCAAAACATGTGTAGAGGAAGAGTGGTGCAACTAGACTGCTTCTGCTTGGTTGCTATGGGCAATTACTTCACATTTCTTCCATCCAGGTTTTGATAAATATCCTTCTATATTAGTAAATGATATGTCTTTGGGACCTATTTATAGTGATGAGCGTCAGGGGCCTTATTCAAATTCACGATATTTCATGAATGTATGGATGAATATTCGTTCTCTGTTCACGAAATTCGCATATTCGCTATGTTCTTTCCCTTTTTTTCATGCGAAAATTCGTAATGAAATTCACATAGTGCACATGCACGATTATATCTTTCACCTAAAAGAGGGAGGGATCAGTGTCCTCTGGAAGTGATATTCGCATATCCAAAATATTCGTGCTCCACACTGACTCAGTAAATAATATTGGAGCCTTCTTTGTACCACAAGTTGGAAGCAGGGAGGGATGATCACTTTTTCTTTTTTTTTTTTACACAGTACACATCATTGTTGTGACATGTACTGTGAAGGAAAAAAAAGAATATTTGTCATTACGGATATATATCGCTAGATTCTAAATATTCGCAAAATCGTGAAGTCCCGATATTCGTGGAAAAAAATCACATTTCGAATATTCGCGCTCAACACTATTTATTTACACACAATTTTCTGATACCAGAACACCCTTTAAGCCCTCACATCTACTATTCTATCCGCTTCCATTGCTTTTCTTGTGCTGCCTTTTTTCTTTCTTTCTATTTTCCTCTCTGCTAACCTATAACAGTGCTAACCATACGACACAACAGTTTTCTGGAACACTCGAAAACACTTGTGCAAAGCTACAGGTTATTTTCATTATGTAGGCTTCATCTAAAACTATTGTCTGTGTATAAGTGACATCAGCAAACAGAAGAACATATTTGTGAATCTAATAATACAAGACAAATTTGCAGTCTTCACTCTAGTTTTTTTTGACATTTAAATAATGCTTTTTTAACATTATACCTATTGGAATGAAGCATTTATGGCTGATGGATTTATTTCCAGACCTTAAAGGGGTACTCTGGCACTAGAGAATTTTTCTGTAACCCATAGCAGCAACTTGCAACAATTTGGCTTGAATTTATTACTACCATATATACTCGAGTATAAGCCGACACGAGTATAAGCCGAGGCCCCTAATTTCACCCCAAAAACCCAGGAAAAGTTATTGACTCGACTATAAGCCTAGGGTGGGAAATACATCATCCCCCCTGTGTTATCACCCCCCCTGTCATCATCCCCCCTGTCATCATCCAGACCCCGGTCATTATCACCCCCGTCATCATCACCCTGTCATTATCACCCCCGTCATCATCATCCTGTCATTTTCACCCCATCATCATCTCCCCCCCTTCATCACTACCCCATCATCATCACCCTATCATCATCCCCCCCTTCATCATCACCGCCTGTCAATCCCCTCAGTGGTCTTCAACCTGCGGACCTCCAGATGTTGCAAAACTACAACTCCCAGCATGCCGATGGCTGTCCGGGCATGCTGGGAGTTGTAGTTTTGAAACATCTGGAGGTCCGCAGGTTGAAGACCACTACGTGGGCCTTCGTCATCATCCAGAACCCCCTTTAGTTTTCTACTCACCTCCCCTCGCTGGGAAGGAAGGGTGAGCTGGTCTGGGCCATCTATGCTGCAGGGACCGTCCGGTGGGGAGGGTTAGTCGTTCCGGGCTGTACATTTTCACCGAGAGGCCCTCTCCGGGCCGGCTCTCTTCCGCTCGTTCCGGGCCAGCCCCGGCTTAGTGACGTTGCCTTGATGACGACGCATGGGGACGTTCATGCGCATGAACGTCCCTGTGCGTCGTCATCAAGGCAACGTCACTAGTCCGGGGCAGGCCCGGAGCGCGGAGAAGAGGGCCCCCCCGGTGAAAATGGACAGCCCGGAACGACTAACCCTCCCCACCGGACGGTCCCTGCAGAATAGATGGCCCGGAACAGCTCACCCTTCCTTCCCACTGAGGGAAGGGGTGTAGAAAACAAAAGCGGGGGTCTGGATGATGACCCGCTGTCCCTCCGTTCATAATATCTCTACCTGGTTTGTCTGGCCAAGCCCCCTGAGATGACAAAAGTATGTAACATTTTATCACAGAATGGCAGTGGCAGCACAATTTTTCGTGATGAAAACACCCCACTCGGCTTATACTCGAGTGAACTCTCCGCCTGTCAATCCCTTCATCAGTGGTCTTCAACCTGCGGACCGCCAAATGTTTCAAAACTGCAACTCCCAGCATGCCCGGACAGCTGATGGCTGTCCGGGCATGCTGGGAGTTTTAGTTTTGCAACAGAAGTACAATAGTTTTCTCTATTTTTTCTGTTGTCCCTGTAATATGCTCTGCCACTGCCATTCTGTGATAAAATGTTACATACTTTTGTCATCTCAGGGGGCTTGGCCAGACAAACCAGGTAGAGATATTATGAACGGAGGGACAGCGGGTCTTCAGGGGTCCCAAAATGTTGAAATTCAGCCGGAACATAACTTGGGAAACCAGGTAACTCCTGTAAACACTGTCCCTTGTTCATCGTTGGATGACCCCTTAAAAAAATATATTTCTTCTCCTCTTTACATTGTTCTGAACTTTGAAAGAGCTTATAATTAAGAAAAGAAAGTGTTCCCTCACTTTGAAGGATACCGTTTAAATTGCAGCTCCTTGTCACTATCTTTCCTACGCTTTGATTTCTTTTCACACTGTGAAGAATGATTCAGAGAGAAGACAATAGCATGATATGAGTTGACCGATAGGTAGAAATTGGAGAAATCCTGGACGTTCTCACACCTCAGTGAAGCTGCTGCTGGGATCTCAGCAGGGAATAAATAGCTGCAGTTCTGCAAATTACTGCTTTATGTTTTATTTTTTGTGGAATCAGAAGTTGTCTGATTGCAAACATGGAGAATGAATTGAGCAACAAATTTAGCTACAAAGTTGAGGTAAGTTGATACAAGTTCAATGTATATTTTATTACACCTTCAAAATATTTTTAATGATGCATATTATTACCTTTGTTTAAAGGCTCTATTCATATTGCGAAAGTGTATGTCTCTTGGCTACTGGCACTCTTTAGAAGTATCCCCTTCAGTGGTAGACTGGTAGACCTGGGAACCTCTGTACGCTCTGCAGGGGCTGTGGCTCCATGCATTCTCAGAATAATATGGCCCAAGCTAGTGGAGAAAGGGCCTGACTGACTATTTAGAGCAGGGGTCCTCAAACTACGGCCCGCGGGCCACATGCGGCCCGCCGAACACATTTTTCCGGCCCGCCGCTGCCTGGGATCTCCATGTGTCCCGAAAGATGTTTTCAGGACACAGGGATGTGCTTTCGGAGACCCCGCGTTTACTTTAAAAACGCAGGGGCCGCCGGGAAGGTGGCGCACGCATGGACGTCACTGACGCCGTGCGTGCGCCCATAGCAACGGGGCGTGGAGGAGCGGGGCAGCGATGAGGACGTGCGCTGGCCAGCTAGGTAAGTGCTACCAGCGGCACGTTGGCTTCGGTGCTCCAACCACCCCGCTCCTTCGGTCCCGGGACTTACTGCTAAGTCCGGACCGGAGGAGCGGTGGTCGGAGCACTGAAGTGGGGCAGAACACAGGTATACAGCCTCCAGCCATACACTGGCTGGAGGCTGTATGTCTGTGGGGGGAACATACTGCACCTAATGTGGGGAGCTATACTGCACCTAATGTGGGGGAAAATACTGCACCTAATGTGGGGGAACTATACTGCACCTAATGTGGGGGAACTATACTGCACCTAATGTGGGGGAACTATACTGCACCTAATGTGGGGGAAAATACTGCACCTAATGTGGGGGAAAATACTGCACCTAATGTGGGGGAACTATACTGCACCTAATGTGGGGGAACTATACTGCACCTAATGTGGGGGAAAATACTGCACCTAATGTGGGGGAAAATACTGCACCTAATGTGGGGGAACTATACTGCACCTAATGTGGGGGAACTATACTGCACCTAATGTGGGGGAACTATACTGCACCTAATGTGGGGGATCTATACTGCACCTAATGTGGGGGAAAATACAGCACCTAATGTGGAGAGCTATACTGCACCTAATGTGGGGGACTATACTGCACCTAATGTGGGGAACTATACTGCACCTAATGTGGGGAACTATACTGCACCTAATGTGGGGAACTATACTGCACCTAATGTGGGGAACTATACTGCACCTAATGTGGGGGAAAATACTGCACCTAATGTGGGGAGAACTATACTGCACCTAATGTGGGGAGAACTATACTGCACCTAATGTGGGGAGAACTATACTGCACCTAATGTGGGGAGAACTATACTGCACCTAATGTGGGGAGAACTATACTGCACCTAATGTGGGGAGAACTGTACTGCACCTAATGTGGGGGGAACTGTACTGCACCTAATGTGGGGGGAACTGTACTGCACCTAATGTGGGGGGAACTGTACTGCACCTAATGTGGTGGAACTGTACTGCACCTAATGTGGGGGAATTGTATGGCAGCTATTGTGGGGGAACTGTACTGCCAACCCTAATGTGTGGGAACTACAACCTAAAGTGGGGGGAACTGTGCTGCGTACTTAAAGGGGTAGTCCACTAATAAGATATATGTGTGCATAGGAATTTGATCATGTTTTGTTATCTATAGTCCGGCCCTCCAACGGTCTGAGGGACCGTGAACTGGCCCCCCGTTTAAAAAGTTTTAGGACCCCTGATTTAGAGCAAGGAACCTTCCTATTGCTATATATATGTGTATAGCTATTGTGTGTGCAACTCATTTGCTCTGGATATTGACATAAAGCAGTCACTAGGCGACAACAACATTTACAGTCCATAGGACCATAGTCATGCATCTTCAATGCAAATATAATCCTACAAAACACTCGCCAATAAATGGTATGTGCTACCTATATCAATACATATCTCCTACAAAAGCAAATGGTAGACTGAGACAAAAATCATGATCAAATAGATATTTTATTAAGATACCAAAAAAAAAAACATTTAAAACCACATAAAAGGCACAAAACACACAGGACAAAAAGAGAATTCCTACAGGTAAAGTGGCAGAAGCTACTGGGTGGAGGAAGGATAACTTTCCTCCTGGGATGTTAGTTTATATAATTGAATAAAGTGCAGTGCAAATCGTAGGAACAAAAGGCCAATAGTCTCACAGGGTAAAAAATTGCAACAAAGCGATCCCGGCAATAATAAGGTGCTATAGTATGTGTAAACATGCAAAAAAGTGCTAATATGAAGTACCGGATCTTATTGCACAAACCTTAAATGGCCCAAAGATATCCGTATCTGTTCACTAAACAGTTGGAAAAACATGTGTGTAATTGCTGACAAAAATAAACCATACCCCCTCCTGTAGCCAAAAGAGGTCCCCACAGAGCTGCACAAGTTACCTGCAGATCACACAGACAGTTTCCCTAACGCGCGTTTCGCGTTCCGCTTGATCACAGGGACTCGGTGCTAAAGTAAGGTGACTGTACCTGTTAGGACCTGTTTTTAACCCAGCCGGTAAAACATATTGAAAAAGTCCAAATGTGGAATTGTTTTATCGATGACATTTTATTCATTTGGCAGGGCTCGGAACCAGACCTACTTGAATTCATGCAGATATTGAACAACAATGACAGGAACATTAAACTCACAGTGAAATACAGCCAACAGAGTGTTTATTTTCTGGACCTGAAGATTTATAAAGATGCTGAGGGGTATGTACAGACCGATTTATTTCGTAAAGAGACATCTGTAAATTCGGTCCTACATGCCAGCTCCTTCCATCCCCTGCCAACCAAGAGAGGAATACCAGTGGGCCAATTCCTAAGGGCACGCAGAGTATGTTCTGATGATGTTTCCTTCTTCAAACAGGCAGAGGACCTTAGTCAACGTTTTAAGGAGCGAAGCTACAGCAAGCGAATGGTGAAACGTGGACAGGATCGAGCAATGAACACAAGAAGAGAAGATTTATTGAAACCAAAGGTAGAAAAAGAAGATCTCCAACAGGTGAGATTCATCACCCCGTATAATAACAAATGGTACGAAATGAGGGGAATTTTGGCTAAATTTTGGCCTATTTTACAGGCCGATACAGTATTAAAGAAACACATCCCTGACAGCCCCTCCATCACATATAAAAGAGCGAAAAACTTGAGAGACATTTTGATCTATAGCTACCATGAAGGAACTAAAGTGAAGAATATATTTGGATCTAGAGGTCCGAAGTGGGGGTGCTACCCTTGTGGAGGATGTGTAGGGTGCCCTAATGTTGAAAGAGCGACAAAATTCTTCTCCAGCAATGGTAAGAAGGAATTTAAAATAACCCAACACATCTCCTGTCACATGGAAGGGGTGATTTATTACGCCACATGCCCATGTAATTTGATTTATGTTGGTTTGACGTCACGGAAACTGAAGATTAGAGTACGGGAACATGTACATGATATTGAGAGAGCAAAAATTGAGGAGGACCTGTTACAACTGAAACCCATACCCAGACATTTTAAGGAAAAGCACAATTGCAACCCCAGTTTATTGAGGGTGAAAGGAATGGATAAAATTTACATTGGAAAAAGAGGAGGAAATTGGAGAAAGAGGCTTGTACAACTGGAGGTCCAATGGATCATGAAAATAGACTGTATTCGCCCTAAGGGCTTGAATTAAGTTCTGAGCTTTGCCCCGCTTCTGTGAGCTTTTCATCTAAGGTGTCCCACTTTTTATCCCCCCCCTTTTTCTCCCCTTTTTTTTGTATATAACCCCCCCCCTCCCCCAACTTTATACAGATTACTATATATATATATATATATATATATATATATATATATATATAATCTTTTTTCATTAAATATTGGGATGAATAATGGTTTAGTGGGTGGACAGAGGATGGGGATAGGATATAATGGGGATAGGGGACCCCTTGATGACTCATACAGAACTTTTTGTTTCCGGTGTTACATTTTAATGCTTTTATTGCTATTCTTATTGTCTCTGTCTTTTATATTTTTGTAGGTGTGACTGCAAATATGTATATCTTATATCTTGAAATCATTTTGGAGTTCTGGAGTCCTGACCTTTCTGGAGGAAATTCTTGGAGGAGACTTTTTTTATTCTTTCGTTCTTATGGGACCTTATGGTGGAACACGAGTGGACATATGATTTGGTTTTTTGGACACGAGATGTATTTTTGAGTAAATGATTCTTTAGTGTGATGGGAATTTTTAGATTTTTTCTACATGTAGGAATTTCCATTTTTTCCTTTTAGGGGTGACATATGCTCATTGTTTACCCTCTTTCTTTTTTCCTTCTGCATACAAATTTTCACAATTTTTACATGCCCTTTTCTTACCCTCCTATCTTTCTTTCTTTGTGCACATACACTTCACATTTTTATCATTACAAGTAGTATGTTTTCTCACTACACCTTTCACGTTTTATTACTCTATATATTATGAGTCATATTCATGCTTATTACGTTCTGTTTACACACATAGATTGTATAATTATTCAGTGTGCTGGTCTGATTTATCAGTGAACTGAAGATAACACATTTGTATGCTCAGATACATTCAGATATCTGCACACATTAATTATTCACTCACGATACATATTTTGCTTATTTTGCATATATCTTAACTATCAGATCTCAATATAACCCATCCATCTTATTTATTCCTCACACACACATTTATATATCTTTTTTCATATTGTTCACAGATCACATTGTAACGCTGAGCGCTCCGGGTCCAGTATCCATCCCGGAGCGCTCGCGGCGTCTGGTCTCCTGCAGCGCTCTGGTCTCTCACTCTGACCGGGAGCGCTGCTACAGTGCTGCCGACGGGTATGCGATCTGCATGGCGGCACTAGTCCGCTTGCGGATCGCATGCCGCTCTGATTACCTGCCCCGTCCTCTGTCTCAGCTCTGTCGCGCGAGGTCACGCTCTCTAGGGCGCGTGCGCGCGCCGGGTCTCTCAGATTTAAAGAGCCAGTGCACCATTAATTGGTGCCTGGCCCAATCTGCTCTTAATCAGTCCTAATTACTTTGAATACTATATAAACTCACTTCCCCTTCCTGTCCCTGCCGGATCTTGTTGCCTAGTGCCTTGTGAAAGCGTTTAGTGTGTGTCATAACCTGTGTATCCAGACCTACTGCTGTTTCCCCTGACTACGTACCATTGCCGCCTGCCCTGACCTTCTGCTATGTCTGACCTCGCCTCTGTCTAGTCCTTCTGTATCACGCCTATCTCAGCTGTCAATGGGGTCGAGTCGCTATCGGGGGATACGACCTGGGAGTTCCCGCCGCAGCAAGCCCATCCCGCCTTGCGGCGGGCTCTGGTGAAAACCATTAACTCCTTAGAACCGGTCCCCCGGTACGGCCCGCCTCATCGCCTCACTGACCAAAGGATCCACTACCTGCATATCAGTCCGGATCATGACAGTAGATCCGGCCATGGATCCCACTGAGGTGCCGCTGCCAAGTCTCGCTGACCTCGCCATCGTGGTGGCCCAAAGCTGTCGCAGTTGACCGCCATGCTACAGCAGCTTCTGCCTCTACAGCAGCAACCATCTCCTCCGCCAGCTTCAGCTTCTCCTCCGCAGCAAGTTGCTGCCCCCAGACTCTGCCTCTCTCCTGATAAGTTTGATGGGGACTCTAAGATGTGCCGTGGGTTCCTGTTCCAATGTTCCCTGCACATTGAGATTACGTCGGACCAGTTCCCCACAGAATGGTCTAAGGTGGCTTTCGTGGTCAGTCTTTTGTCTGGAAAGGCCTTGTCCTGGGCCACACCGATTTGGGACCGCAACGATCCTGCCACTGCTTCCGTCCAGACCTTCTTCTCCGAAATACGTAGTGTCTTTGAGGAGCCGGCCCGGGCTTCCACAGCCGAGACGGCTCTTCTGAATCTCGTCCAAGGGAACACTTCAGTGGGCGAATATGCCATACAATTCCGTACCCTCGCCTCCGAACTCGCCTGGAACAATGAGGCTCTCTGCGCGACCTTCAAGAA
This sequence comes from Hyla sarda, assembly GCF_029499605.1. NCBI lineage: Eukaryota > Metazoa > Chordata > Amphibia > Anura > Hylidae > Hyla > Hyla sarda. Next base: position 223,541,432 of record NC_079194.1, on the reverse strand, counting down.
AGGTTTATCCAGCCACATCAAAGATGTTCTGGCCGCACGAGAAATTCCTGCTACCCTGTCTGAACTTATCCAGTTGGCCACCTGCATTGATATGCGTTTTTCTGAAAGACGCCAGGAGCTCCACCAAGAGAAGGATCTAGATCACTGGGTACCTCTCTTCCAGAATCCTCTGCAACCTACTCCTGTGCCTCCCGCCGAGGAGGCTATGCAAGTGGATCGGTCTTCCCTTACCCAAGAAGAGAGGACTCGTCGCAGAAACAAAAATTTATACCTGTACTGTGCTAGTACTGAACATTTCCTAGTGGACTGCCCTATTCGTCCTTCGCGTCTGGGAAACGCACGCACGCACCCTGTTCACGTCGTGGGAGTGGCGTCACTTGGTGTAAACTCATCCTCTCCACATTTGACTACACCAGTCTGGATTTCTCTACCTGCCAGTACTTCCTTCTCCACTGTGGCCTTTCTGGACTCAGGTTCAGTAGGAAATTTCATTCAAGCCTCTCTCATCGATAAATTCAATATACCTGTTACCCGACTCGTCAAACCTCTCGTCATTTCATCTGTGAATGGAGAAAGTCTGGTCAGCATCGTGCGTTACCACACACAACCTCAGCTCATGATTGTTGGAGTTCACCATCATGAAAATATTGAATTTTTTGTCTTACCCAACTGTACCTCAGAAATTCTTCTTGGCTTGCCCTGGCTCCAACGTCACTCGCCTAGCCTCGACTGGGCCACTGGGGACATTAAGAGTTGGGGATCTTTCTGCCACAAGCGATGTCTCCACCCAATTCCTTCCAGGATAGTCTCCATTGCCCCACCTTAACCTGGCCTTCCCAAGGTCTGTCTGGACTATTCTTATTTCTTTGAAAAGCAAGCCGAAGTTTTTCCTCAGCACATCTTACCTCCAGAGTCTCCGATCTTCCCTGCTCCTGTCTCTATCTTCGGCATGCCAGCCACCAGTGTTCCTGGAAATCGGCTGTATCTGCCCCTTCCTCTGGTATACCAACATCTAATGTGTCTGCAGCTGCTCCCTCTTCTTCTCTCTCTGGGAAGTCCCAGCCTGGTCCCGCTTTTAGTTCGTCTTCTTCTAGTGTCCCTGATTACCTACTCGTCCGAAGATTTCTGGGATCCAAAGAGAGGGGGAGACCTAAGGGGGGGGTACTGTAACGCCGAGCGCTTCGGGTCCCGTATCCATCCCGGAGCGCTCGCGGCGTCTGGTCTCCTGCAGCGCTCCGGTCTCTCACTCTGACCGGGAGCGCTGCTACAGTGCTGCCGACGGGGATGCGATCCGCATGGCGGCACTAGTCCGCTTGCGGATCGCAACCCACTCTGATTACCTGCCCCGTCCTCTGTCTCAGCCCCGGCGCACGCGGTCCCGCTCTCTAGGGCACGCGCGCTGGGTCTCTCAAATTTAAAGGGCCAGTGCACCATTAATTGGTGCCTGGCCCAATCTGTTCCTAATCAGTCCTAATTACTGTGAATACTATATAAACTCACTTCCCCTTCCTGTCCCTGTCGGATATTGTTGCCTAGTGCCTTGTGAAAGCGTTTAGTGTGTGCCATAACCTGTGTATCCAGACCTACTGCTGTTGCCCCTGACTACGTACCATTGCCACCTGCCCTGACCTTCTGCTACGTCTGACCCCGCCTCTGTCTAGTCCTTCTGTACCACACCTTTCTCAGCTGTCAGCGGGGTCAAGTCGCTATCGGGGGATACGACCTGGGAGTTACCGCCGCAGCAAGCCCATCCCGCCTTGCGGCGGGCTCTGGTGAAAACCAGTAACTCCTTAGAACCGGTACCCCTGTATGGCCCACGTCATCGCCTCACTGACCAGAGGATCCACTACCTGCATACCAGTCCGGATCGTGACACACATTTATTATTACTATTTCACTTCCTACTCATTCCACTCTCATTCACATTAATTTCCAACACTTAGACATTCACATTCACATCCCCATGTGTTCTAATATGTAACATCATTTAGATTCCTCATGTTTAAGTAATTTTTATTAATTTGCAAGCAAATCTAAATATGTATTTACTACACATATGTGTAGCTTATTTATCAGTATTTATGTGTAATAGGGAGTTAGAAGGTTTCCACTCCTTGTCATTTTTGCCTTGTTATGAACATATATGCTCCAAATGCAGGCTTGCATATCTCTATGGCCGCTGGACGCCGAGACTGTCCTGCACATGCTGCGGCGTCTCCATAGAGACACGTGTTATCTTTAGGGCTGCATCGTCACGTGATCCCGGAGCGCTACGGGATTTGCGTGGTGACGTAGCCTAGTGACGTGTCTCGTGGAGCCGGAAGTCGCGGCACGGGCACGCGAGGTGTCCCCAGGTGGCGGTGATGGAGGAGAGATACGGACACCTATATAACAGGTACAGTCACCTTACTTTAGCACTGAGTCCCTGTGATCAAGCAGAATGCGAAACACGCATTAGGGAAACTGTCTGTGTGACCTGCAGGTAACTTGTGCAGCTCTGGCGGGACCTCTTTTGGCTACAGGAGGGGGTATGGTTTATTTTTGTCAGCAATTACAAACGTTTTTCCGACTGTTTAGTGAACAGATACGGATATCTTTGGGCCATTTAGGGTTTGTGCAATAATACTTGATATTAGCACTTTTTTGCATGTTTACATATACTATAGCACCTTATTATTGCCGGGATCGCTTTGTTGCAATTTTTTACCCTTTGAGACTATTGGCCTTTTGTTCCTACGATTTGCACTGCACTTTATTCAATTATATAAACTGACATCCCGGGAGGAAAGTTATCCTTCCTCCACCCAGTAGCTTCTGCCACTTTATCTGTAGGAATTCTCTTTTTGTCCTGTGTGTTTTGTAACTTTTATGTTGTTTTAAATGTCTTTTTTTTGTCATCTCAATAAAATATATATTTGATCATGATTTTTGTCTCAGTCTACCATTTGCTTTTGTAGGAGATATATCTTCAAAGCAAATAATAATAAGGTGCAAATACATTGAGGTACATAACATAACAGTTCAAAAGTGAGCCGGCTGAAGTCACTATCTGACTCCGTCCAGCTCATTCTAATGAATGGGGTGTGGCATGGGTCCAATGACAATACGGCAGCGGCCAATTTTTAAATTCTTCGGCCGAATCTGACTGCCACATCCCCAAAATGTGGTGTGAATGCACCCTAAATGGTATTTTACATCTTTTCACCCATATATGAAACATTTTACGGCTGTATTATTGCAGGAACCACCTTGCAATGTTATCCTGACCTGTGGTTCACCAGCATACAACCTTTATTGGCTGCAAAATATTTTCGTTTAGCAGATAAAAACAATTATGGCAAGATTAAATTATGGAAGCACTAAATGGTTAAACCCCATGCAGATTGGTATATTGTTTCTAAGTCTGCATTACTTTTTCTCAAACAAGAGAGGCTGAGTGTATTAAACATCAGCATGAGGTGTTATTACAGAAAAGAGGATAAGAATTGTGTATAAACAATGGGTGATTTCTTCTAAGTAACACATTTGTTCTTGGCAATACAAAAATATCCAATATCGCAGTTTTTTCTTAGTATGTTTTTACAATGAAAAGCTCACGCATTTGCATAAAAATAAAAAATTTTTTGGCTCTTTAAAGGGGTTCTCCGGTGCTTACACATCTTATCCCCTATAAAAAACTTCCCTGAATGTGCATTTCTGAGTGTCATGTTGCAGGACCATCAAAGAATGATTAAAGAGAAGTCTAAATTTTTCCCCTGGCACCATGGTGACCCAACCTGTGAAGATCCTCAACAGTAGTTTCAGAAACATTTAGTAACTTAAAAACCAGAGAACATTTACAGTAAATCTGCATTAGTCAGTACACATACACATCCTAAAAGGGGCACTCCGGTGGAAAACTTTTTCTTTAAATCAACTGGTGACAGAAAGTTAAACAGATTTGTAAATGACTTCTATTAAAAATCTTAATCCTTCCAGTACTCATTAGCTGCTGAATACTAAAGAGGAAATTCTTTTCTTTTTGGAACTCAGAGCTCTCAGCTGACATCACGAGCACAATGCTCTCTGCTGACATCTCTGCCCATTTTAAGAACTGTCCAGAGTAGGAGAAAATCCCCAAAGCAAACATAAGCTGCTCTGGTCAGTTCCTAAAATAGACAGAGATGTCAGCAGAGAGCACTGTGTTCCAAAAAGAAAATAATTTCCTCTGTAGTATTCAGCAACCAATAAGTACTGGAAGGATTAAGATTGTTTAATAGAAGTAATTTACAAATCTGTTTAACTTTCTGGCACCAGTTGATAAAAAAAAAAAAATTCCAACGGTGTACCCCTTTAAATATTGCTCAGTTAAGTAAAGATGCTATGAAAGCACTGATTAAAGTTACAGTGACCAAAAACTCATTTCTCTTACTAAAAACCTGTAACATTCCAAGTTATAGTAAAGCAGCTGCATTTTATTGGCAGAAGTTTAAATAAAGTTGCCAAAGTTGTTTCACAGAATAATAGTGTTCAAAGGACTCATTCTTGCCCTTTGCATGTAGACCTAGCTTATTGACAAAATGGTTTGGTTACATCACATTGGGTTAGTTTCACTATCCTGCTACATGTATATACCAAATAAATCTATGGTTCCCTAAGACTGTGAAGCAATCCCACGTTAAACAATATATATCATATACAAGAAAGAAGAAACGTGAATGGGATAATATTAACAAACTTTATTAGAAAATAGAGAGACTTAGCCAGCACAACACTGGACCAAGGGAAGGCTCACAAAGGAAGTTACAGACAAATTATATTAGTAAAAGTGCAAGTGCACATACTAGTTCACATACATAGTGTAGCAGCAAAAAATATAATCATGACATATACAAATACCCAGTGGTAACAGACGTAGGGGATCGTCAGCCTCCACAGCCCGACGTTTCGCCAGAGGGACCGGCTTCTTCCGGGACGCCCCAGAAGAAGTTGGTCCCTCTGGCGAAACGTCGGGCTGTGGAGGCTCACGATCCCCTACGTCTGTTACCACTGGGTATTTGTATATGTCACGATTATATTTTTTGATGCTACACTATGTATGTGAACTAGTATGTGCACTTGCACTTTTACTAATATAATTTGTCTGTAACATCCTTTGTGAGCCTTCCCTTGGTCCAGTGTTGTGCTGGCTAAGTCTCTCTTATCTTCCTGTTACCAGGAATTGTTGTTTTAAAATATGTTATACTATTTTCTAGTAAAGTTTGTTAATATTATCCCATTCACGTTTATTCTTTCTTGTATATGATGTATATACCAAAGACTACTACACCCATTATAATCCTTATTATCATTCCCCTATTATCAATAATATCCCTATAGTGAACCATAGAGATATTGTTAATAAAACCCTAATCCACAATGCTCTAGACCTCAGACTGGGATAAAGGTTCAACTTCCAACAAGACAATATTACCCCAAGCACACAGCCAAGACAACACATCAGCTGCTTAGGGAAACTCTGTGAATGTCCTTAAATGGCCTAGCCAGAGCCTTGACTTTAACCCATTCAACATTTCTGGTAATGTATTTGACTTATGGTCCCACCCAACTAGAGCTTGAGAGGATCTGTAGAGAAAATGGTAAAAATCCCCAAATCCACATGTGCAAACCTTAAAGAGGTACTCCGGCCGTAAAACATCTATACCCCCCCTCCGAAGGATAGGGGATAAGATGTCTGATCGTGGGGGTCTCGCTGCTGGGAACCCCCGCAATCTTTCCTTCTGCACCCATCTTTGTGAGCTCATCGCAGCGCTGGAGGCCCTGAATGTGAAGCGTTACAAAAACGGGGCCGGAGTATCGTGATGTCATGACTCCGCCCTCATGTGACGTCACACTCAATGCAAGTCTATGGGAAGGGGTGTGACATCCATCGCCAAGATCAGACATCTTATCTATCCTTTGGATAGGGGATAAGATGTCTTAGGACTCCTTTTAGATATCATACCCAAAAGGCTGTAATCGTAATCAAAGGTGAAACTAAGTCCTAGTAAAAGGCCTGAATAGTTATGTATATATAGTATTGCATCTTTTCCTTTCAATAAATTAGAATATATATTTCTAACATTCTGTTTTCTCCTTTGTCATAATGGAGTATTGAGCGCAGAATGATGAGTTTTTTTTTTTTTTTAGTTAAAAGTCACAACATAACAAAATGTGAAAAAAGGGGAAAGGGTCTGAATTCAGACTTTCCGAATGCAGCTTTCCTAATACTATACCTTAAAGGAAAACAGTCAGCTTTCTTCCCCCGCACTAACCAGCAGTACTGGCTGGAAGTGCGGGGGATGCTGATGAGGGCCAGTTAGCACCTCATTTGAATATACAGAAAATAGATTACAGCCGAACGGCACGGCAGCGCCGGGCACGGTAAGGATCAAACGGATCAGCGTCCCCCGCACTACCAGCCAGTACCGCTGGTTAGTGCAGGGGGGGGGGGGGGAAGCTGACAGTTTTCCTTTAAACACATATATAGACCAAAAAACTGATGCCTTTATACATCCCCCAAATACAAAGAGATTAGTAAATGTGGGTTAGCAAACTGTGGATGGAGTCAAACTGGTAGAAGAATATTGGTTCAGTATTTAGCAGTTGTCTAGGGATCTAAGGCAACCAATGGCAACATCTGCATTGAGTATGGTGGGTTTCCTTTACATTATAATTTTTTTTCCACACACACCAAAAATATACTGATACGGTAAATGGTTTCCTATGAAATGAGCTCTTGTGCTTGAGATAGGGACATCAGATTGTAGGGACTGGTGTGAGTAATGACTATCTCTGCACAGCACTGAGAAATGTTCTGGCATCATATATGCTGTAGGAAATTAAGTAACAAGTTACAATACTATAATATCCCAGTAAAGATACTTCAACTATTCATATTCATATAAATTGTGCTATAATTGCATTTAATTACATTGTAAAACTTACTATGCATTCATTTTTACAGGAGCATAAAATGGAGTTTAAAAAAAATAAAAAAATAAAAACTTTTAATGGCTTTTACTAAATCCATCACAGGGGGCACAAATCACAGTTGGAAAAATGCCACCCGCACAGTAATATAGAAAACTGTTCCTGGGAATCAGTTATAGCCATTTTAATACAGACCGAGGCAGGTCGATTCAACTCCGTGCGCCTGAGGCACCAAAATGTAAACTATGCTCTCTCACAATATAGCGTGTCTGCAAATGATATTTCTTATCCCTTTCCACCTCATTACTATAACAAAAATAGTAACCAGTGGGTCATGCAGAAAGATCTTGCTGTATTGGACCCAGCCTTCAAAGTTTTATTTTAAAGGGGTACTTCCCTGGAAAACATTTTTTTGAAATCAACTGGTGCCAGAAAGTTAAACAGATTTTTAAATTACTTCTATTAAAAAATCTTAATCCTTCTAGTACTTATTAGCTGCTGTATACTACAGGGGAATTTCTTTTCTTTTTGGATTTATTTTCTGTCACGACCACAGTGATCTCTGCTGACACCTCTATCCATGTCAGGAACTGTCCAGAGTAGGAGAAAATCCCCATAGCAAGCATATGCTGCTCTGGACAGTTCCTAAAATGGACAGAGGTGTCATCAGAGAGCACTGTGATTGTGACAGAAAAGAAATATAATATATTATATTATTATTATAATATTATATATATTATTATATATATATAATATATAATGTAATGTACTGTATTAATTTAAAATGCTTCTTTATGTTCTAAAATAAACTTTGTAATATCGGTCACTAGGTTTCCTTTTGAGTTGATGGCTGTCTTGTCTTGCTTGAACTGTATTGCCTTGTTAGATCTGTGGCTTTGCTAAGACAAAATGCAGGAAGTGCGGGCTGGACAAGTAGGGCCGGCTCTGCCTATAGGCAAAATAGGCAGCCGCCTAGAGCTCCCTCTTGAAGGGGGACGGGGGGGGGTGCCGTTCTGCCAGCTGCAAGAAATGTATACAGCCAGCATTGGAACCACTCGCTCAGCCAGCATGGGGCGTTACAATTTCGGCCAATGGGTGGAGTCAAGAGGGAGGCAAAATTAGCTTTTGCCTAGGGTGGCAAAAATCCTTGCACCAGCCCAGAGGACAAGCAGGGCGTCTGCCATCACTGCAATGAGGTGGTGGGCAGAAGTTTCCTTATGTAGGGTAAGGGCAAAGGTCGTGCTGGCAGAAGGGAAAAAATCCAAGCAACATCAAAGCAAAAATAAATGACTTCATGGAGGGTTAACATTATACTTTATTTATTCTTATTATTTGAAACATGCTGCTCAGTATAATGCACCAGACTGTATTTTGACAAGGATTTAGAATAAATCTTTTCTAGATCTTAGTAAAAAATATCCAGGCCATGGAAGCAGTTCCTCTAGGAAAAGGCTCAGATTTTAATGCTATGGTATATCCTTCAAGGTCTAGTAACTTTACATGAAAATCCTTACAGAGGATTTATGAATACAAGTATACTCCACAGTTTTAATTTATTATACTGTCTTTTTTTAGGGGGGGGGTGCACAAAGAAAAAAGAAAATGTTATGTCCCATTTAGGTGCTGTTTGAATCACCATACTTCAAACTACCTTTGTTTGACTGATTATGGTACATTTTCCGCAGGTTCACACCATATGTTATTATAAGGATGAAATAAACCTGGAATGGGTCCTGAAAGCAATTATAAAGGTTCCCTCTATGCTATGCACACCCTTAAAGGGGTACTCCACCCCTAGACATCTTATCTCCTATCCAAAGGATAGGCGATAAGATGTCTGATCGCAGGTGTCTTGCCGCTGGGACCCTCGCGATCTCTGTGCAGCACCTGACGTTCATTTAGAGTGCTGTGGTTGTGACGACAGCAGTGGTTGTGACAACACGGTCACGCCCCTCCTGGTGTCCCACCACGCCCCCTCAATGCAAGTCTATGGGAAAGGGGCGTGGTGGCTGCCATGCCCCCTCCCCTAGACTTGCATTGGGGAGGTGACATCACAAGAAGCGTGGCCGCGATGTCACGACCCCCGCCACTCACTCCAATCGTTCGGAACAGAATGTTCCAAATGCTGGGGCAGTGGAGTACACCTTTAAGGGAGTTGTTCATGGATTAATTGTTTGTGTAAGATAAAGAAATGTGTACTCACCTGTCCCCATTGCCAGTCCCGATACTCAGTAAATCCTGGTCATGAACTTGATGTAAGGAAGTGCCACTTCAGTCAATCACTGGCTGCATTGGTGATCTGCCTCAGCCAGTACTACTAACCAAATCCCAGGGCCGTAGCCGGGGGTAAAAAAAAACCCTCTATAAACAACCCCTAAAATGTAACTTTTAACGTTTTACTGTTAAAACATGTAATTCCCAAAAGAAATGTGTTTAAAACAGATGCCGGAGTGGACGAAGTGGTTTAACTTAAAACGTATTTTAACTTACTCCCTTGACAATATTTGGCAAAATACTCCCTATTTTATCCCTCCCTTGACAATAATGCACGGCCCTGCAGTTGCCGCAATAATGCTTGACCACTCCGGTTATTACTTAAAAGATCATTCTATTGCCAGCCTCTACATGTTTGGCCATTACAACGGCGTTCTCAAGAGACAATAGAGGCAATGGCTGCTCTAAAATTGCGGTGGGAGTATTTATAACCATCCCTTGTGACATCACATTTATTTACCCATCTGCAAAATCCAATGGTATTACCTGTCACAAAGTCACCAGAGAAACATTCCAATCAGGTACTAATACCACTAACTATCACCTGTGCCAATTTCAGAATGCTCAAATCGCATACAGCTCTTATACCTGCATCAATGTTGATCGTCCGGTCATCTCTCTATGTCATCCTCATACGCCGCTCCAAAGCGCCACTACCATATGTTGGCACCACGCATGTCTGTTGTGGTGCATGGAAAACTTCTACTTTGCTGGCAAATACTCACTATAGTACGCAGGCGCCGATACTTAGCTGGAATCCAGCGTTACGGAGGAAATGCGCATGCCACAATACATAGTAACAATTTGGTGTTACATCTCACTATCCTACTACCATCTACATATACAGTATATATATATATATATATATATATATATATATATATGTAGGGGCTCAGATAAGTAAGGTATGACATTAAAACCTGACTGAACAATTGAGACAGCGTATACTTATACATATTGGGCACAATAGGGCTGAAAACAACCAACATCTCCCTTTTTATAAAGTCAAACAAGATACTCCGTTTTAATACATTATGAGCCTACTGACTGGACTTAACAGTTTCAAAATAAGAGACTCTTGAGAGTATAAACCAACATTATTCCAGTTATTGATTAATTAAGCACTATTGAAATTAAATACTATTCATAAAATGACATGGGTGGCCTACATGCACAAGCAACTAACTATCTCAAAAGGATTACAAATGAGTAAAATATTAATGGAGTAATACAGTGTCTGAGTATAGTATACAACCAATAAAAGTTATTGTCATACAATTCAGACGCCTCCGAGTTTACAGACGACCTTTTACAATTCAAAATGCAGAACACAACTAAAAAGGGACAACATTATGTCACAAGGGGCATAATTAGTATTCAAATTTATGTCACCATTTATTAATGCATACACCACCTAGCAGCCATAATTACTCATAAAACATACCTGGATACGTTAATATCTAAATTAATCAACAACAAAAAATTTTTTACAGGAAAGCTGAAAAGGAAAAGCCTTCATTAATACCCAGTGGTGCTTGACTATGTAAACGCCAAATCCATTTGGCTTCCTCTTGTAGAAGGCGAGTGTCAATATTCCCCTTCCTGTGTCCTAACTTAAGTTGCCGCCCAGTGCATGCCATTTTATGCTAGGGACGTTAGGGACCCACTCTAAATAGGTGGCCTTGGCGTGGCAAGTTGGCTTGTACCTTTTGATCAAAATGTATACTAACAACCTGTTAGTTTTTGAATTTATGCTGAGGAGCAAGTAGATCAAAAAACAAACTGTGAATGTGCGACCATGTCTGTTTTCTCTACTTGAATTCACATTGTGTTTTCTATTCCTTGCTTTTTTTTGTTGTTTTTACTTGGTCTGCACACCACCCCTCCCCCTCAGCCCAACCCTATATAAATTATCAGGAAGCTACATAGGGTCCCTTGCTTTCTGGCAGTCTCCCAGTCTGACTGGGAGCACATGGTAAGTGAGATTTTACACCTTGTTCACACCTTGTGGTGCTGTGTGATGTCAGTTGCTGCCATGGCACCGTGTCTATAGGGAGGCGTGGCCTAGGACTGGTCTGAGTGGCTTGGGGATGCTCTGCCAGTGGGTTGTTCCCCCTGTGGGCACTGGTGTTGCGGTGGTAATGGTCGCCGCCCATCGCTATGCCATTTTATACTACGGACGTTAGGGACCCACTCTAAATAGGTGGCCTTGGCGTGGCGAGTGGGCTTGTACCATTTGATCAAAATGTATACTAACAACCTGTTAGTTTTTGAATTTATGCTGAGAAGCAAGTAGATCAAAATACAAATTGTGGATGTGCGACCATGTCTGTTTTCTCTCTTTGAATTCTAACTTAAGTTTACATAAGCCCATAAACTTCAATTCTTGTGGTCTCCCATTATTAGCTACATAGATTAGTCTTCACAGAGGGGTATAGGTTCCTGTCCTGATGTTACTCAAATGTTGTGACATCTGTCGGCAGAGCTCCTGTGTGATTTTTCCCACGTATAATTTGGGGCAAGAGCACTGAATGACATTGATCACGTTACGTGATCCACAATTACCAAACGGTCTGATCTGGTATATCCGTTGATCAACAGGGTTTATGATTTCCTTCGTTTTGCTGACATACTGGCAGAAACTACAGTGGCCACACGGATATGTGCCCACTCTATTGCTGCTTAGCCAAGTGTCACCCCTCAGTTCAGTTTGTAGGTGACTATGCACCAACTGGTCTTTAAGACTTGGTCCCTTCCGGAATGTGTCACTAGGTACCATACCGATCACTGACAAGTCTTGTGACAACAGGTGCCAATAACGCCGTAATATGGACATAACCCGATCTGTCTAGCCATCGTATGTTCCTACAGTATACATCTCACCTTTTTAGATGTGCTTACTTCTCTTGACCCTGTCAATAACATATTCCTTTCAGAATGACAGGCTCTATGGAATACTCACTTCAAGTGTTTGCGAAGATACCCTCCCTGTCTAAATGTCTGAAAGAGATTGGTACTCTCTCGTTAGAAATTATAATCCTCAGAGCAGTTTCTCCTTGCCCTGAGGTATTGGCCAACGAGGAGGCTCTTTTTAAGAGGACCCGGGTGCCAACTACCCCAGTGCAAAACTGAGTTAGTTGACGTGGGCTTGCGAAAAATGTCCATGTGGATATGATTTTGTCCATCAATATAGATTATGAGATCCAAGAAGGTAATACAACTAACACCGATCTCCGAGGTGAAGGTCATTCCGATATCATTACAATTTAACTTATCCGCAAACTCTTGAAATAGTGTAGGTGACCTGTCCAACAAAATAAGGACGTCATCTATATACTGTCCATAAAATAAAATGCGCTCCGTGTACAAACTAAACTCATCAGAAAAAACAATCGTGCTCTCCCACCACAGCAAAAAAGATTTGCGTAATTCGGTGCGCCAGAAGCCCCCATAGCTGTGCCTTGTGTCTGGTGATAGAAAGTGCCATTAAAGGGGTACTCCACTGTTAGACATATCATCCCGGGGGAACCGCTGCTGGGGACCCCCTGGAGCAGCCTAAGGTTTCTCCGAGGCTGATGACGGGCAGTGCAGGGGACGGGGCATCGTGACAAGTCTATGGGAGGGGGCGTGATGCCCCTTCCACAGAGTTACATTTTGGGGGATGGACGTGATTTCACGATGCCCCGTCCCCTACACCGCCCGTCATCAGCATCGGAAAAAACTTAGCTCTGGGCTGCTGAGGTACCAGGCTGCTGAAGGGGGGATCGTGGGGGGTCCCCAGCGGCGGGGCCCCCGCGATCAGACATCTTATCCCCTATCCTTTGGAGTACCCCTTTAAAGAGGAAATAATTATGAGTGAGTATAAATTTAAGTAGGGACAAAACAAATACATTGTGTTTGTGAAACAAAGTGCTTTTAGTACTCAAGTATCTGGAGACAGCCTCTAGACCCAAATGATACAATAGATACAATAGGTCTCCCACTAATTGGAACAGTTGATTTGTGCATTTTAGTTAGTGGGACAGGGATTGAACATAATTTTATATTCATCGTCAGATATAAGGCCCTTCTCTTATATATAAGGCAAACTCTTATATTCTCTCAAATACGTGTTGGTAGGGTCAGATGATAATTTTTCGTATTTGGTGAGATCCAATAGCAAGGCCATTGCCATGTTCACATATTCTTCTCTGTCCATCACCACCACGTTATCGCCCTTTTCACTGGGCTTAATAACAATGGTATCATTGTCTCTCAGCCAGGGCTAGCTGCTCATCCTTCTTTAAATTAGAACTCACGATCCCTCTTTTGGGGCGAATGTTACTAATTTCCTGAGTTATTCTTTCCATTCTTTTCGATGTTCAAATATTGAGAAAAAGAAGGTGTTAATTTGGACTTAGGTTTCAGGTCCGTTAAAAAGGCTTCCATCATTTTCCATCAATAACTCATGTAGGGTATGCCTGACTGTCTTATCCCACTGTAATTGTACTTGTGAATCATTGTCTCTATGTGCGTTTCACTTATGTAAAGCAAGCTTGTGCGCAAATAAATTAATGTCCTTCACCAAGGTAAAATTGTCAAATTTAGGTACTGGAGTAAAGTCGCAGCTTCATTTAAATTATATTTGGAAATGTCAAATATCTGAAGTGACCCACTCAAACCTGGAGGGTTGTCATCATCTCCTTGTGATGTCAAAATAGTGTTGGAGGTGGAAACAACGGAGGGAGTGCCCCTAAAAAAGATTGTGTAGGAACAGTGTTCATTTGTGATGATGGTGCTTGTGATGCTGGAATGGCCATGCCCACCTGAGTGTTCATGGGTCCTACCCACGTAGTGGCGATGCCCTGTGTCATGATACCCATTTTGATGATTATTGGTTGAGTAGAATTGCTCTGCTCAGGGATGGTGCCAGAGGCAAAAGGCAAAGAGGATGTTGTGTACTGTTGTGGATTTGGTGCCTGAAATTCACTGAAGCCATTGGATTGGCATACTGTATTATTTGGTGAGAGAGGTCTCGGCTGTGAGATAGCATTTTGTGGAGCAGGTCGTTTAGCTTGGGACTGTCTAAATCTATGAGTTTTGTTTTTTCTCTTCTGGTATGGCCGATGTGTACTGCTAGTGTCAGATAAGAACCCTTCAGCCCCCAAGGTTCCAGATTCTGAAGTCTCAGTGCATCTCGTATTTTGTTGTGCTGGATAGTTGAGTCTACTCTGCAGACTGAAATTTTATATCCACGATAAGTATAGACTTGAGCCAGGCAACATCTTTGTGTGAAGGCATAGACCAGAAAGTGTTAAGCAGTGAGGATAGGGCTACATCGGAATGTAACATGTTCAAGATAGGTGAATACACTTTTTCTACTTTTCTACACTTTTTTTTACTCTTTTTTGACCCAGGCTTGCAACATTTACAGATAATGATTAGTACTCAGATATCCCTGTTTAATACACTGACTAATATGAAAAATAGTAGAAAAATTTGAGTACTCTTCCTGCATTAGTGCTTATGAGGCCAGGTGTTAGCTATATCAGGCAGCCATTAGTTATCATGTCAAATAGTATTGTACAAAACAGCAGACTATAAGGCTATTCTAAGACCATGTACAATATATCTGCACATTTATATCATATTATACATTTTGTTATTTTGCAACCCTGTGCAAAAATAAAATTATCTTTACTCCCATCATTCTACACTCTATACCCTATCAGGGCCGCCATTAGGGCAGTACAGGCAGCACTGCCATCACGGACCCAGGCCAGTTTATAAAAAATAAGGAGCCTGTTGCTACCACCAACCTACTCACCCATATCAGGGGCATAGTTAAGGGGACCATGGGGGGAGATTTATCAAAAATTGACCAGTGGAAAAGTTGTCAAGTTGCCCATAGCAACTAATCCGAACGCTTCTTTCATTTTTCAGAGGCCTTGTTAAAAATGAAAGACACAATCTGATTAGTTGCTATGGGCAACTAGTCAACTTTTCCTCTGCACAGTCTTGATAAATCTCCCCCCATGTTCTCTAGACACAGGGAGGAGTCTGTCACTTGTGCAGAGCTATCTTCCCTTCACTGCTATACAACAGAGAAGTTAAGGACCTTGCTGTGAGTCACATGACCTCACAGGTCCTACAACACTGTGCACAGGAAGAGGACAGGCAAGTAAGCTGTGTGTGTGTCTTATCCTCTAGTCCCCTTCAAAGCTGCAGTCACAATTCTGCTGCTACATTATGTCTTATCCTCCTGTCACCTCCAGAGCTGCAGTCACTATTCTGCTCTTACATCTTATCTTATATGCAGTCCCATTCACATCCTACACAACAAAAACTGAAAAAATTAGTTTTTTTCGTACTCTCCTTCCCCCCAAAATTTAGATTTTTTAAATACACACTGTGACTCATCCCACAAAAATACATGCCCTAATATAGCCATATTTATGAAAAAGTTTTCGGCATACAGTGGTGGTAAGACACACAATGGCTCAGATTTATCAAACTGTGTGAGAGAAACAGTGGAGAGAATTTCCCACAGCAACCAATCACAGCTCAGCTAACAAGCTGTGGTAAAGTGAAAGCTGAGCTGTGATTGGTTGCTGTGGGAAAATCTCTCCACTTTGTCTCTCACATAGTTTGATAAATCTGGGCCAATATCTTTTGTCCCAAGATAATAAATACATTGGTGAGATTTATTAAAACCAGTCTAGAGGGTGCCCATAGCAACCAATCAGATTGCTTCTTTCATTTTTAAGAGGCCTTTTCAGAAATCAAAGAAGGCATCTGATTGGTTGCTGTGGGAAACTCAGCAACTTTTCCTCTAGACAGGTTTTGATAATTCTCCCTCATTATATGTTCAAGACAGGAACTGTCAGGATTGTGGGTGTGGGAAAGGGGGCCCAGGTTTCTGATGGCGTGCCTCTACCCCATAACCACAAAGTGAAAACAGAATGTTGACAATCTATTTTTCTTAAAGTAAATTCACAATGGATACTGCAGACATGTAAATAGTGAAATTTCTATAAGAAAACCCCTTCATGCTTGCATGTAACTTCTGCCTATATGCCATCATGACAAATGGGAAGATGTTCTGAATATTTCTGCTATTCCAAGATTGTAATTGACCCATCTGCGTGAATGTAATAATAGTAAAATGCTGTTTACCTTGAGTAACCTCAGATGTCGGGCAATGTTTGCTCTTCATTATCAATAAATCTATTTACTGCAAAGGAAAATTGCGGCTAACACTTCCACCTGCACAATTGGGTGTTACCGCGCTGTATATTGTCGATATTATAATAATGTTTAAATTGAAATAGTCATTTTTCCTCAACTCAAATGACTGTTTAAATTGCAGCCAAGCATCCGGTTTGTGAAAAAAGCCCAAAAGCTGCTTATTTCCCATTGAATTACAAGCTATTACCAAAATGTTCCACTGCTACGATTTAGATAGAACTTGTTTTAAACGGAATAGACCTGAGAACTGTAAAATATTTAATAACTTTGTATTCCTAAGGGTAAAAATGCATCTGTCTATAGTTTAGAGTCCAAAGAAAGTTCACCAGGGCCAATCTTACAATCACATAAAAGCCAGGGTGGGGCTATAGGGTTGCAGGACAAGTCACATCTATGCTATGGTACCCTAATGAGAACTCCACAAAGCTAAAAGTAGGCATAGAAGGGAAAACTGGAAGTGGACCACCTCAAGTTTCTTCACCAAAGCATTCAAATGGGCACAATCAGAATCAAAGTTTTTATATGTTGTACATGTTGGCAAAACATTGACTTTTCTAATATACTTAATATTTTTTTTAAAATCTCCTTTATATAAAAAAAAGACCACTAGAGGTCCCCATACCATCCAGAACAGAGTCCTGTCCAGCTGCAGCATCATCTTTGTCCCAGCTGAAGCACAGGTCGGGACAAAGTCCAGGAAATGAGGGTGGGACTAGCACTACTCTGTGCTCACTCCTGTCTGAAAACAGAGCGGAGGAGATTAAAATGCAGCCAGCAGTGATTGGATGACAAGACCTAGCATAGCACCGCAGACTCATGAAGTGAATGCAAGGTGAGGGAGGAGGGGCTCAGGGCTTGCCTTGGACATGCTCTTCCTGAGGAGTGGATGTCAGAATGAGTGAGCAGCAAAACAGAGGGATTTGTGAGCCAAATACAGGACACATACAAATCTAGTCACATAAACTGATAACAATAGTACTACTTAACACACCACTCCTATCTGGTGGCACATTAGATTGCACGCGCAGTGCCCCAAATTTGAAGTAGGAGGACCGACCAAGCATCTTTTTCCATCTCCCGGGTCCTAAAATCGATGCCAGATACACGTCCCCTGATAGGGGACGTAACAGGGATTAAACTGATAAGAATAGTACTACTTAACACACCACTCCTATCTGGTGGCACATTAGTTTGCACGCGCAGTGCCCCAAATTTGAAGTAGGAGGACCGACCAAGCATCTTTTTCCATCTCCCGGGTCCTAAAATCGATGCCATATACACGTCCCCTGATAGGGGACGTAACAGGGATTAAACTGATAAGAATAGTACAACTTAACACACCTTATAATAACGCAGAGAGAGGCAACGCAGAGAGAGGAGTCTGAAGAAGAGGAGTCAGCGAAGGAAGGTAGCTTTGAGGAGGTGGAAGACCAAACACAGCAGGCGTCCGAGGGGGCTTGTTGTCACCTTTCGGGGACCCTTGGTGTTGTACGTAGCTGGGTGGAGGAAGAGACCTTCAATGACATCAGTGAGGACAAGGAACGGGACATGGCTAGCTTTGTATCCAACCTTGTGCAAAAGGGGAGCTTGCGGTTGTGAAAATGGAATAAATGCGGTTGTTTGCGGTGCGTTAAACAGGGAGTTTGGTCTGTGACTGTGAAGCGGGCGTAAGCCTTACACTACCTGATCGATAAAACATCATATCTGATGTTTTAAAGCACGTTATTCCAAACAATTTAAGAATGTTAGGTGATTTATGCCCTTTATGGATTAAAACCAGACTCTGCATCAACTATGTAATTTTCCATGGGAGTTTTGCCATGGATCCCCCTCCAGCATGCCACAGTCCAGGTGTTAGTCTCCTTGAAACAACTTTTCCATCACTATTGTGGCCAGAAAGAAAAAAATTGAAGTCTATGGCGGTTTGCCCGGTTTGCCCGTTCGCAAACTTTTGCAGAAATTCGCGAAATCACTACTTATAACTGGTAAAACACAGGCTTATAGAATAGTTCAACAAATGATACATAGGGACATTGTAAGTTGCATATATGGCATAAATTTGGTAAAGGGCAAGTTAGGTACACAACATTTCCTTTCACCTCATGGCAGATGCACATGTTATATTGGAGCCAAAGCCAACTGTCCAGTTTACCTTTTAATCCTGCATGGATATAATTATTATTATTTTTTTTTTTATTGCTATAAGTAAACATTTTATTGCATATTCAAAGTTACACTTAAATGAGATTTTTTTTTATGGAGATTGAGAATGTAGTCAGTTCAGCAGCTCATTTGTAACAGGAAAAAGTTGAAGGAAAGAAACATTTAAGCATCAAGAGGCTGGTGCTGACATTTATAAAAGGTTCAGGCTGGATATCAGTCAACCTTGATGGTAAAAGTAGAAATGCTGAAAGATCCATTATTTTGAGTGAGTATTTCAAAAGTGCTTGAAAGTGCAAATATAAAGTTTCAGGCTCTTCATTTCTAGAAGTGTTGGATTGTATTTCTTTGTACAGTTGTGTAGGACATACAATGCATGTAAAAATGATCCTCAGTCAGGCAGGGTTGGATTATCAAGATGGCTATTGGAGCAACTGTCCTAAGGTCCATCTTAAGGAAAGTAGGATTTTTGTAAACTTTCTGTTTTTCCTCCTCACTAGAGATGAGGGAATTTTTGAAATATTTGATTCGGCCGATTCACTAAACTTTCTGAAAAAACTTGGTTATGTCTGAATTTATTATTATTTATTTCTTAAAAACTGCTATTTCTGGGCTACAGAAAGTCTCAATAGGGGTGTAGAACACTTTGCCTTGCCTTAACTCGCATAGGGAGTGTGCTGTGTTAGTTAAATAATACTGTTTGTCAGGATCCGGGCTGGTAGCTGGTAGCGGAGGCTGGTGGTGGATCCGCTGTGCTAGAGAGGTGATGATGTGGGCCATACCAGGGGAACGGAGTCTAAGGAGTTACTGGTTTTCACCAGAGCCCGCCGCAAAGCGGGATGGACTTGCTGCGGCAAGTAACCCCCAGGTCGTTACACCCAGTAGCGACTCAACCTCTCTGACTGCTGAGATAAGGCAAGGTACAAGAGGATCAGGCAAAGGCGTAGTCAGACGTGGCAAATGGTCAGGGCAGGCGGCTCAGGTTCACAGGCGGTAGTCAGTAGCAACGGGAACGGCATCAGGCAGGGTAACACAGGAACAAGGAATGCTTTCTCTCAGGCACAAAGGCAACAAAGATCCGGCAGGAGGCTGTGGGAGGAGACGGTACTTATAGGCAGTGCACAGGTGAGGCCTAATTAAGTCCAAACAGCACTCCCTTTCACAAAGCTTAACCCTTAATGAACCACATTGGACCAGGCACCAATCACCTGTGCACTGGTCCTTTAGATCTAAGAGTCCCGATGCACGTGCGCCCTAGAGAGCGAGGATGCACACGCTGTGACGCCGGAGCGCTGCCTGGGGACACAGGCTGTGAGCGCTCCGAGGCCAGCAGGGGGCCCGGAGCGCTCAGCGAAACAGTACCCCCCCCCTTTGGTCTCCCCCTCTTTTTGGTACCCAAGAACTTGAGGATGAGGCTGCGGTCTAGGATGTTCTCCACCGGCTCCCAAGATCTCTCTTCAGGACCTCAGCCCTCCCAGTCAACCAGAAATAATTTTCTCCCTCTAACCACTTTGGATGCCAAAATCTCCTTGATGGAGAACACATCTGAAGTTCCAGACACGGGAGTGGGAGAAATGTCCTTGGTGGAAAAAACGGTTGAAGATTGCTGGTTTCAGAAGGGAGACATGAAAAGAATTAGGTATTCTAAGGGAGGAAGGGAGATGGAGCTGATAGACCACGGGATAAATTTTCTTCTTGATTCTGTAGGGGCCCAAGTAACGGGGACCTAATTTGTAGCTTGGGACCCTAAATTGGATGTACTTGGAAGACAGCCACACTTTGTCCCCTGGGGCAAAAACTGGAGGAACCCAACGTTTCTTATCGGCCTGTGTCTTCATGCGAGAGGTGGCTGCAAGAAGAGATTGGCGTGTCTCGGAAGAGGCGGCAAAGGGTGACGTCCATACACCACGAAAAAAGGAGACTTGTTAGAAGCGGAGGACTCTTTGTGGTTGTAGGAGAACTCAGCCCATGAGAGCAAGTCTACCCAATCATCCTGACGAGAGGAGACAAAGTGCCGGAGATAGTCACCCAAAATTTGATTAATGCGCTCTACTTGACCGTTGGACTGGGGGTGGTAGGAAGAAGAAAAGTCCAATTTAATCCTCAGTTGACCACAGAGGGCTCTTCAAAACTTAGACACAAACTGTACCCCTCTGTCGGATACAATGTGTGTGGGTAGACCATGGAGACGAAAAATGTGAGAAAGAAATTGTTTCGCCAGCAATGGCGCAGAAGGAAGAGCAGACATAGGTACAAAGTGCGCCATCTTGGAAAACCGGTCCACAACCACCCAAATAACAGTTTTGCCAAGAGAAGGTGGGAGATCGGTGACAAAGTCCATGGCGATGTGGGACCATGGAGTCTCTGGAACTGGCAGCGGCTGAAGCAGGCCTGCCGGTCTCTGGCGGGGTGTCTTGTCCCGGGCGCACACAGCACAGGCCTGGACGAAATCCTTAACGTCCCTCTCCAAAGATGGCCACCAGTACCTTCTGGAGATCAGTTGTAGGGTTTTCCGAAGACCAGTGAAGAATGTCCCGACTTGAGTACCCTAAGACGAAGACGAGGTAGCACGAAGGTCTTGCCCGGAGGAAGAAGATGTAAATCCGCAGGAGCAGAAACAATCAATCGCTCGGGAGGAATGACATGCTGAGGTGACACGTCTTCTCTTGAGACATCGGAGGTGCGAGAGAGAGCGTCAGCCCGGATGTTTTTGGCAGCCGGTCTGAAATGAATAAGAAAATTAAACCGGGTGAAAAACAGAGACCAGCGGGCTTGGCGGGGATAAAGTCTTTGAACAGACTGAAGATAGGACAGATTCTTGTGGTCCGTAAATATGTTCACAGGGTGAACAGACCCCTCTAGGAGATGTCTCCATTCTTCCAGCACCAACTTGATGGCAAGAAGTTCTCTGTCTTCGATAGAGTAGTTTCTCTCAGCAGACTAGAAGGTTTTGGAGAAAAACCCACAGGTGACAGATCTCCCCTTTAAGGACTTCTGGGTTAGTACGGCTCCGGCTCCAACAGAGGAGGCATCCACCTCTAAGAAGAAGGGCTTTGAGGAATCCGGTCTGGTGAGGACAGGTGCAGAAGCAAAGGCGGACATCAGGGTGCGGAAAGCCTCTTCGGCCTGAGGAGTCCATGAGTTAGGATTAGCCCCTTTCTTAGTCAAGGCCACGATTGGAGCCACCAGGGTGGAGTAATGTGGAATAAATTGCTGGTAATAATTGGCAAAACCCAGGAACCTCTGTATGGCCCGTAGACATGTGGGACAAGGCCAATCCAGAACTGCTGAGAGTTTAGAAGTGTCCATCTGTAGGCCTTGTGCAGAGATGATGTAACCAAGAAAAGGCAGGCTAGATCGTTCAAAGAGACATTTCTCAAACTTGGCATAAAGGTGATTTCTTCTCAGACGAGACAGAACCAGACGAACATGAGTATGGTGTTGCTCAAGGTTAGGAGAATAAATGAGGATATCGTCCAGATACACCACCACACAAGTGTAGAGAAGGTCTCTGAATATGTCATTAACAAATTCTTGAAAGACGGCCGGGGCATTACACAGGCCAAAAGGCATGACTAAATACTCAAAGTGGCCATCCCGTGTGTTAAAGGCAGTCTTCCACTCGTCTCCCTCTCGAATTCGGACAAAATTATAGGCACCTCTCAGATCCAATTTGGTGAAGATCTTGGCACCTCGAAGTCGATCGAAGAGCTCTGAAATCAGTGGAAGGGGATATCGGTTCTTAATGGTGATTTTGTTTAGACCACGATAGTCGATGCAGGGTCGCAAAGAGAAGTCTTTCTTAGAGACAAAGAAGAAACCTGCTCCCGCAGGTGAGGAAGACTTCCTGATGAACCCCCTCTGTAGGTTCTGCTGAATATACTCTGACATGGCTTGAGTCTCAGGTGGAGAGAGAGGGTAAATTCTTCCTCGAGGTAGAGTGGTGCCAGGCATGAGGTCTATAGGAAAATCATAAGGCCTATGCGGGGACAAAGTTTTTTACAGAAGACATCTGCAAAGTCCAAATATGGTTCCAGAAGGCCTGGAGGAGGGGGAGTATAAGATGCACGTTTAGCAGAAACTGGCAGGAGACATTTGCCAAAACAAGATGACCCCCAACTTCGGATCTCCCCGGATGACCAATCCAGGACAGGACTGTGACGTTGGAGCCAGGGTAGACCTAGCAGAATCTCCGAAGTACAGTGAGGAAGAACAAGAAACTCAAATTTCTCAGAATGAAGTACTCCAACAGACATCTGGAGGGGTTCAGTACGGTAGAGAACGGTAGCATCCAGTCTCTCACCATTGACAGTGGTAATGTAGTAGGACTTGACAAGACGGACCACTGGAATATTAAACTTGCTTACAAGTGAGGCGTCAATGAAGTTGCCGGCAGAGCTAGAATCCAGAAAGGCAATAGCAACAAAGGTTGTCTTGGCTGGGACACAGATTCGCACTGACACTGTAAGGCCTGGAGAGGTAGCGTTCACAGCTAGCAACACCTCTCCAACGTTAACTAGGTGCGTGTTTCCCGGACGAGGCGGATGGAGAGGACAGTCTTTTAAGAAATGTTGTGTATTGGCACAGTACAGACACAGATTCTCGTCTCTGCGGCGGTTCCTTTCTTGAGGGGTCAGGCGTGACCGATCCACATGCATGGCTTCCTTGGCATGAGGCCCAGTAGAGGGTTGCAGTGGACGCAGGAAGACAGGAGCCGAACGAGGATAGCGTCTCATACAAACATTTCCTTTCTCCTGACGGAGTTCCTCTCGTCTCTCGGCGAAACACATATCAATCCTGGTGGCCAAGTGGATGAGGTCACTCAGGGTAGAAGGCATTTCCCGTGCGGCAAGAACATCTTTTATGTCACTGGACAGACCTTTCTTGAACGTGGCACAGAGCGCTTCATTATTCCAGGACAGTTCCGAGGCCAGAGTGCGAAAACGGATGCGTATTCACCCACAGAAGAATTTCCCTGATTCAGGGTCAACAAGGCAGTCTCTGCTGAGGCAACCCGGGCTGGTTCCTCAAAAACACTCCGGAATTCTTGGCAGAAGGACTGGGCAGTAGCAGTGGCTGGATCGTTGCGGTCCCAAAGCGGTGTGGCCCAAGCCAGGGCCTTCCCGGTAAGCAGACTGACTATAAAAGCCACCTTGGCACGTTCAGTAGGAAACTGGTCGGCCATCATCTCCAAGTGAAGAGAACACTGTGACAGGAACCCACGTCACTGCTTGGAGTCTCCATCAAATTTGTCCGGCATGGACAGGCAGTATCTGGAGCTGGAAACAGCAGCAGGCAGAGTGGGTGGCATAGGAGCAGGCAGTGGAGATGGTGGCTGCTGGGCTGTCAGAAGTTGCTGCGTCATGGTGGAAAACTGGTTCAGCAGTTGACCTTGCTGAGCGATCTGCTGAGATTGCTGGGCCACAATGGTGGTAAGGTCAGCGACACTTGGCAAAGGCACCTCAGGGGGATCCATGGCCGGATCTTACTGTCAGGATCCGGGCTGGTAGCTGGTAGCGGAGGCTGGTGGTGGATCCGCTGTGCCAGAGAGGTGATGACGTGGGCCGTACCAGGGAATCGAAGTCTAAGGATTTACTGGTTTTCACCAGAGCCTGCCGCAAAGCGGGATGGACTTGCTGCGGCAAGTAACCCCCAGGTCGTTACACCCAGTAGCGACTCAACCTCTCTGGCTGATGAGATAAGGCAAGGTACAAGAGGATCAGGCAAAGGCATAGTCAGACGTAGCAAATGGTCAGGGCAGGCGGCTCAGGTTCACAGGCGGTAGTCAGTAGCAATGTGAACGGCAACAGGCAGGGTAACACAGCAACAAGGAATGCTTTCTCTCAGGCACAAAGGCAACAAAGATCCGGCAGGAGGCTGTGGGAGGAGACGGTACTTATAGGCAGTGCACAGGTGAGGCCTAATTAAATCCAAACAGCACTCCCTTTCACAAAGCTTAACCCTTAATGAATCACATTGGACCAGGCACCGACCTGTGCACTGGTCTAAGAGTCCCGGTGCACGCGCGCCCTAGAGAGCGGGGATGCACACGCTGTGACGCCGGAGCGCTGCCTGGGGACACACGTTGTGAGCGCTCCGAGGCCAGCAGGGGACCCGGAGCACTCAGCGTAACACTGTTATTCAATATGACATGCAAATTAAAGGCGTCGCTATTAGAATCACTGATGCAGAGTGGCACAATGACAGAGCCTGGGGCATCAGTATGAGGAGACCATATAGTGCCTGAATGATACAGCGTGGAGGTGGTGGCAGCATGAGGAGACCTAATAGTGCCTTAATGACATAGCCTGAGTTGCCGGCAGCAAGAGGAGACCATATAGTGGCTTAATGACACAGCCTGGAGTTGGCGGCAGCATGAGAAGACCATATAGTGACAGAATCAAACAGCCTGGAGCTGGCATCAGCATGAGGAGAACATATGCTGGCAGTATGAGACAGCCTGGAGGTGGCATCAGCATGAGGAGAACATATGGTGGCAGTAAGAGACAGCCTGGAGCTGGCATCAGCATGAGGAGAACATATGGTGGCAGTATGAGACAGCCTGGAGTTGGCATCAGCAAGACGAGAACATATGGTGGCAGAATGAGACAGATTGGAGCTGGCATCAGTATGAGAAGAACATATGGTGGCAGAATGAGACAGCCTGGAGCTGGCATCAGCATGAGGAGAACATATGGTGGCAGAATGAGGCAGTCTGGAGGTGGCATCAGCATGGGGAGAACATATGGTGGCAGTATGAGATAGCTTGGAGCTGGCATCAGCATGAGGAGAACATATGGTGACAGAATGAGACTGCCTGGAGGTGGCATCAACAGCATCAGGAGTCCTGAAAGTGATCCAGTGACAGGGTGGGGCGGTGTGTAGCTAAGGCAGGTAGGCAGAAGAAAACTGTCTCTTTTGTAAAAGTGTTAGTGTGCACAAGTAAGTATTAAGGATATGCATTACGTAAAACTTAACTGTTAACAATATTCTCAGGATAAAATATATGTACCCATTTTTTATTTATTTAACAAAAGTGAAGATGTACAAAAATCACCATGTGCCACCTAGACCACCAAGTATTGATGCTATGCAAAGACCTCTAAAAGGTGGAAGGGAACAACGTATGGTCCATTGTAACTGGTGGGGGTAGAAACTTCCCCTGTAAGGCACTACTCTCGCACTATTAATTCCCTTCTTGGCAAGTATTACTCACCCTAAAAATGGCGGCCCCACACAGGAACCTCTCCCTATTTCCACCTACAAACACTGCCATTTGCCAGAGTTTTTAGGTGGAAATAGGCAGATGTTCCTGTGTGGGGCCGCCTTTTTTAAGACTAGGAACACTTTCCTCGAAAAGGTGGAAGGGAGCAATGCATTGTCCATTGTAGCAGGTGGGGGTAAAAACTTCCCCTGTAAGGCCCTACTCTCGCCCTATTAATTCCCTTCTTGGCAAGTGTTCCTAGCCCTAAAAAGGGTGGCCCCACACAGGAAACTTTCCCTATTTCCATCTAAAAACCCTGGGAAATGGCAGTATTTGTAGGTGGAAATAGGGAGAGGTTCCTGTGTGGGGCTGCCCTTTTTAGGGTGAGTTACACTTGCCAAGAAGGGAATTAATAATGCGAGAGCAGGGCCATACAGGAGAGGTTTTTACCCCCACCGGTTACAATGGACCATACGTTGTTCCCTTCCACCTTTTAGACATCTTTGCATCACATCAATACTTGGTGGTGTAGGCGGCACATGGTGTTTTTTTTTGCACACCTTTCCATTTCTTAGATATATATAAAAAAAATGTTTTATCCTAAACATTATATATAAAATATTTTATCCTAAGAATAGTTACGTTTTAGCTAATGCATATCCTCAATACTTACTTGTGGTCTGATATGGAGGAATTTCTGTAACTGGAGAGCAACACCTTAAATATGTTTTGCACTATCCATAATTATGAAGTATTGGTGTATGCATCAGGCATTTGTGGGTAAAAGTCCTGGCTTATCTATGTCTGATCTTCACAAAGGTCAGTGTCTCCACATTTTTCGTCGACAGAAGAGTTCTCCTTGGGGTTACTTTGGCCCCCGCCAAACTAAACACCCGCTCTGATGGCACTATACTGGCCGGGCAGGACAGCTTTTCCAGGGTAAACTCTGCTAGTTGCGGCCACAAATCTATTTGGCTGCGAGAAGTTTAGCAGATCTTCAAAGTGTGTTGGCATGGTCACGTCAAGGTATGCCACCACCTGCTGGTTCTGGTCCTGCTCTAGGTCTACCTCCTGCTGATGAGTTGCTTCACTCTGCGGTTGAAGAAAACTACTCATCAGTGACTGTAGACTTAGGCTGCTGCTGATGGAGCAGGTACTGCTCCTGCAACCCCACCCCTCCCCAGCAGCCATGACAGTGGAAGGTGAGCTCAGGGGGCCACATGAGTCAGACCTGAGAGAGGATGGACGATGGCACAGATAGGCATTGGCCAACTGACTACGTAGGATGTATCTGAAGTAGGTCAGTTTGTCCTCCTTCTCAGTGGGTGTAAAAAAGGCCCCCAGTTTGTGCCGGGAGCAAGGGTCCAATAAGGTGGAGAGCCAGAAGTCATCCAGCTGTCACTACGCAAGCAAGTGAGCATGCATCATGCCATTTGTGCAAGGGACTCGGAGGGACTCCCTGCCTCCATCTCCACTGCATACTGCCACGGTGTGTCTCGGTCCTCTGTCTTGTCTTCCTCATAGCCCTCTAGCTCCTCTGGCTGCTCCTGCTCCTCCTCTCCTGTCAGATGAATATGAAAACCACCCATTTCGCGAAATGTACTTTTGGCTGGCCTTTCTCAGTAATTAGGCCCTTAAAAGGAACAAAATGGTACACAACCTACATGAACGCACGTGGTATGCACTTATGAGGGGAGTACAATACGTTCCACTAAATTTAAAGGGGTATTCCAGGAAAAACTTTTTTTTATATATCAACTGGTTCCAGAAAGTTAAACAGATTTGTAATTTACTTCTATTAAAAAATCTTAATCCTTTCAGTACTTATGAGCTTCTGAAGTTAAGGTTGTTCTTTTCTGTCTAAGTAATCTCTGATGACACGTGTCTCGGGAAACGCCCAGTTTGGAAGCAAATTCCTATAGCAAACCTCTCCTAAACTGGGCGGTTCCCAAGACACGTGTAATCAGAGATTACTTAGACAGAAAAGAACAACCTAAACTTCAGAAGCTCATAAGTACTGAAAGGATTAAGATTTTTTAATAGAAGTAATTTACAAATCTGTTTAACTTTCTGGAGCCAGTTGATATATATATATACATATATATATATATATATATATATATATATATATATATATATATATATATATATATATATATATAAAAGTTTTTTCCTGGATAACCCCTTTAAAACAGTATAATAGCAGCAGGTGTGTACTTTTGGCTGGCCTTTCACAGTAACAAGGTTCTTAGGACTATAACAGGAACAAAATAGTAACGCCGGGACCCCGGAGCGCTGCTGCTCTGTCACCGGAGGGGACGCGATCCGCAGGACGGGACGTGCCCGCTCACGGATCGCGTCCCATGTCACTTACCGCATGCCTGCTGCTGCTTCTTCCCGGCGTGCGCGGCCCTGCTCCTTAGGGCGCGCGCGCACAGGCTTACTAAGATTTAACCCCTTAAGGACTCAGCCCATTTTGGCCTTAAGGACTCAGACAATTTAATTTTTAAGTTTTTTTTTTCCTCCTCGCCTTCTAAAAATCATAACTCTTTTATATTTTCATCCACAGACTAGTATGAGGGCTTGTTTTTTGTGCGATCAGTTGTCCTTTGTAATGGCATAACTCATTATATCATAAAATGTATGGCACAACCAAAAAACACTATTTTTGTGGGAAATTAAAACGAAAAACGCAATTTTGCTAATTTTGGAAGGTTTCGTTTTCACGCCGTACAATTTATGGTAAAAATGACGTGCGTTCTTTATTCTGAGGGTCAATACGATTAAAATGATACCCATTATTACATACTTTTATATTATTGTTGCGCTTAAAAAAAATCACAAACTTTTTAACCAAATTAGTACGTTTATAATCCCTTTATTTTGATGACCTATAACTTTTTTATTTTTTCGTATACGCGGCGGTATGGGGGCTCATTTTTTCCGCCATGATCTGTACTTTTTTTTTGATACCACATTTGCATATAAAAAACTTTTAATACATTTTTTATAATTTTTTTTTAATAAAATGTATTAAAAAAGTAGGAATTTTGGACTTTTTTTTTTTTTCGTTCACGCCGTTAACCGTACAGGATTATTAACATTTTATTTTAATAGTTCGGACATTTACGCACGCGGCGATACCAAATATGTCTATAAAAAAATTTACGCTTTTTGGGGTTAAAATAGGAAAAAACGGACGTTTTACTTTTTATTGGGGGAGGGGATTTTTCACTTTTTTTTTTAACTTTAACTTTTAAATTTTTTTACATTTTTTTTTACACTTGAATAGTCCCCATAGGGGACTATTCATAGCAATACCATGATTGCTAATACTGATCTGTTCTATGTATAGGACATAGAACAGATCAGTATTATCGGTCATCTTCTGCTCTGGTCTGCTCGATCACAGACCAGAGCAGGAGACGCCGGGAGCCGCACGGAGGAAGGAGAGGGGACCTCCGTGCGGCGTTATGAATGATCAGATCCCCACAGCAGCGCTGCGGGCGATCCGATCATTCATTCAAATCGCGCACTGCCCCAGATGCCGGGATCTGTATTGATCCCGGCACCTGAGGGGTTAATGGCAGACGCCCGCGAGATCGCGCGCGTCGGCCATTGCCGGTGGGTCCCTGGCTGCGATCAGCAGCCGGGATCAGCCGCGCATGACACGGACATCGCTCCGATGCCCGCGGTTATGCTTAGGACGTAAATGTACGTCCTGGTGCGTTAAGCACCACCGCACCAGGACGTACATTTACGTCCTGCGTCCTTAAGGGGTTAAAGGGCCAGTGCACCACTAATTGGTGCCTGGTCCAATCTGTGTAAAACATATATAAACCCACTCCCCCTTCCTGTCCTTGCCGGATCTTGTTGCCCTAGTGCCCTGAGAAAGCTTTTTGTGTGAATCCCTAGCCTATGTGTCCAGACCCTTTGCTGTTGCCCCTGACTACGAACCATTGCCGCCCGCCCTGACCTTCTGCTTCGTCTAACCTTGCCTTAGCCTTGTCCTTGTGTACCGCGCCAGTCTCAGCTGCCAGAGAGGTCGAGTCACTATTATGGGATGCGACCTGGGAGTTACCACTGCAGCAAGTCCATCCCGCTTTGCAGCGGGCTCTGGTGAAACCAGTAACTCCTTAGAACCGATCCCCCGGTACGGCCCACGTCATCACCTCTCTGGCACAGAGAATCTACCTCCAGTATCCTCACCAGACGCCAGCCCGGACCCTGACAGTAGATCCAGCCATGGATCCCGCTGAGGTGCCGCTGCCAAGTCTCGCTGACCTCACCACCGTGGTTGCCCAGCAGTCTCAGCAGATCGCCCAACAAGGACAACAGCTGTCGCAGTTGACTGCCATGCTCCAGCAACTTCTTCCTCCACAGTGTCCACCATCTCCTCCACTGCGATCTTCCGCTTCTACCTCTAGAGTCCGACTGTCTCTTCCTGAGAAATTTGATGGGGACTCTAAGCTGTGCCGTGGGTTCCTGTCCCAATTTTCCCTGCACCTCGAGAAGATGTTGGACCAGTTCCCCACAGAACGGTCTAAGGTGGCTTTCGTGGTCAGTTTGTTATCTGGAAAGGCCTTGTCCTGGGCCACACCGCTTTGGGACCGCAACGATCCTGCCACTGCTTCCATCCAGATCTTCTCTGAAGTACGCAGTGTCTTTGAGGAGCCAGCCAGGGCTTCCTCAGCCGAGACGGCTCTTCTGAATCTTGTTCAAGGGAGCTCTTCAGTGGGCGAATATGCCATACAGTTCCGCACCCTTGCCACTGAGCTAGCCTGGAACAATGAGGCCCTCTGCGCGACCTTCAAGAAAGGTTTATCCAGCCACATCAAAGATGTTCTGGCTGCACGAGAAATTCCTGCTACCTTGTCTGAACTTATTCAGTTGGCCACCGGCATTGATATGCGTTTCTCTGAAAGACGCCAGGAGCTCCGCCAGGAAAAGGATCTTGTTCACACCAGGCGGTTTCATCGCTTGGCACCTCTCTTCCAGAGTCCTCTGCAACCTATTCCTGTGCCTCCCACTGAAGAGGCTATGAAAGTGGATCCAAGAAGAGAGGACTCGCCGCAAAAATGAAAATTTGTGCCTGTACTGTGCTAGTACTGGACATTTCCTAAAGGACTGCTGTCACGATGCCGGCTGGCAGGTAGTGGATCCTCTGTGCCAGAGAGGGATTGGCGTGGACCGTGCTAGTGGACCGGTTCTAAGCCACTACTGGTTTTCACCAGAGCCCGCCGCAAAGCGGGATGGTCTTGCTGCGGCGGTAGTGACCAGGTCGTATCCACTAGCAACGGCTCACCTCTCTGGCTGCTGAAGATAGGCGCGGTACAAGGGAGTAGGCAAAAGCAAGGTCGGACGTAGCAGAAGGTCGGGGCAGGCAGCAAGGATCGTAGTCAGGGGCAACGGCAGAAGGTCTGGAAACACAGGCAAGGAACACACAAGGAACGCTTTCACTGGCACTAAGGCAACAAGATCCGGCAAGGGAGTGCAGGGGAAGTGAGGTGATATAGGGAAGTGCACAGGTGAACACACTGATTGGAACCACTGCGCCAATCAGCGGCGCAGTGGCCCTTTAAATCGCAGAGACCCGGCGCGCGCGCGCCCTAGGGAGCGGGGCCGCGCGCGCCGGGACAGAACAGACGGAGAGCGAGTCAGGTAGGGGAGCCGGGGTGCGCATCGCGAGCGGGCGCTACCCGCATCGCGAATCGCATCCCGGCTGGCAGCGGAATCGCAGCGCCCCGGGTCAGAGGACGTGACCGGAGCGCTGCCGCGGGGAGAGTGAAGCGAGCGCTCCGGGGAGGAGCGGGGACCCGGAGCGCTCGGCGTAACAGTACCCCCCCCCTTGGGTCTCCCCCTCTTCTTAGAGCCTGAGAACCTGAGGAGCAGACTTTTGTCTAGGATGTTGTCCTCAGGTTCCCAGGATCTCTCTTCAGGACCACAACCCTCCCAGTCCACTAAAAAAAAATTTTTCCCTCTGACCTTTTTGGCAGCTAAAATTTCTTTGACCGAGAAGATGTCCGAGGAGCCGGAAACAGGAGTGGGAGGAACAGATTTGGGAGAAAAACGGTTGAGGATGAGTGGTTTGAGAAGAGAGACGTGAAAGGCATTAGGGATACGAAGAGAGGGAGGAAGAAGAAGTTTATAAGAGACAGGATTAATTTGACACAAAATTTTAAAAGGACCAAGATAGCGTGGTCCCAACTTGTAGCTAGGGACACGGAAGCGGACATATTTAGCGGAGAGCCATACCTTGTCTCCAGGGGAAAAAACGGGGGGAGCTCTTCTTTTCTTATCCGCGAACTTCTTCATGCGTGATGAAGCCTGTAAGAGAGAATTTTGGGTCTCTCTCCATATGATGGAAAGGTCACGAGAAATTTCATCCACAGCGGGCAGACCAGAGGGCAAGGGAGTAGGGAGGGGGGGAAGAGGGTGACGGCCGTACACCACGAAAAATGGGGATTTGGAGGAAGACTCAGAGACCCTGAAGTTATACGAGAATTCGGCCCATGGGAGGAGATCTGCCCAGTCATCCTGGCGGGAGGAAACAAAATGTCGCAAATAATCACCCAAGATCTGGTTAATCCTTTCTACTTGTCCATTGGACTGGGGATGATATGCAGAAGAAAAATTTAATTTAATCTTGAGTTGTTTACAGAGAGCCCTCCAGAATTTAGACACGAATTGGACGCCTCTATCCGAGACAATCTGCGTAGGCAACCCGTGAAGGCGAAAAATGTGTACAAAAAATTGTTTAGCCAACTGAGGCGCAGAAGGAAGACCAGGAAGAGGGATGAAATGTGCCATTTTGGAGAATCGATCAACGACCACCCAAATAACAGTGTTGCCACGGGAAGGGGGTAAATCAGTAATAAAATCCATACCAATCAGAGACCAAGGCTGTTCGGGGACAGGCAGAGGATGAAGAAAACCAGCGGGCTTCTGGCGAGGAGTCTTATCCCGGGCACAGATAGTGCAGGCTCGCACAAAGTCCACAACATCCGTCTCCAGAGTCGGCCACCAATAGAAGCGGGAGATGAGTTGCACAGATTTCTTGATACCCGCATGACCTGCGAGATGGGAGGAGTGACCCCATTTGAGGATTCCGAGGCGTTGGCGAGGAGAAACAAAGGTCTTTCCTGGAGGAGTCTGCCTGATGGAGGCAGGAGAAGTGGAGATCAGGCAGTCAGGTGGAATGATGTGTTGCGGAGAGAGTTCAACTTCTGAGGCATCCGAGGAACGAGAGAGAGCATCGGCCCTAATGTTCTTATCGGCAGGACGAAAGTGAATCTCAAAATTAAATCGGGCAAAGAACAGAGACCACCGGGCCTGGCGAGGATTCAGCCGTTGGGCAGACTGGAGGTAGGAGAGGTTCTTGTGGTCGGTGTAGATAATAACAGGAGAACTTGATCCCTCCAGCAGATGCCTCCATTCCTCAAGTGCTAATTTAATGGCTAGAAGCTCTCGATCCCCGATGGAGTAGTTCCTCTCCGCTGGAGAGAAGGTCCTAGAGAAAAAACCACAAGTGACAGCATGCCCGGAAGAATTTTTTTGTAGAAGAACAGCTCCAGCTCCCACTGAGGAGGCATCAACCTCCAACAGGAAGGGTTTGGAAGGGTCAGGTCTGGAGAGGACGGGAGCCGAAGAAAAGGCAGACTTGAGTCGTTTAAAGGCGTCTTCTGCTTGAGGAGGCCAGGACTTGGGATCAGCATTTTTTTTGGTTAAAGCCACGATAGGAGCCACAATGGTAGAAAAATGTGGAATAAATTGCCTGTAATAATTGGCGAACCCCAAAAAGCGTTGGATAGCACGGAGTCCGGAGGGGCGTGGCCAATCTAAGACGGCAGAGAGTTTGTCTGGATCCATCTGTAGTCCCTGGCCAGAGACCAAATATCCTAGAAAAGGAAGAGATTGGCATTCAAACAGACATTTCTCAATCTTGGCATAGAGTTGGTTGTCACGAAGTCTCTGAAGAACCATACGGACATGCTGGCGGTGTTCTTCTAGATTGGCAGAAAAAATTAGGATATCGTCCAGATATACAACAACACAGGAGTATAACAGATCACGAAAAATTTCATTGACAAAGTCTTGGAAGACGGCAGGGGCGTTGCACAGTCCAAAGGGCATGACCAGATACTCAAAGTGTCCATCTCTGGTGTTAAATGCCGTTTTCCACTCGTCCCCCTCTCTGATGCGGATGAGGTTATAGGCGCCTCTTAAGTCCAATTTAGTGAAGATGTGGGCACCTTGGAGGCGATCAAAGAGTTCAGAGATGAGGGGTAAGGGGTAGCGGTTCTTAACCGTGATTTTATTAAGACCGCGGTAGTCAATGCAAGGACGTAGGGAGCCATCTTTTTTGGACACAAAGAAAAATCCGGCTCCGGCAGGAGAGGAGGATTTACGGATAAAGCCCTTTTTTAGATTCTCCTGGACGTATTCGGACATGGCAAGAGTCTCTGGGGCAGAGAGAGGATAAATTCTGCCCCGGGGTGGAGTAGTGCCCGGGAGGAGGTCGATAGGGCAATCATAAGGCCTGTGAGGAGGTAGAGTCTCAGCTTGTTTTTTGCAGAAAACATCCGCGAAGTCCATATAGGCCTTAGGGAGACCGGTTACTGGAGGAACCACAGAGTTACGGCAAGGGTTACTGGGAACCGGTTTTAGACAGTTCTTGGAACAAGAGGACCCCCAACTCTTGATCTCCCCAGTGGACCAATCCAGGGTAGGGGAATGAAGTTGAAGCCAGGGAAGTCCAAGGAGAATTTCCGAGGTGCAATTGGGGAGGACCAAAAGTTCAATCCTCTCATGATGAGATCCGATGCTCATAAGAAGGGGCTCCGTGCGGAAACGTATGGTACAGTCCAATCTTTCATTATTTACACAATTGATGTAGAGGGGTCTGGCGAGACTGGTCACCGGGATGTTGAACCTGTTGACGAGAGAGGCCAAAATAAAATTTCCTGCAGATCCAGAGTCCAAGAAGGCCACTGTAGAGAAGGAGAAGGCAGAGGCAGACATCCGCACAGGCACAGTAAGACGTGGAGAAGCAGAGTAGACATCAAGGACTGTCTCACCTTTGTGCGGAGTCAGCGTACGTCTTTCCAGGCGGGGAGGACGGATAGGACAATCTCTCAGGAAGTGTTCGGTACTAGCACAGTACAGGCAGAGGTTCTCCATACGGCGTCGTGTCCTCTCTTGAGGTGTCAGGCGAGACCGGTCGACCTGCATAGCCTCCACGGCGGGAGGCACAGGAACAGATTGCAGGGGACCAGAGGAGAGAGGAGCCGAGGAGAAGAAACGCCTCGTGCGAACAGAGTCCATATCTTGGCGGAGTTCCTGACGCCTTTCGGAAAAACGCATGTCAATGCGAGTGGCTAGGTGAATAAGTTCATGTAGATTAGCAGGAATTTCTCGTGCGGCCAGAACATCTTTAATGTTGCTGGATAGGCCTTTTTTGAAGGTCGCGCAGAGGGCCTCATTATTCCAGGACAATTCTGAAGCAAGAGTACGGAATTGTACGGCATACTCGCCAACGGAAGAATTACCCTGGACCAGGTTCAACAGGGCAGTCTCAGCAGAAGAGGCTCGGGCAGGTTCCTCAAAGACACTTCGGATTTCCGAGAAGAAGGAGTGTACAGAGGCAGTGACGGGGTCATTGCGGTCCCAGAGCGGTGTGGCCCATGACAGGGCTTTTCCGGACAGAAGGCTGACTACGAAAGCCACCTTAGACCTTTCAGTGGGAAACAGGTCCGACATCATCTCCAGATGCAGGGAACATTGGGAAAGAAAGCCACGGCAAAACTTAGAGTCCCCATCAAATTTATCCGGCAAGGATAAGCGTATCCCAGGAGCGGCCACTCGCTGCGGAGGAGGTGCAGGAACTGGCGGAGGAGATGACTGCTGAAGCTGTGGTAGTAACTGTTGTAGCATAACGGTCAGTTGAGACAGCTGTTGGCCTTGTTGCGCTATCTGTTGTGACTGCTGGGCGACCACCGTGGTGAGGTCAGCGACAACTGGCAGAGGAACTTCAGCGGGATCCATGGCCGGATCTACTGTCACGATGCCGGCTGGCAGGTAGTGGATCCTCTGTGCCAGAGAGGGATTGGCGTGGACCGTGCTAGTGGACCGGTTCTAAGCCACTACTGGTTTTCACCAGAGCCCGCCGCAAAGCGGGATGGTCTTGCTGCGGCGGTAGTGACCAGGTCGTATCCACTAGCAACGGCTCACCTCTCTGGCTGGTGAAGATAGGCGCGGTACAAGGGAGTAGGCAAAAGCAAGGTCGGACGTAGCAGAAGGTCGGGGCAGGCAGCAAGGATCGTAGTCAGGGGCAACGGCAGAAGGTCTGGAAACACAGGCAAGGAACACACAAGGAACGCTTTCACTGGCACTAAGGCAACAAGATCCGGCAAGGGAGTGCAGGGGAAGTGAGGTGATATAGGGAAGTGCACAGGTGAACACACTGATTGGAACCACTGCGCCAATCAGCGGCGCAGTGGCCCTTTAAATCGCAGAGACCCGGCGCGCGCGCGCCCTAGGGAGCGGGGCCGCGCGCGCCGGGACAGAACAGACGGAGAGCGAGTCAGGTAGGGGAGCCGGGGTGCGCATCGCGAGCGGGCGCTACCCGCATCGCGAATCGCATCCCGGCTGGCAGCGGAATCGCAGCGCCCCGGGTCAGAGGACGTGACCGGAGCGCTGCCGCGGGGAGAGTGAAGCGAGCGCTCCGGGGAGGAGCGGGGACCCGGAGCGCTCGGCGTAACAACTGCCCTATTCATCCTCCGCGTCAGGGAAAAGCACGCACCGAGTTAACGTGGGAGAGGCGTTACTAGGTGTGAATTCATCCTCTCCACGTCTGACTATACCAGTGCGGATTTCTCTATCCGCTATTTCTTCCTTCTCTGCAGTGGCCTTCCTGGACTCAGGTTCAGCAGGAAACTTTATCGAAGCCTCACTCATCAACAGATTCAATATTCCTGTTACCCGTCTCATCACACCTTTCTTCATTTCATCTGTAAACAGAGAAAATCTGACCTGCACCTTGCGTTACCGCACTGAACCCCTGCTCATGACGGTTGATGCTCTCCATCAAGAAAAAATTTAATTCTTTATATTGCCTAACTGTACCTCTGAAATTCTTCTTGGCTTGCCCTGGCTCCAGCGTCACACTCCTACCCTCGACTGGACCACTGGTGACATTAAAACTTGGGGCTCTTCCTGCCATAAACGCCGCCTTAAGTTTGTACCTACCTGCCAAGTCCACATCGCTACACCATTGCCTGGCCTTCCAAAGGTCTATCAGGACTATTCTGACGTCTTTTGTAAGAAGCAGGCAGAGGTCTTACCACTGCACAGACCCTACGACTGCCCTATTGACTTGCTCCCTGGTACCACACCGCCCTGTGGCAGAATCTATCCTCTCTCTGCTCCAGAGACTCAGGCCATGGCTGAATACATTCAGGAGAATCTATAGAGAGGTTTCATCAGGAAATCTTCTCCAGCGGGAGCTGGATTCTTCTTCGTTGCCCAAAAAATGGATCTCTATGCCCTTGCATAGACTATCGTGGCCTTAATAAAATCACTGTAAAAAACCGCTATCCTCTGCCTCTCATCTCGGAACTCTTTGACCGTCTGCGCGGAGCAAAAATTTTTACTAAACTTGACCTTAGGGACGCTTATAACCTCATCAGAATTTGTGAAGGTGATGAGTGGAAAACCGCTTTTAACACCAGAGATGGCCACTTCGAATATCTCGTCATGCTGTTTGGACTTTGCAACACCCCTGCAGTCTTTCAAGATTTTGTTAATGAAATTTTTCGGGACTTACTGTATACCTGCTTTGTTGTCTATTTAGATGACATCCTAATTTTTTCCTCCAACCTAGAGGAACACCGGCTCCATGTCTGTCAAGTGCTCCAGTGCCTTCGTGAAAATCATCTATACGCCAAATTTGAAAAATGTCTTTTTGAACATAGCTGTCTTCCTTTCCTGGGATACCTAGTCTCCGGTCAAGGTCTTCAAATCGATCCTGACAAACTCTCCGCGGTGTTGGATTGGCCTCGCCCCTCAGGACTTCGTGCTATCCAGCGCTTCCTCGGATTCGCCAACTACTATCGTCAGTTCATTCCCCACTTCTCCACCATCGTTGCTCCTATTGTGGCACTGACTAAGAAAAACGCGAATCCGAGGTCCTGGCCTCCCCAAGTGGATGAAGCCTTTAATCGCCTTAAGGCCGCCCTCGCCTCTGCACCAGTCTTGTCCAGGCCAGATCCTCTGAAGCCTTTTTTCCTTGAGGTTGACGCCTCCACAGTTGGAGCGGGAGCTGTCCTTCATCAAAAAACTGCTAAGGGAAAAAACGTCACTTGCGGATTTTTCGCCAAAACTTTTTCTCCTCCTGAAAAAAACAATTCTATAGGAGACCGTGAACTATTGGCCATTAAGTTGGCACTTGAGGAGTGGAGACATCTTCTGGAAGGATCCCTTCATCCGATCACCATCTACACAGACCATAAAAATTTGTCTTATCTTCAATCCGCCCAGTGGTTAAATCCTCGCCAGGCTAGATGGTCGTTGTTTTTTGCCCGTTTCAATTTTCAAATTCATTTTCGTCCTGCGGACAAGAATGTCAGGGCTGATGCTCTATCACGTTCCACCGATGCCTCAGAATCCGAAGCCCTTCCTCAGCACATCATACCTCCAGAGTGTCTGATCTCCTCTGCTCCTGCTTCTCTGGTGCCAATTCCTCCGGGAAAAACGTATGTTCCTCCACGTCTTCGCCTCCAGACTCTCAAATGGGGTCATTCCTCCCATCTGGCTGGTCATGCTGGAATCAAAAAGTCCTTACAGTTAATTTCCAGACACTATTGGTGGTCTTCCCTGCAGAAAGATGTGACCGATTTCGTACGGGCCTGTACAGTGTGTGCACGTGACAAAACTCCACGCCAGAAGCCTGCTGGTCTTCTCCTTCCTCTGCCTGTGCCTGAAACGCCATGGTCCCATATAGCTATGGACTTCATCACTTACTAAGGAAGAAGGAGCTGACATTGGACAGGTCAGTGCTGGTAACACATCATGTAATGTACTGAACTGGCTTAATGTAGAAATGGTACAAGGTAAGTTAAGTAATATAAATGTAAGAAAATCTCCAGGACCAGATGGATTACACCCAAGAGTTCTTAGAGAGGTAAGTTCAGTAATATCTGTACCCCTGTTCATGATATTTAGAGATTCACTGGTGTCCGGTATTGTGCCAAGGGACTGGCGCAAAGCGAATGTGGTGCCAATCTTCAAAAAGGGCTCTAGGTCTTCCCCAGGAAACTATAGACCGGTAAGTTTAACGTGTATTTTGGGTAAATTGTTTGAAGGACTTATAAGGGATTACATACAGGAATACATAGGGGATAATTGTATTATAAGTGATAGCCAGCATGGGTTTACTA
Organism: Hyla sarda; assembly: GCF_029499605.1. NCBI lineage: Eukaryota > Metazoa > Chordata > Amphibia > Anura > Hylidae > Hyla > Hyla sarda. The sequence continues at coordinate 223,502,180 of NC_079194.1, read as the reverse complement.
AGGGTAGAAGTTGTCAAACCAATCTAATTTGCTTTTATGAAGATGTGAGTAGAAGCCTTGACAGAGGAATGGCTGTGGATATAGTGTTTCTGGATTTTGCTAAAGCATTTGATACTGTCCCTCATAGACGTCTGACAGGTGAGTTAAGGTCTTTGGGTTTGGAAATTTTAGTTTGTAACTGGATTGAACACTGGCTCATGGATCGTACCCAGAGTGTGGTGGTCAATGATTCGTACTCTGATTGGTCCCCGGTTATTAGAGGTGTACCCCAAGGTTCAGTTCTGGGCCCGCTGTTGTTTAATTTATTTATCAATGATAGAGGATGGCATTAACAGCTCTGTTTCTATCTTTGCAGATTACAACAAGCTATAGAGGATGTGTATAGGTTACAAGATGACTTGGATAGACTAAGTGTCTGGGCATCCACTTGGCAAATGAGGTTCAATGTGGATAAATGTAAAGTTATGCATCTGGGTACTAATAACATGCATGCATCGTATGTCTTAGGGGGGATAAAACTGGTAGAGAAGGATCTGGGTGTACTTGTAGATCACAGACTACAGAATAGCATGCAATGTCAGGCTGCTGCTTCCAAGGCCGGCAGGATATTGTCATGTATAAAAAGAGGTATGGACTCAAGGGACAGGGACATAATACTCCCCTTTTATAAATCATTGGTACGGCCTCACCTGGAATATGCTGTTCAGTTTTGGGCACCAGTCCATAAAAGGGACACTGCGGAGCTGGAAAGGGTGCAGAGACGTGCGACTAAACTAATATGGGGCATGGAACATTTTAGCTATGAGGAGCAATTAAAGGAGTTAAAATTGTTTAGTCTTGAGAAGAGACGTTTAAAGGGTAGCTCCCACCATCCTATTTTTTTTTTTGCAAGCCCGTTCCCCCCCCCCCCGCTACGGCACTAGCCCGTTCCCTCCTCCCCCCCCCCTGCCCCGCATACCCCGTTCCCTCATTACACTTGCAGTTACTGCAGAGTCCGGCAGCGGGCGTGCAGGGACAGCGGCGGCAGGGACAGCGGCGGCAGGGACAGCGGCGGCGATGTGCGGGAGGAGTGGCCTACCAGCCAGTGGTGGGGAGCCAATGTGCTCGCTCCCACCTGTCTGATTGACAGGCAGGGAGCGAGTGCAGCCTAACTGAAAAAGGACTGATTGCCACTCCAAAATCAATCCTTTTTCAGTAGCCGGTTTTTAAATGTAAATTAAACCTTTTTAATGAAAAAATATAAATAATAAAAGTATATTAGAGATATGTTGTGGTACATAAGTACTACAACATATCAAAAAATAAAGTTGGTGACAATGCCCATTTAAGGGGAGATATGATAAATGTATATAAGTATATTAATGGCCCATACAAAAAATATGGAGAAAAACTGTTCCAGGTTAAACCCCCCCCAAAGGACGAGGGGGCACTCCCTCCGTCTGGAGAAGAAAAAGTTTAGTCTCAAGGGGCGACACGCCTTCTTTACCATGAGAACTGTGAACTTATGGAATAGTCTACCTCAGGAACTGGTCACAGCAGGAAAAATTAACAGCTTTAAAACAGGATTAGACAAAATAATATTAATGCTTATGAAGAAATATAAAATCCCATCCCTTCCCCAATATCGCGCCACACCCCTACCCTTCAATTCCCTGGTTGAACTTGATGGACGTATGTCTTTTTTCAACCGTACTAACTATGTAACTATGTAACTACCTACCTTCATCTCATGGCAACACTGTCATTTGGGTGGTCGTTGTTCGTTTTTCCAAGATGGCTCATTTTGTCCAGCTTCCAGGTCTTCCTTTTGCACCACAATTGGCGAAGCAATTTTTTCTGCAAATTTTTCATCTCCACGGGCTTCCCACGCATATCGTCTCTGATAGAGGCGTTCAATTTGTCTAAAAATTTTGGAGAGCACTCTGCAGTCAATTAAAAATCAAATTACATTTTTCTTCTGCTTATCATCCTCAATCCAATGGACAAGTGGAAAGAGTGAATCAGATTCTTGGTGTGACATTTTGTCTCCTCAGGTCAAGATGATTGGGTCGACCTTCTGCCCTGGGCTGAATTCTCGTACAATTTCAAAAATTCTGAGTCTTCCTCCCCTCCCCATTCCCACTTCATTTGGAGTTCCTTCCGTAGATGATTTGACACAAGATTTCTCCTCTATCTGGAAGGAAACTCAAAAGTAGCTCTTACTGGCCTCATCTCGCATGAAGAGACATGCTGATAAAAAGAGAAGAATTCCTCCTGTCTTTGACCCCGGTGACAAAGTGTGGCTCTCTGCCAAATACATCCATTTCTGTGTCCCTAGCTACAAGCTTGGTCCTCGGTACCTCGGGCCATTTAAAATAAAAAATCAAATCAATTCTGTCTCCTACAAGCTCCATCTTCCTTCTTCTCTTCGTCTTCCCAACTCTTTCCATGTTTCTCTTCTCAAACCTCTCATACTTAACCGCTATTCTCCCAAGGTCACTGTTCCTGCTCCTGTCACTGGATCCTCTGATGTCTTCTCTGTGAAAGAGATCCTTGCCTCAAAGTTTATCCATGGTAAAATATTTTTTCTTATTGATTGGGAGAGTTGTGGCCCCGAAGAGAGGTCTTGGGAACCTGAGGCCAATATCCTTGACAAGGAACTCATTCATAAATTTCTGGGTTCCAAAAAGAGGGGGAGACCAAAGGGGGGGGTACTGTAACGCCGGGTCCCGCTGCCTCCCCGGAGCGGTCGCGGCGTCCCTCTGTATGCAGCGCTCCGATCAGCACCGCTAACCGCGAGCGCTGCTCCTCTGTCACCGGAGGGGACGCGATCCGCAGGACGGGACGTGCCCGCTCACTGATCGCGTCCCATGTCACTTACCGCACGCCTGCTGCTTCTTCCCAGCGCGCGCGGCCCCGCTCCTTAGGGCGCGCGCACTGGCTTACTAAGATTTAAAGGGCCAGTGCACCACTAATTGGTGCCTGGTCCAATCTGTGTGAAACATATATAAACCCACTCCTTCCTGTCCTTGCCGGATCTTGTTACACTAGTGCCCGGAGAAAGCGTTTTGTGTGAATCCCTAGCCTTTGTATCCAGACCCTTTACTGTTGCCCCTGACTACGAACCATTGCCGCCTGCCCTGACCTTCTGCTTCGTCTGACATTGCCTTAGCCTTGTCCTTGTGTACCGTGCCAGTCTCAGCTGCCACAGAGGTCGAGTCGCTATCAGGGGATACGACCTGGGAGTTACCGCCTAAGCAAGTCCATCCCGCTTTGCGGCGGGCTCTGGTGAAAACCAGTAACTCCTTAGAACCGATTCCCCAGTACAGCCCTCGTCATCACCTCTCTGGCACAGAGGATCCACCTCCAATATCCTCACCAGACGCCAGCCCGGACCCTGACAAAAATGGTACACCACGTAGATATATGTACGTGGTATGCACTTCTGAGGGGAGTTCAATATGCTCCACTACACTTAAAACAGAATTTGTCTAGAACAGCAGCAGATGTGTACTTTTGGCTGACCTTTTACAGTAACTAGGCGCTAAAGACTTTAACAGGAACAAAATCGTACACCACCTATGTACGCACAGGTTACACTTAATACAGGTTGCTCCGCTACGAAACCTGTATTAGGCACTAATAGCAGGTGATTATGGCTTTTAGTGCTCTGCTCACCCTAACTTGCTGGCTACTATTAGCTTTGCAGTTGTTGTACAAACCAGTGCTGCACCACACAATCGCTGTGTAGTACACCCTAAATTACACTTTCTCTCTCAATCTCTTTCCCTTCCCTATCAGTGCTTCTAAGCTGGGTTTGGACTTGAGGTGAATCGCTGCTGTAAAAATGCTTTTCTGTGCAACACACACTTATCTCTTTCCCTTTCTCTCTCTCTCTCTCTGCAATAAAACACTGATCTGACTCGCTGCAAAATGGCTGCCGATTATGTAGGGCTGTGACATAACAGGGGTGGCTGGCTGCTGATAGGCTGCATGCTGCATGTGATTCAGGGTCATCCCGCCTACCCATCTTCCAGCCTTCCCAGAGTTCCTTGCCCCATGTTATGACATGTGGAGCCACCATCTTAGATGCAATGGAGCGCCTGGACCGCACTTAATGGAGTTTAATGAAGCGATTTGTGCAATCGAATCGCCGCGATATTCGGATTTGTTGCAAATCAAATTTTTCCTGAAATTTGTACTGACTTTGGATTCATCAGATTCGATTCGCTCATCCCTACTCCTCAGATTCTAATAGCCACAGTGCTTCTAACTTTCCACCTACAGACCTATATGATTTTTGTGCCCCCCAATTGTACTTTGTAATTACATCTCTAATTTTACCCCAAAATCTACAGCAAAAAAAAAAAATTATATATATATATATATATATATATATATATATATATATATATATATTATTTGTGGGTGTAAAAAACTGTTTTTTTTTATTTTTTTTACTTTTGGGGAGCGGGTTCTCTTTCTATGCAGTGCACTTTTTTTGGTAAAAAGAACACATTGGCCCTGAACTACTAAGAGTGGAGTATAGTTTTCTTTGTCCCCCCCCCCCCCAACAGATATTTTCACAAGGTATTTACTAATTTTTCCCTACGTTTTGCACTTTCCCCTAAGTTTTGCATTTTTTTTTCCAACTGTTCTAAACAGTCGGGTTTATTAGAAATTATTAGTAAATGACGCCCATTATCTTTAACAATAAAACCATGAAGCTTCATTGGTAGGCAAAAAGTTAGCACCATATAACAGTAATAATAAAAAGTTTGTTTGCTAAAAGTCCTTAACGAATACTAAAAGTACCCAAAAACAATTAAACAAGGTGGACACAGAGGGCACAAGTAATAATATCATGGGGTAAGAAATCGTAAGACAAGCAGAATGGTGGAGTGCGGCCAACTCAAGGAACACAGAGCTGCCCATGTTTGCTAATACAAGGAGAGGCAATGGTGGACCGAAGGACAGTAGGGAGATAGTAACTAGTGTTGCTCGCGAATATTCGCAATTCGAATATTATTCGCGAATATCGCATATTCGCGAATTCGCGAATTTCGCGAATATAGCGCTATATATTCGTAATTACGAATATTCGGTTTTTTTTTTTTGTTTTTTTTTCTTCACAGTACACATCACAGTGATCATCCCTCTCTGCTTCCAGCTTGTGTGGTGTAAAGAAGGCTGTAATACTACTGTGTGAGACTGGCGTGCGAAAATTCGCATATACGAAAATTCACATATGCTAATTTTCGCATATGCGAATTGTCACATATGTTACTTTTCACATACGCGAATGTTCGCATATGTGAAAATAAAACGAGAATATAACGAATATGCGAATATTCGCGAATATATGACGAATATTCGTCCATATATTCGCGAATATTCGCGAATTCGAATATGGCCTATGCCGCTCAACACTAATAGTAACCAACGTGCCCATACAACATTAAATCATTCAACATTGTCCTCTCTAATTAAAGAAAATTTCTCGTTCAACATAATTAATTTCACCCTCTCAACACCCTATTGAAGTGCAAAGAGGTAGCCTTCCACTGCAAGGCAATATAAATATGGGTGGCAAGAAGAAGAAATTGAGCCAGCTTAACCTCCTGAGCGGTATTCGGGGTTAATTTTCCCTGCCAGGATCGGCAACCCCGAGTCACGCTCGGGGTAGAATTGCAGAGTTCCCGGCCGGGCTGCACGATATATCGCAAAAGCAATGCGATATAGCGATGCAGCCCCCGGGAAAACATGCGATTATCTGCTCTGGTCGGCTCCCGTTGCGGGGGCCGGCCAGAGCAGGTAAAGAAAAATACTAAAAGTCAGTGTTTCCCTACCAGGGGGCCTCCAGCTGTTGCAAAACTACAACTCTCAGCATGCCCGAACAGCCAAAGGCTGTCCGGGCATGCTGGGAGTAGTAGTTTCACAACAGCTGGAGGCCCCCTGGTAGAAAAACACTGAGCTAAGTGTAAAAGGAAGAAGTAGTAAAATAAAAAAAACTTTTGCTCACCTAGTCCCGGTCCCTGCAGATGTCGTTCCCCTCCGTGCGGTCCGGGGTGTCCTCTCTTCACTATTCATCTTCTAGGACCTTTCACTTTTCAGCCAATCACAGGCGGCAGTGGTGTAAAGCCTGTGATTGGCTGAAGGGGAAAGGACTTGTTCTGCAGCAAATACACTAGGTTTGAAATCTGTCGGCAAACCTAGTGTATTTGCTGCAGGACAAGGTGAGAAGGGGGGGGGGGGGAGAATGTGACAAGGGGGGAATGTGACAGGGGGGGAATGTGACAGGGGGGGAATGTGACAGGGGGGGAATGTGACAGGGGGGGAATGTGACTGGGGGGGAATGTGACAACGGGAGGAATGTGACAAGGGGGGAATGTGACTGGGGGGGAATGTGACAGGGGGGGAATGTGACTGGGGGGGAATGTGACAAGGGGAGGAATGTGACTGGGGGGGAATGTGACAGGGGGAGGGGAATGTGACATGAAGGGGGGATGTGACAGGGGGGGGATGTGACAGGGGGGAATGTGACAAGAGGGGGGGAATGTGACGGGGGGGGGGAATGTGACGGGGGGATGTGACAGGGGGGAGGGGAATGTGACATGAAGGGGGGATGTGACAAGGGGGGGGATGTGACAGGGGGAGGGGAATGTAACATGAAGGGGGAGAATGTGACAGGGGGAAGAATGTGACAAGGGGGGAAGAATGTGACAAGGAGGGGGGAAGAATGTGACAAGGAGGGGGGAGAATGTGACAAGGAGGGGGGAGAATGTGACGGGGGATGTGACAAGGGAGAGGGGAATGTGAAATTCAGTTAAAAAAAATTGTACCGCTTTTGGTACACATTTCCAGACAGAATCATACCGCCAGGGAGGTTAAAAGGGCGGTACTTCATTCTACTGGGTTTATAACCCATTAAACAAAAAGATGGAGATTTCGGGACCCGACAGAATTTCAGACAGGACATTTAGCACTTGGCTCCAGTGGGTCTGAGCTTCAGGGCAACTCCACCACACATGATACATGGTGTCCCCCCGAAAGCAGTACGAGGAAACCTGAAGGATAGATGAATGGATGTAGCCTGGAGGGCACCATGTAGCCCCTATGAAGCACCTTCACAGAGGTCTCCACAAGGGAGACCTGCCAGCTGCCCTTACTAACCAATGTACAGCACTCCAGCCATTGAGATAGCGAGAGCGAGGTACCAAGGTCCCTTTCCCAGGCCACCATGAACCTCAACTTCTCATCTTTGGGTGGAGGATTAATATGGGAGTAAAGCAAAGAAAGCAGCCCTGGCAAGGCTGGAGAGTAAAGAACAAAAGCCTCAAAAAAGTAGGGGTAACAGAGTAGCCAATAGGACCCTGTGACAGATAGTAAGAATGAATCTGACGGGCTCTAGTTCATTAGATGGAATAGAGTGTCTTGACACTAAGACAGTCAGGGAAGGAACCGACTTAGCAACAAGGAAGTCAGAGCCCTGTGAGGTTGGCAGCAGTCCACCATTCAAACGCAGCAGGCATCATACCAGGGGTGAAGAGGGGTTGAAGAGAAACGGAAGCAGTGGTGACACAGGCGACTGTAGGGTGAGCTTGAAACGCATCATTCGCCATAGAGAAAGTGAGTATAGTGCAACCTGAGCAGAAGAGGGAAGAAGTTAAGCGATAAGACAGGAAGACCACATGTGAGAGCAAAGAAAGAGTAAGGGGCAAGCAACGACTCCTCCAGGGGAACCCACAGCGGGGCCGACCTAGGAACGTAAATAAGAGCCAATTGGGCAAGGCGAGCAGCATAATAGTATTTGATAAAGTTGGGAAACAAGAGGCCACCCAAACGCTTATGAAAATGCCCGACCTATGCGGGGGTACTTATAATACCAGATGTAAGCAAAAACATCTTTCTACAGGGAAGCCAAGTCCCTCTTGAGTATCGGGATAGGAAGTGAGCGAAAAGGGTAAAGTAGGCAAAGCAAAAAAAACTTTTTATTAACACTCACCCTACCCAGCCATGATGTATGGGGCAAATGCCATCTACGGAGGTCATCCAGGATTCCCTTATAGAGAGGTATGTAACTAGCCGCATACAGGGAGGACAGGCTTGGCATAAGCTTAACACCCAAGTATGATAAGCCCCTGGAGGAGTTGCGGAAACCAAAGTTGAGAGAGATAAGATGTTGGAACTAGTGTTGAGCAGCATAGGCCATATTCGAATTTGCGATATTTCGCGAATATATGGACAAATATTTGTCATATATTCCCTAAATTTGCATATTCGTAATATTCGTGTTATATTTTCGCATATGCAATAATTAGCATAAACGAAAATCCGCATGTGTGAAAATTAGCATATGTGAAAATTTGCATAAGCGAAAATTCACATATGTGAAAATTAGCATATGCTAATTTTCACATATGCGAAAATTCGTACGCCAGTCTCACACAGTAGTATTAGAGCCTTCTTTAGACCACACAAGCTGGAAGCAGAGAGGGATGATCACTGTGATGTATACCGTGAAAAAAACAAAAAAACAAAAAAAAACTATATTCGTAATTACGAATATATAGTGCTTTATTCGCGAATATTCGCGAATTTGAGAATATGCGATATTCGCGAATAAAATTCGCATTGCGAATATTCACGAGCAACGCTATTTGGAACGAGGTGGGGACATTGCAGTATAGGATTTCAGACTTAGCTACATTCACACGATGGCCCAACATAGGGGCAAAAGTATCAAGGATCGGGAGAAAGTTAGGAAAGAGAAGTAAGTGGGTTAGTGAGGATCAGGAACAAATCATCTGCAAACAAACTAACTTTGTAAACAGATGATCCAATGCAGACACCTTGAAAATCTGGGCTCGCTCTAATGAGCGCCACCAGAGGTTCCATTACCAAGGCAAATAATGTTGGGGAGAGTGGGCACCCCTGGCACATTCCCCATCTGATGTTAATAGGCAAAGGGGTGGAATAGAAATGCCGTAAAACCTTAACAAAAGGGCCTGTGACCCCAAATTTAGAAAGGACGCCCATTATCTTTACTCTATAGGTCCATACAAAAATAATTGGGTAAAATAATACCCAATTTTATAGTTTTCTTTTTCTACTTTAAAAAAAATTATTCACTTAAAATTGTCCTCTTCTGACCCTTATAGCTCTTTTTTTTCCATATACGAGGATGTCTGAGGGCTCATTTTTTGTGCTGTAATCTGTAGTGTATATTTTTATATAAAAAAAAATCTGGTATATGAAGTGATTAAAAATCAGCAATTCTGGTATTTCTTTTACATTTACACTATTCACCATGCAGTTTAATTACCATTATATTTAAATATTTCCGACATTTACCCATGTGGCAATACCAAATACGTTTATTTTTATTTACATTATTTTATTTGAAAAATGGGAAAGGGGGGGGGGTAGGTAAGGGGTCTATTCACATTTATTTCTTTTACATTTTACTCACTTTTTATTAGTCCCTAGATTATTACATGCAATCTTTCGATTTCAAACACCGAACAATGTTATGTATTAGCTATTAACAGGCAGAATTTATCGATACTGCTGAACATCAGCGTTCAAGTCATGTGCTTGTGTACACTACAACAGCTCGGGGGGAGGGGGGGGGGAGTTGCATCCAAATACAAGAAACAGTGAAACCTGTTGCAAGACTATGTCTGGACCACCAAGTGGCACTACGGTGGGATGTGAGGGAGAGAAAGCACAAAGAATCCCTGAAGCCTAAGAAGAAGAAGAGACCTTAGGCTAGGTTCACACTGTGGAATTTCGGGGCAGAATTTCTGTTGGAGATCAAGCCGGCGGCACTAGGACTGCGCAGACTGCATTGCCGTCCCCATAGATGTCAATGCATTTCTGAGCAGATCTCCCAAAAGATCCACCCAGAAATGCATTGCCGTCTATGGGGACGGCAATGCAGTCCGTGTGGTCTTAGTGCCACTGGCTAAATCTCTGGCAGAAATTCTGCCCAGAAATTCTGTAGTGTGAACCCAGCCTTAGGGTCTATTCACATGGCAGAATTTCTGCTTGCGGAATTCCACCTCAAATTAAAGCCCATAGTCTTATATGGGATTCCACACTCCCATTCACATTTCTGAATTTTCACTTGCGGAAATTCAGGAGTGTGAATGGGAATGTGGAATCCCATAGAAGTCTATGGGCTTTAATTTGAGGCAGAATTCTGCAAGTGGAAATTCTGCTGTGCGAATCGACCCTTAAGGCTAGGTTCACACTGTGGAATTTCTGGGCCTAATTTCTGCCGGAGATCGAGTTGGCAGCACTAGGACCGCGTGGACTACATTGCCGTCCCCATAGATGGCAATGCATTTCTGAGCAGATGTCCCAAAAGATCCACCCAGAAATGCATTGCAGTCTATGGGAGCAGCAATGCAGTGTGCTCGGTCCTAGCGCCGCCTGCTCATTCTCCGGCAGAAATTCTGCCCAGAAATTCTGCAATGTGAAGCTAGCCTAAAGTTCCCACATTAGGATGGTAGAGGCTGATATGTAAGAAACCTTCCGAGAGTGTAATTGTACAGAGAGCCAAGTCTGTAATAATAGTCCTCTTGCAATTACAGAATGATAAAGGTTTGGCCCCTTTTTTCTCTGGACACCCTTCTCCAAATGTGAGGGGAGAAGATACTTCAAATTGAAATGGTGATAGTGACTAGTTTCCCTTATCATTATATTATCTGCTTGGCAGGAAAGTGTGCAACATATTATTTTATTTCCTATGCTGCAAATGTTCTGTTCTATTTTGGTTACAATATGGCCTGTCTATATGTCGCAGTCTATTTTTATGATGACAAGCTGGGGTGTGCTCCTTTTATCATTCAGAAACATGTGCTGAGTGCTTCTATATTACATTACTATGATGTATCTATGTGACATTCAATTTATGTTTTTGAAGGTTGCAGGAATATTTCTATGTGCCCCAATGATCTGTATAATAAAAGTGGGTGCACCTAAAGATACATTTATTTTCTGAAGCATTCAGCCCTCAAATTAAATTCTAAATCTATATATCTTTACCTCTGATGATAAATCGGATGTGAAATTAGAGACCTGGACAAGAACTGGTGGTTTGTTGCTTTTGTCGATTCCATTCTGCCCACTACTCAGCTGCTTCCCATTCTGTGTGTAGAGCTTCAAAAACTATTTCACTATCTCCTGATAAGAGCCCAGAAGCCGGAAAAGCTTCATGTGGAAAGTGCTTGAGCAAACAAAGATTTCCCAGCCAATGTTAGTTTTCAATGTTTCCATAGAAAGTATTATAGTGAGACTCAATGACCTACTTTCTTTATTAAACTTTTTATATACATGAGAACTCTTTTTGATACAATTGCCAATTGCTTCAATTACATGTTACGTCTTTGCTCAAGGATAAGAATGTTCTAAACATTTAGAGGTCACACTTTACAATGTTTGTCGAAACCACATTTGTAATAAAGATGTCTTTTGGTTTCATAAAATATTTTTGTGAACTGGTGGCCAAATTAACTATGATGTCTGCACTATAAAAAAAAAAAGTCTTCATTAGAGAATCCATTTGGCCAATTTTCCGCAAAAATTCGGTTCAGTCAGAGTTTATTTGCAGCGAATGGCTATTAAAAATGGCTATTTCTGGGCTACAGAGAACCTAAATTGGGGTGTAAAACATTTTGCCTTACCGTAACACGCATAGGGAGTGTGCTGTGTTAGTGCAATTATACTGTTATTTAGTATGAAATTCAGTTTAGAGGCGTCGCTATTAGAATCACTGTCACAAAGTGGCTCAATGACAGAGCCTGGAGGTGGCATCAGTATGAGGAGACCATATGGCGGCAGAATGACAGAGTGTGGAGGTGGCGGCAGCATGAGGAGACCATATAGTGGCTGAATGACACAGCCTGGAGGTGCAACAGGCTGACAAAACCATAGGGCCTCACAATTGAAAAGATTAACCCCTTAAGGACCCGGGGTTTTTCCGTTTTTGCATTTTCGGTTTTTCCTCCTTACCTTTAAGAAATCATAACTCTTTCAATTTTTCACCTTAAAATCCATATGATGGCTTATTTTTTGCACCACCAATTTTACTCTGTAATGACGTCAGTCATTTTACTCAAAAATCTACGGCGAAATGGAAAAGAAAATCAATGTGAGACAAAATTGAAAAAAACAAACGCCATTTTGTAAGTTTTGGGGGCTTCCGTTTCTACACAGTACATTTTTCGGTAAAAATGACACCTTCTCTTTATTCTGCAGGTCCATACAGTTAAAATGATACCCTACTTATGTAGGTTTGATTTTGTTGTACTTCTGGAAAAAATCAAAACCACATGCAGGAAAATGTATACGTTTAAAATTGTCATCCTCTGACCCCTATAACTTTTTTATTTTTCCGCGTATGGGGCGGTATGAGGGCTCATTTTTGCGCCGTGATCTGAAGTTTTTAGCGGTACCATTTTTGCATTGATAGGTCTTATTGATCGCTTTCTATTTTTTTTGCGCGTACGCCATTGACCGTGCGGTTTAATTAACAATATATTTTTATAATTTGGACATTTCCACACGTGGTGATACCACATATGCATATTTTTATTTTTATTTACACTGTTTTTTTTTTATGATTCAAACTTTTTTTTTATGATTCAAACGTTTAATAGAGGAGGGGTTAAATGATCTTTATTCACTTTTTTTTGCAATGTTATAACATAGGGACCTATAACACTGCACACACTGATCTTTTACATTGATCACTGGTTTCTCATAAGAAACCAGTGATCGACGATTCTGCCGCTTGACTGCTCATGCCTGGATCTCAGTCACTGAGCAGTCATTCGGCGATCGAACAGCGAGGAGGCAGGAAGGGATCCTCCAGCTGTCATGTAAGCTGTTCGGGATGCCAAAATTTCGCCGCGGCTATCCTGAACAGCTCCCTGAGCTAACCGGCATGGTTTCATTTTAGACGTGGCGTTCAACTTTGAACGCCGCATCTAAAGGGTTAATAGTGCACGGCACCGCGATCAATGCCGTGCGCTATTAGCCATGGGTCCCGGCCCGGCTGTGGCCCCGCGTTATAGATAGGGAGCAGACTCAGGATGTACAGGTACGCCCTGGGTCCTCAACAGGTTAAAGATATTTTTTAACATTTAAATTGAATATTTCAAATTGATGAACCTAAAAAGTTTTATTTAATGTGCCAGCAGTATGAGGAGACCACATGGCAGCACAGTGACACAGCCTGGAGGTGGCAGCAGCATGAGGAGACCATAATCTGGCAGAATGACAGCCTGGAGTTGGTGGCAGCAAGAGGAGACCATATAGTGACCGAATGACACAGCCTTGAGGTGGAGGCAGCATGAGGAAACCATATAGTGGCTGAATGACACAGCCTGGAGGTGGTGGCAGCATGAGGAGACCATATAGTGGCAGAATGACACAGCCTGAAGGTGGCGGAATCATGAGGAGACCATATAGTGGCAGAATGACACAGCCTGGAGTTGGCGGCAGCATGAGGAAACCATATAGTGGATGAATGACACAACCTGGAGTTGGCTGCAGCAAGAGGAGACCATATAGTGGCTGAATGACACAGCCTGGAGGTGGTGGCAGCATGATGAGACGTTATAGTGGCTGAATGACACAGCCTGGAGGTGGCGAAAGCATGAGGAGACCATATAGTGCCTAAGGTGGCGTTAGCATGAGGAGTACATATGGTGGCAGAATGAGACACCTGGAGCTGGTATCAGGGGTACTCCAGCGGCCAATGTGTTTATTCAGTTTCTACTCACCCTTGCAGGTGAGTTTTTTGTTATCTCTGGTCTCTGTTTGCTCTTTGTTTGTCTGTATGTTCCTTTCTTTGCACAAGTGCATCCATGTAGTGTAGCATCTAGTTCTGTTTTTACTTGGTTTTAGAAACTACAGCTCCCAGCATGCCTCGTAGCCTGTCTCCTCTTTCAGTGCCTTGCCCAATTTGTTTTACATTGCCGCCGAGCCCTGTTTGTGGCCGGCTTTATTTTTTCCTTTAGCATGCCCTTACCCCGCCCTGCTCTTTAGTATAATTTGCCTCTATTTTTTTTCTATCTGATCTGGATGTGTGCTTATCATTGGTTGTGAGGTAAGCGCGTTGTCAGCCAAATCATCTGGGTCCGTGACACATGACCAGGATGTTGTCCAGTCAGTGTCTGTTACCATTCTTGGCTGTGACCTATCAAATTTGTCCTTTCCGTCTCTCTGTGTTTACACAAGATGACAGAGGGAGGATGGATGTTTCCTCCCGCTGTCAGGCAGCCCTGTGCCCACGGCTCACAGTGTGCTGAATACCCTTTATCAGCGCTGCAGCTGACATGTAACCCCTTCCCTGCCATGGGGACCGTGGGCCCACGGGGGTAATCAGGGGAATCGGCTATCATGATTCCCCCCTGCGGGCGGACTGTCCCTATAGCAGGGGAATTAGCAAAATGTTAGCCGCAGCACTATCATGATCCCCCCCTCGGGCGCACTGTCTGCTTCTCACCCCGCAGTCCCCACATCAGTGAATGAATTGTCAGCTGCAGGGCGCTGTCCCCATATCGGGAACTAATCATATATGACCTGCGGGCACTGCTCTGCTTCCCCTCCCCCCCCCAAAAGAGATTTCCCCGCATCGGAGAAAGGGTTAACTCTGAGCCGCAGCGCTACACATTCTCCCCATGTCAGGGAATTAATGATTTGTGAGCCTGTTTGGGAATCAGAGAACAGAAGCTGTCACCTGCCCCTGCAAGCGTTGAAAGTCAGTGAGCCACGGGCGCTGCAGAGCAGAAGCTCTGCAGTGCCTGCGGCTCACTGGCTTTCAGTGCTTGCAGGGGGAGGTGACAGCTTCTGTTCGGGGAACAGAAGTCCTTACCCGCGGCTAACAAATCGTTAATTCATCGACGTGGGGAGAATGGGCAGCGCTGTGGCTCACAGTTAATCCTTTCCCATCACTTTTAGAGGGGGGGGGAGAAGCAGAGCAGCGCCTGTGGGTCACATATGATTAATTTCCCGATATGGGGACAGCGCACTGCGGCTGACAAATTATCCATTCCCTGATGTCGGTACTGTGGGGTGAGAAGCACAGCATCATGATAGCTCTGCTGTTAACGTGTCACTAATTCCAGTGCCATGGGGACCGCTTGCCCATGGGGGGAATCCTGATATCCGATTCCCCTGATTCCCCCCGCTGGTGCATGGTCCTCATAGCGGGTAAGGGGTTACATGTCAACTGCAGTGCAGGGTATTTAGTACACTGTAAGCCTTGTGCGCAGCGCTGGCTGACAGCTGGAAGAGACATCTATCCTCCCGCTGTTATCTTGTATTGTGAGAAAAGGGAGATATATTCATTATGGGGGGGGGGGGGTTGAAAAGGGGAAAACCATTTCAGGAGAAAAGAATAACAGCAACGCCTGCAGCACAGACATATTGTCCACAACAGTGAACAAACATGGCCGCAAGTGTGGACGACAATCAAAAGCAACCAGAAAACTATTGAACTTCCATCACAGAAAAGAGGTCAGTAAAAAACAGACATGCTGTGAACATGTGAATTACAAAAGTGCTCAACTCCCTACAAACACGCTAGATAACCATAAAGCTGTGGTACCGTAGTACCCCTTTAAGTTTTAGCTAATGCATATCTTCAATACTTACTTGTGGTCTGATGCAGAGGAATTTCTGTAACTGGGGAGCAGTGCCTTAAATCTGTTTGGCACTATCTATATTTGTGAAGTGTTGGTGTGGCACCATGGTCAATCTACTCTGATGCATCTGGCATTGGGTTGACAGATGAGTTCTCCTTGGGCTTGCTATGGCCCTCGCCACACTAAACACCCGCTCTGATGGCATGGTCAGGTAGGACAGCATTTCCAGGGCAAACTCTGCTTGTCGCAGCCACAAATCTAGTTTGGCTGCCCAGAAGTCCAGCAGATCTTCAAAGTGTGTTGGCAGGGTCATGTCAAGGTATGCCACCACCTGCTGGTTCAGGTCCTGCTCCAGGTCTACCTACTGCAGATGAGTTGCTTCACTATGCGGGTGAAGAAAGCTACTCATCACCGATTGTAGACTCCGGCTACTGCTGATGGAGCTGGTACTGCTCCTGCCATCCCACCCCTCCCCAGCAGCCATGGCAGTGGAAGGTGAGCACAGAGGGCACCCTGAGTCAGACCTGCAAGAGGATGGACAATGGCGCACATAGGCATCGGCCAACTGACTACATAGGATGTCTCTGTAGTAGGTTTAGGGTTAATAACTAATTTATTAATTATGAATTATTAAATATGGTCAACAAAAATATTAAAAATATTATGACCAATATGAATTGCCAAAAATATACAAACAATGCAGTTCACCATATCTGGGCCAGACTATTTTCCCAGATATGAGTTCTATGAAGTAGTGGTAGAAGTAACTTTTGCAACATAATAAAATGATAACGCAGTTATTATAAAAACGATATGTACATTTAGTGGTTACAATTCATCAACATTAAAGAGTAATAAAAACAGACCATAATATCAATGGAAATTATGTAAAGAATATCAATGACGTATGTCAGATATAAATAAATGATGTATTAGTAAGTTATTTAATAATATTAAGCTTAGTCTCAGAAGTAGGTTAGTTCAGACATCATTTATATTATTTGTATAGAGATTGTTACATCAAATGATATCAAATGGGCATTTTATGTATATAAAATGGGAGTAAACCCTACCCAGTTCTAACCACAACTATCTCTATGGTAAGATACTAAAGATAAAAATTTATAGGACACTACTAATTAGGAAGACTTAAATTAAATTAAGTGTCCTCGTGGCAATTATTATATCATGTGGTGGAGCAGAGGCTGATCATGAGCATGTCCCCTCTGATGAGCATCCTGATGCTTCTATCAAGTTTTAACCTGTTTCCTCTCCTAAGGATCAACCTAAACAAATATAATGTCAGCCAATGATGACTGGTGGATGTGAACTATGTAGGTACAGAGTCAAGTAACATACCATCACAGCTAAATATTAATTTACTATAATTGTGTCAGAGATGCAAAAGATTATTGTGGGCACCTTATCACCTGTATACACATAATCCAAGACAAGACAATGTCATTGATACTTCTCAGGCATCTCAAATAGATGGCCAGAGATATTGATAAATAGAATGCAAATACAACAAATTGTTAAACACACACACACACACCTGTATCCAGGTGTACTGAGCAGACCCCCTCATTTGAGTAAAAAATTACAGACAATGGCCCCCATTTACTAAGAGTGGAGCGTTTATTCTGGAGTGTTTTCAATATCACTCGTCTTTTTTTCTGGCTTATTTACTATTCTGTCGCACATGTCGGTTATTTTTCTGTTGCACGTTTTTTTGTGTCCCACTAGTTAATTGTGTCACACAAACTCCGAGCTAAAGAAATTAGTTGTGTGAGTCAAAATGGTTTAGACTTGTTTAAAAATGTTTTCATGAATCAAAAGTATTCATGTGTTATAATTTTTCAAACATTACAACAATTATCCTTGTTTATCAGCTTGGGTGTTAAATTGATTTAAACATAATATTGCAAATGTGTTAAAAAGAAAAAAAATATATAAACATTAACTATCACAAAAGCATTCAATATTTTATTCATAAAAGTGTTTAACTGTACAAAATGTTTTCAGGTTATAAAACAAGTTACTTTCACACAAAACACAATGGTAAACAGTCCCTTGTTAGAAATCACTCCATTTTTGGAATTTCACTTGGCCTCTTGGCTTTCGGTTATTGTGTGAGGCAAACTAAAAATGTTTTGATTTTCGAAGTACTTCGAGTAATTTTTGTTTTTTGTCAGTAAAACTCCCAATTTTGCATAAAGCACCCCATTTCAGAGGTTTTTCTAATATGTCGGCTGTACAACTAAAATTTGGTCACAGAATTAGTCGCACAGACGTTGCGACTAAAATTTAGGCGCAATAACCGAGAAAAAGAGTCGGTTGGACTTTAGTAAATGAGGGCCAATGAGTTTCACTCTCCAGGACTTTCATTGGAGACTTGTCAAACATCATCGGTATTGTCTTGTCTAATCCATTTTGATTACTTCACACATTCCACTCTGTCTTATGTGTTTTTTTCAAATTTCCTGACTTGGTGAAAATTCATTAAATTTAATCATTTTGATTCAATATGGACACTTTGCCATGTTGTATCTTTCACATATCTTTCATATCATAACTTCTGATTATATCTGTACCAAATAGCCTGACATAGGTCAGTTTTTCCTCCCACTCAGTGGGTGTAAAAAAGGCCCCCATTTTGTTCAGCGAGGGTAGCGAGGGTCCAATAAGGTGGAGAGCCAGAAGTCCTCCCGCTGCCGAATGGTAACAATTTGGCGGTCCTTACGCAAGCAAATGAGCATGCATCATGCCATTTGTGCAAGTGACTCGGAGGGAATCCTTGTCTCCACTGCATACTGCTATAGTGTGTCTCGGTCCTCTTTCTCGTCTTCCTCATAACCCTCTAGATCATGTGGCTGCTCCTCCTCTCCTGTCAGATGACCATAAAAATTGCCCATTTCGCCAAACCTAAACTGTGCTTCCCTGTCCCCCTCCTCTTCCAGTTCAGCTCCCCACAGGGCTCATGTGGGTGTAAGATGTAGGCATCACATCTCCAGTGCCCTGATCAGCCATCGTTTCCAACACGTGTTGTAGGAAATGAAGCCGTGGAGTGATGTTGTTCATCCCGCAATCTTCTCATCAACAAATCAGTGATGGCTTTTCTCTCTTCGTATCCAACATATGGTTCGGTCCAACATATGGAGGGTGGAATTCCAATGTGTGGAAACGTCGCAAATCTGAATATGTTGGGGGAAACCGTTCTGATGCTGCAGCTCAAGGAGGGTGTGCTTTGCGGTGTACGAGTGGCTGAAGTGCATGCAACATTTCCTTCCCATTGTTAGGATGTCTTGCAGATGGGGGAATACTTCAGGAACCACTTAACAACCAGATTTAACACGTGTGCCATGCAAAGTGCATGGCTAATGCTTCCCTGTGGCAGCACAGACAAGATTTTGTTCCCGTTGTCGGTCACCATGGTTCCCATTTCCAGTTTTCTTGGAATAAGCCACAATTCGATTTTTTGATGAATGACTTTAAGCAGTTCCTCCCCTGTGTGAACAAAAACCATGTGAAGAACAGCGTGACACCGCCGTGCCCTGCACACATGGTATGCTGGAGGGGCACTGAGACTTGTCCATGCAGTGGACACGGTGGAGAATGAGGAGGCGGAGTCTCACACTGTCACATGACCAATGGCCTGAGAGCGTGGAGGCAGAAGCAGCGTGACCTGTCCAAGTTGCTGTTGTGGCTGTGCAGGAACCACATTAGTCTGTAAAGGACATGCATTGTTCCTGACCATAGTTACAGCTCCACACGTCAGTGCTGCCGGGCACTTTGGTACACACCGACAGGATCGAGGACTGACCCACCTTCTGTTCCAAAAAATTGTGCAGGGCTGGTACTGCCTTTTTTCGCAAATAAATGATGGCATGGGACTCTCCATCTTGGCTGGTGGAATGACTGACTTGAAGTAGGAGGAGCAGGAGCATCTGGAGTGACAGAAGATGGGTATGACAGACAGCTCCCTTCCGCTGAGGTGGTGGAGCCATGGCTGGCTGAAACAGGGAGCGACGTGCCTCTGGGTGATTCAGCAGGCTGGACCACTGCATCGCTGCATATGTTGACGGAGGGCAGTGGTGCCAACATTAGGACCCTGGCCGCGCTTCACCTTCTGCCGACACATCTTGTATGTGGCCAGGTTAACGTCTTTCGGATGATTGATGAAGAACTGCCACACTGCCGAGTAACTGATTCCCCCCCAACAGTCCAGAAACAAGGGTGTAGCTTTGGCTTGCCTTTCACAGTAATTAGGCCCAAATTAGTTTTTCAGGAAAGAAACGTACACCACATAGGTGTACCTACAGTTTACACTTACGAGCTGGACAATACGCTCAGCTTAAAACTGTATAAGGCTTCAAAAACAACGGTGTAGCTTTGGCTGGCCTTTCACTGAAACTAGGCCAAGATTAGTTTTTCAGAAAAAAATAAAACGTACACCACTTAGGTGTAAGTACAGTTTAATCTTATGAGATTAGAACTTTGCGCTCCACTACAAACTGTATGAAGCTACAGAAACAAGGATGTAGCTTTGTCTGGCCTTTCATAGTTACTAGGCCCAAATTAGTTTTTCAGAAAAAAACGTACACCACGTAGGTGTACCTACAGTTTAAACTTATGAGAGGAGGACTATGCGCTCCACTGCAAACTGTATAAGGCTACAGAAACAAGGGTGTAGCTTTAGCTGGCCTCTCACAGTAACTATGCCAAAATTAGTTTTTTAGGAAAAAAAACAAAAACGTACAACACGTAGGTGTACGTACTGTTTACACTTAAGAGAGCTGGACAATACGCTCTGCTTAAAATTGTATAAAGCTGCAGAAACAAGGGTGTAGCTTTGACTGGCCTATCACAGTAACTAGGCCAAAATTAGTTTTTCAGGGAAAAAAACACACACCACCTACTGTATGTGAGCACAGGTTACATTTTTGAGAGGACAATAAGCTTTGCTACACAACCTGTATTAGGCACTGTAATCAGGTGACTATGGCTTTTCTTGCTCACCCTAACTGGCCCCTGTTAGCTTTACAGTTGTTATACTGTACAACCAACTACAGCAGTACAGAATCCCTGTGTAGTAGAGCCCAGTACAGTATTATTAGGCACCAATAGCAGGTGACAATGTCTTTTACTGCTCTGTCTGTACACCCCACTGGAGCAGTGGAGTCGCTGTGTATTACACCCAAAAGGTTACTTTCTCTCTCTCTCCCTTTCAGTACTTTTATGCAGTGATTTGGGCTTGTGGTGAATCGCTGCTGTGAAGCTGTTTTTCTGTGCAACGCACACAATGCTCTATCTCTCACTGCAGTGAAACACTCTCTCTGAAATAAAACGCTGATGTGACTGGCCGCAAGATTGCTGCCAATTATAAAGGGCTGTCACATCACAGGGGTGGCTGGCTGCTAATAGGCAGGTCATCCCGCCTACCCGCTTTCCCACCTTCCCAGAGTTCCTTGCCCCATGTCCTTACATGTTGATCCGCAATTTTAGAAGCCCTGGAGCCTGGATCGCACTAAATGGAGTTTAATGAAGCGATTCGTGCGATTGCGGGGATATTCGGATTTGTTGCAAATTTTTACGGAAATTCATAATGAATTCGGATTCGTCAGATTCGATTCGCTCATCCCTAGTCTTCATATTTCTATTATTTCCGGACAGGAAAAAAAAATGATATTTTTTGCAGTCCTGGACAACCCCCTGTGACACTTAAAGGGGTACTCCGGTGGAGAACAATGTTTTGATATCAACTGGCTCCAGAAAGTTAAACTGAATTGTAAAAATCTTAATCCTTCCAGCACTTATCAGCTGCTGTATGCTCCAGAGGAAATTGTGAAGTTCTTTTCAGTCTGACCACCGTGCTCTCTGCTGCCACCTCTGTTCATGTCAGGAACTGTCCAGAGTAGGAGCAAATCCCCACAGCAAATGTGTCCTGCTCCGGACAGTTCCTGACGTGGACAGGGGGCTTGGGTGGGGGGGGGCTTGGTCGGGCAGCAGTGGGGTTGCCTGGCCACTGTCATTCCCCTGTGGGCTTGGTGCTGCAGCAGTGATGCCCACTGCCCATTCCTATGTCAGTTTTAGTTTAGGGACCCACTCTTATCAGGTAGCCTTGACATGACGAGTGGACTTGCACATTTTGATCAAAAGGTATCCTGACAACCTGTTAGTTTTTGAAATTATTCTGAGAAGCAAGTAGACCATAGTACAAGTTGTGAATGTGCGGCCATGTTTCTCTTTTTCTATTTGTGAGTTATACTTATTAGACAGAGCTTTCTCCTTCTTATCAAACTCTTTGTTGGTGACAATCCAGTCCATTCCAGGCAATTTCAATACCGCATTTTCACGATGACTAGAATTTAAACTTTTTTTTATAAAGTTCTATTTTGGCTCTTTCTCAGACACCTCCAGTTGCCACTTCTAATTAGATATTTTACTCTCATAAACAGACCTCAGTTCCCCCCTCCGATATTAAAGGGGTACTCCGCCCCTAGACATCTTATCCCCTATCCAAAGGATAGGGGATTAGATGTCAGATTGCTGCTGCTGCTGGGGAGCCCCGGGATCCCCGCTGCGCACTGCGCTATCATTGCAGCACAGAGCGAGTTCGCTCTGCATGTAATGACGTGCAATACAGGGGCCGGAGCATCGTTAAGTCACGGCTCCGCCCCTCGTGACGTCACGGCCCACCCTTTTCAATACAAGTCTATGGGAGAGGGCGCGGCGGTCGTCACACCCCCCTGACATAGACTTGCATTAAGTGGACAGGCCGTGATGTCACGAGGGGCGGAGCCATGACGTCACTGTACCGCCCGTCATTACGCACAGAGCGAACTCGCTCTGTGCTGTAATGATAGCGCAGTGCTGCAGCGGGGATCCCGGGGATCCCTAGCAGTGGGAACGCGGCAATCTGACATCTTATCCCCTATCCTTTGGATAGGGGATAAGATGTCTAGGGGCGGAGTACCCCTTTAAGCACACTCACCACCAATAGTCATACAGTGCCATTTGTTTTATTCCAGCACAGCTGCATATATACTTTTCCTCACTTTGACCTGGTAAAAAAAAAAAAAGTTACTGTGCATCGGCTTCCGGCTTCCACTACTAAGGCTGAAAATTAAAATAAATAAAAACATGACAATTTGGAAAATACTTTTTTTCATAAACTAATCAGCCCCCCCCCCCCCCCCAAGCCCTCCTTAGCCATTTTATTAATAGAAAAATGCAGGTCATCACCATAGTCCATGGAATCCAACATAGACCTCAGCATACATGGATCGGAAGCAAGAAGAAAAAAAGACGAAAAAATGGATTAGTACATGCATTATGCATTGTCTTGCCAAACAGGGAGAATCAAATTGTTTTACAACTCCAGCATGCCCTCAGCATGCTGCCGGCTGTACAGAGTTCTGATCTCTGCAGGGACAGTTTCCAGCATTATGCTGCGTCGGAAGCTGTATGGCTGTGGAGGGAAGTAGTGCTTTCCTCCAGGGATGCTGAAACTATGGCATTTTTGCTTAAAAAAAAACACCATAGCAAAATTGATGATCGCAGCAAAATGCCGGGGTCAGGGGAGAAAATGTGATATCCAAAAGCGCACAGTGGGAGTGGCATTTAGCACTTTTCAATTGACTCTGACCGCTGCATTTTTACCCCGTGCAAACCTGAGACCCCCCCCCCCATGCCGGCGATTGCCACAAATCTGTGGCGATTCCGGGTCATTCGGGTCTCCGGTGTCCTGGAAAATAAGGGGGATCGGGTATGTCCAAGACACCCATGATCCCACTGAAGTGATTGAAGTAAGGTGGCAGGGGTGCCACCCCTCCTATCCCTGCTATTGGTCGATCAGAAGCGACCGACCAATTGCAGATCGGAGTGGGGGCATTAAAGTTTGGTTCCCCCGTTCTGCCCACCCACAGTAGTCAGGGCAGAATGGGGGCACTGTGGTGTGACCGGCAGCACCGGTGGAGGTCACGTACCGGCGGCGGACTGCGATCCTTTCCCTGTTGCAGCGTGCTGCAGACATCGGAAGCCGGTGAGTTGTTGCCTAGCAACATCTGGAGGGCTACAGTTTGCAGACCACTATACAGTGGACTCTGAACTGTAGCCCTCCAGATTTTGCAAAACTATAGCTCCCAGCATGCTCAGACAGCTGTTTGCTGTTTGGGCATACTGTGCGTTGGTTTCTAAACTGTGGCCCTCTAAATCTTGCAAAATTACTCCCAGCATGCACGAACAGCAAACGGCTGTCTTGCCATGCTGGGAGTTGTAGTTGCGTACCTACAGCTGTTGTATAACTACATCTCCCAGCATGTCCTTTGGCGATAAGTATATGCTGGGAGTTTTAGTTTTGCAACAGCTGGAGGCACACTGGTTGGAAAATACTGAGTTAGGTAACAGAACCTAACTGAAAGTTTTCCAACCAGTGTGCCTCCAGCTGTTGCAAAAGAACAACTCCCAGCATGCACGGTCTGTCAGTGCATGCTGGGAGTTTTAGTTTAGCAACAGCTGGAGGTTTGCCCCCATATGAATGTGCAGGGTACATTCACATGGGCGGGTTTACAGTGAGTTTCCTGCTTCATGTCTGAGCTGCGGCAAATGTTCCGCCACAGCGCAAACTCCTAGTGGGAAACTCACAGTAAACCCGCCTGTGTGAATGTACCCCAGAAACACTACACTGCACTAACACATAATAAAGGGTAAAACTCTACATATACACCCCCTTACACTGTCCCCCCAAATAAAAATGAAAAATGTATCGGAGCCTCCAACTGTTGCAAAACAACAACTACCAGCATTTCCGGACAGCCACTGATGGTCCGGGCATGATGGGAGTTCAGCAACAGCTGGAGGTACCCTGTTTGGGAATCACTGGCATAGAATACCCCTATGTCCACCCCTATGCAATCCCTAATTTAGTCCTCAAATGCGCATGGCGCTCTCTAACTTCGGAGCCCAGTTGTATTTCAAGGAAACAGTTTAGGGCCACATATGGGGTATTACCGTAATCAGGAGAAATTACACTACAATTTTTTTTGGGGGGGGGCTTTTTCTCCTTTTACCCCTTATGAAAAGGAAAAGTTGGGCTCTACACCAGCCTGTTAGTGTAAAAAAATTAAAAAAAATGTACACTAACATGCACATGTTGCCCTATACTTTTTATTTTCACAAGAGGTAAAATGAAAAAAAGACCCCCAAAATTTGTCATGCAATTTTTCCTGAGTACGGAAATACCCCATATGTGGACGTCAAATGCTCTGCAGATGCACAACAAGGTTCAGGAGTGAGAGTGCACCATGTACATTTGAGGCCTAAGTTGGTGATTTGCACAGGGGAGGCCGATTTCACAGTGGTTCTGACATAAACGTGAAAAAATAAATACCCACGTGTGACCCAATTGTGGAAACTACACCCCTCACAGAACGTAACAAGGGGTATAGTGAGCCTTAACACCCCTCAGGTGTTTGACAAATTTTCGTTACAGTTGGATGAGAAAATGAAAAAAATTAATTTTTTACAAAAATGCTGGTTAACCTAAATTTTTCATTTTCACAAGGGAAAATAGGAAAAAAGGACCAAAATTTGTAACCCCATTTGTAATACCCATGGGGTATGTCCTTACTCAGAAGAAATGGGGTTACAAATGTTGGGGGCTTTTTTTCCTATTGGATGTAAAGTGCTCTGCGGGTGAACTACAATGCTCAGAAGAGAAGGAGCACCATTGGGCTTTTGAAGAGAGAATTTGGCTGGAATTGGAGGCCATGTGCGTTTACAAAGCCCCCATGGTGCCAGAACAATGGACCCTTCCACATGTTACCCCATTGTGGAAACTACACCCCTCACGTAATGTAATAAGGGGTACAGTGAGCATTTATGCATCAAAGATGTCTGAAAGATTTGGAACAGTGGTCCGTGAAAATGAAAAATTGTATTCATTCATTTCATTTGCACAGCCCACTCTTCCAAAGATCTGTCCAACGCCAGTGGGGTGTAAATCCTCACTGCACTCCTTATTAAATTCTGTGAGGGGTGTAGTTTCCAAAATAGGGTCACATGTGGGGGGTCCACTGTTCTGGCACCAAGGGGGGGCTTTGTAAACGCACAAGGCCCCCGACTTATATTCCAACCAAATTCTCTCTCCAAATGCACAATGGCGCTCCTTCTCTTATGAGCATTGTAGTCCGCCAGCAGAGTACTTGACGTCCACACATGGGGTATTTCCATACTCAGAAGAAATGGGGTTACACATTTCGGGGGACATTTTCTCCAATTACCCCTTGTAAAAATGTAAACTTTGGGGAAAAAAAAACATTTAAGTGAAAAAAAAATTCATTTACACATCCAACTTTAACAAAAAGTAGTCAAACACCTATGTGTTGTTAAGGCTCACTGGACCCCTTGTTACATTTCTTGAGGGGTGTAGTTTCCAAAATAGAATGCCATGTGTTTTTTTTTTTTTTTTGCTGTTCTGGCACCATAGGGGCTTCCTAAATGTGACACGCCCCCCAAAAACCATTTCACAAAAACTCACTCTCTAAAATCCCATTGTCGCACCCACAGAGCACTTGACATACACATATGAGATATTTCCTTACTCAAAAGAAATTGGGTTACAAATTTTTAGGGTGATTTCTCTCCTCTTAGCCCTTGTAAAAATTCAAAAACTGGGCCTACTAGAACATAAGAGTATACAAAATTGAGATATTGAATTTTCTCCTTCAATTTGCTGCTATTCCTGTGAAACACCTAAAGGGTTAACACACTTACTGAATGTCATTTTGAATACTTTGAAGGGTGCAGTTTTGGGGTCATTTATGGGGTATTTCTAATATGAAGGCCCCTCAAATCCACTTCAAAACTGAATTGGTCCCTGAAAAATTCCAATATTGAAAAGTTTGTGAAAAATTGCAAAAATTGCTGCTGAACTTTGAAGCCCTCTGATGTCTTCCAAAAGTAAAAACATGTCAACTTTATGATGTAGACATATTGGGGGAGATTTATCAAAGCTGTCTATGTCCCGCATCAATATAGACCAAACTACAGAGGGTGAGGCTCGTCTATTGTGCGCCTAATTTATCAAAAGGCGCACGGCTCTTGATAAATTCTGCGCACAGACTTCTGTATGTATGCTTTGGACTGTATTTAAATCTGCTTCAGCATGGTCTGACATTTCAGCGTACTTTCAGCCGATTAGACTTGTCGCTGAAAAGTCGCAATGATAAATTCAGCACCAATGCATTTTTTAGTCTGAAATAGACTAGAATGCATCATGTTCTAAAGCAAAAGTCGCAAAAAAGTCGCACATATTCAGACTGCGACTTTCTGTGCGACAAAGTTAGACAGAAAAATCCAGTCTGAATCCTTTGATAAATCTCCCCCATTGATATATAATTTATTTGGGAAGTCCATTTTCAATATAAGCAGAGAGTTTCAAAGTAATAAAAAATGCAAAATTGTAAAATTTTTCATCAAATTTTGGAATTTTTCACCAAGAAAAGATGCAAGTATCGACAAAAATTTACCACTATCATAAAGTAGAATATGTCACGAAAAAACTTTCTCGGAATCAGAATGATAAGTAAAAGCATCCCAGAGTTTTAATGCTTAAAGTGACAGTGTTCAGATGTGCAAAAATGCCCGGGTCCCTAAGGTGAAAATGGGCTGGGTCCTTAAGGGGTAAAATCCTGAGAGATAAAACATGCAGTCTCATAAAAGTTCGGATTCTGGAGCCCATTCTTGCTTTTGCTAATCCAGGGCTATCTCTACTCATGTTTATTTGTTTGTTTTTTGTTTTTTTCGTTTATGCACAGTTTTTTCACCTTTTCATCTTCCTTATTTAGCCATTTTTAGTGCTGGCATTTCATTTTTTTAATCCACTTATTTCAAGAATCGGCAATTTTTATGGTTACATATAGCCAAAAAGGAACTTGAGAACAGCACACCACATTACAATCACCATCAAATTATTATTATTATTATTATTTTTGTTGCTATGCCATGGCATAGTGATAATAAAAGTGCACAATTCAAGCTTGCACTGTACTGGGCTGATGATTTTCACAGTATAAAGATAGCATGTGAAGCGAAAAGGGGTTACTGATGCACTGGGTTTTTTGCAAGGTTAAATGAGTAGAAAGGAAATAAACAGCAGTGGCATAGAAAGGAAGGGGTTACACTAAGCACAGATCTGCTGTTGAGAGGAGAGGGAAGCCTTGATGTACCTGACTTCCATTTCCTGTGTTCCATCTTGCTGAGGCTGTTACTAGGGATACACCCAGTGGCCAATACTTTAGAGCAGTTTTTCTGGGTTAGGGAGTTATAAAACTATAAAAATGTTTTACTATAATGCCTGGGCTGCCTGCAAATAAAACAATAAACAGGAGTCACCTGCTGCTGCTCTCCCATTGTTCCGGTATCTTGCTCTACTCTTCTACATCTTCCAGCCGGATCCGGTCCCCATACAGAAAAAACATAGTGTGAATGCCCCCTAAGATAGGAATAAGTTGATGTAAACATACAGAGACAGTACACAGTATTTTAGACTGACCCATAAATACTGCACAAAAATTCTCCTACACAGTCCATATATCAAACTGACAGATAAGAGCCATGCAGCCATTGTGGTGATGAAAAACATTAGTGTAAATACATGATTTAGAGGAGCAGAGATGAGGTCCACTGATTGTTCTGCAAGTGAAGTATTTTCTACTGTCAGATCTGTTTTCTATATATTTGTGCTCCAATAATTGAGTTTTACCATTGCGGCCAGCTTCAGTATATGAAAAAATAGATTTACTGATTCCATTTAACCAATATTGAGATAGATATTCTTGTTACAATAAGCGAGTAAAAAGATGGATGAAGCAATGTGTAATCTTATAATATGAAGCTAGGATTGGTTACCTAGAGTGTATTTAGACATTCTGATGTTGCTGCAGACACTCTGCAAATCTGCATCAAAATGCCCAACAAAGAAGTCTATGTGGATTTCAATGTAGATTAATTTAATGAATTTTGGTACAGATTTATTTGGAGAGACTTTACAAAAGTGAAATCTGCAGTGGAAATCTGTATCAAATCTCCAGTCAAGTTTGCAACACAAATGATATGTATTGCTGATTTTATTAAGATCAGTAGAGAAATTTTGCAAATAATCTGCAATAAATTCACAATAAAATGTATGATGTATAATGCAAATTTAAAATTTTTTTGGGATTCCTTACCACACAGATTTTCTCCACAAACCTGTGAACTATATGAAAAATGTATAATATTATGACTTAACAGTCTAGTACAGATTTCTAATGTGAACAGTCTGTAGCAGTAATCCACAACAAGTCTGAATGTATAAATGCCCCCTCAATGGGGTTATCCAATGTTTTATAAAAAGTTCTATGGTATTGTATAGTTCATTCCAGTCTGACCACAGTGCTCTTTGTTGCCATTTCTGTCCATGTCAGGAATTGACTGGAGCAGAATAGCTTTGCTTTGGCCATTTGCTTATGCTCTGGACAGTTCCTGACACAGACAGAGGTGGCAGCAGAGAGCACTGAGGTCAGACTGGTAATAACGAAACAACTTCCTCTCGATCATACAGCAGCTTAAGTACAAGAAGGTAAGATTTTTAAATAGAAGTAATTAACATATCTGTATGATTGATTGACACCAGTTGATTTTAAAACATTTTTGTTCTCTACGTAGAGTAGATCCAGCCAGGGCCGGCCTTAGGGGTGTGCGAGCTGTGCGGCCGCACAGGGCGCCATAGCAACAGGGGCGCCAGCGGCCGACACAGCTTGCACCAAGTTTATATAATTTGTATTTCCCGATGCCCGGGATTTAGCCGTGCAAGCAGCGCTAAATGCTGGTGTAATGAAGAAAACTGTGCCCTGTAGCGGAATGTGACCCTCCAGACAGGGACACAGTTTTCTGCTTTGCAGGCCGCTCCCTCTCATTACATTCCCACTACCCTCCCTCAACTGTGTCCCTATGCGGAGGGTCACATTCCGCTTCAGGGCACAGTTTTCTTCATTACACCGAAAGGCTTCACTTACCCCGACCTCCTCCGCGTCTCCGGTTGGCTAGCGGCCCGAGTCTGAAGAGGGACGTCGCACATGTGACGTACCTCCGCAGAACCGCACAGGACGTCACTCGTCAGGGTGCCGCCGGAGAGAAGAGAAGCGCAGCGAAGGTAAGGTTGTCTATGTGTATGTGTGGGTGTCTGTGTGTGTGCATGTGTGGTTGTCTGTCTGTGTGTGTGTGTGTGTGTGTGTGTGCGCATGTGTGGTTGTCTGTCTGTGTGTGTGCATGTGTGGTTGCCTGTGTGAGTCGGTGGGGGGAGGGGGGGATGGGTAAACGGCATTGCTACCGAATTTGGGGAACCTGCTACTACCTAATGTGGGGAAACTACTTCTTCCTAATGTGGGGCTATACTGCACCTAATGTGGGGAACTATACTGCACCTAATGTGGGGAACTATACTGCACCTAATGTGGAGAACTATACTGCACCTAATGTGGGGGACTATACTGCACATAATGTGGGGAGCTATACTGCACCTAATGTGGGGGAACTATACTGCACCTAATGTGGGGAACTATACTGCACCTAATGTGGGGGAACTATACTGCACCTAATGTGGGGAACTATATGGCACCTAATGTGGGGGAACTATACTGCACCTAATGTGGGGAACTATACTGCAACTAATGTGGGGGAACTATACTGCACCTAATGTGGGGAACTATATGGCACCTACTGTGGGGGAACTATACTGCACCTAATGTGGGGAACTGTACTGCACCTAATGTGGGGGAACTATACTGCACCTAATGTGGGGAACTATATGGCACCTAATGTGGGGGAACTATACTGCACCTAATGTGGGGAACTATACTGCAACTAATGTGGGGGAACTATACTGCACCTAATGTGGGGAACTATACTGCAACTAATGTGGGGGAACTATACTGCACCTAATGTGGAAAACTATATGGCACCTAATGTGGGGGAACTATACTGCCAACCTAATTTGGGGAACTATACTGCACCTAATGTGGGGAGCTATACTGCATCTAATGTGGGAAACTATACTGCACCTAATGTGGGGGAACTATACTGCATCTGATTAAGGGGGACATGGGACTGATTAAGGGGGCAGGGGAATGATTAAATATTTTTAAAAAATATTTGTTACAAAGATTTTTTTCCTCTTTGTGTATGTTTATGGGGTAATAGCGGCGGGGGGGGGGGGGAGCCACAAGGTTAGCTCGCACACCTGGACACCTAAGACTAGCCCTGGATCCAGCTCACCCCTCTAATATCTGCCAGCCGTGGCACTGACTCAGCCCGGACAAAGCTGATAGCAATCCAAAAGGAACAAATAAAGACGTCCAGCGCAGCCAAGGCTCGAATGCCAGTGCTTTATTGTACATGATTAGACACACATGTATAGGGCGCAACTCCAGCTGACACGCCGGCAACAGGATTTTAGGTGAGTATACACATGAATGTTCTGACTCACGGTTTAGTAGAAAGTTTCTTTCTTGTTTATTCAAGTATATTCGAGTATTTGTCTCGCAGGACATCAGGTTAGCAGCATTATATGCAAGCAGCAAAGGTGGATACAAGCTCCGTGCTCCCTTCAGTCATGGCCCAACGTTTCAGGGGCAAGCCCCCTTAGTCATGCGCGATGACTGCCCGGAACATGAGCGATTAAATAGAAGTAAAACAGCTGGAAAATATTAACCCTTTATAACATTCATCATTATGCGCATAAATATTTATCATTAGGGTACAACTGTAAACAACTATAAAAATACATTGAAATTACAACATTCATTCATCCCTCTCGGTGTAAGTGTGTCCAGTTCTGTTATCCAGAACGTTTCTCGCTGTAACAAACGTTTGCGGTTTAAATCTTCATTGGTCTGAATAGGGACCTGCCATCTAAGTTCTGAAATTTGGTGTTCTGCCTCTTTAAAATATCGGGCTACGGTGGTTTCTCCATATTTAGTGGGTACGCTATCTGTTAGGTCTTGTGCAGATTTCTGTAATGTTTTTCTAATAGCTGACTTATGTTCAGTAATCCTAGTTTTTATATTTCGAGAAGTTTGGCCTACATACCCTTTGCCGCACGGGCATTTTAATAAATAAACGACATTGTCAGAATTACAAGTAAAAAAGCGTTTGCTTTTAATTTTATTCCCTTTACTTGGATGGGTGACATTGTCCCCTTTGATGATATTATTACAATTCAAGCACGAGAGGCAAGGGTATGTGCCATACTTCTTAGAAGCCAAAAAAGTTTGTCTATCTTTTTTCTTTTTAACAATATCGCTTTTAATTAGTTGATCTCCAATAGATTTGCCTTTTTTATGTACATACATAGGTGCTGTATTAAACAGATGTCCGTATTTTTCATCATTTCTTAATAATCCCCAATATTTTTGAATCGTGTTTTTAACCATCTTACTCCTTTTATCGTATGTACCTACGTATAAAATCTGTTTCTTATCTTTCTCTTTTCTAGTTGATCTAGTCCTCCCCTTGCCTCTCGTGCTCGAATTGTAATAATATCATCAAAGGGGACAATGTCACCCATCCAAGTAAAGGGAATAAAATTAAAAGCAAAGGCTTTTTTACTTGTAATTCTGACAATGTCGTTTATTTATTAAAATGCCCGTGCGGCAAAGGGTATGTAGGCCAAACTTCTCGAAATTTAAAAACTAGGATTACTGAACATAAGTCAGCTATTAGAAAAACGTTACAGAAATCTGCACAAGACCTAACAGATAGCGTACCCACTAAATATGGAGAAACCACGGTAGCCCGACATTTTAAAGAGGCAGAACACCAAATTTCAGAACTTAGATGGCAGGTGTTAGAATAGGTCCCTATTCAGACCAATGAAGATTTAAACCGAAAACGTTTGTTACAGCGAGAAACGTTCTGGATAACAGAACTGGACACACTTACACCGAGAGGGATGAATGAATGTTGTAATTTCAATGTATTTTTATAGTTGTTTACAGTTGTACCCTAATGACAAATATTTATGCGCAAAATGATGAATGTTATAAAGGGTTAATATTTTTCAGCTGTTTTACTTCTATTTAATCGCTCATGTTTCGGGCAGTCATTGCGCATGACTAAGGGGGCTTGCCCCTGAAACGTTGGGCCATGACTGAAGGGAGCACGGAGCTTGTATCCACCTTTGCTGCTTGCATATAATGCTGCTAACCTGATGTCCTGCGAGACAAATACCCGAATATACTTGAATAAACAAGAAAGAAACTTTCTACTAAACCGTGAGTCAGAACATTCATGTGTATACTCACCTAAAATCCTGTTGCCGGCGTGTCAGCTGGAGTTGCGCCCTATACATGTGTGTCTAATCATGAACTATTGAACAGAGAGGCTGGAGCTCTGTCGTATAGGAGTTGTATATACGCTCTACACATTGAGATAACTCGGTTACTACTGTGTATACTAGTGCTTTATTGTAGACACAGCAACTCACAGGAAGACAGCAGTGACGCGTTTCTATCGGCTAAGCGATCTTAATCATATGATCGTCTTCTATCGGTTAAGCGATCTTAATCATATGATTAAGATCGCTTAGCTGATCGAAGCACGTCACTGCTGTCTTCCTGTGAGTTGCTGTGTCTACTATAAAGCACTAGCATTCGAGCCTTGGCTGTGCTGTACGTCTTTCTTTGTTCCTTTTGGATTTATGTTCTCTGGAGTACCCCTTTAAGTGCTACTGCAAAAGTTGTAAAATAATAAATATATAAAAATTGCATAGGGCCTTAACCTATGCGTGTAAAAAAAGGAGTTAATAAATGTGATTTAACCCCTTCCCTAATAAAAGTTCAAATTATCCCCCTTTTCCCATTTTAAAAGAAAAAACATGTAAATAAATATAAACATATATGGTATCGCCGTGTGCGGAAATGTCCGAAGTATAAAAATATATAATTAATTAAACTGCACGGTCAATGGCGTACGCGTAAAAAAATTCCAAAGTCCAAAATAGCGTATTTTTGGTCACTTGTTTTACCATAAAAAAATGAATAAAAAGCGATTAAAAAGTCTGATCAAAACAAAAATGGTACCAATAAAAACTTCAGATCATGGTGCAAAAAATGAGCATACATCCCCGTATGCAGAAAAATAAAAAAGTTTAAGGGGTCAGAAGATGATATTTTTAAACATATAAATTTTCCTGCATGCAGTTATGATTTTTTTCAGAAGTAACACAAAAGCAAACCTATATAAATTAGGTATCATTTTAATCATATGGGCCTACAGAATAAATATAAGGTGTCATTTTTACTGTAAAATGTACTACCTAGAAACAGAAGCACCAAAAACTTACAAAGTTGTGTTTTTTCTTCAATTTTTTGCACAATAATTTTTTATTTTTTTTATTTCGCCGTAGATTTTTGGGTAAAATGACTAATGTCATTACAAAGTTGAATTGGTGGCACAATAAATAAGCCATCATATGAGTCTGTAGGTGCCATATTGAAAGGGTCATGATTTTTAAATTGTGAGGAGGAAAAAACAAAAGTGCAAACACAGAAAAATCCCAAGGGGTTAATCACATCTACTCACAACTTAAAAACAATTGCAGAGCTACTATATTTTCCACCCACTCTATTGACCCAGAATATAAAAGGGGCTGTCTGATGGAAAACTTTATTCCAGTTATGTCCCCATGCTGCCTAATAAAATAATAAAAACGTAATCAGGACGCCTCATCTCCGGCTGGTCTCCACTAACAGTCTGCTTCACAGAGGCGGCCGGTGCATTGCCGTGGAATGAGATTTGCCATAGAATGAGATGGTCCGCCTCCATCACATCCTATTGGCTCTCTCTTGTCACGTGACATATTTAAACGTCACGCATCGATGCGCACAGCAGTGTCAGTTTGGCTATCACAGGGAGAGGATCTCCTCACCCTGTGATTGCTGAAGGTGTACGGAGCTCTCGTGGCCCGACAGAAGTTCACACATGTACGCAGCTCATGCGGCTGCCTCATATACATTTACTGTTGATCCACAGCGCTATCGGGAGCCCGATGGCGCTGTCATCAGGATCCCCACGCCCGCAGCTCTACACCCCGTCCCCCGCAACTCTACTCCCCGTCCCCCGCAACTCTACTCCCCGTCCCCCGCATCTCTACTCCCCGTCTCCTGCATCTCTACTCCCCGTCCCCGGCATCTCTACTCCCCGTCCCCGGCATCTCTACTCCCCGTCCCCGGCATCTCTACTCCCCGTCCCCCGCAGCTCTACTCCCCGTCCCCTGTGAACGCTCAGGGAGCAATCCACAGCGCTATGGGGATTCAGTGTGCGTCCCCGCGAGCGCCCCATGCCCGCAGCTCTACTCCCCGTCCCCCGCATCTCTACTCCCCGTCCCGTTAACGCTCAGGGAGCGGGGAACAGAAAGTAGAGCATCGGGCGCAGGTAAAGTAGTACTGCGCCCGATGCTCTACTTTCTGTACGGGGAGTGGAGCTGCGGGCGTGGGGAGCTCGCGGGGACGCACACTGATGACAGCGCCATCGGGCATCGGAATCCCCATAGCGCTGTGGATC
This sequence comes from Hyla sarda, assembly GCF_029499605.1. Taxonomy (NCBI): domain Eukaryota; kingdom Metazoa; phylum Chordata; class Amphibia; order Anura; family Hylidae; genus Hyla; species Hyla sarda. Next base: position 223,466,937 of record NC_079194.1, on the reverse strand, counting down.
AACAGTAAATGTATATGAGGCAGCCGTATGAGCTGCGTACGTGTGTGAACTTCTGTCGGGCCACAGAGGCCATGAGAGCTCCGTACACCTTCAGCAATCACAGGGTGTGGAGATCCTCTCCCTGTGATAGCCAAATTGACACTGCTGTGCGCATCGATGCGTGACGTTTAAATATGTCACGTGACAAGAGAGAGCCAATAGGATGTGATGGAGGCGGACCATCTCATTCTATGGCAAATCTCATTCCACGGCAATGCACCGGAACAGTAGACGATGTCCCGCCTTGGCCAGTGATTGGAGAGCGCCACTGTCAGTTATTTTGGCTGCAGACTCTAGGCTGATACCGGAGCTATGAGGGAGCAAAGGAAGGTGCGTTTAAGTTTTCATTATTTTATTAGGCTGCTGGACAACCTCTTTACCTTTGTACAGTACAGTATGTTTACCTCAATACATATTGTCAGAAAAAAAGAAAAAATGAAAAAAAGAGGTCTCATCCTTAGGACCCAAGCTAACACCAACATGTGCACAGCAGCGCAATATCGTATTACTGGATTACGCTATCACCTCTAGGCACTGGGAAGTGCAATCTAGACAAGTTTACTTTATGGACAATACATACAGTACTGAATGCATCGCTGCTCGCTCCTTAAATTCATTGGTCAGGTGCTCTACAGCTGACCCAACAAATGTTTGCCGCTCAGTGTAGAGGAGCAGAGAGTCTTGCTGTTGACAGTCTCTGCTCCTGTAATACATTCTGTGGAAATAATTGCACAACTTGCAAAAAACGTGCACATAATTAACATCTATATCTGCATCCTTAACCCCTTACTGCTCTGAAACATTCTATTACATTGCAGCAGGAAGGTGATAAATATGCACTACTAGAGTAGTATATCACAGAGATGGTGCTGACACAGTTGCTGTACTCACGCCATAACTTGTGGGTGCCAGCTGTTTTGTACAACACATACCCTGCTCTAAAGCCTGGTAAATGAGAGAACTCATAATCGTAGCAGTTTAACCCCTTAGATGCTACTCCCTCTGTAAGTCCATTAGCATTCTCACTGGGTTCTGAGTAGAGAAGAAAACAAAGGGTCACATATTCAAATCCCATCTTGGGGGGAAAACATTTTTTTTTCCTATTTTTCATTTTAAACATTTGTCTTGATAATGTTCAATTAATTTATCTTCATCAATAAAAATAAACCCTAAAAACTGTGCCAACATGGCTGTTTTTGTTTATCACCAAACAAAGGAATAAAAGTTAAGTCATATTTAACCCAACTTACCCCAAAATACACCATTACACAGTTCTACTGAAGCAAAAGTTCAAAGTATACAGGTTTTAGAATGTGACAATTCAAAATCAAATTTGTACCCTTTGGGTACTCCCTATATCCAGGGACCAGGGTTTAGTAAGCGACTGGCTTGAGCCCAACCTTAGGCCAGATCTGCTCTCATTTCAGTTTGCAGCATATAGATTCTTGCTTAAAGGGGTACTCCAGAGGTAAACTAATTTTTTTTAAACCAGGAACTGTCCAGAGCAGGAGAGGTTTGCTATGGGGATTTGCTTGTACTCTGGACAATTCCTGACATGGACAGAGGTGTCAGCAGAGAACACTGTGGTTGGACCGAAAATAATTCCAGAAAGAAATACAACTTCCTCTGTAGCATACAGCATCTGATAAGTACTGGAAGGATTAGGATTTTTACATAGAAGTAATTTACAAATCTGTTTCTGGCACCAGTTGATTAAAAAAAAAAAAAAAATTCCACTGAAGAACCCATTTAAAAATTTCCCTCAGAGAGAGCTCTGAATGAAATGAACTTTGTTCAAAAGTCTGCATACTCTTAGTTCTTATCCCCTTAAGGACACAGCTCATTTTTCCTTGAGGACAACATTTTTTTTCATTTTTGTATTTTCATTTTTTTTCCTCCTCACCTTAGAAGAGCCATAACTCTTTTTCATCCATAGACCCATTTGAGGGCTTGTTTTTTAGGTGACTAATTATACTTTGTAATGACACTTTTTATTTTACCATAAAATGTACAGAGCAACAACATTTTTTTATTTGTGTGTTGGAATTGAAAAGAAAACTGCAATAATTTTGGTGGGTTTGTTTTTACGCAGTGCACTGTACGTTACAGCTAACATGTTCTCTTTGTTCTGTGGGTCGATACAATTAAAATGATACTCATGTGTACATGCTTATGTATTATTGTACTGCTTGTTGGTAAGTCGAGCTCCGGCCGTCAATTTGACTCATCGGAAAACCCCACAATCGCACCGTGGGTTGTTCCATGGGTGTCTGTATGCTCCACCCCCCTAAAACTTTAGAGGCCATGATCACAATTACTGCATTTGAAGAGTTAATGGTGGGCATCAGCTCTTGTGACCATTTCATAGTCCAGATGGGCCAAGTCCTGGTGCACCAAGAACAGATACGAGTACAAATACAGGTATGCACACGTTCAGTGTGCAGTCTTTGGTAAAAGTTGTCTATGAGGCCCCAAATTCTTGCAGGTGGTATATCTGCTCATTTATCTTGGTAAAATGCCTCCTTGTCTTCGGTAGTCTAGCGTAAACTGCATTTTTGAGATGTGCCCAGAGATCCTCAATGATCTTGAGGTGAGGAGACTGTGATAGTCACTTGATTTGGCCTTGTTCTTAGAGTCATTGTTATCCTGGAAAGTCCAAGTGCATTCCGTGCACAGCTTTCGTGCAGAAGAATTAACATTGTCCGTCCATATTTTCTGATAACAGGCTGTTTTCATCTTGCCATCAATCTTCACAACATTTTCCATGTCTTTGCTCACCCCCCCCTCCCAAAAAAAAAAAGACACAACACCTGAACCCAATAATGCGCCCAGTGAGTTTTATTTGCACCTCTTAAAGGGGTACTCCGGCGCTTAGACATTTTATCCCCTATCCAAAGGATAGGGGATGAGATGCCTGATCACGGGGGTCCTGCCGCTGGGGACCCCCATGATCTTGCACGCAGCACCCCATTAAAATCAGTCCCCGAAGCATGTTCACTCCGGGCCTGATTACTGGCGATCACGGGGCCGGAGCATTGTGACATCACGGCTCCGCCCCCATGTGACATCACGCTCCACCCACTCAATGCAAGCCTATGGGACAGCTGTCACGCCTCCTCCCATAGGCTTGCATTGAGGGGGCGGATCGTGACATCACACGGGGCGGAGCCGTGACATCACAATGCTCTGGCCTCTTGATCACCAGTAATCAGAACCAGAGCAAACATGCTACGGGGACTGATTTTAACGGGGTGCTGCATGCAAGATCCCGGGGGTCCCCAGCGACGGGACCCCCGCGATCAGGCATATTATCCCCTATCCTTTGGATAGGGGATAAGATGTCTAAGCGCCAGAGTACCCCTTTAACAATTATCCTATACCATTCCCATTGCTAGAATATCTCCAACAAAAGCCTCCAGAAATCAAATACATTCCTGGAAATTAATCTGAACTTAGTGATATGTGCCACACATAATGTAATAGAATGCATGGTTAATTCTTAATTTCAAGTTCCTAAAATTGAGTTTGTTTGGTGGATATTTGTTAGAGACCGGATTAAATAAAATCTACAATAAAATAAAAGGATTATCGTAGGGTTCTGTTATGTAGGTTTTAAAAGGTTCCCATTCAATTAACCTGTCAGGTTTCAGTGTTTTTAATTATTTGCACAGTGAAGTATAGAAGACATCTGCCTAAAGAGGAATGCACAAAGACCTGCTTTGCTTTATATCCTATTAATGGAAGGAAAGGGAAATTAGTTTTATGACTGACACAGCACTGTGTTGGTCTGAGCCTAGCTTTGTCTAATTGATCGATGAAGAATGAAGGTCAGTAGATAATGGAGTTTGATACCACAGTAATAATAAGCTTCAAATGTAACAATAAACCATCAGACAGTATTAGTGATATGAAATAGTAGTACAAAATCAGATATACTGTGTATCTGCTCTTCGCCACCTTATGGGGTTTTAAATGTCCTATATCAAGTTTAAAACTCAGTTATACTTTATAAAAAAATATTTATACAATTCATACATAGATATATTGTCCATAAAAAGTTAAAGTGTAACAGTACTTACAGAAAACTTTTGACACGTCATAGAGACATGCAAACATTCTTAAATGATGTGAGTCTTAGTGCTTCTGCCCCTTTGTATTAGCAATTGGTGGAGATTTCAGTACCCAGACCCTCTCTGATACAAAACTTATGACCGGTCTCTATGTGTAACGCCAGTGGTTGAAATCCACATCCCCACCTTGCTGTAAGCTCCGGCAGACCTCCTCTTCTGTACTGTCGCACACCATGACAGTTCTTGGCCTCTTGCACTAACTGTCCCTTTATGAGCTAGTGAACATTCCTGTTTATTTTCCCCCCTGCCAATCCCTGACAGGCACTGCACATATAACTTAGTTTCACCCATCCTTTGGTGCCTGAGCAATAGTGTAATTTTTCTACTATTGTTTCTGTCCTGCAATCCTGTCTCTGACCCAAGCCTGTTACCTTACACTGCCTCTGCCTGATCCTCTTGTACCTTGCTGAACTCCTATGCCTGACCTGGACTGTCAACCATGCCTGTGCTCTCATAAAGCCTGCACCAGCTTGTTGCATTTAAGCTTTTCAGCTTTTCTGCGTTACAAACTCAGCTCTGCAATAACACCAAATCAGCTCTGCTAAATTGAACTCTGCTTTGCAATGCTATTACCTCCTAAAGCATCAGCTTGCCTCTCCTGCCTAAATCCTTGGTGCTTGGCATCATGGCATCCAGGAACAGGATAATGGGTAAAAACCAGGTAAAAAACCTGAAAGGCCAGCCAAAGCTACATCCTTGTTTCTGGAAGCCTTATACAGTTTTAAGCTGAGCGTATTTTCCAGCTCTCATAAGTGTAAAGTACACATACGTGCTGTACGTTTTTATTTTCCTAAAAAACTAATTCGGGCCTAGTTACTTTGAAAGGCCAGCCAAAGCTACATCCTTGTTTCTGTAGCCTTATACAGTTTGTAGTGGAGCGCATAGTCCTCCTCTCATAAGTTTAAACTGTAGGTACACCTATGTGGTGTAGTTTTTTTTTCCTGAAAAACTAATTTGGGCCTAGTTATTGTGAAAGGTCAGCCAAAGCTACACCCTTGTTTTGGTAGCCTTATACAGGAGTTGTGGAGGTGGACTGGGGTGAGTCTCGTACCATACTATACCAAGTCTGTCCTGTTTTATTCTTATATACTTTTTATAGTCATTTGTCTGCTGCTATTTGCCATATCTGCTGCTCAGCTCAAACCATACTGGATTACTTACCTATAGCTGCTAGACTCACAGCTGGATTGCATGCTCTTGTTTTTATGTGATACACTTGCGCACTTGCACCTTATATATATTTTTATATTTATTCACATATTTACATACGTCCCCCCTTTTCTCATATATTTTCATTAGTGTGATCAATTTAGTCATTTTCTTGATTTTCTTTCACCTTCTCACTGAGTGTTGTGTGATTCCCCCCCCCTTTTCAGCACTTTTTTTGACCACTCTTTTTCACCACTTCTTATGTATTTATGTATAAATTGCTATCACCTGCACAAGCAATCCCAGCTGCATCTGCACAGACTTCCATACTAGCACCTTACCAGCAGCATCAAGACTTTACGTACTACTTATTTTTATTTATCTTTTGTTTGGTATACAGGCTCTCTCTTCCCAGTATCCACCTTGTACCTTGTATTTTATACATTTTTATACTTACCCATAATTAATTGATTCCATATGCATGTATGCATATATATATATATATATATATATATATATATAATTTTTTTTTTTTTTTTTAAACATTGCAATACAATAGTTTTATGCCTTATTACAGTTTATTACATTATGTCATTTTTTTGGGGTGTCTTCACATTGTTTGGTGTGTTTTTCACACCTGTAGGTTGTTATTTATGGTTGTGTTTCAGTCAATCCTCCTCATTTATACTTTATTTCATTTCCTTGAAGCCTATTGGGAAAGTTTCTTTCGGTGGCACACCCTTATTTCGGTAGTCTAATACAGTTTTAAGCGTAGTGGAGTGCATTGTCCTCCTCTCATAAGTGTAACATGTACCCACTGGTGTGTAAGTTTGTAAGGCAGAGAAGTGCCAGGATGTGCACAGAGGAGTTGCAGAGGCCTAAATTCATCAGGTGCAGAGTAAGGGCATGTGGCAGCAGAAGTCACATTGAGAGGTCTGAGTTCCCAATGTCAGCTAAAAGTTGTGTCTCGACCAGCAACCCAGCAGCCATGATTGATTAGTTCACTCGGTCATCCACTTCATCCCAAGTGACATCCGACGCCCCCAGTCAACAGTCGGTGGTTTCCTCAGACTCAACCCTCAGTTGGCATGGTACTCATGCTGCTTCTGCCACCTTCAGGCTCTATCATTGTGCCGCCATATGGTCTCCTCCTGCTGATGCTGCCACCTCCAGACTCTCTCATTGTGCTGCCATATGATCTCCTCATGCTGATGTTGCCACATCCAGGCTCTGTCATTGGGCCACCATATGTTCTCCTCATGCTGTTGGCACATTAAAAGGGTACTCCGGTGGAGTTTTTTTTTTCAATGAACTGGTGCCAGAAAGTTAAACAGATTTGTAAATTACTTCTATTTAAAAATCTTAATCCTTTCAGTGCTTATTAGCAGCTGTATGCTACAGAGGAAATTATTTTCTTTTTGAATTTCTTTTTTGCCTTGTCCACAGTGCTCTCTGCTGACACCTCTGTCCGTGCCAGGAACTGTCCGGAGCAGCATAGGTTTGCTATGGGGATTTTCTACTGCTCAGGACAGTTCCTGATATGGGCATCAGGTGTCGACAGAGAGCACTGTGGACAAGACAAAAAAGAAATTCAAAAATAAAAGAATTTCCTCTGTAGCATAAAGCTGCTAATAAGTACTGGAAGGGTAAAGATTTTTTAATAAAAGTCATTTGCAAATCTCTTTAACCTTCTGGCACCAGTTGATTTAAAAAAAAAATGTTTTCCATCGGAGTACCCCTTTACCCCTTTAAATTAAACTTTTAAAATGTTAATCTATTTTAAATCTTCAATTTAAATTTTACAAAATATCTTTAATCTTTTCTATTGTGAGGCCCTATGGTCTCATCGGGATGCTGACACCTCTAGGCTCTGTCATTGTGCCACCATGTGACTCCTTGTTATATTGGGTTTTGTGGTCATACAGGATTAGTTGAAAGTAAACGCTTTGGGCACCTAGGACATTAAACTTGTGAATCTAATCAAAATATTAAATTTAAAAAAATGTAATGTAATCTTTTCAAGACTATGGCCCTATGGTCGTCAACGTCATATATTACCTGTGGAATTACCTCAAGAATCCAATGAAACAGGTTGGAGCGAGAACAATGAACCATAAATAAAACATTTGCACTTTCACAGTCGGGGGGCGCTGAGAGGCAGGGTCTGGAACAGGACTTAGCTCATCGCTAATACATTCAATGGAAGATTTGTGCAACAGAATTCGGCATAATTTCCAAAAAGAATTCAGTGTAAAAATGTTGCTCCGAAATTTAAGTGCAGCAGCTTGGGATTCTCCTGCACACATTTTCTGTGGCTAAAAATTCTGCCCCAGAAATCTAAACTGGACTCTTTTATTTTATCGGAATCCACTTGGACAAATGGAGATGGTGCATGTCTGAGCTGTCCCAGTCGGCGCATTCTGTGCACAGAATTCCTACCAGGAATTTTTCAGTGCAGATATGTGAGATCTAAAAATGCATTTCCACACTGCAGCTGTTGCATGCATGCATGATGAAACCACACCCATATAAGGTGACCAGTGGTCTCACAATTTTGCTGGTAATGCCACAGATATAGCAAGAAATTGTGTGGCCAATGGCTGCTCCTTGTGACCATGGTGTCACTCACGTGTGGCAGCCATAATCTGGCATCCTAATGCAAGCTATATTCAGGATAAAAAAATATTTTTATGACCCCTCTGGTAAAAAAAAAGGTTTACATACAGTACATACATTTTGCTAATACGGTGGAAAGAAGAGTCCATCAAGTTCTAATAGTACTTATCCAGAGGAAGGAAAACAACCTTTATGAGGCAGATGCCAATTGCCCCATACCAGGCACATCGATTCTAACTATGGCAATCAAAATAAATCCTTGGATCACTCTTTTCTCCAGAAATCTAGTAACCATAGCTTGTAATATATTTTTCAAGCCCATTTTGACCTTGACACTGACAATTTAGCATTTTGGTTTTTCCTTCTTACCCTTTAGAAGACATAGCTTTTATTTTTTCATCTACATACCCATATGAGGGCTTATTCTATGTGTGACCAATTATACTTTGTAATAAAACCTTTAATTTTACCATAAATTGTACACCAAAATTAAAGGGGTACTCCCGTGGAAAACTTTTTTTTTTAAGTCATCTGGTGCCAGAAAGTTAAACAGATTTGTAAATCGCTTCTATTAAAAAATCTTAATCCTTCCAGTACTTTTTAGGGGCTGTATACTAAAAAGAAATGCAAAAAAGAAATGCATTTCCTCTGATGTCATGACCACAGTGCTTTCTGCTGACCTCTGCTGTCCATTTTAGGGACTGTTCAGAGCAGCATATGCATATATGCTCTGGACAGTTCCTAAAATGAACAGCAGAGGTCAGCAGAGAGCACTGTGGTCATGACATCAGAGGAAATGCATTTCTTTTTTGGATTTCTCTTTAGTATACAGCCCCTAAAAAGTACTGGAAGGATTAAGATTTTTTTAATAGAAGTGATTTACAAATCTAAAAAATAAGGTGCAGCTCACAACAGAAGGACCGAGGCAGTTAAAGCTAAAGCCGGACCCCACCGGCAACAATAATGTAAATTGATAAAAACCTATAGCTTATGCCTCTAGGACCTCACCAATGGTGCATAATGGTGTGGACAAAGATAGATGTAACAGCGTTTATTCAAAAATTGCTTTTAATTCAGATATAAAATGTAATATATATATATATATATATATATATATATATATATATATATATATATATATATATAAATAAATAAAATAGTAGCAAAATATCAAAATAATAGCAAAATATCACATTACACTGGCATTGATCTAATGAAAATCTCACTGGGCCCTAGTGAGGTATCAAAAATTGTGTGAATTAATATTTAAATAAGTCCATGAATCTGCAGATAAAAAAATATAAAAATAAAAATAAAAATACCAATATAAGGATAAGTCCGTAAGAAACGTGTGGATATTGTAACATAAAGTCAATGAAAAAATTAATAAAAAAAGTTGATGAATGAATGATACGAAGTATCTCTCACCACTGTTTCTGGCTTGGTCTGTTGTGATGGATGGATCGCAGCCTCATAATCCTCATGTGCCCCAATGAATGGAAGGGGGGCACAGGTTGATAGATCTCCCTTAGCAGCCCCGTTGGCAAGGGGGCGCAGATGTTGCGTATCATAGGCTCCGATGGCAGGGGAGCAAGCGGCAGTTGCAGCGCTCGGGACCTCGTTCGCTTGTCAGCTTAGCACAAACGGCACTAGTCTGGCAATCCGGCAGGAGTGTCAGTTGGCTCGGGTGCGACAGCGGGTCTGCTGGTGGTGGTATTCCGGGAGCAATGGAAGGTCTGGGATTGGCGTCCCACGTGGAGGCAGAAGATGAGGCTATGAGATGCAATGGATGGTGAGCTTACAGCCAGGCAGGGCGGAGTAGAACAGGTTTAACTCCTCTGTTGCCGAGATATTTGCAGATGGACGTTGATGATAACTGTGTGAATAGTGCCAGATTTCTAAACGCGTTTCGGGGTACTGGGAAACAAAGACCTCCGACCCCTTCCTCAGTAGAAATGTGTATATGAAGCACATTTCTACTGAGGAAGGGGTCGGAGGTCTTTGTTTCCCAGTACCCCGAAACGCGTTTAGAAATCTGGCACTATTCACACAGTTATCATCAGCGTCCATCTGCAAATACCTCGGTAACAGAGGAGTTAAACCTGTTCTACTCCGCCCTGCCTGGCTGTAACCTCACCATCCATTGCATCTCATAGCCTCATCTTCTGCCTCCACGTGGGACGCCAATCCCAGACCTTCCATTGCTCCCGGAATACCACCACCAGCAGACCCGCTGTCGCACCCGAGCCGACTGACACTCCTGCCGGAGTGCCAGACTAGTGCCGTTTGTGCTAAGCTGACAAGCGAACGAGGTCCCGAGCGCTGCAACTGCCACTTGCTCCCCTGCCATCGGAGCCTACGATACGCAACATCTGCGCCCCCTTGCCAACGGGGCTGCTAAGGGAGATCTATCAATCTGTGCCCCCCTTCCATTCATTGGGGCACATGAGGATTATGAGGCTGCGATCCATCCATCACAACAGACCAAGCCAGAAACAGTGGTGAGAGATACTTCGTATCATTCATTCATCAACTTTTTTTATTAATTTTTTCATTGACTTTATGTTACAATATCCACACGTTTCTTACGTACTTATTTTTATATTTTTTTTATCTGCAGATTCATGGACTTATTTAAATATTAATTCACACAATTGTTGATACCTCACTAGGGCCCAGTGAGATTTTCATTAGATCAATGCCAGTGTAATGTGATATTTTGCTATTATTTTGATATTTTGCTACTATTTTATTTATATATATATATTACATTTTATATCTGAATTAAAAGCAATTTTTGATTAAACGCTGTTACATCTATCTTTGTCCACACCATTATGCACCATTGGTGAGGTCCTAGAGGCATAAGCTATAGGTTTTTATTGATTTACAAATCTGTTTAACTTTCTGGCACCAGTTGATTAAAAAAAAGGTTTTCCACGGGAGTACCCCTTTAAGAAAAGAATTCTTGCAATAACTTTTTTTTATTATTCGGTCTATGTGGTCTATTCGGCTGCTTATGGGCAAATTTTTTTGCCCTGTGATCATTTTATACTTTTTATTAGTATCATTTTGGTTTAGATGGGACGTTCATTGGTGCTCTCGGCCTCAAGTGGAAGAAGAAGCCTATGGCCTACAAGAGTGCACATCGGCACTTCGGTTAAGAGGCTGGATTTACCGCTGTGTAGAAGATCCTTGTCATTGTTACAGTCATAAAAAAATCACTAGAAAGATCTCTGTCCTCTCGATTCATATATTTAAACATTGTGGTCAAATCACCTCTAAGCTGTTTTTTCCCAAACTTAATAACCCGAAACTTGATAACTTGTCTTGATATTGTATTCCACCCAGGTGCCTAAAATTGTACACAATGGGGGTCAAATGTTAAATTTTTTATGTCAAAAATTTGGTACACAAAGGTTTTGATCAGATATTCAAAGTGTTTTACATGAGAATAATCCAAGGTTTACACTAGTCACACCAGTTTTGCATGACACACTTATGGGGAGCTTTGAATGACACACTTATGGGGGAGCTATGAATGAACACTGTTATGGGATGCTGTGAATGAACACTGTTATGTGGAGCTGTGAATGAACACTGTTATGGGGAGCTGTGAATGAACACTGTTATGGGGAGCTGTGAATGAACACTGTTATGGGGAGCTGTAAATGAACACTGTTATGGGGAGCAGCGAATTACACACTTATGGGGGAGCTGTGAATGACACACTTATGGGGAAGCTGTTAATGACACACTTATGGGGAGCTGTTAATGACACACTTATGGGGGAGCTGTGAATGACACTCTTATGGGGGAGCTGTGAATGACACACTTATGGGGGGCTGTGAATGACACACTAATGGTGAAGCTGTGAATGACACACTTATGGGGAGCTGTGAATGACACACTTATGGGGGAGCTGTTAATGACACAGTTATGGGGAGCTGTGAAAGAACACTGTTATGGGGGAGCTGTGAATGAACACTGTTATGGGGGAGCTGTGAATGAACACTGGTATGGGGGAATCTGTAGATAAAACAGTTTATGGGAATCGATAGACTGACAGAGACCAGAGCCTGTCTCTGGGGCAGGAAAGCTGCTATCAGAGCAAGGAGCTGAGCTAAGTGTATTCCGCAGAAACATACAGACGACTTACTGGTCTGTAGCAGTGAATCCTGACCACCTTCAGACACCTCACTGCAGCCGGTACAGAGCTCAGAGCGATCCCCCTCCAGGCTGCCGACAGACAGCGGAGCACGGCAGCTGAAAGGTGACACGGGAGGAAAAGAGAGAAAACTCCCTCTCTCTTAAGTTGTTCCCAGCGCAGCACAGCAATAACCGGGCAGGGAGGGATGCATCTTTCGTCCCTGGCCGGATCGTTTAGCAACCGCATAAAGTGACAATTTCCCAGGACTACCTGCAGGTCGACACTCGTGTGCCCCTCAAATGCTCCCTGCGTTGTATGAGTCTCCTCATACTGATGCCACCTCCAGGCTCTGTTATTGTGCCACTCTGCGGCAGCGATTCTAATAGCGATGTCGGTAATCTGCATGTCATTCTGAATAACAGTATTATTTCACTTCCCCAGCACACTCCATATGCGTTTTAGAAAAAAGAAAAGTGTTCTACACCCCTATTGAGGCTTTCTGTAGGCCAGAAATAGACGTTTTTTCTACCCGAAACAATTTTTTTCGGAAAATTTGGCGAATCGGCCGAATCAAAGTTTTCAAAAGTTCGCTCATCTCTCTTGTTAAAGGGGTACACCGGTAGTTAATTTTTTATTACTATATGGCATCTTCTTTGTAAGTTTTGTTTTTTTGCAATATACATGTGTTTTGGCAGCATGTGTGTGTTTTTCTTACCTGTTTGTAGGGCAGGAAGTTCTGTAGTGTTTTCTTTTACTGTTGTCCACAGTCGGCCATGTTCGGAGTCTGTTGTGGACAACATGTCATAGCTTTTTTTTTCTCTGTCTGCATGAGAGAAATACACAGCTCCTCACCTCTCCTAACCCTGCTCTGTATTCTAAGGACGCAGGTCTGCACAGGAGAAGGGACACAGAGAAGATAAGTGTTATGTGAAGGGGAGGATGAGAAGGTGCACGGGCTGGGGATGTATGGACTTTAGGGGAATAAATCTCATACTGGGAATGATCTCTATATGTGAAGGGGGAGGGGGGGGGACACCTGTATGACACATGCTGGGAGTTGTAGTCCCTGTCGTGTGTGTGTATGCTAGTGTTTACAAACCAGTGTGCCTCCAGCTGTTGCAAAACTTCAACTCCCAGCATGCCCTGACAGACTTTGGGCATGCTGGGAGTTGTAGATTTGCAACAGCTGGAGGCATACTGGCTGGGAAACACTGTTTTAGCCTATTCAACATACATATCATGTTACACCAGTGTTTCCCAACCAGTGTGCCTCCAGCTGTGGCAAAACTACAACTCTTAGCAAGCCCAAAGGCTGTCAGGGCATGCTGGGAGTTGTAGTTTTGCAACACCTGGAGGCACCCTGGTTGGGAAACACTGGTGTATGCCCTACAGAGGTGTGGTGAACTACAACCCCCAGGAGACTACAGAGGCAGCATGCTGGTGTTATACCACAGACTGAAGACTCCTGAATGACACATGCTGGGAGTTGTAGTCCCTTTTGTGTGTATGACAGTGTATCCCAACCAAGGCTTATTATATTAGTGTGCTGTGTATAAGGGGGCTGACTCGGGAAAAAAGTAGGATGGGTAAAGGGCGGAACAAAAAAAAAAAGGATCCTCCCCGAACCAGCAAGGCATGTGGCATGCTGGGATTTGTAGTTTTCAACACAGCAAGAAACAGGAAATAGAAGCAAAGATAGAAAAACAAAGTGGGGGATAAAAAGACAACAATGAACGGAACTAGAGTCGCCTAAACAACAAGAATAGAAATGAAACAAAACAAATAGGGTAAGTCAAAAACGGAAAAACACGTTGACCACCGGAGTACCCCTTTAATCCTGACATTGGAGCAACTAATGGAATCTTGTGTAGCAAGTGACTTGACTTCTTTCACAGCTGCCTCCCCAGCTGCACATCCCCAACAATGGGGGGAAGCCTGACTGATGGGCCTCCCTCACAGATGCACTGCTTAAGAGTTAGTTTCAAAGGAAACAAAGTACCAGAAAAAAATACTATTGTTTAATATATATATATTTATATATATATATATTTTTTTTTTTTAAACATCACATTTCTGGTGAGTTCTCTTTATATCCACTACAATATAAATAAATAAGGGGAAGAGAATTAAACTGAGCAGGTTTTATTTATTAGATGTCTTGACTGGGTGATTATGGCTGACTACCTGTGGATAAAATGTGACTCATCTATTGCAGAGAAGAGCACTTAAATTTTATCATCTGTTATTCTAGGGGAAGTTTATTGTTATGCATGAGCAAACTCAAGAGCACTGTACTAATGGTGATTTACAGAGGCTACAATAACAACTTTACCAGATCGAATTGGGATTAAGCACAGACAAGAGTGAAAAACAGAAAAGAAATAAAAGTTTCATAAAGTTTGCCTGCTACAAAACTTTACATACAGTACATCACATGGCACTGCTGTATCGCAGCACAAAGACTGAGTCAAAGTCAAATTGGTCTACCTGAGGCTTCTCCAGAGGACTCTGAAACAGTAATGGCCCCTATTTGAAGGCTGGACTAATCACTTGCCACCAGGCTCGATTTCATGTAAGTTGAATAAAAAAGACCTTTAAACATAGGTGTCCACCTAAATTTTTCCAGGAAAAGGCATAATTTTAATGCAATCCATGCTCTGCCTCTTCTTTACAATGTCACGAGGGGGAGGGGCATAGTCAATATCACATTAAGCGCTAGTATGCAATGAGAAATCTGATGTAAAAACGTAATAAAAGAATTAGGGTGCGTTCACACCCTATTACTAGCAGCGGGTTGCCCGCTGCGAGTTACACTACTATTGATTTAAATGGGTCCACAGACAGTCCGCAACAGTATCAGATTTGCTGACTGTCCACGGACCCATTTAAATCAATGGTAGCGTAACTCGCAGCGGGTTTCCCACAGCGGGAAACTCGCTGCTGGCTACTAGCGTGTGAACGCACCCTTAAAGGGGAACTCTGGTGGAAACAAGTGGAAAAATTTTTTTTCAAAGGAACTGGTGTTAGAAAGTTAAACAGATTTGTAAATTACTACTATTTCAAAATCTGAAGCCTTCCAGTACTTATCAGCTGCTGTCTACTACAGAGAAATTTGTGAAGTTTTTTCGAGTCTGACAACAGTGCTCTCTGCTGACACCTCTGTCCGTGTCAGGAACTGTCCAGATTGGAAGCATATTCCCATATAAAACCTTTCCTGCTCTGGACAGTTCCTGACATGGACAGAGGTGTCAGCAGAGAGCACTTCCTGTGGAACACAGCAGCTGTTGGGTGTGTCTCACTTCCAGAGTTGTCCAGAGAGAGAGGAGAGAAGGAGTTTTTTCCAGCAACCTTTTCCCCAGGAGGGTGTCAGACTCCTGGGAAGAGCCTCCTGCTATGGACCCACGGCCTTCCACCTCCCGTACTAGGCCGGCGGGGGGTGGGAGTGAGAGAGTTACGGCCGATTCCAAGGACGGGGTCAGAAGATCCAGCAGGCTCCGCAGTAATGTGGAGCCCACTCCCCCGTCCATCGCTGGAAACCGCAAGGCATACGGTAGGAAGATAACTGTTGTGTCTTCAGGGACTGTTTCTAATGTTACGGAACCCCAGCAATGGGGGGTGAAGGGACCCAGGGAGTCGCTTGCCACGTTTGGATCCCGCATGCAGGCAAAGCTGGTGGAATACGAACAGCTGGGAAAGAAGCTGAAAGTGTTAAGGGAGGATCTGAAGTTTGCCCGCTACCAGACAGATAACTCTGCCAAGGCTATGAGGGCTAAGTTTGCTGCTAGAGTGTGCGAGCTGAAGGCAGAGGAGCAGGAGGTGGTGAGAGCCCGAATGCAGATCATAGAGGGAGCGGGTATGTTTAAAGAAAAATTAAAAAACGAGGACCGCTATAAAATCATGCGGACCCCTGTGAAGGAGGAAGAGGATAGTCAGGGGGAGGAAGAACACCTGTGTGATACAGAGGAGAAGATGGAGGAAGGTGGTGAGGGAGATGGCGGCAGTGAGGGTGATGAGAGTGAGGGGGATGTGTGTGATACCCCGTGTACCCCTAAGACCTCTGTCACCCCAAGTGCAGAATATATTAACCCTGCTCAAGTCGCCTTACCAACCACCTCAGAGGAAAGCGACAGTAGTGATGGTGGTGACAGCGGCCCAGTCGGTGGGGGGCTCCTGCGGGCCATAGTGATGCAGGAGTCACCCACCCGTCTGGAAAATTTCAGTTTTGGCCAGGACCTGGGCCCTGAGGAGAATAAAAGGAAGAAAAAGAACAGGAGGAAGAAAAAGGCTGAGGAGCAAGTCATGTTTGTTTTCTCCCCTATCCAGCAGTCTGGGCCACCTGAGAAGTTGGTTCAGACTGCTGGGCCCCCCACCCTGCCAGATCCAGTTTCTGCTGTGGAACGGGACCAGCACGGGGGGTACAGTGCTGCATCCAACATGGCCGTGGGTGCTACAGTCACGCATCCTGCTGGTAGGGAAGAGCAGGATGGGTTAATGGTGGGTGTCCCTGGCATTGTTATCAGCTCTGCAGGGCACTCCCCTGAGAGGGGGGGGAGTGTCCAAGTACCGGGACCCGCTGCTGATCCCGTGCAGTCAGGCGCAGTGTGTGGCATGGACGCTGTAGGGATTTCCCCTGTGAGGGAGGAGGGTCCCTGCAAGTCAGTGGCAGGTGGAGGGGCAGAGGTGCGCTTGGAGGGGCAGCCTCGGCCTCGGGATGTGATGTCTGCGGTGACATCCCACATGGAGGAGGAATCAGCATCGCCGACAGAGATCCAGCTAAAGCATGTCCTGGCCAGCCCAGAGGTAGTGGGTGAAGCAGCGGCTGATCCCAAAAACACTGCTAATAAAACCAAAAGCAATGTCACTACAAGGTGTGTGAATGATGGGAGTAGTAGTGCTGTGGATGAAAGGAGTGTATGTGGGAGTGATGGTGGAGTGAATGTGAGGAGTGGTAATGGAGTGAATAGGAGGAGTGGTAGTGGTGCAGATGGGAGGAGTGGTAGTGGAGTGAATGGGCGGGGTGGCAGTGATGCAGATGGGAGGAGTGGTAGTGGAGTGAGTGGTGGTGGTGGATTGAATGGGAGGAGTGGTGGTGGTGGTGCGGATGGGAGGAGTGGTAGTGGAGTGAATGGGCGGGGTGGTAGTGGAATGAGTGGGAGTGGTGCAGATGGGAGGAGTGATAGTGGAGTGAATGAGAGGAGTAGTAGTGGTGTGTATAATAGTGACGTTTGTGGCAGTGCAGGTGGTTTAGGTGGGGCCGTAGGGACAGGGTCTGGTCCGGCTGCCCCCTCGGTCGCCAGGAGTTATGCCAGCGTGGCGGCCGGGGGTTCAGTGGGATCTTTACCTCCTGTATCTGGTGACGGTCAGTTGCAACGGCGCCTCCTGGAGGCACTAAAGAGAGGAGAAAGGACGCTCCAGGTAGAGGGAAAGGAGATGGACCTATCTTTCTGGGTGGAGAGACATGGTCTGGGAGCATTCCGACAGAGAAATGGGGAGACTGTATGGTCCCTCCAGACACCCGGGCAGGAGGTAGGTCGCAGGAATGTGGCCCGTCTGGTCTGGAAAGGCGAAGATGCGTGCCCCCAAAGGGGCAAAGTGGTGGAGCTTCTCTTCCAGATGGGTTTCAGGGCTAGGGACATCTTTGCCCTGATCCACCCTTTCGGCTCCTCTGAGTTTGACGTCAGCTTTGTTAGGCCGGAGGGACTAGATCTCTTCTGGTCTAATTATGAGCTGGTGAAAAACGAGCCCGGATGGCGAGATTTCGCTGTAAAAGCGGTATCTCGCCAGAGTATGGTAAAGAAAGTGACCGTTTTGACCCGTAACGAGTCACTTTCTTGTTATGACATTATGACCTGGCTGGGCAGGTACGGGGAGGTGACGGACATCCCCCGGAAAAACTTTGATGAGCACAATATATGGTCTGGGGCCTGGACGTTTTCCGTCCGTCTCAGGCGTTCCGGGAACACTGTCACCCACATTCCTTCGGCCGCCTTCCTGGGACGCGACAGAATTCAGATCTTCTACCAGGGGCAGCCGAAGCTGTGTCACAGGTGTGGTGACCCAAACCACTTTAGTGCCAACTGCACTCAGCAGATATGCGCCCTCTGCTGTGGGGTGGGTCACCTGGCGGCCACCTGTGGGCAGATTCGGTGTAACTTGTGTGGTGACTTAGGTCACCCGTTCAGCCGGTGTCCGCGCTCGTTCTCTAATGCTGTGACCGCCCCGTCTGGGGAAAGCCTAACAGTTGCCCCAGCGGGGGAGGGGACCAGTGGAGGAGAGGGGGCACCAAAGCCAGTGAAGGAAAAACATAAGACCCCCTCTATGCGGAGGCGAGAGGAGAAGCGCAGGTTGGAGAGGGCCCTTGAGAATGCCCAGGTGCCAGGGGTAGCTCGGGGTCCCACTCCAGACACTGGCTCAGAAGGAGGTCAGAATAACTCTGAGGCTTTGGGTGAGGCCAAACTGGACGAGGAGATAGGGAGACTGCGTAGGGAAGAAGGTCAAGATGCTCCTTCCTCCAGTCATACCTCTGAATCCGAAACTGTGGATGAGGAGGAGGAGGAGGGGCAGACAGTAAATGGTGGCCAGAAAAAGAAGAGGAGGAAGAAGTGTAAGAGTAAGGTGGCGCCGTCCTCCTCTTCAATTGTAGCCTCAGACCATAGAAGGAACAACTCAGTCTCTGACCCTCTGATCGTCCTTTCGAATCGATATGAGGCCCTCGGGGATACCATCTCCCCTCCTCTTCTCGAGGGTCAGGAGGCAGTGCGGCCTCCAGGAGGTACCGAGCCTCCTTCCTCTGGGGTAGTTTCCTCAGGGGGAGAGGTAGCACCAGGTGCCGGAGGTAAAGATCCTGGGATGGATATGTCCCAGAGTTTAAAAAGAAGTAAAGGGTCTTCCTCTGATTCCGATGGGGGTGGAGGGAAGGAGAGGAAGAAGGTTTAAGGGGTGAGGCCATCTAACTCAATCACCCATGATGGCGGCACTCACCCCACTGACGCTGGCATCTATTAACTGTGCCAGTATAAAGTCAGATACGGCTAGATTTGCAGCCTTTGATTTTCTCGGCCGTGTTGAAGCCGACATTTTCTTTTTACAAGAGACCAGGTTGTCAGATCTTGCCTCTCTGGCAAAAGCCAGGAGAGAGTGGAGGCGCGGTCCCTCCCACTGGTCTCTTGCGGCTGAGCCGTATAGTGGGGTGGCGGTCTTTTTTTCCGCTCCTGTTGAATGCAGACGGGTTATTGAGCTAGAAATGGGGAGGTGCCTGATCATTGATGTCTTCATGAAGGGACAAGAGCTCCGGCTCATTAACATCTACGCCCCGCAAACTAAGCGGGGCCGTAAAGATCTCTTTATGAGGATTAAGCCCTTTCTTTTTACGAGTCGGCAGGTGATCTTTGGAGGGGACTTCAATAATGTCACGAGGTCCCAGGATAGGAGAGGCTCCAATGGTCCACTGACTTGCGATAGTGTGGCACTAATTAGCATAACTAGAGAAGCTCGCCTAGAGGATGCCCACATCCGGAGCCCCTCGGGCCACGCGGGTTTCACCTATCATCAAGGTAGCCGCAGGTCTAGAATAGACAGGTTTTATTTAAAGGAGGAAGCTGTCTCTTCCGCAGTGTCCGTGGTTGAGGTGGAGTTCTCCGATCACTGTATGATTTTGTTTTCCCTGAATGTTTCAGAGACCCCCCGGATGGGTAAAGGTTATTGGAAGCTGAATTCGTCCCTCCTGGTGGAAGCGGAGGTAAGACAGTCCTTTGAAGATTTTCTTCAGAGTCAGGTACCTTTACTGGATCTTTGTAGTAATAAGCTGGAGTGGTGGGAGATATTCAAGAAGCGGGTTGCGGGGTTCTTCCGCCAGCTCTCGAGCCTCAGGTCCCTGAACAGGTATCGCTTGTATCAGGGTCTGAGGAGGAAACTCGAGCTTCTTGTCTCGACTGGAGGTAGCCGAGAGGATATCTCCAGAGTGAAATCCTTGCTGATGAGGTGTCAGTACGATAGGCACGCATCTTTGGTTTTTGAGAGGGATTTCGGGAAGTACCGCTCGCCCGACCCTTACAGAAACTGTAAGATGTCAGTGAGCAGTAAAGTCATTTCAGGACTGATCGATAGTACAGGATCTCTGAATCGGTCCAGATCGGGGATCTTGGAGGTCGTCAGATCCTTCTACTCGCACCTCTTGGGAAGGAAGGATCTAGATCGAGACGGGATGTCGGTTTTCCTGGCTGAAACCTTTCCTGAGCCAGGGGTAGACCCCTCTCTTGATGTTTTGGCAGAAGAAATCAGGGAAGAGGAAGTGAGACTGGCGATCGAGGGGCTTGCCCCTAAGAAGTCGCCAGGTCCGGATGGCTTAACATCCGAGTGGTACAGGACCTTTAAGGAGTCTTTAGCTCCCCTCTTGACTGAGGTATTCAATGAGTGTCTCTCCTCGGGCACTCTGCCGAAGTCAATGAGGAGGTCAGCCCTGATTCTCCTGTCAAAGGGTAAAGATCCTAGCCGGATTGAGAATTGGAGGCCCATAGCTCTTCTCAATACGGACAGGAAGCTTCTGGCCAAGATACTGTTTAATCGGCTGGTGAAGTTTGCACCCCGGCTCCTTTCGGGGGCCCAGCACTGCTCTGTTCCAGGCCGAGGCACCTTAAGTGCTGTCCTCAGTGTCAGGGAGGCAGTGGAGCGGAGTAGTGCGGGTCTCTGGAAGGGGTACATGCTGTCCTTGGATCAGGCCAAAGCATTTGATCGGGTGAACCATGACTACCTCTGGTCCGTCCTACTGAGATATGGCTTACCAAGTACTTTTGTTAATTGGCTTAAGATCTTGTATGCAGGGGCAGAGAGTTTCCCGCTTGTGAACGGTTGGTCTGGCCGCTCTTTTGAGGTGGGGTCCGGAGTCCGTCAGGGTTGTCCTTTGAGCCCGCTTTTATACGTGTTTGCGATCGATCCCTTCGTCCGGAGGGTAGATTGTGGGCCGTTGGCGGGAGTCGGGATGAGTCTGGCGGAGCTGGATGTCGCCCAGAGAGTGGTGGCATACGCTGATGATGTCACCATTTTCGTGTCCTCGAGAGAGGAGGTCGATGTGGTGATGTCAGAAGTGGACCGCTACTCTGAGGCATCCGGGTCTAAGATCAACCGGGATAAGTGTGAGAGTCTCTGGCTGGGAGGGGGAGATCCCACGTTTGATCTCCCGGACACCCTTCCAGGGCCCCAAGAGTCAGCAAAAGTTTTGGGCATCACTTTCGGCCAGGATGATTATCCCACCAAAAACTGGGATGGTAAGCTCCAGGATGCCGCTCAGAAGGTGGACCAATGGAAGGGTTGGTCTATGACCCTCAGGGAAAGGGTACACCTGATCAAATCGTACCTGCTCCCCTTGTTTATCTATCTGGGCAGCGTATGTATCTTACCAGAGGCTTACTACACTAGGATCTACAGCCTGTTTTTCCAACTGTTATGGGGGAACAGGATGAACCTAGTCAAGAGGGAGGTTACGTACCGCACGAGGAGACTAGGGGGTTTATCTATGGTAAATCCTGTGGTGTTCTTAACAAACACCTTCTTGAAAGCTAACATCTCAAACCTCTGGTCAGAGAGGGCTCCTCCGTGGGTAATCTCCTGCAGGGAATGGTTTCGGCCTTTCTTCCAGGAATGGGAGACAGGAGGGCAAGTGAAGGACCTCCGTACGCCACACGGATATCTTCCGGCTTATGCTACCCCGACTCTGAAGGCGATACGTCGGTGGGGTCTGGGAGTGTGGGAGATCAGGACCCAGTCAAGGCAGTTCCTTGACAAACGGGTTCTGTTGACCCACTTCCAGAAGCCTCTGGCGCTCAGGGACTGCCCAGGTCGGGATCTGAGGGTGGGGTTGTACCTTTTAAACATGAAAAGGATCCCCCAGAAGTTTTGGGACTTGGCCTGGCGCTGCTTTCAGGGGAAGCTATATGTGAGGGACAATTTGAAGTGTAGGAGCTCTGATGACCGGGGATGTCCCAGAGAAGAGTGCGAGGAC
The DNA here is from genome assembly GCF_029499605.1 of Hyla sarda. Lineage (NCBI taxonomy): Eukaryota > Metazoa > Chordata > Amphibia > Anura > Hylidae > Hyla > Hyla sarda. Next base: position 223,444,856 of record NC_079194.1, on the reverse strand, counting down.
ATGCTGGAAAGCATGGACCACTTCCTGCTTCATTGTCCCTTTAATATAGGGGTCTACAACCGGGTGGGTGCTTCCATTGGCTGGAGTCAGCTTGCCGGCCTTACCTATCCGGAGTGGGCTTATGGGGCATTCAGGAACCTGGGTGGCCGAGACCGGGGCACTTTATTTGTAGTCAGCTTAGTAGTTAGGTACTACACGTGGAACGCACGGTGTCTAGTATCTACACAGCGGAAAGTCCTCTCCGAGGTGGAGGTCTGTAGGAACATCACCGGTGACCTCGGGAAGATCAGGTCTTTGGAGTATGGCAGTCTTGGTACCAGCAGGGCTTCTCTCCTGTGGAGAGGTTTTTCATTTGATGTGCCCTAGGTACTAGACCTCTTGGGTAGAGTACCCCTTTTTCTGGTTAGGGATAGCAATGTAGGGACAGAGAGAGGGTGAGTGCAGGGTCAGTTTGTTGAAGGGATAACAGTAGGGTGAGTCGTAGGGAAAAGTTAGTGGAGAGAGTTTATAAAGTAACATCAGGATTGCCATCCTTCTTCCTGGTGGTGGGCTATGCATGTACACCCTAGTCTTTTTGTTTTGTTTTCAGAATATGGATTGCGTAAAGGGCTTACAGGCGACCGAACTTGGGCCTAAGTTGGGTTGTATTGTTTTGTATATGTTATGTTATGAAGTTGTATTTGTATAGTTGGTTTTGGGTATAGATTAGGTTGGGTGGGGGAATTGGTGGGTTGGTGGATGTTTGGAGGGACTGGCATGGGTCAGTTGTGGACTGGACTCGATATCCATGGACTATGGACTCTGACCCATGTCAATGTGGGTGGTTGTGTGGGTAATGGGTTAGTCTAGTGTAGGATGTCATGTGTTTTGTAGGTGTATATTTTGGTTTGTTGGTGTATATAGTTTATGTATGTATTTGCATTTAGGTTATGTATTTGTGTTTTTATATTCGTATTGTATATATTATTATATAGTATGGATTGGTTATCTTATTTGAGGGGATGGGGATAGGCAGTCGGATCAGATTTAGTTAGCATTTTTATATTACTTTAATTTAATATTGGTTGTATTATGGTAGTGTAGATTAAAAAAAGGGTATGTATGTGTATGTATGTATATGTATACATATATATATATGTATGTATGTATGTATATATATATGTATATATGTGTATATATGTGAGGGAAAAAATTTAATTTTAGTAAAAAAATAAAAAATAAAAATAAAAAAAATATATATATAAAAAAACATATATAAAAAAAAAAAGGGGGGGGGGGGGGTTGTGGTGGTGGTGGGGGTTTTGGGGTGGGTTAGTTGTGAATGTAATGTGTGGTTGAGTTTTACCAAGTCTGGTTGTTTTTTTAGTTAAAGCTAAGTAAAGCTATTTTTATGTTTATGTAAAGAATGTGTGGGTATGTGTGTGTGATAGTATTTTTGATAATTTATATGTAGGTATAATGTTATGTGTTTAGTTAGTTTAGTTAAGTTGGGCTGGCCAGTTAGGCAGGTTTTGTTGTGTTGTGTTTTGTTAATGCTAGTTAAGCCTGTTTTTCTGTTTTGTTAAGTTTTTATATATTTATAATAAAAAGAGCGTCAGCAGAGAGCACTGTTGTCAGACTGGAAAGAACTTCACAAATTTCTCTGAAGTATATCTTTAGTATACAGCAGCTGATAAGTACTAGAAGGGTTAGGAGTGTTTAATAGAAGTAATTTACAAATTTGTTTAACTTTATGGCACCAGTTGATTTTGAAAACATTTTTTTCCACCGGAGTATCCCTTTAAGCTGTTATTTTCTGATTTGTGTGTTGCCGTTTCTAATACATTTTTATGTTAACACTAATGAATGTACATTAGTCACATACACAAACAGAAAAAAAAATGTATATACATAAATATTTCTCATATACCATTGTTACAAATAAACCAGGAACAAATATTACCTCAGTACTGCTTTTTAACAAACTACCCTACACACAGAAAGATACTGTACTACCAAAGACCCCCATACAACATGCCTAAATAATACTAAAACAAAATGAATGCTATCATTACCCCTACAAAATACAGTGCAATTACATCCAGTGACCTATATGTGACAACTACTCTCATCAGAGGTGTTCACTTACCCTTTTATTCTCTGTCCAGGCCAGACCACTATGAGGCGTTCTGTAAGCCTCAACTTACGTCTGCAGAATCTGCTGCACAAACATTTTAGATTTCTCACTTAGCTTGTATGCCAGACAAACATCTTAGGCTCCCCAGCTTTTAAAGCACATTTCCCCATTTAAATTAATAATACTCCTCTCCAGGGGCGTTGCTAGGTCTCCAGAAGACCACACCCTAGTCACACCCCTAACCACACCCTCATTTGCACCCAATCTCATACAGCCTCCTCCTTCAATACATACTTACAGTGTGGCTTCAGCAATCACACTCATATCACCATTATACTGTAACCAACCAAATCCGTTATACTGAGACCAATATTACCAATAATACCAGAACATAAAACAAAAATTGTCAGCATCTCCAAACAAAATGAAATGCGTGCACACTGCTAGTTTTGTGTGTTACCAGTAGGGACAAATAATTCCGCCATACTATGACCACCACCACCATTACCACTAACTAATAGCGCTATATTGATACTGAATAAAATCCACTATGCAAAAGACCAATATTCTCAAATACATTCACCATATAGAGGTATATACCAGCTGTACACAGGATCTGTATACCATATAAGTGATTATGTACAGGATCATATAGAGGTAGATATCAGCTATACACAGGATCTGTATATCATATAAGTGATTATATACAGGACCATATAAAAGTATATATCAGCTGTACACAGGATCTGTATACTACATAACTTAGGGTACGTTCACAGTTGCATATTTTCTGCTGCATATTTTCTGCAGCAGATTTTGCTACCCATTGAAGTCAATGGGCAGCAAATTCTACTGAAGCAAATTTGCAGCAGAAAATATGCAACTGTGAATGTACCCATAAAGTTACATCTAGGGACTCACAGGTGATATCTTTTCTGATCAGCGTTGTCCTTTTTCATTTTGTTCTAAATCCGGGTCAGACCGCCATGTCGACTTCTTCCAGCCAAAACTCATCTCTTCAGCATCTGCAGGACAAACATGTTAGACCCTGCATTTTTTCAGTGCCCTCCTCTACACAATCTCCCCATCTATAGGACCCCAAACTATAATAATGCCCCCCTTGGTGTCTCGCTCAGTAAAAGTGGCCAGGTAGGTAGCTAACTTGGTAGTTAGATCAGTATTAGTCAGGTATGTAGGTAGGTAACAAGCCAATTAGTTAGGTATCTAGGTATGTAAGTAGGTAACAGCCAGAGATGTGGGTAGCTATCTTCGTTGTCAGTTATTTAGCTAGGTAGTTAGATATCCCGGTATGTAGGCAGCCAGATTTGTAAGTAAGTAGTTAGGTGCGCCCTAGAGAGCGGAGCCGCACGAGCCAGAACATGACAGCCGGGGACCGGGACAGGTAAGTGACTTGGGATGTGATTCGCAAGCGGGCACGTCCCGCTATGCGAATCGCATCCCCGCCGGCAATGTCAGTGCAGCGCTCCCGGTCAGCGGGTCTGACCGGGGCGCTGCAGAGAGAGAGACGCCGCGAGCGCTCCGGGGAGGAGCAGGGACCCGGATCGTTCGGCGTAACAGCAACCCTGAAATTGTTAAAGAAAATGAAGTATTTCTCACAGAAAAGCATTGCAGTAACACACGTTTTGCTATACACATGTGTATTCCCTTTGTGTGTATTGGAACTTTTGGACGCAAACCCAGCTTTCTGACAGTGGGCTGTACAGTGCAACCCAAAATCCGTTGGTAATCCTCAGATTTCATGATGCCTTGCACACATTCAAGGCACCCATTATCAGAGGCCGCAAAACAACCCCAAAACATCATTAAACATCATATTTCACTGTAGGTACTGTGTTCTTTTCTTTGTAGGCCTCATTCTGTTTTCAGTAACAGTAGAATGATGTGTTTTACCAAAAAGCTCTATCTTGGTTTCATCTGTCCACAAGACATTTTCTCAGAAGAATTTTGGCTTACTCAAGTTCATTTTGGCAAAACGTAGTCTTGCTTTTATATGTCTCTATGTCAGCAGTGGGGTCCTCCTGGGTCCCCTGCCATAGTGTTTAATTTAATTGAAATGTCGACGGATAGTTTGCGCTGACATTTATGTTTCCTGAGCCTGCAGGACAGCTTTAATATCTTTGGAACTTGTTTGGGGCTGCTTATCCACCATCCGGACTATCCTGCATTGACACCTTTCATACATTTTTCTCTTCCATACACGCCCAGGTAGATTAGCTACAGTACCATAGGTTGCAAACTTCTTGATAATGTTGCACACTGTGGACAAAGGCAAATCTAGATCTCTGGAGATGGACTTGTAACCTTGAGATTGTTGATATTTATCTACAATTTTGGTCCTCAAGTCCTCAGACAGTTCTCTTCTCCTCTTTCTGTTGTCCATGCTTAGTGTGGCACACATAGACACACAATGCAAAGACTTAGTAAACTTCTCTCCTTTTTATCTGCTTTCAGGTGTGATTTTTATATTGCCCACACCTGTTTCTTGCCCACGGTGAGTGTACGGAATCACGGCAGGTGAACAACAGGAGGTGAAATCTCTGGGCCTGTGTGGATAGAGACTTGAGCCATGCCAGGGAGTGGGGTCTAAGGTGCCACTGGTTTTCACCAGAGCCCGCCACAAAGCGGGTGGTCTGGCTGTGGCAGGTGGCACCCAGGTCGCTACCTCTGGCACAACTCATCCACACAGGTAGCTGGACATCAGGGAGCAAGGACACAGGACGGTAAGTGACAACGGGCTGAGATTCACAAGCGGGTGCGTCCCGCGATGCAAATCTCAGCCCTGCCGGCAGCGGGGACAAAAAGTGCTCACGGCCGATAAGTCTGGGCGGAGCGCAACTGCAACAGTACCCCCCCTCTTCTTTGGGACTCACTGAGATCAGGGGGGTACTGAACTGGGCAAAGGCAGACAAAAACTTACAGGCTTCAGGCTACGAGTCTTACATCTTCTGAGATGAACACCTGGAGAGAAAAAAGAAACAAGACAAAGAACTTGGCAAAATTCAAAACGGTCCACATCCATAGCCTCTTCGGCAAGAGGCAAAGTTGGTAACAAGGAAGGATGTTCAGAAGACACTGCAGGAGCCAGACAGGGCAAATGGTCCAGGTCCAAGACCTCTTCGGCAAGAGGCAAAGTTGGTAGCAAGGAAGGATGTTGGAACACAGGTGCCAGTCGGGGTAATCGCCATGTTCGTGCAGGTTCTCCTTCCAAAAGAAGTTCTTCTTGCCTCTGGGTCTCCAGACAAGGTACAGACAGGCATGGCTGGGAATCAGGAGACACTGCATAAACTGGCATTGGGCCAGATTGAGGTACCTGCTGCTGTTGCAAGGCCAAAAGCTGTTGCATCATCGCTGAAAGTAACTTCAGTCGTTGAACTTGACTAACTACGACAGTGGGAAGGACTTCTGGCAGAGGTACTTCAGCAGAATCCAAGGCCTGATTGAAAACACCCGAAAAATCTGACAAAAGTGCCCCAGCGGAATCCATGGCCGGATCTTACCGTTAGGATTCACGGCAGGTGAACAACAGGAGATAGATTCTCTGGGCCTGTGTGGATAGAGACTTGAGCCGTGCCAGGGAGTGGGGTCTAAGGTGCCACTGGTTTTCACCAGAGCCCACCGCATAGCGGGATGGTCTTGCTGCGGCAGCTGGCACCCAGGTCGCTACCCCTGGCACGACTCGTCCACACAGGTAGCTGGAGGGTGATGTGGCACAGACAGAGACTGGCAGGATGCGGCAGACAGGAGGTGGCGGGCAGGACATGGCTGGTAGGGCAGAAGGACAAGGCAGGAACACAGGTACAGGACAGGCCGGAACTAGGAACAGGTACACAGACTTGAGAACAGGACTTGACTCAGGAACAGGACAACCAAGATCCGGCCAAGGGAGCAGGGAGGAGCAGATACTTATGGAGCAAGGACAGGTGCAAGCACTTAAAATAATTGGATACTGGCCCTTTAAGAAAGTGAAACGGAGCAAGGACACAGGACGGTAAGTGACAACGGGCTGAGATTCGCATGCGGGCGCGTCCCACGTTGCGAATGTCAGCCCCGCCAGCAGCGTGGACAGAAAGTACTTATGGCTGGTGAGTCCGGCCGGAGCGCAACTGTAACAGTGAGTTTAATGGAGCATCACGTGCTTGAAACAATCTTATTTTTTCACAATTTTGAAAGGGTGCCAATAATTTTGTCCAGCCCATTTTTGGAGTTTGAAGTGACATTATGTCCAATTTGCTTTTTTTCCTCCCTTTTTTGGTTTAGTTCCAATACACACAAAGGGAACAAACATGTGTATAGCAAAACAAGTGTTACTGCAACCCTTTTCTGTGAGAAATACTTTTTTCTACCAAAATTTTAGGGGTACCAACATTTACGGCCATGACTGTAGATACGTTAATTCCCCATTTCCACACAATCTTGTTATACTAATGCAATACGGTCAGCCATTGAAAATGGAAGTTTTCATTTTCTCAATGACTGGGCCAAGATTCAGTTTATCAAATTCCTCTGATTGCAAAGGTATTTAAAAACCCAGATATTCTGTACGCCTCAACCTGTTGAGAATCCTAAGGTCTCCTATGGGATTTATAAAATCATAATCCAAAGAGAGAATGCACAAAGTTTTCCAATTTATAAGTAGTCCTGAGAGGTTACCAAATTTTTCAATAAATACAACTTTTCAATATTTTTTTTTAAATAAATGATATGACAGCAAAATGTCAACATCATCCAAAAGAATTATGTTAGTACTTTCTCCCATCCAAGAATCATCCAAAGTCCCTAATATAAATAGGGGTTCGATAAAAATAATAAAGAAGAGAGAGAGGGCAGCCATGGCTAGTGCCATGTGTTAAGTCCAACCTATCAGAGAATGTCCCAGGAATGCAGACACTGGCATAAAATCATTCTAATCCATATTGATAATCTTTGTAATATGCCTTTTCAAATGTAGGGGAAGGATCTTAGCTATAGACTAGGTCAGGAACTCTCCCTGACACGAGTCATTAAGAAGTAGAGAAGATCCAAACCTCTAATAAAATTTGAAGGAAAGGCCATCATTATCAGGGATGTGTTGTTAACATATTTTTTCAGTAAAGTCTCAACATTCTGCAAAGATATAGATGTCTCAAGCGGCTCCATTTGATCCATCGTTAACCTAGGAATGCAATATGATCCAGACGTATGTCTATCTATGAATATTCCCTGCTTTGTAAATACTAACTAAACATATACATTCCCACTGAATATCTATTGCTAACTATAGTACTGTTTCTTTTTTTTTTTTTATCTCTTTTTGCTTTAAAGCCTACCTGACATTTCTGATGACTTTTAAGGATTAGCTATCCTGTGTGTATATAAGGAGCAGCACCATTTCTGGCCATTGTATAACTTGTACATTCTGTTTTTAAACATATTGCTTTTTGCAATTTAATTTCTGCTCTGCAGGCTCTATCTCTACTTTTCAGTTTCCCCTGAGCTGGTGGGTGGAGGTCCATCTCTTCCACCTCCATAGACTTGTATTACTTGTTTTGCAGACACAGAACAAAGCTGACTTGATTTTCAGAGTGGAATACAGTCTCAATGGAAAGGAAGGAGAGGAAGAATGAGAATTTTTTTTGTTTAAGGTATATTACAAAGTTTCTTATATTCACTTGTACTATTGATCTATGAAAAGTTTATTCGAACGACAGTGCCTATTTAATATATTAGCTCATATTTTGACTGCTAATTGATGCACTTCAACTGTACTAGTGAGCCAGCATTCTTCAACTTGCCTGTCTATATTAAAAAAGTATATATACAATGTATATGTCCTCAATAGGGGACATTTATTCTGAGGTCTCACCCCACCTACATTCTTTTGAAATTATAATTTCCAAAACCATATTAGAATGAGAGATTTAGACTCATAGAAGGACATTTATTAAAATCTGTGCAGAGGAAAAATTTACCAGTTGACTATAGCAACCAATCAGATTGCTTCTTTCATTTTGAAAAGGACTTCTGAAAAATGAAAGAAGCAATCTTATTGGTTGGGTAACTGGTCAACTGTTCCCCTATAGATTTAAAGCATTAAGGATATGTTTACAGAATACAATTTCCGTGCGGAATTCCACATTACAATTCTGCCCAGAGATTCCCCAGCAGCAGAGTCCAATTGATATCAATGTGATTCTGCTGTGCCGTGCACATGGCGGAATATCGGCAGAAGATGTTTCTGCTGTGGAAATCCAGATTCTGACATGCCAATTCTTTCCGACTTGTTTATTGTTTCTGCAGAGTCTTCACAAAAATGCATGGCCGTCTATAAGATGCATGTGCCATCATAGACGGCAATGCATGGAAATGCATATGCAGTCTCCAATGTCCGGACATTCCATTGTCTGAACATAGCCTTACTGTCATTAAAAACCAACACTGCACACCTCTTAACCTTTTCTCCTAACCTCCCTATCATTCTATACATTATATTGGTTACTATTTACTGTTGCTCTTATTTTTTACCTCTTAAAATAAAACAAATAAATCAAGACTATTTGTCTCTGCTTGTGTATGCCAACCCTTCAAACCCTCCCACATCTTCCATTGTCCCATGTTTTTCAGTGCAGCAAGCTATCTAGTTTTTGAATGTTTTTTTTACCAACTCTTACCCCCCCCCCCATACACACACACATGAATACAACAAGTGCATTCCTTCTTGCTCCATTCATTTAGCAACGTCTTGTGATTAAGAAAGAAACTGAACAGAGTTTATAGAAACCCTGGCTCAAAACCACAGGGAAAATTGGATCCCAGCACTACCCAGACTTAAAATCTTAACTTCATTAAAAGGTGCTCTGCCTCGCTGGGTTTCTTTAGTAAAATCCTCAAACCATTATATCAAAGGCGTTTCTAGAACTAGGCATTTTCTTAGAACTAGATATAGGTGAGCTGAGCCTGGGGAACTTTAGGGAAAAAAAGCGGCTTGCCGAACATTTGAATTTTTTCAGCTTCAGATTACGCGAGCCTGGCAACGGCGCTATTATAGCAGAAGGGATGAGGAACACTTGGCACTTTGGTTCCTGAATGTATGATAGGGCAAGGAAGTAACACTGAGATAATGTCAGGGTAGCCCAACATACTTTACAGCTAGCAGTAAGATCGCAAAACCCCAGGTAAGCCAATCATTGCTTGTGAGTACAGGCCATTCAGGACACAGCATAGGGATGAGTTTAAGAGACTAATAAAATCTTACACATTGCATGAACTACTGATCCCACATAACGTTCACATTATATAGGGTGAGCGGCATCTATATGGATACACCTTAATAAAATGGGAATGGTCGGTGATATTAACTTCCTGTTTGTGGCACATTAGTATATGTGAGGGGGGAAACGTTTCAAGATGGGTGGTGACCATGGCGGCCATTTTGAAGTCAGCCATTTTGAATCCAACTTTTTTTTTTTCAATAGGAAGAGGGTCATGTGACACATCAAACTTATTGGAAATTTCACAAGAAAAACAATGATGTGCTTGGTTTTAACGTAACCTTAATTTTTCATGAGTTATTTACAAGTTTCCGACCACTTATAAAATGTGTTCAATGTGCTGCCCATTGTGTTGGATTGTCAATGCAACCCTCTTCTCCCACTCTTCACACACTGATAGCAACACCACAGGAGAAATGCTAGCACAGGCTTCCAGTATCCATAGTTTCAGGTGCTGCACATCTCGTATCTTCACAGCATAGACAATTGCCTTCAGATGACCCGAAAGATAAAAGTCTAAGGGAGTCAGATCGGGAGACCTTGGGGGCCATTCAACTGGCCCACGACGACCGATCCACTTTCCAGGAAACTGTTCATCTAGGAATGCTAGGACCTGACAGCCATAATGCGGTGGTGCACCATCTTGCTGGAAAAACTCAGGGAACGTGCCAGCTTCAGTGCATAAAGAGGGAAACACATCATCATGTAGCAATTTCGCATATTCAGTGGCCTACATGATGATGTGTTTCCCTCTTTATGCACTGAAGCTGGCATGTTCCCTGAGTTTTTTCTGCAAGATGGTGCAGCGTTATGGGTGTCAGGTCCGAGCATTCCTAGATGAACAGTTTCCTGGAAAGTGGATTGGTCGTCGTGGGCCAGTTGAATGGCCCCCAAGGTCTCCCGATTTGACCCCGTTAGACTTTTATCTCTGGGGTCATCTGAAGGCAATTGTCTATGCTGTGAAGATACAAGATGTGCAGCACCTTAAACTACGGATACTGGAAGCCTGTGCTAGCATTTCTCCTGTGGTGTTGCTATCCGTGTGTGAAGAGTGGGAAAAGAGGGTTGCATTGACAATCCAACACAATGGGCAGCACACAACTTGTAAATAACTCATGAAAGAATAAGATTACATTAAAACCAAGCACATCATTGTTTTTCTTGTGAAATTTCCAATAAGTTTGATGTGTCACATGACCGACCCTCTTCCTATTGAAAAAACTAAAGTTGGATTCAAAATGGCAGACTTCAAAATAGCACCCATGGTCACCACCCATCTTGAAAAGTTTCCCCCCTCACAAATACTAATGTGCCACAAACAGGAAGTTAATATCACCAACCATTCCCATTTTATTATTGTGTATCCATATAAATGGCCCACCCTGTAAATCAAATCAAGTCGTGCATAGCCCTGTCCACCTTAGTGACCTGTCACCTGCATTACTGTGTCCATTTCCTGCACTACAAATCACAGCAGTGTGACTGCAGAAGCAGCCCATAGAAATCTAGAAAATCTGCAATAAAAGCATTGAAAATTAACATGGAATAGTCATTTTAGGCCAAGGTACCTGTATTTTCAGGGTTTAACCAAACATATATGCCCTGATTTACTATTGTGAACCCGACATGTTTTGTCGGGTTGTGCACCAGATTCTGTGCCAGAATTTGCGCCAGATTTGAAAAAAATTAAAAGAAAAAAACGACCAACTCTCCATTTTACTGAGAAAACCCAAAAAGGAGCATAGCAGGTGGGGAAAGGGGCATGGCCACCGAATAGGGTGTGTATCCCCAACATTTAAAAAAAAATCTCAACATATTTACTAAGGTCACCACAAAATGTGGTGGATTTGAGCTGAGGAAAACCCCGCAGATCAGAGCATGTGTAAAAAAAAGCAAAACATAGGGAAAAGTGCAAAACATAGGGAAACATTAGTAAATACCGTTTGGAAAAAAAAAACCATAAAGAAAACTACACTCCACTCTTAGTAAATCAGAGCCATAGTATTTGTAGCTTTGCAGTTTTGCTTTTGGCCCCAGTGGAAAGGGATTTTAGAAATGTATCCAACTTTCTACTTTAACTCCTTGGGGACGAAGGGCGTATGCATATGCCCTCGCGTCCCGTCACTTAAGGACGGAGGGTGTATCCATACGCCCTCAGCATTTCCGATCACTGCCGCTCGCCGGGTGGTGATCGGACTGGGATGCCTGCTGATATCTATCAGCAGGCATCCCGTGGCAATGCCTAGGGGGGTCCTGAGACCCCTCCATATCGGCGATCGCAGCAAATCGGAGGTCAATTCAGACCTGCGATTTGCCTCGATCCGGGCAAATCGGGTCACTGGTGACCCGATCTCCCGGAAAATAAGACTGATCGGAGCTGTCAGAGCCAGCTCCGATCAGTCTACAGCAATGTTGCCACCCCCTCCTATTCCCTGCCATTGGTCGGTCAGGCTGACCACCAATGGCAGGAGGGGGGTTACAGTTCATTTCCCCCCGCTCTGCGCACCGATCGAAGTCGGTACAAAGCGGGGGGAACACGGACGGCGAGGGGGGGAACATGGCCCGGCTTACCCGGACCGGAGGAGGCAGCGGAGGCGATATCACGTTGCAGCGGCGCGAGCAGGAGGAGCGGCGGCCGGAAAGTGCGGCGGAGAAGGCTGCAGTGAAGATCGCGATAAGTGATCTTCACTGTGGCCTTCTAAAAGCTGCAAAACTCCAACTCCCAGCATGCCCACACAGCCAAAGGCTGTCTGGGCATGCTGGGAGTTGTAGTTTTGCAACATCTGGAGGGTCACAGTTTGGAGACCACTGTGTAGTGGTCTCTAAACTGTGGTCCTCCAGATGTTGCAAAACTACAACTCCCAGCATGCACTGACTGTCTGGGCATGCTGGGAGTTGTAGTTTTGCAACATCTGAAGTGGCACAGTTTGGAGACCACTATATGGTGGTCTCCAAACTGTAGCCCTCCAGATGTTGCAAAACTACAACTCCCAGCATGGCCAGACAGTCAGGGATGCTGGGTGTGTAGTTCTGCAATATCTGGCCCTTCAGATGTTGCAGAACTACAACTCCCAGCATGCCTGGACAGTCTGGGCATGCTTGGAGTTGTAGTTTTGCAACATCTGGAGGGCTACAGTTTGGAGGCCACTGTTCTTCCCCAGTTGTTGCATAACTACAACTCCTAGCATGCCCAGACTGTCCAGGCATGCTGGGAGTTGTAGTTCTGCAACATCTGAAGGGCCAGATATTGCAGAACTACACGCCCGGCATCCCTGATTGTCTGGCCGTGCTGGGAATTGTAGTTTTGCAACAGCTGTAGGCACACTGGCTGGGAAACACTGAGCTAGAGTCTGTTTCCTAACTCAGTGGTTCCAACCCGTGTGCCTCCAGCTGTTGCAAAACTACAACTCCCATAGTGCACTGACAGACCGTACATGCTGTGAGTTGTAGTCTTGCAACAGCTGGAGGCACATTGGTTGGAATCACTGAGCTAGTCTGTTTTCTAACTCAGTGGTTCCCCACCAGTGTGCCTACAGCTGTTGTAAAACTACAACTCCCAGCATGTACGGTCTGTCAGTGCATTCTGGGAGTTTTCATTTTGCCACAGCAGAAGGTTACTGTGAACCCCTGCCTGTGTGAATGTACCCTAAAAACAATACACTACCAAATAATAAAAAGTAAAACACTACACATACACCCCCTTACACGTCGCCCCCCCCCCCCCCCCCAATAAAAATGAAAAACGTCTCATACGGCAGTGTTTCCTAAACGGCGCCTCCAGCTGTGGCAAAACCACAACTCCCAGTGTTGCCGGACAGCCATAGACTGTCCTGGCAGGCTGGGAGTCTTGCAACAGCTGGAGGCACCCTGTGGGAGACACTGCTGTAGGGTTTTGGTGGAGACAAGCCCCAAACTTGTAACAGGGTCCACCCCTACTGCAAATTCCTTATTCAGGCCTCAAATGCGCATGGCGCTCTCTCACTTCAGAGCCCTATCGTATTTCAAGGCAACAGTTTAGGGCCACATATGGGGTATCTCCGTACTCGGGAGAAATTGTGTTACAAATTTTTGGGGGATTTTTCTCCCATTACCCTTTGTAGAAATGGTAAATTTGGGGGAAAAACCTGCACTTTAGTGAAAAATTTTTTTTTTCATTTACACATCCGAATTTAACGAAAAGTCGCCAAACACCTGTGGGGTGTTAAGGCTCACCGGACCCCTTTTTACGTGCCTTGAAGGGTCTAGTTTCCAAAATAGTATGCCATGTGTTTTTTGTTTGCTGTTATGGAACCATAGGGGCTTCCTAAATGCGACATGCCCCCAAAAACCATTTCAGCAAAACTTACTCTCCAAAATCCCATTGTCGCTCCTTCCCTTCTGAGCCCTCTACTGCGCCCGTCGAACTCTTGACATACACATATGAGGTATTTCCTTACTCGAGAGAAATTGGGTTACAAATTTTGAGGGGCTTTTGCTCCTTTTACCCCTTGTAAAATTTCAAAAACTGGGTCTACAAGAACATGCGAGTGTAAAAAATTAAGATTTTGAATTTTCTCCTTCACTTTGCTGCGATTCCTGTGAAACACCTAAAGGGTTAACAAACTTACTGAATGTCATTTTGAATACTTTGAGGGGTGCAGTTTTTATAATGGGGTAATTTATGAGGTATTTCTAATTTTAAGGCCCTTCAAATCCACTTCAAAACTTAACTGGCCCCTAAAAAATTCCGATTTTGAAAATTTTGTGAAAAATTGGAAAATTGCTGCTGAACTTTGAAGCCCTCTGGTGTCTTCCAAAAGAAAAAACCTGTCAACTTTATGATGCAAACATAAAGTAGACATATTGTATATGTGAATCAAAATATTATTTATTTAGAATGTTTATTTTCCTTACAAGCAGAGAGCTTCAAAGTTAGAAAAATGCAAAATTTTCAATTTTTTCATCAAATTTTGGAATTTTTCACCAAGAAATTATGCAAGTATCGACAAAATTTTACCACTAACATAAAGTAGAATATGTCACGAAAAAACAAATATCAGAATCAGAATGAAAAGTAAAAGCATTCCATAGTTATTAATGCTTAAAGTGACAGTGGTCAGAATTGCAAAAAATGCTCCCGTCCTTAGGGTTATAATGGGCTCCGTCCCCAAGGAGTTAAAGGGGTACTCCGGTGGAAAACATTTTTTTTTAAATCAACTGGTGCCAGAAAGTTAAACAGATTTTTAAATTAAACGATGTAGAGGTAAAGAAACACAATCGGCACTCACCGGTCTTCTCCAAAAATGACTTCTTTAATGCAAAATACTCACATAGAACTTCGACAATGGGGGAGAGGGATAAGGTGCAGGGGGGTAAAAACCTCCGGCGACAAACTCTGTTTCACCCGCTATAAGGGCTTCATCTGGCCATGGCCAGAAACAGAGTCTGTCGCCGGAGGTTTTTACCCCCCTGCACCTTATCCCTCTCCCCCATTGTCGAAGTTCTATGTGAGTATTTTGCATTAAAGAAGTCATTTTTGGAGAAGACCGGTGAGTGCCGATTGTGTTTCTTTACCTCTACATCGTTGGATTATTGCACTTATCCATTGCAGTCAGAGCACCACCTTTCCTCCATTCTCAGTTCTCTTGGACCTTATACCTTGCACCGTCATCCAACACCTACCAGCTACAGCAGTGCCGGACATTCTTTTTTCTTTCCATATAGATTTGTAAATTACTTCTACTTAAAAATCTTAATCCTTCCAGTACTTATCAGCTGCTGTATAATACAGTGGAAGTTCAGTTATTTTTTAATCTCTTTTCTGCCTAACCACAGTGCTCTCTGCTGGCACCTCTGTCCATGTCAGGAACAGTCCAGAGCAGGAACAATTCCCCATAGCAAACCTATCCTGTTCTGGACAGTTCCCCTTTAACAGAGCTTTCACCACCCAACCTCTTGGAGCAATTGTTATTGCTTGGATGCTCCAGCCAAGACCCAAATACAATAATTATGGAACTTGATAGTGTATAGCCTATACAAACGGTCAATTTTATATATTCACATGACCATATGGGATATTGCAAAAATGTAGGTGCACTGCTGTGGTAGATGTAAACAATGGCATTGGCTATCCCTCAACACAATATCCTTATATGAAGGAAATATCAGAGCCCGCACACCAACGCCAAGGTTTCTCAAGTGGCACGGGACCTAACACTAAACCTACCTGTGCGTGATAAGCAAAACCAGGGGCCAGTGGGAAATTATGGCAGCATTAGGCCAACTCACAGCCTCCTCCCAGGTCCCCTTCAGTGTGGCTGAGCACACATATAATGGGAGGAGGGAGGCAGACTACAAGCCACACCTAAGTTGGCGGATATAGTTGCCGGCCTCACAGATGCACCTTAATGCTGCCTGGAAGATGTTCAAGGCGCATTACATATGGAGTTTACACACCTCCAAGTATAAAGTTAAAACAACAACAAAGACGTGGTCTCAAATGGCTGGAGGTGCTCAACCCCAAATGCAGTTGTGCATTTATTCTTGGGGAGGGAGCAAATCCTGCCCTTGTGGTCTGTTGCTAGGGTCAATCCTCAGCATAAAAATGCATACAATGGAGGATTCCTGCAGCAGACTACAAGTGCCACAATAAGACCCTACACCAGATAGATGGTGTGGATGTGTAAAAATTAGAATAATGAAAACATTTAGGTGCACTGCTGTAGTAGATGTAAACAATGACATTGGATAACCCTCAACAGTGATGTTAAAATTGAGACATTAGCCAGTATATCCTTGTATGAAGGACATACCTGAGCCTGCACACCAACGCCAAGGTTTCTCAAGTGACACGGGACCTAACACTAAAGTACCTGTGCGTGATAAGCAAAACCAGGGGCTAGTGGGCAATTACAGCAGCATTAGGCCGACTCACAGCCTCCTCCCAGGTACCATCCAGTGTGGCTGAGCAACCATACAATGGGAGGAGGGAGGCAGACTACAAGCCCCACCTAAGTTGGCTGATATAGTTGCCGGCCTCACAGGTGCACCTTAATGCTGCCTGGACGATGTTCAAGGCGCATTACATATGGAGTTTACACACCTCCAATGAAAAAGGTTTAAACAACAACAAAGACGTGGTCTCAAATGGCTGGAGGTGCTCAACCCCAAATGCAGTTGTGCATTTATGCTGGGGGAGCAGATCCTGCCCTTGTAGTCTGTTGCTAGGGGTAATCCTCAGCATAAAAATGCATACAATGTATGCATTTTTATGCTGGTGATTGCCCCTAGCAACAGACTACAAGGGCAGGATCTGCTCCCCCAGCATAAATGCACAACTGCATTTGGGGTTGAGCACCTCCGGCCATATGGGGTATTGGTATAGTCAAGTTAACCAACAATTGATGACACAGATGCCTCATGCACTCTGCTCTTCAAGCCGTTAGCAACACCCACCTTTGATTCACCGATGGGCCATAGTTCAATTGTGACAACCATACAGCCTGTCTAGATTAGAGAGTCCATTTTAAATATCCTATTAGGAAATTCTGCACTTATAAAGGAGGATTCCCCATTCAGTAGTCACATCTGTTAACCAGAGGGGACAACGGGTGATCATCTAATCCACAGAAAAAAACAGAATTGACCTTTTCTTCTGCAAGATCTTTACAGCAAGTAAGTCTACAGTAATAACCAGGTAACAATTTTGTCAACATTTTGAACATTGCTAAACTATGGCTATTGTTTCTATAACAAGTGTTGGGGGAATTGACATATTTGCCTGTGGGAAAGACATGTAGACTATTTCTGTATAGAGGAAAAAAGCAAGTTAGTGCTTCTGCCATGATCTGACAAGGCTTTTATTTGCCTAATGGCTTAAGCTGCCAGCATTGTCCCATATCTGACAATACACAATAAAACTAAAGCAGTATTTTCATTCTATTTTAAAAAGATTGTGGGAAAAAAAGAAAAACTAAAATTATATAGCAGCAAGGCAACATTACAGCTCTGAATATTAAACGGCTGGATGATAAAGTACAAAACACTATGTCAGCAATCTTACTTTAGTGCAATATAAGAAGCAGTAAGGAAGACTTTGTACTCGGCAGGAATGCCTTCTATTTTGTATATTTGACTGCATATAATAAAAAATTAAAAGGGTTTTCCAGTTTTAGCATGTAAAATATATTTGTTGTAAAATAAAAAGTTAGGCAACTGATGCAACTAATATACTCTGTGTATCAATTTCCCATGAATGTCATGATGTCTGCTTGCAGTCATTGAATAGGAACCTTTATAGTTTGCTCCCAAAAAATAGAAATCTTTCCTGGCCATGTGATGATCACAAAGGTGTAAGCCTTGTTACAAAATATTTGCCAATTGTACTGTTATAAGCCATGCGCCTGAGTATCATATGAAAAGGATATATTTATAAATTATCAACTAGATAAATACTATAGAATGGTAGAGCAGGGTGCCTTCATCTATCTGACCAGGAGCGTAGCTACAGGGGATGCAGAGGTAGCAGTCACAAATGGGCCCAGGTGCCTAAGGGGGCCCCAAAGCACATCTTCCCTTATAAGAGACAGAAAGGAGAAAATGGGTGAAAAAAGGGGTGCTCCCTAGTGTAGTATTTAAGGTAGATAAAAAGACACTGCAAATACCCACCACCAACACCCGAGGTGTCGTACTGACCTTTTGTGGAGGTACAAAAAAGGCCAGTGAAACTCGTGTCGTATGGTCTGCGGGTATGCAGGGGGAAGGGAAAACAGTCTGCTGCTCTGACCCCTTTTTTTCCGTGATCCCGGTTGAAACGGAGAACAAATGGCAGTATGGAGAGTAGAAAAAATAGGGGGTTTCTTAGGAGCGCTACTGTATGCTGGTGTGAATAAAATAGAACGTAAGCCAGCGGTTACACAGGACTAACTTTTATTGAAAAAGAAGTGAAATAGAAAAGGTCCACAAAATTACTACATTTCGTAGTCCCGGCAGGATCACCAGCTGGGACTACGAAATATAGTAATTTTGTGGACCTGAGGAAGGCGCGAGTGTGCGCCGAAACGCGTTGTCCATTTTCTATTTGACTTCTTTTTCAATAAAAGTTAGTCCTGTGTAACCGCTGGCTTACGTTCTATTTTATTCACACCTGCATACAGTAGCGCTCCTAAAAAAAACTCAATTTTTCTACTCTCAATATTTATAAGAGACTAGTATTTTAATTGGCACATGGAGCCCTGTTGTAGATTTTGCATCAGAACCCAATGGCTACAAGTTATGCCTTTGAATTTACCCATTATTCAGGCTGCAGGTCACTTTAGACCTGTACCCTACAAGATGCTGGGTCCACGTTGTTGCAGGTGGCATAATGCATTGGGATGTCTCTGCACTAAAAGAAGAAATTCTTATTTTTTTGCATGCACAAAGGGGGTCAGTATTACTGTTTGGGGGACAGAAAGTTAAAAAAAGTGTCTATGTGCAATTTTACTGTGGTTTCACAAAGGTGGTCAGGGAAAGAGTGGAGGACGTATTACGGTGTGAGGGTACAAAGGTGCTATAACATTGTTGGGGCACAAAAGAAATAATATCACTCTGGTTGTCTAGGGCAGTAAGGGATTGAGGTGCATATCCCTGGGGGTTTACAGTAGTAAGGTGTTATTGTCTGTATTCCTGGTGGTCTAGAACAGTTAAATAGTTAAATGAAAACTGTCACATGTTCACTCCTGCACTAACCACAGGTACTGACGGATAATGCGATGTATGCTGATTCATATGATCCCTACCTTGCCTGGATCTGTCCAGCCATTAGTCCGCAATCTTAGTTTTTCTATATATATGCAAATGTGGCTGTAACTGGCACGGGCAGGGTTTTCAGGAGCTTAGTGGCACTGTGACATCAGCCCCGCCAGTCCTCAGTGCCACCCACTTATGAATATTCAACCTTCCTCCCTCTGGCTCTCCTTCTCCCCACCGCTCCTAATTGGTCTTCACTGCGCATGTCAGGAAGCAACACATGCGCAATGAAGATCAGTTAGGAGCGGAGGGGAGAGCCGGAGGGAGGGGGGGATGAATATTCATAAGTGGGCGGCGCTGGGGACAGGCGGCACTGACGTCACAGTGCCACTAGGTTCCTGAAAACCCTGCCATTGTCAGTTACATCCACATTTGCATATATAGAAAAACTAAGATTGCAGGTGAACAGCTGGACAGATTCGGGCAAGGTAGGTATCATATGAATCAGCGACCCCCCCCATCCCCGCACTATCCGTCAGTACCTGTGGTTAGTACAGGAGTTAACATGGGGCAGTTTTCCTTGAAGGTGTGTATCCCTTTGTGGTTGAGGCTAGTGAAGGGTTCAATGTCTGTTTCAAGTTTAGTGCAGTGAAGAGGTTAATGCTAACATTAAGGCTTAAGGCATAAAGTATCTATTTGCCATGTATTTCCCCTTCTGTCACAGAACAGCAATAAAGAGGCAATAAATGTAAACTGAGCAGTAGGTGGCACTGAACTGAGTAATATTAAAGAGGAAATAAGTGGCATATAAACACTAAGAGGGCACTGAATTATGTGCCCCTTTGCTATTTTTGTCCTTTCTAGGTCTCAATTTAATGAATTAAAGCTCAATATAACAGACTTGCTGCCTGCTTGGCTTTGTACATGTGAATCATAAAGGTTTACTTGTGATGTGTGGGAATGTGCCCTTGCCTAAATTGGCACTGTCATAAAAAATAAAAAAATAAAATAAAAATAAAAAATAAAAATTTTAAATTTTATTTAATCTTTATTTTTTTTCCTATTAAGACAGTACTTATGAACATTTTTTCTATCCAAAGGTCAATACATCCATTCAAAGAAAACCAGAACATCACCAACCACACACTTACCCACAGCAAAAACACACACACAAAAATATAAAATAAATAATAAAAAGAAATTCACCTTCCATTTTTCTCTGTGTTCAGTCATATTATACTGTACAATGTTCAGATAGATTACATGCGCACCTTTTTAGAAATCTTTTAAACCTCCCATGAGCTGTTACCCGTTCACATATACAGTATATGCGTTGTTCACACAGAATATAACATCCGCCCCTTCTGGGACTTCTGTTGATTTCCATTGATGTAACAGCAATAATTTCATTACGGTGCAAATTATACAAAATAGTGACCGTTGGCTGTCCGGGCATGCTGGGAGTTGTAGTTTTGCAACATCTGGAGGTCCGCAGATTGAAGACCACTGCAGGAGGAGGTAATACTCACGTGTCCCCGCCGCTCCGGACCCGTCACCGCTGCCCTGGATGTCGCTCCATCGCTGTCACCGTGTCCCCGTCGCTCCGGAACGTCTCTGCTGCCGGCCGGGTATCCTCACTCTCTGTTGCCGCCATCACGTCGTTACGCACGCCGACGCACGTACGCGACTACGTGATGACGAGGAAAGAGAGCGCCGGCCATACAGGGGATCCCTGAAAGGAGAAGACACCGAGGAGGCAGGTAAGGTACCCCCCAGTGTCCTGTAAGCACTAACCCGGCTATTCAGTCGGGCTGTTCGGGACCGCCGCGGTGAAATCGATGTGGTCCCGAACAGCCCGACTGAACACCCGGGTAAGTGTCACTTTCCCTTCATACACGGCGGTCAGCTTTGATCGCCGCGTCTGAAGGGTTAATACAGGGTATCACCGCGATCGGTGATGTCCTGTATTAGCCGCGGGTCCCGGCCGTTGATGGCCGCAGGGACCGCCGCGATAGGGGTGTATTCGCCGTATAAGACGCACCGACTTTTTCCCCCCTGTTTTGGGGAAGAAAAAGTGCGTCTTATACGGCGAAAAATATGGTATTCCTATGAATATCAATACTAATTGGTGCGACCATTCTGTCTGAACACATGGTCTAGGACATTGCCACAACACATGGAAGAGGTACCCCGTCTCTCCACAGCTCCATTAACACTTATCTTCTATATCTTCATACACATTTGTTATCCTTTCAGGAATATAATAGATACGTATTACAGAGACAGTTTTGATCGGTGTTTACACCCTGAATGATCACTTCCAGAAGTTCTCTTCCAGCTCCTTGTCATGTGACATAGCCACATGCTTTTCTCCTTGCTCATTCTCATCAACACTCTGATAAAAACCTTTGACATGTTGACGGGTGCACTTTTAGCTTTCACATGGAGCTGTTAAATGTTCATGCTTGGGGGTGCTATTCAATAGGATACTATGGTTTTCAGCCTTTTCTAGTTACTTCCCTGCATCTTAGCAGACATTAATATTTTCACAACAATGGTCAAGATATGTAGTTTGAAAGGTCTCCACTGCTGGCCCGTAAATAGTCCTCTGGCAGAAGTAGAAGTCCCATCTTCTCCGGCTGTAATGACATCCCCTTAGCTTGCCTGACAGCCTGTGCATGGTCCGTGTCATTGCTCTGCTTTGTCTGTTTTGGGATCAGAGCCTTGACAAGAACTGTCAATTATTCGAAAGGGGCATGATTATACCCCGAGCAAACGGGACTAGAAGAGGATGACTTCTGCCCAGGATACTCTAAAGGCTCCTTTTACACTACCATTGTGACACAGCAATGTGATGCCCATCGTGGTACCCGGGGAGAATAGTGGGAGAAAAAATACTGCTTGCGCCTTCTTTTTCTCACGCTATTCCCATCAAAAACAACATTGCCTGACAGACTCCATAACAGTAAATGGGAGCCATCGGGACACGTTGTTGCCCGTTGTGCCCCGTCACGAGAATGGCCATTAAAGACACACACAAAAAAAAAAAAGACTTTAACTCCTTTCGGAGGAAGATTTTTCCATATATAACGCATTGCCATGTGTTATATATGGTAAAATTTGATGACAAGTTCCCTTTAAATAGACTGAGCAAAAAGATGATTTTTATTCAGGATAGATTAATTTAAATAAATGTGTGGTGCCTGTCTGGTGCCTAATGGTCCAACATCTGTATTATTTCAAGAATAAAGGACCCCCAATTGCCCATTGTGAATAAAACATATGCACAAGAGGCACTTTGTTTCACACAAAAACTTTGCTTAAACAATAGGTCATTTTCTAATATATTCACTACAGTCCTACGTGTATGAAGTTTACTGTTCCTGGGGGAGTTGATTGACGGACAGGTTGATTTTGAAGATAACAATGGAATTATTAAGACTGAATATAAAGTCATTTTCTAATCTGTTAGCTCTTTCTTTCTCTGTTTGACATCATCATTTAACATTATTAGCCAGGATAATGCTCCTAATGGATATTGAAGAGAGAGGCATTATAATGTAATTACACTTATTGAAATGTTGTTCATGTTCCCATAATTACTGTGATATTTAAGGCAGAGAAAGGATTTTACGTGTGTTAATCATCTGTTGTGCAAATCCATGAAGGTCTTGGTTATTTATTGTAGGTTTTGACGTCCTCAGATTAATTTGAAATCATCAGTATTGAATATAGTAACGGAGTCACTCGTAGAATTGCAGAAGGAATGGATACTGATCAACTCCCATCGTATTTTTGTATCCCTCCCCTGAAAAATGTAGAAACGCAAATCTAAAACACTATCGCTGATTTAATTGTGCTCAATAAGAGATCACAGCTGGCAATTCTTTACCTCGTACCTTCAGTCTATTTTTACTGTATCAGTATGACGTCCAAGCTGCAGATGCTAACATTTTATCACTCATTCCATAAAACTGTGCAAGCATAAAAACCAAATGAGCATTATCGACTAATTGTCTTGCAATAAATTGAATTGCCATTGATTAGAAGAAATAACATTTGGCCAGAGTCATTTTAGTTAACTAGTTTTTAAAGAAGGAATAAGAAAAAAATCCATATAGACTTCTATACTGCGCTTGGCTTATGGAGCTCATCTCCTTTAATTATATATTAGGTAGTGTTGCTCGCGAATATTCGCAATGCGAATTTTATTCGCGAATATCGCATATTCGCGAATTCACGAATATAGCACTATATATTCGTAATTACGAATATTCTTTTTTTTTTTTTCACAGTACACATCACAGTGATCACCCCTCTCTGCTTCCAGCTTGTGTGGAGTAAAGAAGGCTCTAATACTACTGTGTGAGACTGGCGTGCATATGCTAATTTTCGCATATGCTAATTTTCTCGCATGCTAATTTTGGTATATGCTAATTTTCGCAAATGCGAAAATAAAGCGCGGATATTACAAATATGCAAATTTAGCGAATATATGACGAATATTCGTCCATATATTCACGAAATATCGCAAATTTGAATATGGCCCATGCCGCTCAACACTAATATTAGGCTTCAAACCTCCAAAATATTCCTAAAAGTACTTAAAGGGGCCATCTCTGTTAGATTTCCCTAAGTCATAGTTGGTCAGAAGAAAATCATAGAGGGGATGCCCCTCTTGGACACAACAGATAGCTGCTAACAAAGGATGCTACTATCTGGCGAACCTGTTTTGTGCAAGCACTACATGGACACTGATTTATGTGGATTGCTAGTCATGATATGATGATAGCTTGTAAGATGCAAGCGTATATAGATTAATATATGTTAAAGTAGTTTTCCAAGCTTTGTGTAGGGTAGTGGTGATGGTGAAGGAAGGAGGAGGGGGGGGGTAAAAAAATTTTTAATACTCCATCCACTTGCTCCCAGTCTTGGTGTGTGGGTGGAGTTTCAGGAGCACGCTGACATCACCGCTGCTGCTTTCTTGCTGAGTCCGGTTGCATGCACCAATCCTGCTGCCCGAATGGGCAAGATTATGGGTCAATGGGACTATGGTTCGGGGACAGGTAAGTATCATTATTATCAGTATCATCTTCACTACACACCTGTACCAACTGTTGACACAGACTCTGTTGACAGACACTTTGTGACACTGTTGACAGGTTCCCTATAATCTCAGTCTCTGCAACATGTAGGCTATGGATTATTCTTGGTGGTAGCCAAAAGCTTGTTTTAGAACACACTGCACTAGTTGATTGTTTATGCTTTATGTTAAAAAATGTCCAAAAAAGTTATGTAAAAGTAGCATTAAAAATGTTTGTGCCAGGAAAATTTGCACCACTGGGCACCACTGGGCACCACTGGGCACTAGTGTTGCTCGCGATCATCCCTCTCTGCTTCCAGCTTGTGTGATGTAAAGAATGCTCTAATACTAGTGTGTGAGACTGGTGTGCGAATTTTCGCATATGCAAAAATTTGCATATGCTAATTTTCGCATATGCAAATTTTTGTATATGCTAATTTTTGCATATGGTAATTTTCGCATACACGGATTTTCGCATATGCGAAAATAAAACGGGAATATTACGAATATGCCAATATTCGCGAATATATGACGAATATTCGTCCATATATTCGCAAATTCGAATATGGCCTATGCCGCTCAACACTACTGGGCACGACTACATTCAAGTGTGCCAGTTTTTTGGTTTTTATTTTGTGGTAAACTAATTGTTGTGAATAAGCAGTGCCTAGAGGGTTCTGTGTTACATATTAATAATATTTATTGATACAGCGCCAACATATTTTTAAGTTCTTTCCAAAGTTGGAGGTACATAAACAGATAATCAGACATAACAGAATTACACACTAATTATCCTGCAGTCAGTCCGGGCTGTCAATACTTCTGAGGGGGGCGTTATTATAGCCTGAGCAGATGGGACTAGAAGAGGATGGCTCTCACCTAGCCCGCAGGGAATGCCTTTTAAACTTCATATCTTCTTCACCATTGCTGCTGCTAGAAACGTCTCCAGGGCATGGTAAGAAAGAAAATGTTACCATATATAACTTTGAGCAAAGAGATAAGTAAAAACACCCGCTATAAGACTAAATTGCGGAAATTTTTTGCATCTTGTGAGAGGGTGGCAAAATTGTCTATTTATAAAGTGAAGCTATGTAGCTAGTTTGCTATGACTTTCATACAACAAACATCTACTGACTGGGGACCCACCCTCTAATTGAAGATGAGTCAATGTTTCACCACCGTTGCCACTGCTACTGCTTCAACAGGAACAGCAGCAGACCACTCACTAACAGGATGACAAAGTTTTTTTCATGCAATAGGGCGACCTGACACATATAGTCAGCAAGGGGATGTTTAACACCTCAACAACCACGTTCTATCATACCTGGACTGTGGCTTTTCTCTAGCAGATACCTTGAACCCAGACCCCACGGACTTCCCCAGGCTGAACCATTGATAAGAACTGCTTCAGTTTGCTACAGTAAAACTTTCTTGTCCACCCTCAAGTGTAGCGTCAGATTGGACATTCAGTGAACCCCACAATCACAGTGCGAGGTTGTGGAAGAGGGACAGGGGGAGCCCCATAGTCAGTACTGAACACAGCATCTACAGGGTTGATTCTGTACCGCGTCCTGGAGCTCAGTGAGAATGCAGGACATATGCATATGTCCAGTTGTGCAAACATGTTAGGGCAAGGACACATTGTCACGATGCCGGCTGGCAGGAGGTGGATCCTCTGTGCCAGAGAGGGATTGGCGTGGACCGTGCTAGTGGACCGGTTCTAAGTCACTACTGGTTTTCACCAGAGCCCGCCGCAAAGCGGGATGGTCTTGCTGCGTCGGTAGTGACCAGGTCGTATCCACTAGCAACGGCTCAACCTCTCTGACTGCTGAAGATAGGCGCGGTACAAGGGAGTAGACAGAAGCAAGGTCGGACGTAGCAGAAGGTCGGGGCAGGCAGCAAGGATCGTAGTCAGGGGCAACAGCAGGAGGTCTGGAACACAGGCTAGGAACAAACAAGGGAACGCTTTCACTGGCACAATGGCAACAAGATCCGGCGAGGGAGTGCAGGGAAAGTGAGGTATACATAGGGAGTGCACAGGTGAACACACTGATTAGAACCACTGCGCCAATCAGCGGCGCAGTGGCCCTTTAAATCGCAGAGACCCGGCGCGCGCGCGCCCTAGGGAGCGGGGCCGCGCGCGCCGGGACAGGACCGACGGAGAGCGAGTCAGGTACGGGAGCCGGGGTGCGCATCGCGAGCGGGCGCCACCCGCATCGCGAATCGCATCCCGGCTGGAGGCGGTATCGCAGCGCACCCGGTCAGTGGATCTGACCGGGGCGCTGCGGGAGCGAGAGTGTAGCGAGCGCTCCGGGGAGGAGCGGGAACCCGGAGCGCTCGGCGTAACAGTACCCCCCCCCCTTGGGTCTCCCCCTCGTCTTGGAGCCTGAGAACCTGAGGACCAGATTTTTATCTAGGATATTGTCCTCAGGTTCCCAGGATCTCTCTTCAGGACCACAGCCCTCCCAGTCAACCAAAAAGAAGGTTTTTTCCTCTGACCTTTTTGGAGGCCAGTATCTCCTTTACAGGAAAGATGTCTGAAGAACCGGAGACAGGAGTGGGAGAGATAAGTTTAGGAGAGAAACGGTTGATGATGAGTGGTTTAAGAAGAGAAACGTGAAAGGCATTAGGAATACGAAGAGAAGGAGGGAGAAGAAGTTTATAAGAGACAGGATTAATCTGGCACAAAATTTTGAAAGGACCAAGATAGCGTGGTCCCAATTTGTAGCTGGGAACACGGAAGCGGACATATTTAGCGGAGAGCCATACCTTGTCTCCGGGAGAAAAAATGGGGGGAGCTCTTCTTTTCTTATCAGCAAACTTCTTCATGCGTGAAGAAGCCTGTAAGAGAGAATTTTGGGTCTCTTTCCATATGGTGGAAAGATCACGAGATATTTCATCCACAGCGGGTACACCAGAGGGCAAGGGAGTAGGGAGGGGGGGAAGAGGGTGACGGCCGTACACCACGAAAAATGGGGATTTGGAAGAAGATTCAGAAACTCTGAAGTTATACGAGAATTCGGCCCATGGTAGAAGATCTGCCCAGTCATCCTGGCGGGAGGAAACAAAATGCCGTAAATAATCACCCAGGACCTGGTTAATTCTTTCTACTTGCCCATTGGATTGAGGATGATAAGCAGAAGAAAAGTTTAATTTAATCTTGAGTTGTTTACAGAGAGCCCTCCAGAATTTAGACACGAATTGGACGCCTCTATCCGAGACGATCTGCGTGGGCAACCCGTGAAGACGAAAAATGTGTACAAAAAATTGTTTTGCCAACTGAGGCGCAGAAGGAAGACCAGGAAGAGGGATGAAATGTGCCATCTTGGAGAATCGATCAACGACCACCCAAACAACAGTGTTGCCACGGGATGAGGGTAAGTCTGTAATAAAGTCCATACCAATCAGAGACCAAGGCTGTTCGGGAACAGGCAGAGGATGAAGAAGACCAGCGGGCTTCTGGCGAGGAGTCTTATCCCGGGCACAGACAGTGCAGGCTCGCACAAAATCCACAACATCCGTCTCCAGAGTCGGCCACCAATAGAAACGAGAGATGAGTTGCACGGATTTCTTGATGCCCGCATGACCTGCGAGATGGGAGGAGTGACCCCATTTGAGGATTCCGAGGCGTTGGCGTGGGGAGACGAAGGTCTTCCCTGGAGGAGTTTGCCTGATGGAGGCTGGAGAAGTGGAGATCAGGCAGTCAGGAGGAATGATGTGTTGCGGAGAGAGCTCTACTTCCGAGGCATCCGAGGAACGAGAGAGAGCATCGGCCCTAATGTTCTTATCGGCAGGCCGAAAGTGAATTTCAAAATTAAATCGGGCAAAGAACAGAGACCACCTGGCCTGGCGAGGATTCAGCCGTTGGGCAGACTGGAGATAGGAGAGGTTCTTGTGATCGGTGTAAATAATAACTGGAAATCTTGATCCCTCCAGCAGATGCCTCCATTCCTCAAGTGCTAATTTAATGGCTAGTAGCTCTCGATCCCCGATGGAGTAGTTCCTCTCCGCCGGAGAGAAGGTCTTAGAAAAAAAACCACAAGTAACAGCATGCCCAGAAGAATTTTTTTGTAGAAGGACCGCTCCAGCTCCTACTGAGGAGGCATCAACCTCCAATAGGAAGGGTTTAGATGGGTCAGGTCTGGAGAGCACAGGAGCTGAAGAAAAGGCAGACTTGAGCTGTTTAAAGGCGTCTTCCGCTTGAGGAGGCCATGACTTAGGATTGGCATTCTTTTTGGTTAAAGCCACGATAGGAGCCACAATGGTGGAAAAATGTGGAATAAATTGTCTGTAATAATTGGCGAACCCCAAAAAACGTTGGATAGCACGGAGTCCGGAGGGGCGTGGCCAATCTAAGACGGCAGAGAGTTTGTCTGGATCCATTTGTAGTCCCTGGCCAGAGACCAAGTATCCTAGGAAAGGAAGAGATTGACATTCAAACAGACATTTCTCCATTTTGGCATAAAGTTGATTGTCACGAAGTCTCTGAAGAACCATGCGGACATGCTGGCGGTGTTCTTCTAGGTTGGCAGAAAAAATCAGGATATCGTCCAGATACACAACAACACAGGAATATAAGAGATCACGAAAAATTTCATTAACAAAGTCTTGGAAGACGGCAGGGGCGTTGCACAGGCCAAAGGGCATGACCAGATACTCAAAGTGTCCATCTCTAGTGTTAAATACCGTTTTCCATTCATCCCCCTCTCTGATGCGGATGAGATTATAAGCACCTCTTAAGTCCAGTTTGGTAAAGATGTGGGCACCTTGGAGGCGATCAAAGAGTTCAGAGATGAGAGGTAGAGGGTAGCGGTTCTTTACCGTGATTTTATTAAGACCGCGGTAGTCAATGCAAGGACGTAGGGAGCCATCTTTTTTGGACACAAAGAAAAATCCAGCTCCGGCAGGAGAGGAGGATTTGCGGATAAAGCCCTTTTTTAAATTTTCCTGGATGTACTCAGACATAGCAAGAGTCTCTGGGGCAGAGAGAGGATAAATTCTGCCCCGGGGTGGAGTAGTGCCCGGGAGGAGGTCAATAGGACAGTCATAAGGCCTGTGAGGAGGTAGAGTCTCAGCTTGTTTTTTGCAAAAAACATCCGCAAAGTCCATATAGGCCTTAGGGAGACCGGTTACAGGGGGAACCACAGGGTCACGGCAAGGAGTACTGGTAACCGGTTTAAGGAGTCCTTGAAACAAGAGGGACCCCAACTCTTGATCTCCCCTGTGGACCAATCCAGGGTTGGGGAATGGTGTTGAAGCCAGGGTAGTCCAAGGAGAATTTCGGAAGTGCAATTGGAGAGGACCAAAAACTCAATTTTTTCGTGGTGAGGTCCGATGCACATTAGGAGGGGTTCCGTGCGGTAACGCACGGCACAGTCCAATCTTTCATTGTTAACGCAATTGATGTAGAGAGGTCTGGCGAGACTGGTCACTGGGATGTTGAACCTGTTGATGAGAGAGGCCAAAATAAAGTTTCCTGCAGATCCGGAGTCCAAGAAGGCCTTAGTGGAG
Source organism: Hyla sarda (assembly GCF_029499605.1). Classification (NCBI taxonomy): domain Eukaryota; kingdom Metazoa; phylum Chordata; class Amphibia; order Anura; family Hylidae; genus Hyla; species Hyla sarda. The sequence continues at coordinate 223,415,170 of NC_079194.1, read as the reverse complement.
AAGGTAGAGGCAGATATCCGCACAGGCACAGTAAGACGTGGAGAAGCAGAGTTGACATCAAGGACTGTTTCACCTTTGTGCGGAGTCAGCGTACGTCTTTCCAGGCGGGGAGGACGGATAGGACAATCCTTCAGGAAGTGTTCGGTACCGGCACAGTACAGGCAGAGATTCTCCATGCGGCGTCGTGTCCTCTCTTGAGGTGTCAGGCGAGACCGGTCAACTTGCATAGCCTCCACGGCGGAAGGCACAGGAACGGATTGCAGAGGACCAGAGGAGAGAGGAGCCGGGGAGAAAAAACGCCTCGTGCGAACAAAGTCCATATCCTGGCGGAGCTCCTGACGCCTTTCGGAAAAACGCATGTCAATGCGAGTGGCTAGATGAATGAGTTCATGTAGGTTAGCAGGAATTTCTCGTGCGGCCAGAACATCTTTAATGTTGCTGGATAGGCCTTTTTTAAAGGTCGCGCAGAGGGCCTCATTATTCCAGGAAAGTTCTGAAGCAAGAGTACGGAATTGCACGGCGTACTCGCCAACGGAAGAATTACCCTGGACCAGGTTCAGCAGGGCAGTCTCAGCAGAAGAGGCTCGGGCAGGTTCCTCAAAGACACTTCGAATTTCCGAGAAGAAGGAGTGTACAGAGGCAGTGACGGGGTCATTGCGGTCCCAGAGCGGTGTGGCCCATGACAGAGCTTTTCCAGACAGAAGGCTGACTACGAAAGCCACCTTAGACCTTTCAGTAGGAAACTGGTCCGACATCATCTCCAAGTGCAGGGAACATTGTGAAAGAAAGCCACGGCAAAACTTAGAGTCCCCATCAAATTTATCCGGCAAGGATAGTCGTAGGCCTGAGGCGGCCACTCGCTGCGGAGGAGGTGCAGGAGCTGGCGGAGGAGATGATTGCTGAAGCTGTGGTAGTAGCTGCTGTAGCATCACGGTCAGTTGAGACAGCTGGTGGCCTTGTTGCGCTATCTGTTGTGACTGCTGGGCGACCACCGTGGTGAGGTCGGCGACAACTGGCAGAGGAACTTCAGCGGGATCCATGGCCGGATCTACTGTCACGATGCCGGCTGGCAGGAGGTGGATCCTCTGTGCCAGAGAGGGATTGGCGTGGACCGTGCTAGTGGACCGGTTCTAAGTCACTACTGGTTTTCACCAGAGCCCGCCGCAAAGCGGGATGGTCTTGCTGCGGCGGTAGTGACCAGGTTGTATCCACTAGCAACGGCTCAACCTCTCTGACTGCTGAAGATAGGCGCGGTACAAGGGAGTAGACAGAAACAAGGTCGGACGTAGCAGAAGGTCGGGGCAGGCAGCAAGGATCGTAGTCAGGGGCAACAGCAGGAGGTCTGGAACACAGGCTAGGAACAAACAAGGGAACGCTTTCACTGGCACAATGGCAACAAGATCCGGCGAGGGAGTGCAGGGGAAGTGAGGTATACATAGGGAGTGCACAGGTGAACACACTGATTAGAACCACTGCGCCAATCAGCGGCGCAGTGGCCCTTTAAATCGCAGAGACCCGGCGCGCGCGCGCCCTAGGGAGCGGGGCCGCGCGCGCCGGGACAGGACCGACGGAGAGCGAGTCAGGTACGGGAGCCGGGGTGCGCATCGCGAGCGGGCGCCACCCGCATCGCGAATCGCATCCCGGCTGGAGGCGGTATCGCAGCGCACCCGGTCAGTGGATCTGACCGGGGCGCTGCGGGAGCGAGAGTGTAGCGAGCGCTCCGGGGAGGAGCGGGAACCCGGAGCGCTCGGCGTAACAGTACCCCCCCCCCTTGGGTCTCCCCCTCGTCTTGGAGCCTGAGAACCTGAGGACCAGATTTTTATCTAGGATATTGTCCTCAGGTTCCCAGGATCTCTCTTCAGGACCACAGCCCTCCCAGTCAACCAAAAAGAAGGTTTTTTCCTCTGACCTTTTTGGAGGCCAGTATCTCCTTTACAGGAAAGATGTCTGAAGAACCGGAGACAGGAGTGGGAGAGATAAGTTTAGGAGAGAAACGGTTGATGATGAGTGGTTTAAGAAGAGAAACGTGAAAGGCATTAGGAATACGAAGAGAAGGAGGGAGAAGAAGTTTATAAGAGACAGGATTAATCTGGCACAAAATTTTGAAAGGACCAAGATAGCGTGGTCCCAATTTGTAGCTGGGAACACGGAAGCGGACATATTTAGCGGAGAGCCATACCTTGTCTCCGGGAGAAAAAATGGGGGGAGCTCTTCTTTTCTTATCAGCAAACTTCTTCATGCGTGAAGAAGCCTGTAAGAGAGAATTTTGGGTCTCTTTCCATATGGTGGAAAGATCACGAGATATTTCATCCACAGCGGGTACACCAGAGGGCAAGGGAGTAGGGAGGGGGGGAAGAGGGTGACGGCCGTACACCACGAAAAATGGGGATTTGGAAGAAGATTCAGAAACTCTGAAGTTATACGAGAATTCGGCCCATGGTAGAAGATCTGCCCAGTCATCCTGGCGGGAGGAAACAAAATGCCGTAAATAATCACCCAGGACCTGGTTAATTCTTTCTACTTGCCCATTGGATTGAGGATGATAAGCAGAAGAAAAGTTTAATTTAATCTTGAGTTGTTTACAGAGAGCCCTCCAGAATTTAGACACGAATTGGACGCCTCTATCCGAGACGATCTGCGTGGGCAACCCGTGAAGACGAAAAATGTGTACAAAAAATTGTTTTGCCAACTGAGGCGCAGAAGGAAGACCAGGAAGAGGGATGAAATGTGCCATCTTGGAGAATCGATCAACGACCACCCAAACAACAGTGTTGCCACGGGATGAGGGTAAGTCTGTAATAAAGTCCATACCAATCAGAGACCAAGGCTGTTCGGGAACAGGCAGAGGATGAAGAAGACCAGCGGGCTTCTGGCGAGGAGTCTTATCCCGGGCACAGACAGTGCAGGCTCGCACAAAATCCACAACATCCGTCTCCAGAGTCGGCCACCAATAGAAACGAGAGATGAGTTGCACGGATTTCTTGATGCCCGCATGACCTGCGAGATGGGAGGAGTGACCCCATTTGAGGATTCCGAGGCGTTGGCGTGGGGAGACGAAGGTCTTCCCTGGAGGAGTTTGCCTGATGGAGGCTGGAGAAGTGGAGATCAGGCAGTCAGGAGGAATGATGTGTTGCGGAGAGAGCTCTACTTCCGAGGCATCCGAGGAACGAGAGAGAGCATCGGCCCTAATGTTCTTATCGGCAGGCCGAAAGTGAATTTCAAAATTAAATCGGGCAAAGAACAGAGACCACCTGGCCTGGCGAGGATTCAGCCGTTGGGCAGACTGGAGATAGGAGAGGTTCTTGTGATCGGTGTAAATAATAACTGGAAATCTTGATCCCTCCAGCAGATGCCTCCATTCCTCAAGTGCTAATTTAATGGCTAGTAGCTCTCGATCCCCGATGGAGTAGTTCCTCTCCGCCGGAGAGAAGGTCTTAGAAAAAAAACCACAAGTAACAGCATGCCCAGAAGAATTTTTTTGTAGAAGGACCGCTCCAGCTCCTACTGAGGAGGCATCAACCTCCAATAGGAAGGGTTTAGATGGGTCAGGTCTGGAGAGCACAGGAGCTGAAGAAAAGGCAGACTTGAGCTGTTTAAAGGCGTCTTCCGCTTGAGGAGGCCATGACTTAGGATTGGCATTCTTTTTGGTTAAAGCCACGATAGGAGCCACAATGGTGGAAAAATGTGGAATAAATTGTCTGTAATAATTGGCGAACCCCAAAAAACGTTGGATAGCACGGAGTCCGGAGGGGCGTGGCCAATCTAAGACGGCAGAGAGTTTGTCTGGATCCATTTGTAGTCCCTGGCCAGAGACCAAGTATCCTAGGAAAGGAAGAGATTTGTCACGATGCCGGCTGGCAGGTAGTGGACCCTCTGTGCCAGAGAGGGATTGGCGTGGACCGTGCTAGTGGACCGGTTCTAAGCCACTACTGGTTTTCACCAGAGCCCGCCGCAAAGCGGGATGGTCTTGCTGCGGCGGTAGTGACCAGGTCGTATCCACTAGCAACGGCTCACCTCTCTGGCTGCTGAAGATAGGCGCGGTACAAGGGAGTAGGCAGAAGCAAGGTCGGACGTAGCAGAAGGTCGGGGCAGGCAGCAAGGATCGTAGTCAGGGGCAACGGCAGAAGGTCTGGAAACACAGGCAAGGAACACACAAGGAACGCTTTCACTGGCACTAAGGCAACAAGATCCGGCAAGGGAGTGCAAGGGAAGTGAGGTAATATAGGGAAGTGCACAGGTGAAAACCCTAATTGGAACCACTGCGCCAATCAGCGGCGCAGTGGCCCTTTAAATCGCAGAGACCCGGCGCGCGCGCGCCCTAGGGAGCGGGGCCGCGCGCGCCGGGACAGAACAGACGGGGAGCGAGTCAGGTAGGGGAGCCGGGGTGCGCATCACGAGCGGGCGCTACCCGCATCGCGAATCGCATCCCGGCTGGCAGCAGGATCGCAGCGCCCCGGGTCAGAGGACGTGACCGGAGCGCTGCAGCGGAGGGAGTGAAGCGAGCGCTCCGGGGAGGAGCGGGGACCCGGAGCGCTCGGCGTAACAGTACCCCCCCCCTTGGGTCTCCCCCTCTTCTTGGAGCCTGAGAACCTGAGGAGCAGACTTTTGTCAAGGATGTTGTCCTCAGGTTCCCAGGATCTCTCTTCAGGACCACAACCCTCCCAGTCTACTAAAAAAAAATTTTTCCCTCTGACCTTTTTGGCAGCCAAAATTTCCTTGACCGAGAAGACGTCCGAGGAGCCGGAAACAGGAGTGGGAGGAACAGATTTGGGAGAAAAACGGTTGAGGATGAGTGGTTTGAGAAGAGAGACGTGAAAGGCATTAGGGATACGAAGAGAAGGAGGAAGAAGAAGTTTATAAGAGACAGGATTAATTTGAGACAAAATTTTGAAAGGACCAAGATAGCGTGGTCCCAACTTGTAGCTAGGGACACGGAAGCGGACATATTTAGCGGAGAGCCATACCTTGTCTCCAGGGGAAAAAACGGGGGGAGCTCTTCTTTTCTTATCCGCGAACCTCTTCATGCGTGAAGAAGCCTGTAAGAGAGAATTTTGGGTCTCTCTCCATATAATGGAAAGGTCACGAGAAATTTCATCCACAGCGGGCAGACCAGAGGGCAAGGGGGTAGGGAGGGGGGGAAGAGGGTGACGGCCGTACACCACGAAAAATGGGGATTTGGAGGAAGATTCAGAGACCCTGAAGTTATACGAAAATTCGGCCCATGGAAGGAGATCTGCCCAGTCATCCTGGCGGGAGGAAACAAAATGTCGCAAATAATCACCCAGGATCTGGTTAATTCTTTCTACTTGTCCGTTGGACTGGGGATGATATGCAGAGGAAAAATTTAATTTAATCTTGAGTTGTTTACAGAGAGCCCTCCAGAATTTAGACACGAATTGGACCCCTCTATCCGAGACAATCTGCGTAGGCAACCCGTGAAGACGAAAAATGTGTACAAAAAATTGTTTAGCCAACTGAGGCGCAGAAGGAAGACCAGGAAGAGGGATGAAATGTGCCATTTTGGAGAATCGATCAACGACCACCCAAATAACGGTGTTGCCACGGGAAGGGGGTAAATCAGTAATAAAATCCATACCAATCAGAGACCAAGGCTGTTCGGGGACAGGCAGAGGATGAAGAAAACCAGCGGGCTTCTGGCGAGGAGTCTTATCCCGGGCACAGATAGTGCAGGCTCGCACAAAGTCCCCAACATCCGTCTCCAGAGTCGGCCACCAATAGAAGCGGGAGATGAGTTGCACAGATTTCTTGATGCCCGCATGACCTGCGAGATGGGAGGAGTGACCCCATTTGAGGATTCCGAGGCGTTGGCGTGGAGAAACAAAGGTCTTTCCTGGAGGAGTCTGCCTGATGGAGGCAGGAGAAGTGGAGATCAGGCAGTCAGGTGGAATGATGTGTTGCGGAGGGAGATCAACTTCTGAGGCATCCGAGGAACGAGAGAGAGCATCGGCCCTAATGTTCTTATCGGCAGGACGAAAGTGAATCTCAAAATTAAATCGGGCAAAGAACAGAGACCACCGGGCCTGGCGAGGATTCAGCCGTTGGGCCGACTGGAGGTAGGAGAGGTTCTTGTGGTCGGTGTAGATAATAACAGGAAATCTTGATCCCTCCAGCAGATGCCTCCATTCCTCAAGTGCTAATTTAATGGCTAGAAGCTCTCGATCCCCGATGGAGTAGTTCCTCTCCGCTGGAGAGAAGGTCCTAGAGAAAAAACCACAAGTGACAGCATGCCCGGAAGGATTTTTTTGTAGAAGAACAGCTCCAGCTCCTACTGAGGAGGCATCAACCTCCAATAGGAAGGGTTTGGAAGGGTCAGGTCTGGAGAGCACGGGAGCCGAAGAAAAGGCAGACTTGAGTCGTTTAAAGGAGTCTTCTGCTTGAGGAGGCCAGGACTTGGGATCAGCATTTTTCTTGGTTAAAGCCACGATAGGAGCCACAATGGTAGAAAAATGTGGAATAAATTGCCTGTAATAATTGGCGAACCCCAAAAAGCGTTGGATAGCACGGAGTCCGGAGGGGCGAGGCCAATTTAAGACGGCAGAGAGTTTGTCTGGATCCATCTGTAGTCCCTGGCCAGAGACCAAATATGCTAGAAAAGGAAGAGATTGGCATTCAAACAGACATTTCTCAATTTTGGCATAGAGTTGGTTGTCACGAAGTCTCTGAAGAACCATACGGACATGCTGGCGGTGTTCTTCTAGATTGGCAGAAAAAATTAGGATATCGTCCAGATATACCACAACACAGGAGTATAACAGATCACGAAAAATTTCATTGACAAAGTCTTGGAAGACGGCAGGGGCATTGCACAGTCCAAAGGGCATGACCAGATACTCAAAGTGTCCATCTCTGGTGTTAAATGCCGTTTTCCACTCGTCCCCCTCTCTGATGCGGATGAGGTTATAGGCGCCTCTTAAGTCCAATTTAGTGAAGATGTGGGCACCTTGGAGGCGATCAAAGAGTTCAGAGATGAGGGGTAAGGGGTAGCGGTTCTTAACCGTGATTTTATTAAGACCGCGGTAGTCAATGCAAGGACGTAGGGAGCCATCTTTTTTGGACACAAAGAAAAATCCGGCTCCGGCAGGAGAGGAGGATTTACGGATAAAGCCCTTTTTTAGATTCTCCTGGACGTATTCGGACATGGCAAGAGTCTCTGGGGCAGAGAGAGGATAAATTCTGCCCCGGGGTGGAGTAGTACCCGGGAGGAGGTCGATAGGGCAATCATAAGGCCTGTGAGGAGGTAGAGTCTCAGCTTGTTTTTTGCAGAAAACATCCGCGAAGTCCATATAGGCCTTAGGGAGACCGGTTACTGGAGGAACCACAGAGTTACGGCAAGGGTTACTGGGAACCGGTTTTAGACAGTTCTTGGAACAAGAGGACCCCCAACTCTTGATCTCCCCAGTGGACCAATCCAGGGTTGGGGAATGAAGTTGAAGCCAGGGAAGTCCAAGGAGAATCTCCGAGGTGCAATTGGGGAGGACCAAAAGTTCAATCCTCTCATGATGAGATCCGATGCTCATAAGAAGGGGCTCCGTGCGGAAACGTATGGTACAGTCCAATCTTTCATTATTTACACAATTGATGTAGAGGGGTCTGGCGAGACTGGTCACTGGGATGTTGAACCTGTTGACGAGAGAGGCCAAAATAAAATTTCCTGCAGATCCAGAGTCCAAGAAGGCCACTGTAGAGAAGGAGAAGGCAGAGGCAGACATCCGCACAGGCACAGTAAGACGTGGAGAAGCAGAGTAGACATCAAGGACTGTCTCACCTTTGTGCGGAGTCAGCGTACGTCTTTCCAGGCGGGGAGGACGGATAGGACAATCCCTCAGGAAGTGTTCGGTACTAGCACAGTACAGGCAGAGGTTCTCCATACGGCGTCGTGTCCTCTCTTGAGGTGTCAGGCGAGACCGGTCGACCTGCATAGCCTCCACGGCGGGAGGCACAGGAACAGATTGCAGGGGACCAGAGGAGAGAGGAGCCGAGGAGACGAAACGCCTCGTGCGAACAGAGTCCATATCTTGGCGGAGTTCCTGACGCCTTTCAGAAAAACGCATGTCAATGCGAGTGGCTAGGTGAATAAGTTCATGTAGATTAGCAGGAATTTCTCGTGCGGCCAGAACATCTTTAATGTTGCTGGATAGGCCTTTTTTGAAGGTCGCGCAGAGGGCCTCATTATTCCAGGACAATTCTGAAGCAAGTGTACGGAATTGTACGGCATACTCGCCAACGGAAGAATTACCCTGGACCAGGTTCAACAGGGCAGTCTCAGCAGAAGAGGCTCGGGCAGGTTCCTCAAAGACACTTCGGATTTCCGAGAAGAAGGAGTGTACAGAGGCAGTGACGGGGTCATTGCGGTCCCAGAGCGGTGTGGCCCATGACAGGGCTTTTCCGGACAGAAGACTGACTACGAAAGCCACCTTAGACCTTTCAGTGGGAAACAGGTCCGACATCATCTCCAGATGCAGGGAACATTGGGAAAGAAAGCCACGGCAAAACTTAGAGTCCCCATCAAATTTATCCGGCAAGGATAAGCGTATCCCAGGAGCGGCCACTCGCTGCGGAGGAGGTGCAGGAGCTGGCGGAGGAGATGACTGCTGAAGCTGTGGTAGCAACTGTTGTAGCATAACGGTCAGTTGAGACAGCTGTTGGCCTTGTTGCGCTATCTGTTGTGACTGCTGGGCGACCACCGTGGTGAGGTCAGCGACAACTGGCAGAGGAACTTCAGCGGGATCCATGGCCGGATCTACTGTCACGATGCCGGCTGGCAGGTAGTGGACCCTCTGTGCCAGAGAGGGATTGGCGTGGACCGTGCTAGTGGACCGGTTCTAAGCCACTACTGGTTTTCACCAGAGCCCGCCGCAAAGCGGGATGGTCTTGCTGCGGCGGTAGTGACCAGGTCGTATCCACTAGCAACGGCTCACCTCTCTGGCTGCTGAAGATAGGCGCGGTACAAGGGAGTAGGCAGAAGCAAGGTCGGACGTAGCAGAAGGTCGGGGCAGGCAGCAAGGATCGTAGTCAGGGGCAACGGCAGAAGGTCTGGAAACACAGGCAAGGAACACACAAGGAACGCTTTCACTGGCACTAAGGCAACAAGATCCGGCAAGGGAGTGCAAGGGAAGTGAGGTAATATAGGGAAGTGCACAGGTGAAAACCCTAATTGGAACCACTGCGCCAATCAGCGGCGCAGTGGCCCTTTAAATCGCAGAGACCCGGCGCGCGCGCGCCCTAGGGAGCGGGGCCGCGCGCGCCGGGACAGAACAGACGGGGAGCGAGTCAGGTAGGGGAGCCGGGGTGCGCATCGCGAGCGGGCGCTACCCGCATCGCGAATCGCATCCCGGCTGGCAGCAGGATCGCAGCGCCCCGGGTCAGAGGACGTGACCGGAGCGCTGCAGCGGAGGGAGTGAAGCGAGCGCTCCGGGGAGGAGCGGGGACCCGGAGCGCTCGGCGTAACAAGATTGACATTCAAACAGACATTTCTCCATTTTGGCATAAAGTTGATTGTCACGAAGTCTCTGAAGAACCATGCGGACATGCTGGCGGTGTTCTTCTAGGTTGGCAGAAAAAATCAGGATATCGTCCAGATACACAACAACACAGGAATATAAGAGATCACGAAAAATTTCATTAACAAAGTCTTGGAAGACGGCAGGGGCGTTGCACAGGCCAAAGGGCATGACCAGATACTCAAAGTGTCCATCTCTAGTGTTAAATACCGTTTTCCATTCATCCCCCTCTCTGATGCGGATGAGATTATAAGCACCTCTTAAGTCCAGTTTGGTAAAGATGTGGGCACCTTGGAGGCGATCAAAGAGTTCAGAGATGAGAGGTAGAGGGTAGCGGTTCTTTACCGTGATTTTATTAAGACCGCGGTAGTCAATGCAAGGACGTAGGGAGCCATCTTTTTTGGACACAAAGAAAAATCCAGCTCCGGCAGGAGAGGAGGATTTGCGGATAAAGCCCTTTTTTAAATTTTCCTGGATGTACTCAGACATAGCAAGAGTCTCTGGGGCAGAGAGAGGATAAATTCTGCCCCGGGGTGGAGTAGTGCCCGGGAGGAGGTCAATAGGACAGTCATAAGGCCTGTGAGGAGGTAGAGTCTCAGCTTGTTTTTTGCAAAAAACATCCGCAAAGTCCATATAGGCCTTAGGGAGACCGGTTACAGGGGGAACCACAGGGTCACGGCAAGGAGTACTGGTAACCGGTTTAAGGAGTCCTTGAAACAAGAGGGACCCCAACTCTTGATCTCCCCTGTGGACCAATCCAGGGTTGGGGAATGGTGTTGAAGCCAGGGTAGTCCAAGGAGAATTTCGGAAGTGCAATTGGAGAGGACCAAAAACTCAATTTTTTCGTGGTGAGGTCCGATGCACATTAGGAGGGGTTCCGTGCGGTAACGCACGGCACAGTCCAATCTTTCATTGTTAACGCAATTGATGTAGAGAGGTCTGGCGAGACTGGTCACTGGGATGTTGAACCTGTTGATGAGAGAGGCCAAAATAAAGTTTCCTGCAGATCCGGAGTCCAAGAAGGCCTTAGTGGAGAAGGTAGAGGCAGATATCCGCACAGGCACAGTAAGACGTGGAGAAGCAGAGTTGACATCAAGGACTGTTTCACCTTTGTGCGGAGTCAGCGTACGTCTTTCCAGGCGGGGAGGACGGATAGGACAATCCTTCAGGAAGTGTTCGGTACCGGCACAGTACAGGCAGAGATTCTCCATGCGGCGTCGTGTCCTCTCTTGAGGTGTCAGGCGAGACCGGTCAACTTGCATAGCCTCCACGGCGGAAGGCACAGGAACGGATTGCAGAGGACCAGAGGAGAGAGGAGCCGGGGAGAAAAAACGCCTCGTGCGAACAAAGTCCATATCCTGGCGGAGCTCCTGACGCCTTTCGGAAAAACGCATGTCAATGCGAGTGGCTAGATGAATGAGTTCATGTAGGTTAGCAGGAATTTCTCGTGCGGCCAGAACATCTTTAATGTTGCTGGATAGGCCTTTTTTAAAGGTCGCGCAGAGGGCCTCATTATTCCAGGAAAGTTCTGAAGCAAGAGTACGGAATTGCACGGCGTACTCGCCAACGGAAGAATTACCCTGGACCAGGTTCAGCAGGGCAGTCTCAGCAGAAGAGGCTCGGGCAGGTTCCTCAAAGACACTTCGAATTTCCGAGAAGAAGGAGTGTACAGAGGCAGTGACGGGGTCATTGCGGTCCCAGAGCGGTGTGGCCCATGACAGAGCTTTTCCAGACAGAAGGCTGACTACGAAAGCCACCTTAGACCTTTCAGTAGGAAACTGGTCCGACATCATCTCCAAGTGCAGGGAACATTGTGAAAGAAAGCCACGGCAAAACTTAGAGTCCCCATCAAATTTATCCGGCAAGGATAGTCGTAGGCCTGAGGCGGCCACTCGCTGCGGAGGAGGTGCAGGAGCTGGCGGAGGAGATGATTGCTGAAGCTGTGGTAGTAGCTGCTGTAGCATCACGGTCAGTTGAGACAGCTGGTGGCCTTGTTGCGCTATCTGTTGTGACTGCTGGGCGACCACCGTGGTGAGGTCGGCGACAACTGGCAGAGGAACTTCAGCGGGATCCATGGCCGGATCTACTGTCACGATGCCGGCTGGCAGGAGGTGGATCCTCTGTGCCAGAGAGGGATTGGCGTGGACCGTGCTAGTGGACCGGTTCTAAGTCACTACTGGTTTTCACCAGAGCCCGCCGCAAAGCGGGATGGTCTTGCTGCGGCGGTAGTGACCAGGTTGTATCCACTAGCAACGGCTCAACCTCTCTGACTGCTGAAGATAGGCGCGGTACAAGGGAGTAGACAGAAACAAGGTCGGACGTAGCAGAAGGTCGGGGCAGGCAGCAAGGATCGTAGTCAGGGGCAACGGCAGGAGGTCTGGAACACAGGCTAGGAACAAACAAGGGAACGCTTTCACTGGCACAATGGCAACAAGATCCGGCGAGGGAGTGCAGGGGAAGTGAGGTATACATAGGGAGTGCACAGGTGAACACACTGATTAGAACCACTGCGCCAATCAGCGGCGCAGTGGCCCTTTAAATCGCAGAGACCCGGCGCGCGCGCGCCCTAGGGAGCGGGGCCGCGCGCGCCGGGACAGGACCGACGGAGAGCGAGTCAGGTACGGGAGCCGGGGTGCGCATCGCGAGCGGGCGCCACCCGCATCGCGAATCGCATCCCGGCTGGAGGCGGTATCGCAGCGCACCCGGTCAGTGGATCTGACCGGGGCGCTGCGGGAGCGAGAGTGTAGCGAGCGCTCCGGGGAGGAGCGGGAACCCGGAGCGCTCGGCGTAACACACATGCATACATACTGTAGTGAGAAGGGGCTAAAACAGCTCAAAAGTATTAAATACACACCCACTGTAGGTGACCTAACTGTGTTTCACAGGGATCTTAGACAGTGGAATGCCAAAATGTTAGGGCAATTATTGAAGTTAGGGTTTGGGTAAAACTTATTGGGTAAAAAATTTACTTATTGGGTCAAAAATTACATTTTACCAAATTCTGTACCAATGATTGATAACTGTCACACATTGTTACAACTAGCACTCCTGCCAGACACGCTGGCCGCGAGTGCTCTCCTGCCCCGTCCTCCTCTGCTGGTGGTACCGCGGTTTGCATTGCGGGAAGCGCCCACATGCGAATGCTGGGTCGTTACTCACCTCCTGCTTCCTTCGCTGTCTCAGGTCGCCGGCGTGTGTGTACCCGCGCTCTAGGGGGCACACCAGCTCTCTGCGATTTAAAGGGCCAGTAAGCCCTTAATTGGTTACTGCTGCACGCTGACACTATAAGTGTCAGCACTTCCTGTTTCCCCTTGTCAGATCTTTGTGCTCATTAGCCTAGAGAAAGAGTTCCCCTTGTGTATTGCATTACTGTGTACCTGACCACTTGCTCTGTGACCTGACCTTGCTCCTGTGCCACCTGCCCTCTGACCTCCTAGCTACGTTCCTGACTACGCTCCTGTGCTGCCTGCCCTGACCTCTTGCCTGTCCAGACTTCGCGTTTTCCTCATCCTTCCTGTGCTACTCTTCACCTCGGCAGCCTGCCTGCCACAGCAAGTCCATCCCGCTTTGCGGTTGGCTCTGGTGAAAACCAGCAGCAACTTAGCGAAGGTGCCCCTGCCGAATGTCACTAATCTTTCTGCTATTGTGGCACAACAGTCTATGCAGATACAAGCACAATAACTGAACCAGTTATCCGCAATGATGCAGCAGCTCCTCACCGCACAACAGCCACAACCAGTACCAGTGGCTCCTCCCGTGTCTGCAACTTCCATGGTTTCCATTGGCTCCAAGATACAACTGTCTCTGCGGGCGAAATATGAAGGTGATCCTAAATTATGTAGAGGGTTATTTAGAGGTGACCCAGTGTTCAATGCCTTTGAAACTTATGGCTGATCAGTTCCCAATTGAGCGTGCTAAAGGAGCATTTGTGGTCAGTCTTTTTTCTGGAAAAGCCCTGGTTTGGGCTACTCCTCTCTGGGACAGAAATGATCCGGTGTCCTCCAATCTGCAGGTCTTCCTTTCGAAATACCGCTGTGTCTTTGAAGAACCAGCAGGGGCCTCCTCAACCGAGACTGCACTACTGAACCTACATCAAGGGGACTCTTCTGTTGGTTATTATGCAGTTAAATTCTGCACCCTAGCCTCTAAATTGGCTTGGAATGACGAGGACCTGTGTGCCACCTTTAAAAGGGGACTTTCTAGTAGAGTCAAGGATGTTCTTGCTGCATGGGATCATCCGTCTTCCCTGAGTGATCTTATTCAGTTGGTCACTCGAATTGATGTGCGTTTTGCCGAGAGGCAGGAGGAGCTTCATCAAGAGCATGAACCTACTCGGACACAACATTTTCCCCATTTGGCACCCTTGTTCCAGGGTCTACCTCAAGCATCCTCTTTGCCCTCTGCCAAAGAAGCTATGCAGGTGGATTGTGCTTGATTAACCCAGCAGGAGAGGTCCCGACAACGCGATGAAAACTTGTGTTTCTATCACCTGAGCATTTGATTTCAGTAGCGTCTGCCAACCATCAGCATGTTCCTCTGGGGAAGTCTTTTGTGTCTTCTCAACTTAGGCACAGAGTGTTGAAATGGGGACATTCCTCTTTGCTGGCTGGGCATTCTGGAGTGCAGAAGTCCATACAACTAATCTCCTGTCATTTCTGGTTGCGAAACTTGTACGCGATGGCACAGATTTTGTCCGTTCCTGTACTACCTGTGCCCTCACTTACTCTCCTGGCGACAAGGTCTGGCTCTCGGCCAAATATATCCGTTTTAAGGTTCCCAGCTACAAGTTGGGCCCTTGCTTCCTGGGTCCTTACAAGGTTATGCATCGCACTAATCCTGTGTCATAAAACTTAATCTGCCTCCTTCTTTGCGAATTCCGAACTCTTTCCACGTTTCCCACCTCAAGCCTTTCAAGCCATAATCAATCGGTTTTCCCAAAAATACATCACACCTCCTACCATGTCCAGTTTCTCTGAAGTCTTTGAGGTTAAGGAAATTTTAGCTACTAAAACTGTTAAAGGGAGACAGTATTTTCTTGTGGACTGGAAGGTGTTCGGCCCTGAAGAAAGGTCCTGGAAGCCGGAGGAGAAAATCTTGGGTCCCCCTAAAACAGGGGGAAATGAAAGGGGGTACTGTTAAAACTAGCGCTCTGGCCTCGAGTGCTCTCCTGCCCCTTCCTCCTCTGCTGGCGGTGCCGCGGTTCGCATTGCAGGATGCACCCGCATGCGATCGCTGGGCCGTTACTCCCCTCCTTCTTCCTCCGCTGTCCCAGGTCACCAGCGTGTTTGTACCTGTCCTCTACGGTGCACACGCATCGGTTCTCTGCGATTTAAAGGGCCAGTACGCCCTTAATTGGTTACTGCTGCTCACTTACACTATAAGTGTCAGCACTTCCTGTTTCCCCTTGCCAGATCTTTGTGCTCACTAGCCTAGAGAAAGCATTCTCGTTGTGTATTGCCTGTGCACCTGACCACTTGCTCTGTGACCTGACTACGCTCCTGTGCTGCCTGCCCTGACCACTTGCCTGTCCAGATTTCAAGTTTGCCTCATTCTTCCTGTGCTACACTTCATCTTGGCAGCCTGTGTGGACGAGTTGTATCAGGGGTAGCGACCTGGGTGCTGCCTGCCAAGTCCCGCTTTGCGGTGGGCTCTGGTGAAAACCAGCAGCACCTTAGACTCCGCTCCCTGGTACGGCCCACGCCATCATCCCCACAGGTTCAGCGGATCCACTTCACCACTGCTGTTACACACATGAATATGCTCTATTCTCAGAAATCACACCCACTGCATCCTTCCTTCTTTTCTTCCTTTCTTCCTTCTCCTTTCTTCCATACTTTTTCCATTCTTTCTTCAGTAATCACTATGTTAATATCACCCTAATAGGGTTTGGGGCATATCAGGTGCAGGTCACAGGATGTGTATTTTTTTCATACACATATACCATATGTTGGAGTTAATATTGTTCCTTGACATCCACCAACTCATCACATATTACTCATAACATACTCTCACACATGGACATAATAAATAGTGAACATTTATCACATATATGTAATATTGTTTCAATATTTGTCCTTGTGTAAAAGCTTTCACATATTTTCCCTATCCACATATACCATACTTTGGAATTAAAATTGTCCCTGATATCTACTAACTCATTACATATCATTCATAATATTCATCTTCACATGCATTTGTTACAGTTCATATGGTGCGTTGCACCTTGCGTTTCCTTGCAACAACATTTATACATCACAATTTCTCTATGAAGATATATTCATACACATACTGCACCTCATTTTTCTAGATTCCTGATTCCATCATCATTATTGTTATTTTGTTGTTCAATATTTTCTTTTCAAATAAGTTGCATATTTGATCAACAAAACCAGGTTGCTTGATGTGTTTCCCTCTTTATGCACTGAAGCTGGCACGTTCCCAGAGTTTTTCCAGCAAGATGGTGCACCACCACATTATGGGTGTCAGGTCCGAGCATTCCTAGATGAACAGTTTCCTGGAACGTGGATTGGTCTCGTGGGCCAGTTGAATGGCCCCCAAGGTCTCCCGATCTGACCCCCTTAGATTTTTATCTTTGGGGTCATCTGAAGGCAATTGTCTATGCTGTGAAGATACGAGATGTGCAGCACCTGAAACTACGGATACTGGAAGCCTGTGCTAGCATTTCTCCTGCGGTGTTGCTATCAGTGTGTGAAGAGTGGGAGAAGAGGGTTGCATTGACAATCCAACACAATGGGCAGCACATTGAACACATTTTATAAGTGGTCAGTGGAAACAAGTGGAAACTTGTAAATAACTCATGAAAGAATAAAGTTATGTTAAAACCAAGCACATAATTGTTTTTCTTGTGAAATTCCCAATAAGTTTGATGTGTCACATGACCCTCTTTCTATTGAAAAAACAAAAGTTGGATTCAAAATGGCCGCCTTTGAAATTGCTGCCATGGTCACCACCCATTTTGAAAAGTTTCCCCCCTCACATATACTAATGTGCCACAAACAGGAAGTTAATATCACCAACCATTCCCATTTTATTAAGGTGT
Organism: Hyla sarda; assembly: GCF_029499605.1. NCBI lineage: Eukaryota > Metazoa > Chordata > Amphibia > Anura > Hylidae > Hyla > Hyla sarda. The sequence continues at coordinate 223,398,589 of NC_079194.1, read as the reverse complement.
ATCCATATAAATGGCCCAACCTGTATTATAACCAATCCACTTTCCAGGAAATTGTTCATATAGGAATGCTCGGACCTGACACCCATAATGTGGTGGTGCACCATCTTGCTGGAAAAACTCTGGGAACGTGCCAGTTTAGTGCATAAAGAGGGAAACACATCAAGCAACCTGGTTTTGTTGATCAAATATGCAACTTATTTGAAAAGAAAATATTGAACAACAAAATAACAACATGGGTTTACTAAAGGTAGAAGTTGTCAAACCAACCTAATTTGCTTTTATGAAGATGTGAGTAGAAGCCTTGATGGAGGATTGGCTGTGAATGTAGTGCTTTTGGATTTTGTAAAAAAAAAAGTTTGACACTGTCCCTTATAGATGTCTGATAGCTAAGTTAAGGTCTTTGGGTTTTTAAATTTCAGTCTGTAACTGGATTGAAAACTGGCTTAACAACCGCACCCAGAGAGGGGTGGTTAATCATTTGTACTCCTATTAGTCCCCAGATATTAGCGGTGTACCCCAAGGTTCAGTACTGAGCCCGCTCTTGTTTAATTTATTGATTAATGATATAGAGGATGGTATTAACAGCTCTGTTTCGATTTTTGCAGATGACACCAAGCTTTGTAGCACAGTACAGTCTATAGAGGATGTGTATTAGCTACAAGATGACTTAAATAGACTAAGTGTCTCGACATTCATTTGGCAAATGAGGTTCAGTGTGGATAAATGTAATGTTATGCATCTGGGTACAAAAAATCTGCATGCATTGTGTCTTAGGGGGGGGTTAAACTGGGAGAGTTACTGGTAGAGAAGGATCTGGGTGTACTTGTAGATCACAGACTACAGAATAGCATGCAATGTCAGGCAGCTGTTTCTAAGGCTAGCAGGATATTGTCATGTAAAAAAAGAGGAATGGACTCGAGGGACAGGGACATAATACTACCCCTTTTTAAAGCATTGGTACGGCCTCACCTGGAATATGCTGTTCAGTTTTGGTCACCAGTTCCTAAAAGGGACACTGTGGAGCTGAAAAGGGTGCAGAGATGCGTGACTAAACTTATATGGGGCATGGAACATTTTAGCTATGAGGAAAGATTCAAATAATTACATTTGTTTAGTCTTAAGAAGAGACGTTTAAAGAGTACTTATTATCAACTAAACTTTCCCTAATCCCCCTCCCCATCTTTCCCTGTCTCTAACTCTATCTATCCTAGTGTTTATTTTAATTCTAAACCACCTAAAAATACCTTTTTGGGTGCGTTCACACGCTCTTTGTTTTTGCGGGTTTTCCGCAGCGCATTTGAAAGGGGCGGGCTCTTCTTGGCTGTCCATAGCAGATTGTCCGTGGCGGAATTTACGCTGCGGAAAATCCGCCGCAAGCCCCATTGAAGTCAGTAGGGACTGCGGCGGATTTTCCGCAGCGTAAATTCCGCCATGGAAATCTGCTATGGGCAGCCGAGAAGAGCCCACCCCTTTTAAATATGCTGCGGAAAACCCGCAAAAACAAAGAGAGTGTGAACGCACCCTTTATATTCATCTTCGGCAGCTCAGATAGGAGCGTCTGAGAGGGGAGGAAGTGGGCGAGGCCCGTCAGGCGCGATGTCATCTGAAATCTTGCCCTCCTTCCTGTATTCTTCTCTCTGGAAGACCTGCACTCAACTGACTCTGGGCCAGCATGCGCTGGCTCTCCTTGTCAGCAGGAGAAGCCTGACGACGCCACTGGCCAGCAGAGTCTGGAGAGTGCCTGGCAGGGATGCGCGCACAGCACTCGCTCCCGCTGAGTATGAGATTTTGGACACAGCCACCAGGCCAGCGTGAGTCCGAAATCACCAAAAAAGGGACTCCTAGGGAGACCCCTAGTGGCCAGAAGTTAAAACACCCAAAAAGCATAGAAGAATATTTTTTTTTAATAGAACCCTATTAGAAAATTGTTCTATATATAATAAACTATAAAATATAATAACAATTTTTTTTTATGAGAGGTACTAGAGGATATGATGAATGTATTTAAGTATATAACTGTTCCATACAAAAAATATGGGGAAAAACTGTCACAGGTTAAACCCCCTCAAAGGACAAGGGGGCACTCCCTCCATCTAGAGAAGTAAAGGTTAAGTCTCAAGGGGCGACACGCCTTCTTTACCATAAGAACTGTGAACTTACGGTCACAACAGGAACAGTTGAAAGCTTCAAAACATGGTTAGATACATTCCTAGAACAATATAACATTAATGCTTATGCAGAAATATAAAATCACATCCAACCATACCCCTTCCCTTCAATATCTTGGGTAAACTTGATGGACGTATGTCTTTTTTCAACCATACTAATATGTAACTATGTAACTAACTATGTACAGTATGTGAGGCTTAGACAGCAACTGGGCATCACAGAGAAGTTTTGGTGTACCACTCATAAAAGTAACACGCTAAAAGCAATCACTCTAAATAGGTAGGTATAGACGCATTGCTATGGTTCAGAGTCACATGGCAAACCTGAGTAAGATCGTAGAACTGCATCTACCAGTGTTAGCTTGGTTGGGAAACAGGGGTATCAAAGAAAAATGACTTTCACTTTGACAGACCCAGTTGTCTTTGTAGCACTTGAAGGAAATGAAGGTTGCATGTAAGGGTTAAAACACACAGGCTTAGAATACAGCAGTTTATCAGCACATGAGTATTCCAGCAAATTACACATTCCAGTCTTTGGGTAGTATATGCATTTGCAGTTTATACTTTCTTACTGTTGATAGATATGGAGCCCATTTCATCCAGGTACTGATGCCTATTTTCTCTGTTTTCTCTATTTTCTTCCGTTTCTATTTTTTTTCTGTGGTCTATTGCGGTAATGATGGCGTTTGTTCTCAGTCAGTCACCTGATATAACTGTATTTAAACTTTTATATGGTCTGTAGTGTAATCATGGGGGTTGTTGTCAGACTGTCACCGCTATAGGATGTCCTCCTAAACTTAGATGACAGAATGATAACAATATTTTTGTTAAAGAGGTATTTCCCTTCTGCAAGTGTTGGCTTGATGGGACAAGGATAGGGTTGTGGCTAAGGTTATGGTTAGTGGACGTGGCCTGTCCCTCTTTGCTCTCAGCAAAAGTTGGGAGGTATTCCCATGTATGGGACTTAGTAAACAAAATCTAATAGACAACACATGTAAAGCTATATAGTCAAAATAAAATAAAAAAGTGTTCCCTTAAAGGGTACCTCTCATCAAATAAACTTTTGATATATTTTAGATTAATGAATGTTGAATAACTTTCCAATAGCATGTTAATGAAAAATATGCTTCTTTCTATTGTATTTTTCCCGATCAGTCCTGTCAGCAAGCATTTCTGACTCATGCTGGAGTCCTAAACACTCAGAGCTGCGAGCCTGCTTTGTTCACAGCCAAACAGGCTGTGAACAAAGCAGGCTGGCCGCTCTGAGTGTTCTCCTTTGTGAACAAAGCAGACTGGCAGCTCGTAGTGTTTAGGACTCCAGCATGAGTCTGAAATGCTTGCTGCCAGGACTGGTAGGGAAACCCCTAGTGGTAATTTCTTCAAATTGGAAAATTAAATAGAAAGAAGCATATTTTTTAATAACATGCAATTGTAAAGTTATTCTGCCTACATTAATCTATAATATATCAAAAGTTGTTTTTTTGATTAGAGGTACCCTTTAACAATTTGGGGGGAGGACAAGAGCGGTGCCAGCAACCATGACATCCCCCCTTTATTTAATGTATTTTTATATTAATCATTTTGTGTAGTTAAATAAAAGTTTTGAAATCTGCTATTTGTGTGTGGAGAGGATCCTTTCTGTAGGCCTAGGGCAGGGGGTATGAGCAGCAAATGGCAACGTACCCTATTATATCAGCTAGTTGCTGCTCTAGCTCTGAAATGAAAGGGATTTTTATGGCAAGACAACGCCCTGTAAACATACAGAAATGTAGGAAAGCAGAATATAATCAGAATTATTGAGTATAAATATGTTAATAACAATGCAAAGAAATCTCAGCTAGCTATAAGCTGTCAGAGAAAAACAGAGGGGATTATATTAATTTGAGGACTGCTGATAACATTGTCTGTGATGTCGGCTCTTTAGATTCGATGCATTGCTAAAGCTCTGAACAACAGTGAAGGCTCGTGCTGAACACAGCGCTGTCAACTGAGAGGATTTGCTCAAAAATGAAAATGACACCAGCTTGTGTGATTAATTATTCTACAGCGCAGTGTTTATTCATTGTCCTGACAGCTAAATAATACCGCCAATGAGTGAACTGTAGCATTTCACTTTACACTGAAGTCTTGAAGGAAAAGACTTTTATTAAATAGGACGAAGACAGAAATATTGGCAAATAAACATAAATCCTGTTATTTATATTGCAGCAGCCTCATACGAGAGTTGTTTTATATTACATTTGAAGGGGGACTGTCCAATTCCTGATAGATTTGACTTTATATATGACATTGCATTTAGCTTGAGAACATCTAATACATCTTGTGCCATTTTGAATTTATTAGATTTTATCTTTTTGCCGATTCTTTTTCTTTTTCTCACTCTATTAACTTTTTCCTTCAATTTTCATCCATACCTTCTTCTTTCCCCCCTCTTCATCTTACTTTCTTCATACCTCCTTCATCCCTACTTCCTTCCTTCTTTTTTCCCCCTCACCCTTCTTCTTTCTTCCATACTCTCTCCATTCACCTTCCTTCCTTAAGTTAAAAGTCTCAGATATTTCAGGAATAATGTAGTTTTGCCTTGGATTGGATTATTTCATCCATCTAGCTCTCTCTACAGCCGCTCTCTTTCTTATTTTTTGTTTGTTTTCTCACTATCTGTCTGATCACTTGGTCAGTGTAATATTTGTTGGTTCTTCTTTCTTTCACTTTCTTTTGGGACTCCTCAAGGGTAAGTCCTGGGTCCACTCCTTTTTCTTTATACACAGTCCCTATTGGGCAAAGTATCTTCAGATTTGTCTTTCAGTTCCATCCACTGATGCACCCATTCCTTTTCCAGTAACTTCACCTCTGCAATACTACCAACATCAGTGACGGTCTGCTGCCTCTAGCATCAATTGTATTGGAAACTTTAAAGGGGTTGTCCAGGAATCGAAATACAGACCTATTTCCTTTCAGAGATCACTCCCTGTCTGTCTCCAGGTTGGGTGTGGTTCTCCAGCTCAGTTCCATTGAAGTGAATGGAGCCAAGTTGTAACACCACACCCAAAGTGGGAGACAGAAAGGGAGCGGTCTTTGAAAGAAAATAGGTCTGTTTTTTTTTATTCCTGGACAACCCCTTTAAAACCCACTGTTGTGTGAACTACCAAAACTCCTAGGGGTAATGTTCCCTTTTTCTTGTTCATGTTAAACATAGATATGTTCCTCAGTCCCTAAAGTTAATTATGGGTATGCTCATATCACCTGTACACCAAAATTTCTCCATATTCTGTGCTTTTCTTACTGTGGGTACAGCTAGAACTCATATTCTTGCTCTGATTTATTCTTGTTTTAATTATTGTAACTATTTGCTAACACGTCTCCCCCTCACTAAACTGTCCTACCGCCAGTCTATTCTAAAGGCAGCAGCCAGGTGTAATGTCTGTTAATCTGTATTTTGCATTTTTCTGCTTTGGATCCTGTTCAGACCTTATGTTTATGTCTGAACTGTTTCTGTGTTTATTCTCCCTGGTTTGGGAAGAGTTAATGCTTCCAGCCTTCAGTACTGGCAGGTGCTGCTCTGGGCTGGTAATTACACCAGTTACTCTGACCATGTTTGCATTATGTTAACTTTGTCTGAACACATGTCCTGAGTTTTAACCATGGTTATCTGTTCTGTTTGATATCTAGATTTTGGCTTGCCTTGTTTTAGTACCTTGTCGGGTTTTAATATTCTTGTATTGTTCGTTCTGCATATGTTTTGTGTTTCCTAAGTCCGTATTCACACAGTTCATTTTGTCAGTCCTGTTTTTACCCCTGTTTGATCTTGGATCTCCTAGGATAGAATCCTGTTCTAAGCCTTGTGCTATTCTGTCTATCTAGGAGTGAGTTAATCTTGTGTCTGTACTCGTGTTTGCTTCTATTTAGGATTTTTGTTCCCTCCTAGGCTAGTGTATCCACTTGTTCAGAGTCCAGTGTGAACAATGCTCTTGAAATCCTGACCACTTTAGTGTTCTTACATTCAGTTAAAGGAGTACTCTAGTGCTGAGTATACCTGCTCCATCCTGCCCGGGCTGCAAAATAAATGAAAATTAACCATTACTCACCTCCCTGGGTTCCCACGGAGCGCCACTACAGCTGATCGGTCCTCCGGTCCATCCTCTTCATACTTCCGGGTGTAACAAAGCGTCACATGGCGCTCAGCCTATCGCCGGACGAGGCAGAACATCGCGGCGGCCGGCGATAGGCTGAGCGCCATGTGACGCTTCGTTACACCCAGAAGTATGAAGAGGATGGACAGGAGGACCGATCAGCTGTAGTGGCGCTCCGCGGGAACCCAGGGAGGTGAGAGATGGTTCATTTTCATTTATTTTGCAGCCCGGGCAGGACGGAGCAGGAATACTCTGCACTAGAGTACTCCTTTAATCTGTTCATCCCCTGTATCCCCTCATATCTAGTCTTTTTCATATTATCATATCTGCCGTTTATCTTGTTCCTTGATTCGGAACTGTATGTCAGGATGTTATGTCCTGTCTTGATATATCTGTTTGTAGCTTTGAAGTGCTTTTGTTGTGTTTCTGACTTGTTTCCCGACAGGTATAGTAAGTATGGTTTGTTTTACTCTGATGCCTCAGCACTTTAGCGCAGAATAGGGACCATCCTCGTGGTTGTTGATCCATTGTTTAGGGCGAATGGGCAATAGGAAGGGACAGCGGTTGAAGGGACATTTAGGGCTCACTATCTCCCTGCTCCCTTCCGCCCCCTTCCATGACTCCAGGCTTATCTTTCCAGCTGGTCCATTGAAGCCTCTATCCTGTGCCAGTTAGTGCTATAGGCATTCGCTGTGAGGTGGCCAGGAACAGTTGTTCCACAGCCATGTCTTGGTTGTTGGCATTAGAGCTTCCTAAAGAAGTTTTCCACATGCTCATTGGACAAATGCAGTGATGGAGGACTGCACAGTTAGTGTGGATATTGCCATGTTCCCCCAGAACCCACTTTGTGTACTGTGTGGCCTAGTGCTATGTAGGGTGCACTTGATGGTGAGGTGCACATAAAAGTCAGACATTAGACATTTAAGTATTGTAAAGCAGATGGGTTTTCCACAATATGTAGTGTTCGTATCAGGGAACCTGCAACTTTAAGTCCACTTTTCTTAGCTGTTTTTTCTCTGAAATGGGGGCTAACACTTTAGACTATGTAAGCTTCGAGGCAGAAGAGTTTGGTCAACTTGTTCTACCTGTCTAGTATCTAGTAGTTCTGATGCTGAACTTGGCCTAGCCCTGGTCTCCCTCTCTGCTTTCAGGTGTGGACTAGGGGGTAGCCACCGAATATTAAGTTCTCTGCAGGATCATGAGCTTAAGCCTTACCAGGCAAACTCTCCCTGGATATGAAAAATGGCACATCTAGAGGCAAAATCCTAATGCTCAACTCTACCTTGGCCTGCAACATTATCAATGAGAACTAATTGTAGACTGAATGTATAGGCATGTGTTTGTTAATCCTTCTGTTCATTTCCAAAGCTTGGTAGAAAACAGGATATCATTTAGATATATAAATATTATATCAGTACAAAAGTACAAATTAACAGTATAAAGCAAGAATGTCAGTGCAAAAGGACATAAGCAGTAACCAACTCCTTCACAAGACATGCAGTGGGACACTGCACAGTGCTACCACATTTTCTAATATGTTTCTTTCATTTACCACAATTCTACAATATCCATACTTCTTGTATGATAATACACATGATATCTGTGCATACTAAACAGATACAGGCTGGTAATTGGTCCATCAAGCTTTATGGCCAATTGTATAAAGCCAGTATTTAGGATTCGGCAGGCTGGATGTGGATCCTCTGCGTCAGCGAGGGATTGGCGTGGACCGTGTCGGTGGACCGGTTCTAGGTTGCTACTGGTATTCACCAGAGCCCGCCGCAAAGCGGGATGGTCTTGCTGCGGCGGTAGCAACCAGGTCGTATCCACCGGCAACGGCTCAACCTTGCTGACTGCTGAGAAGGCGTGGGACAGAAGGACTAGGCAGAGGCAAGGTCAGACGTAGCAGAAGGTGGGGGCAGGCGGCAAGGTTCGTAGTCAATAGCAATAGCAAGAGGTCAGGTACACTGGTAAGGCAAACACTGTAAACGCTTTCTCTGGCACAAAGGCAACAAGATCCAGCAAGGAAGTGAAGGGGAAGTGAGGTTAAATAGACAGGGAGCAGGTGGAGGCTAATTAGACAGATTCGGCCAGGCACCAATCATTGGTGCACTGGCCCTTTAAATCTTAGAGAGCTGGCGCGTGCGCCAGAACGTGACAGACGGGGATCGGGACAGGTGAGTGACTTGGGATGCGATTCACGAGCGGGCGCGTCCCACTATGCGAATCGCATCCCCGCCGGCAGTGTCAGTGCAGCGCTCCCGGTCAGCGGGTCTGACCGGGGCGCTGCAGAGAGAGGAACACCGCGAGCGCTCCGGGGAGGAGCAGGGACCCGGAGCGCTCGGCGTAACACCAGTACTTCTAGTGTCACCAATATTTGTATGCTCTTGTGAGCAGGGACCTCATTTGTATAATTTTGTATATGTACAGTTCTATGTCTTTATTATTAATAATTAAAATCCATGATTTGAAAAAGTACATTGTATCATATCATGACTTTATGACTTATTCTTATTTCTTACCACTTCCAAGCTTTACGGAAACACCCATGCTTGTAAAGAGAGCAATTCCAGTAAAAAAAATATACCAGTAAATTGTTATTTACACTAATTTATAAGGTTTTGAAGGTTATTCAAGGGTAAACCTGCACCAGTATGTGATGGATACTTTAGTGCATATATTTCTGCAAACAGTGGTTGATTTTTTATTTCATTTCTTAAAATAAACATCTCTTTCTGATGATCCTGCAGTTCTTAGCAAAGTTCCTGCTCTTTGTAATAAGTCTTCGTTTTTCTCCTTTGAGAATAATAGCTGGATGTGTCAAATTAGTAGATACGGTTATTTCCTATACATAAAATATCTGCAGAGGCAAAGTATTTCCAGTAGGAATCAAAGAAGAAAATAATTTTTGTCACAAATTAGACTTTTCTTCAGCAGAAAAGCCTGTTATTTGTGGAATATGACAAAGACTGAACACTTCAAAAATATGCAACTGTACATGGTAAAAACATTACATAAGAATTAAAGAGGTACAAATACAAAGAACATCTCTTCTTCGGAGGGCTTAGATTGGCAATGGATTACACAGACATTATTGTTATAGCTGGTCACTCAATCTTGTGTAGTCCAACCATGGCCTGTCATTCCGAAATACTGGGATCTTAGTAATCAGAGATCCAGGGGCGCATTATGCCAAATGAATCAACAATATGTAAAAAAAATTGAAGGGTCTAAATACTTTTTGAATGTATTGTATAGTTTCCACATTACCATTTTTGTTGCCCCCATTATATTAAGCCACAGAACCTGCCATAGCTGTAAGCCAGTGTCGGATGCTCCTATAGTGCCGATGCTTCAGTTAGACCCCATTATTGCGCAGGTGCCCGATTTGTGCCTATCACAATTGCCCACAGTCATGCCCTTAAAGAAACACTCCATGGAAAATTAGTACACTGTCTTATACCTAGTGCACAGTACGAGAGGGCAGAGCACAAGGCTGGGTTCACATCAAATGGGCACTGTCAGATCCCAAAATATTTTTACATGTTGTTACTGATGAAAATTAAAGACCTTTTGTGATATGGTTATTTAAAACATTATGAATATTTAATAAATAAAAATAAAAAAAACACAGCCCCTGAAACTCCCACCACTAGGGGTCCCCATACCTACTGGGACACTAGCCAGTACTGCAGCAGCATCAGGCTTGTCCACAAGTAATGGACAAGACATGACTCATGGACAAGGCTGCATGAACAGACACACCAATCATCTCCCACTACCACAAAAGAGGGACATGCCCCCTTCTAACACACACCAATCACCTCCCACCACCACAAGGAGGGACATGGCCCCTTTCCCCTGAGAGGATTTGTAACACTGTGAGGTAATGAAAAGAAGTATTTTTAACAATAAATATAGGTGATAGAGGCATAAAAAATTAGATGTACATGGTCAGAATTAGATACTGAGTAACATATAAATATATATTTTTTATTTATTTATTTATTAATTTTTTTTGTGGGATCAGACAGGTATGCTTTAATGAAATATTCTGTCTGGATATTACCATCGCCATTGAGACATAGTGTGGGCAGACAGCAATGGGATTCTGCTGCAGTGAGGTTTTTGAGTGTAATCCCGAGTCTAAACCCCACCTAAGACACCACAGATTTTACTATGGATTTTTCCTTAACTACCTAGTTTAAGTGATACACAGATGTATACTGTGCTCCCTGCTTTGTTTGAATTGGTTCCACAGAATTGTTTCTTAAAATGTACTTCATAGCGTAACTTCTAATTAAATAAAAGACTTGTAAAGGATTTTCGTCTTTGCTGCTGTCAGTAGAGTTTAAGCAGTGACTTTTCAGGTCATCAGATTGGAGTGAAGTCTTGATGGCAATGAAAAGAGGCAAATAAAAGATAAGGAAAAGGACTGTTTTATACAAGTTGATACCTAAAGGTCCTTTAAAAAACTTCAATGTTTGATATAGTACAGCTTCAGTAAACCAATATGCCCTGCTGCGGATTGCCACCCAACTAAAGTACATATTTCATTTAAGAAGCAGCAGTGATTAATTAGGTAATATGATAAAACAAAGAAACCCCTTGAAAAACCTTAATTTACATAAGATGAAATAGAACTCGAGGTAAAATAGGTTTGTATGATGGCATTTCTGGCTGAAGGTTAGAGTTACACAATGTGAATTTCAGAGTGGCTCAAAACATTTATGAGTAAATACTATTATCTCTTTTTTGTAATTTGTTTGAACAGCCAAATGGCCAAATATTCAGTATATTTTTTTTGGAAAGCTACACAGCTGTTGTTCAGCTTAGGCTAGGTTCACATGGCCGTTCTCTTCCATCCCGCTATTCTCCTGTCATTACTGCTAAACAGGCCATACTAATAAATTGATGCAAAGGGATGCCATTAAGTGGAATCCTGTTGAATCAGTTTTTAATACATTTGTATCCTTTATTGGTTGCTCACACCTCTTCTGAGCATGCTCAGAAGTAATAAGGCATCAAAAACGGATTGGAAAAAACTGATGCAAACGGATGACATTACAGGCTAATCCTTTTGCCATAGACTTCAATGTAAAATTTCATATATCCTTTTCTAATCCATAATTATTGATGGAGAAAAAATACTACATGCACCATCTTTTCTCCGCTAAAAATAACGGAACCAAACAAGTGCAAACTGGGGACGAAGGACTATAAAAAAAAATCTCAATTACACCAATGGGATCTATTTACAGCCATTCACGAGCCGTTTGCAAAAGGCTTGAACAGATTTGAGAACGGGCATGGATTAACGGGGACTGACGTAAATGTGAACGAGCCCTTAACCCCTTAATGATGCAGGACGTATATTTACGTCCTGCGCCGGCTCCCGCGATCCCGCATCACATCGCGTCGGTCCCGGTGCTCATCAACGGCCGGGACCGCGGCTAATACCACACATCGCCGTTTGCGGCAATGTGCGGTATTAACCCTTTAGAAGCAGCGGTCAAAGCTGACCGCCGCTTCTAAAGTGAAAGTGAAACTATGCCGGCAAGTCAGTCGGGCTGTTCGTGACCGCCGCGGTGAAATCGCGGCGTTCCGAACAGCTTACAGGACGCCCTTACCTGTCTCCTCGGTGTCCGATCGACGAATGACTGCTCCATGCCTGAGATCCAGGCAGGAGCAGTCAAGCGCCGATAGCACTGATCACAGACATGTTATACACGCCAGTGATCAGCATGAGAGATCAGTGTAAAAAAAAGTAAAAAAAAAGTGTTAATAAAGGTCATTTAACCCCTTCCCTAATAAAAGTTTGAATCACCCCCCTTTCCCCATAAAAAAAAAAAACATATGTGGTATCACCGCGTGCGTAAATGTCTCAACTATAAAAATATATCATTAATTAAACCGCACGGTCAATGGCGTCCGCGCAAAAAAAATTCCAAAGTCCAAAAAAGCTTATTTTTGGTCACTTTTTATACCATTAAAAAATGAATAAAAAATGATCAAAAAGTCAGATCAAAACAAAAATCATAACGATAAAAACTTTAAATCACGGCGCAAAAAATGAGTCCTCATACCACCCTGTACTTGGAAAAATAAAAAAGTTATAGGGGTCAGAAGATGACATTTTTAAACGTATAAATTTTCCTGCATGTAGTTATGTTTCTTTCCAGAAGTATGACAAAATCAAACCTATATAAGTAGGGTATCAGTTTAACCATATGGACCTACAGGTGTCATTTTTACCGAAATATGCACTGTGTAGAAACGAAAGCCACCAAAAGTTACAAAATTGAATTTTTTCTTCGATTTTGTCGCACAATGATTTTTTTTTCTGTTTCGCCGTGAATTTTTGGGTAAAATGACTAATGTCACTACAAAGGAGAATTGGTGATGCAAAAAATAAACCATAATATGGATTTTTAGGTGGAAAATTTTAAGGGTTATGATTTTTAAAAGATAAGGAGGAAAAAACGAAAGTGGAAAAACTGAAAAACCCTGAGTCCTTAAGAGGTTAAGGATACATTCACCATCAGCAGACTATTGCAGAAGTTGTAGAAGCAGTGTGTGAATTCACTCTGTGGGCCCTTGCCCACTACGGGAATTCCGCTCAGAATTATTTTAATGGGAATTCCGCTTGCAGCAGTATCTCATTGGATTCTGCTGCACTGTGCTTATCCGTGTGAAGAATCTTTATTTAAAGCGGATAAGGATTCTGATGAAAAAATGTATATGCACTTTTTGGCCGTGCGGACACTAAGTGGTGATTCTGCCGTAGGCTTCTGCAAGTGGAATTCCAAGGGTTCTTAGGCTATATTTCCACTTGGCAGTTTTATGGTATACCTCCACTGTGGTTTTTGAGCCAAAGCCAGAAGTAGAATGGGAAATATAAAGGAAGGATTTCTTCCTCATGGATCCACTTCAGGCTTTATCTCAGAAACTGCCCTCTATTCCAAAAAACCGACAAATGGAATCCTAGCCTAATAAAGCCTCCTAAAATGTATAGCTGAGCTGATCTTGGCTGTCTCTGTAGGAACATTTAGAATGAGTATCAGTCAGCTCCACAGATCTCTGTTTAACTAAATACTTGTGGAACATCTTTTCTTACAGCTCAGCATTGTGTTGTCGCTCTGTTATTTCTCCTGGCAATGTATTAAAGGGGTATTCCAGGAAAAACCTTTTTTTTATTTTTATATCAACTGGCTCCAGAAAGTTAAACAGATTTGTAAATTACTTATATTAAAAAATCTTAATCTTCCCAATAATTATCAGCTGCTGAAGTTGAGTTGTTCTTTTCTGGCTGACAACAGTGCTCTCTGCTGACATCTCTGCTTGTCTTGGGAACTGCACAGAGTAGAAAAGGTTTGCTATGGGGATTTGCTTCTACTCTGGACAGTTCCCATGATGGGTGTCATCAGAGAGCACCTAGACTGAAAAGAACAACTCATCTTCGGCAGCTCATAAGTACTGATAGGATTAAGTTTTTTTTTTTTTTTTATAGAAGTAATTTACAAATCTGTTTAACTTTCTGAAGCCAGTTGAGATATATATATATATATATATATATATATATATATATATATATATATATATATATATTTATACATATACAGTTTTTTTTCCTGGATAACCCCTTTAATACCTTGACTATTAGGCTTTAGTAAATAAATATTGTAACATTTTTATTTATAAAACTAGCTGAGTACCCGGCGTTGCCCAGTTTTTCCTTACTAATCCTTGTTGGGGAGGAAAATCAACAAAGGAGGAAGCTTTTGACTTCATATCCCATCCTCCTATCCCGAACTCCTATCCTGACCTCCTATCCCGTCCTCCTATCCCGACCTCCTATCCTGTCCTCCTATCCCGACCTCTTATCCCGTCCTCCTATCCATTCCTCCTATCCCATCCTCCTATCCCGACCTCCTATCCCGACCTCCTATCCCGTGAACTGGTGCCCAAAACTGGACTGGATATGGGCATATCAATGTTTTATAGTTTTATAATGGGTTCAAATACATTATTATTTTAATTTATTTAGTTTTTTTTTAATAGTTTTTTTCTAATCTTAGTTTTTGGTGCAGCAGGCTGGCATTGCATAGATTTACTTGACTATTATCAAGAACTTAACACAAATATTTAACTGTAGACACACAATGTATACCATTTAATGTATAAAAAGTTTTTATCATACAATATTAACATAAAATAGTAATATACGTAATATGCACTTTGTAAATATACAAGACTTCAAGTAACATGATATTCTAATAAACTGAATCATCATTCTAACAAATCTTTAAATTAACAGCAAGCTATAGAATGTCATACTAATTAAAGAATAACACCAAAACCAGGATATGAACATTGAGTTTAACACGCCTGGGTAACATGTTCTTTACTGGATGACCCCATCAGGACTCCAGGGTCTTCACGATACAAGAGTCTATTCTCATTCTACTAATTATTACAATTTCCAGAAACAATCAAACCAAGTAATTACAAGTAATTATGCTGCTGCCGCCATTCGCCTACTCAGCTGTATAATTGTGCCAGTCTGCTACCTGTTTTGTTTAGTTTACTATTTCTGTCCTATGCCCTCTACTTCCCTAATCAATGTTATTATGGCAGACCCATCTTGTATCTCTTCATTGTATAGATGATATGGAACACAAGTTTAGTTAGATTCCAGGTGAAGCACTTCAACTATGAAAGATAATCTCCATCCCTGCACAGTTGGAGGTGACCCTTCTCTTAGTTTGATAGGCTGAGGGAGGGAAGGAGTTACTACATTAAACTTCTATAGGGGAAAACAGACCCAGTGCAGACTATATGAGCTAAATGTGCTAAATTAAACAAGTAATGTAATCAACATAGACTACAAGGCATCTAATTATGCTGATGCCAAACTAACTTAAATGCAACATACTAAGGAACAATCTAAGGGCACCATTTAGCTACATTTTTTTTGCACCATTCCAATATCGGCTTCCTGCTGGGGTAGTCGGCACTGTTGCTTCTGCATAGGGTAAACTGAATGACTGCCAAATGATCTGTTATTATAGGCTGTTGAAGCTGTGGAGGGGGCCTGAAGGATTGTGGATCATAAAGAACAGAGTCCCAACTAGGAAGTTAGTTGGTAGACAAGTCTAAGGTATGCTGAAAATTCAAGAGGCTTGTCTGGAATGCGAACAGTGGCCATCATGTTGCCTTCTCCAGCAATGAGGGTAAAATGGAAGCCCCTTGTATAGGATATGTCCTGAGCTTGGATTAGCAAATGCTATAGTCTGGAGTAACAATTCTAGGTAAAATTTAAACTTTGCCAAACCATGTCTTAGGCCATAGCCTTGGCCTTTGCAGACTTTCCTCTTTTATAGTAATATAGCTAATAGAGATGAGCGAATTTTTGAAAAACGCCTATTTCCAGGCTACAGAGAGCCTCAATAGGGGTGTAGAACACTTTGCCTTGCCGTAACACGCATAGGGAATGTGCTGGGTAAGTGAAATAATTCTATTATTCAGTATGACATGCAGATTACAGGCGTCGCTATTAGAATTACTGCTGCAGAGCGTCTGGATGTGGCAGCAGGGTCGGGAGACCATATGGCATCACAATTGAAGAGATTAACCCCTTAAGGACACATGACGTTCTCATACGTCTCCATTTCCGAGTCCTTAAGGACACATGACGTATGAGAACGTCATGTGTTTTACCGGCCCCCCGCAACCATCTGGAGCGGAGCCGGTCCCCGATGCCTGCTGAAATCGTTCAGCAGGCATCGGGGCATATCGCCCAGGGGGGTCATTATGACCCCCCATGTCGGCGATGGCCGCAGATCGCTGGACAATTCAGTCCAGCGATCTGCGGCGGATTCCGGGTCAATCGGGTCTCCAGTGACCCGGTGACCCGGAATTACAGGCTGTTCGGGGCCGTCTCCGACGGCCCCGAACAGCCAGAGCCAGCAGGGGTGAGGTGGCACTGGTGCCACCTCACGATCGCCCTGATTTGTCGGCCGGATTACCGGCCGACCAATCAGGGCGCCTGCTGCGGGTGTCAGTCCCGCAACCCGCTCCGCCCCTCTTCCGGAGGACGTGAGCGGGTGCGGGACGTGCACCCCGGGTGCTGGGGACCCCGATCCCCGGCGCCCTTGTTGGGATCGGGGCCCCAGGAGCAGCGGCGGCGGCGGAGACGACGAGGGACTGACCTGGTGCAGCGAGGATCGTTGGAGGTGAGTGACAGCCTCCTGCTGTTGCTTAGCAACAGCTCCCAGCATGCAAAAAGGGCATGCTGGGAGCTGTAGTTATGCAACAGGAGGAGGCAGACCACCACAACTCCCAGCATGCCCTTATGGGCATGCTGGGACTTGTAGTTTTGCAACAGCTGGAGGCACATGCTTTCTATGGAAAAGTGTACCTTCAGCTGTTGTGTAACTACAACTCCCAGCTTGCACAATCAGCTAAAGTGCATGCTGGGAGTTGTAGTGGTGCATCTGGTGGTTGCATAACTACAACTCCCAGCATGCCCGTTGGCTGTCGGTGACTGCTGAGAGTTGTAGTTTTGCAACAGCTGAAGGCACACTGAGTTAAGTAGCAAACCAGTGTGTCTCCAGCTGTTGCATAACTACAATCCCCAGCATCCCCAGCCAAAGTAGTATGCCTCCAGCTGTTGCATAACTACAACACCCAGCATGCCCTTCCGCTGTCCGTACATGCTGGGGGTTGTAGCTTTTGCAACAGCTGAAGGCACACTGGTTGCAAAACACTGAGTTTGTTACCAAACTCGGTGTTTCACAACCAGTGTGCCTCCAGCTGTTGCAAAACTACAACTCCCAGCATGCACTGATAGACCGTACATGCTGGGAGTTGTAGTTTTGCAACAGCTGGATGTCCCCCCCCCCAATGTGAACGTACAGGGTACACTCACATGGGCGGAGGATTACAGTAAGTATCCGGCTGCAAGTTTGAGGTGCGGCAAAATTTCTGCCGCAGCTCAAACTGCCAGCGAGAAACTACTGTGAACCCCCCGCCCGTGTGACTGTACCCTAAAAACACTACACTAACACACAATAAAATAAAAAGTAAAAAACACTACATATACACATACCCCTACACAGCCCCCCTCCCCAATAAAAATGAAAAACGTCTGGTACGCCACTGTTTCCAAAACGGAGCCTCCAGCGGTTGCAAAACTACAACTCCCAGCATGCACTGATAGACCGTACATGCTGGGAGTTGTAGTTTTGCACTGATTCCCCCCCCCCCCCCCCCCCCAATGTGAACGTACAGGGTACACTCACATGGGCGGAGGATTACAGTAAGTATCCGGCTGCAAGTTTGAGCTGCGTCAAATTTTCTGCCGTAGCTCAAACTGCCAGCGAGAAACTACTGTGAACCCCCGCCCGTGCGACTGTACCCTAAAAACACTACACTAACACACAATAAAATAAAAAGTAAAAAACACTACATATACACATACCCCTATACAACCCCCCTCCCCAATAAAAATGAAAAACGTCTGGTACGCCACTGTTTCCAAAACGGAGCCTCCAGCTGTTGCAAAACAACTACTCCCAGTATTGCCAGATAGCCGTTGACTGTCCAGGCATGCTGGGAGTTTTACAACAGCTGGAGGCACCCTGTTTGGGAATCACTGGCGTAGAATACCCCTATGTCCACCCCTATGCAAGTCCCTAATTTAGGCCTCAAATGCGCATGGCGCTCTCACTTTGGAGCCCTGTCGTATTTCAAGGCAACAGTTTAGGGCCACATATGGGGTATCGCCGTACTCGGGAGAAATTGGGCTTCAAATTTTCGGGGGTATTTTCTGCTATTACCCTTTTAAAAAATGTAAAATTTTTGGGAAAACAAGCATTTTAGGTAAAAAAAATATATATTTTTTTACATATGCAAAAGTCGTGAAACACCTGTAGGGTATTAAGGTTCAAATTACCCCTTGTTACGTTCCCCGAGGGGTCTAGTTTCCAAAATAGTATGCCATGTGTTTTTTTTTTGCTGTCCTGGCACCATAGGGGCTTCCTAAATGCGGCATGCCCCCAGAGCAAAATTCGCTTTCAAAAAGCCAAATGTGACTCCTTCTCTTCTGAGACCTGTAGTGCGCCAGCAGAGCACTTTTCACACCCATATGGGGTGTTTTCTGAATCGGGAGAAATTGGGCTTCAAATTTTGGGGGGTATTTTCTGCTATTACCCTTTTTAAAATTGTAAAAATTTTGGGAAACCAAGCATTTTAGGTAAAAAAAATATATATTTTTTTACATATGCAAAAGTCGTGAAACACCTGTAGGCTATTAAGGTTCACATTACCCCTTGTTACGTTCCCCGAGGGGTCTAGTTTCCAAAATGGTATGCCATGTGTTTTTTTTTTGCTGTTCTGGCACCATAGGGGCTTCCTAAATGCGGCATGCCCCCAGAGCAAAATTTGCTTTCAAAAAGCCAAATGTGACTCCTTCTCTTCTGAGACCTGTAGTGCGCCAGCAGAGCACTTTTCACCCCCATATGGGGTGTTTTCTGAATCGGGAGAAATTGGGCTTCAAATTTTGGGGGGTATTTTCCGCTATTACCCTTTTTAAAAATGTAAACATTTTGGGAAAACAAGCATTTTAGGTAAAAAAAAAATATTTTTTTTTTACATATGCAAAAGTCGTGAATCACCTGTAGGGTATTAAGGTTCACTTTACCCCTTGTTACGTTCCCTGAGGGGTCTAGTTTCCAAAATGGTATGCCATGTGTTTTTTTTTTGCTGTCCTGGCACCATAGGGGCTTCCTAAATGCGGCATGCCCCCCAAAAACCATTTGTCGCTCCTTCCCTTCTGAGCCCTCTACTGCGCCCACCGAACAATTAACATAGACATATGAGGTATGTGCTTACTCGAGAGAAATTGGGTTTCAAATACAAGTAAAAATTTTCTCCTTTTTATCCCTTGCAAAAATTCAAAAATTGGGTCTACAAGAACATGCGAGTGTAAAAAATGAAGATTTTGAATTTTCTCCTTCACTTTGCTGCTATTCCTGTGAAACACCTAAAGGGTTAATACACTTACTGAATGTTTTTTTGAATACTTTAGGGGGTGTAGTTTTTATAATGGGGTCTTTTATGGGGTATTTCTAATATGAAGACCCTTCAAATCCACTTCAAAACTGAACTGGTCCCTGAAAAATAGTGAGTTTGAAAATTTTGTGAAAAATTTCAAAATTGCTACTGAACTTTGAAGCCCTCTGGTGTCTTCCAAAAGTAAAAACTCATAAATTTTATGATGCAAACATAAAGTAGACATATTGTATATGTGAACCCAAAAAAAATATATTTTGAATATCCATTTTCCTTACAAGCAGAGAGCTTCAAAGTTAGAAAAATGCAAAATTTTCATTTTTTTCATCAAATTTTGGGATTTTTCACCAAGAAAGGATGCAAGTTACCATAAAATTTTACCACTAAGTTAAAGTAGAATATGTCACGAAAAAACAATCTCGGAATCAGAATGATAACTAAAAGCATTCCAGAGTTATTAATGTTTAAAGTGACAGTGGTCAGAATTGCAAAAAACGCTCCGGTCCTTAAGGTATAAAAGGGCCTGGTCCTTAAGGGGTTAAAGATTTTTTTTATTTAATTTTAATTTTATTAAATTTTTATTTAATTCTTACATTTTTTTTAATTCTTTTTTGAGGACCCAATTTTTTAATTTTAAAAATTCTTTTTTGAGGACCCATTGGAGGGCAAGTCTGGTGAGCATCGAGCTATCGGTCCACTGAAAGGCGAGCTACCACCTGTTCCAGCCCCTGCCTCATAGCACCCCCGATGCTCGTGACAGAGTGTCCCAGGGGCCCGAAGGAAGGAGATCACATGGTGGCACAATGACAGAGCCTGGAGGTAGCAGCAGCATGATGAGACCATAGGGCGGCAATATGATAGAGCCTGGATGTGGCAGCAGTATGAGGAGACCATATGGTGGTACAAATACACAGTCTGGAGGTGGCAGCAGCCTGTGTAGGCCACAGAGCAGCACAACGACAAAGTAGTGTGTCAGTTTTTCCTCCCTCTCAGCGGTGCAGGCCTGACCCGGGAGGGCTACTGGGTAGATCCTGCCAGTATAATTTGCTTGTCTAAAATATTAAGCCATGCACGTGTAAGTAAACACGGCTAGTACTGTGAAACTGCAAATGTTTAATTTAATCAGCTATGGTTTCTTTTTATCGCTCCAACCTGTTTCCTTTGATTCTTGTGGTAATTCAAGAGCTAATATATGACGATGAGCAACTTAAGGGTATGCTTGCAGTGTACCAGAAGCTGAACTGTATGCAAAGTTTCCTGGCCATTTTTAGGATGTCTTGCAGATGGGTGGAAGACTTACGGAACCGCTTGACAACCAGAATTAACATGTGTGCCATATTATGGTTTATTTTTATTACTCCAACCCGTTTCCTTGGAGCCTGGATGTGGCAGCAGCCTGACGAGGCCATAGAGCCACACAATTGAAAAGATTGAAGAGATTTTTTATCATTTAAATGGCAGATTTTAAACAGATTAACAAGTTTAATGTGCTAGCAGGATGAGGAGATCACATGGTGGCACAATGACAGAGCCTGGTAATTGGAATGAGCAAACTTTAAATCCTTTTTTGAGGACCCATTGGAGGGCAAGTCTGGTGCCAGCAGCTGTGGTAATTCCAGCTCAAATAGTGTATAATTGCTGCAGTGTATAAGTTGCTGCAGTGAAAAAGCTCGTACTTGTATCTTAACCCCTTAAGTACCAATACAAATAAACCTATACACCCCTGAAAGACCAGGCCTGTTTTTTCAAATTGGGGATGTCTGACTTTATAAGAGTAACGTTTTGACAATCAGGATAATTCTGACAGCGTTTTTTTTTTGTCACAAGTTGTCCTTTATATGCATAGTAAAAGTAAGCCGATATCATTTGTTTTTTGTTTTTTTACAATACAAAAAATCATAACATTTAAAAAAATAAAGATTTTCTTTTGCTATTTTTATACTTTCTGACCAAATAGTTTATGAAACTAATACTTTCAGATGTCTACTTTATTTTGAAAGCATTTCTTTTGTTTTTAATTAACATTTTAAATGAATTAGAACCCTAACAATTTAACTTGACATTTTGAAAATGTTATAAATTTTAAAAACTGGACTCCTGAAGGTATTCGCTAGGGGATACAGTGAGTATTTTAACACCATAGTTTTTTGGCAGGAATTATTACGAAGTCATAAGGCGTTAAAAATTTGAAATTTGCATTTTTTCACAAATACATAATTTGTGGGGCATATTTTCTGTACATCGCTTCTGATATTGAAAGAAATGCATTTTATTGAGCTGCTCAGCTGTTTTATTGAGCTGTTTGGAAATACCCCTGCTTAGGCCATATTTGGTTCCTTGGCCGCGTGGTAGGACCCAGAAGGAGAGGAGCACCATTTGGCTTTCAGGGCATCATTTTAGGCTGAATGGATTATAGGCCGCACTTCAAGCCTGCAAAAGGTTTTAGCTGTCAGACCCATATAGAACCCCGACAAGTGACCCCATTTTGGAAACTACATCCCCTAAAGTATTCACCTAGACCAAAAGTGAGTACTTTGAGTCCTTTTCTTGTGGCTGGAACGGTTACAAAGTCAGTGGAAAAATGTAAATTCTCTTTTTTTCCCCACAAATGCATCATTTGTGGGACATATTTTTTGTACATTGTATCTTAAAAGTAGAAAATGTACCCCATATTTTATTACGCTGTTCATCCCGTGTTTGGTAATACCCCCGCTTAGGCCATATTTTGTTGCATGGCCACATGGTGGGACCCAAAAGGAGAGGAGCACCATTTGGCTTTCAGGATATCATTATACAAATTATAGGCCGCACTTCATCTTGCAAAGCAGTCTAGCTGACACTAGAATTCTACTGCGTCACTAGAATTCTACTGCGTCCCCAGAAGTGAACTAATTTTCGAAACTCCACTTGCTAAAGTATTCACCTAGGGCAGTGGTCGGCAAGCTGCGACTCGCGAGCCACATGCGGCTCTTCACGCACTTTAATGCGGCTCTTGCAGTGCGGTCGGGCCGAGGCGGCCGCCCATGCACACAGGTAACATAAAAGGGCCTGATACTAGTATCAGGCCCCTGTATGCAGAGCAGCAGCGGCCGCATAGTGCCGACCACTGCTGCATACTAAAAACTAGGGTGCCTCCAGCTGTTGTGAAACTACAAGTCCCAGCATGCCCGGACCGGCACATGCTGTCCGGGCATGCTGGTAGTTGTAGTTTCACAACAGCTGGAGGCCCCCTGGTTTTTAGTGTACAGTATTAGTTTTTACCTGCTCTGGCCGGCCCCCGCCTGCAGCCGCACACAGGAGCCGGCTCGGGAAGATAATCATAGGTTTTCCTATGCCGGACATCCCTGTGTCCCGAAAAATCTTTTCGGGACATAAGGATGTCCGCCGGTCACTTACCATTCCCCGCCTGCCGCGCGTCCTCCTCCGGTCCTCCTGTGGTCTTCCTGTGATACTCCACCTCTCTATGGTTGTACGCACAGGACCTCAGTGATGTCCCGTGCGTACAACCATAGAGGTGCAGGAGGACCGGAGGAAGATGCGCGCTGGCCGGTGCCTGGTAAGTGACCGGCGGCACGTCATCTTCAGTGTTCCGGTCACCGTTTCTCCGGTCCCGGCACCTACTGCTTTGGTCCATAGGCCATAGCAGTAGATGGTGACCCCGGGCCGGAGGAGCGGTGACCGGAACACTGTGGGGGGCAGTATACAGACATACAGCCTCCAGCCATACACTGTATATGATTTGAAGCTGTATGTCTGTGGGTGGGGGGGGGGGGGAGGGGGTTGAGCTGCCTACCATTGTGGGGGAACTATACTGCCAACTATTGTGGGGGAACTATACTGCCAACTATTGTGGGGAACTATTCTGCCAACTATTGTGGAGGGGAGCTGCCTACCATTGTGGGGGAACTATACTGCCAACCACTGTGGGGGAACTATACTGCCAACTATTGTGGGGGAACTATACTGCCAACTATTGTGGGGGGGGGAGCTGCCTACCATTGTGGGGGGACTATACTGCCAACTATTGTGGGGGAACTATAATGCCAACTATTGTGGGGGAACTATACTGCCAACTATTGTGGGGGGGGGGGGAGCTGCCTACCATTGTGGGGGAACTATACTGCCAACTATTGTGGGGGAACTATACTGCCAACTATTGTGGGGGGGAGCTGCCTACCATTGTGGGGGAACTATACTGCCAACTATTGTGGGGGAGCTATACTGCCAACTATTGTGGGGGAACTATACTGCCAACTATTGTGGGGGAACTATACTGCCAACTATTGTGGGGGAACTATACTGCCAACTATTGTGGGGGGGGGGGAGCTGCCTACCATTGTGGGGGAACTATACTGCCAACTATTGTGGGGGGGGAGCTGCCTACCATTGTGGGGGGGAGCTGCCTACTATTGTGGGGGGACTTCCTAATATTGGGGGGGGGGGGAAGCTGCCAACTATTGTGGGGGAGCTGCCTACTATTGTGAGGGAGCAGCCTAGTATTGTGGGGGAGCTGCCTACTATTGTGGGGGAGCGGCCTACTATTGTGGGGGAGCTCCTGACCTAATGTGGGGGAGCTGCTGACCTAATGTGGGGGAACTGCTGACCTAATGTGGGGGAGCTGCCTACTGTTGTGGGGGAACATGCTGCCTACCTAATGTGGGGGGAACTATACTGGAAAGTGTCACATTGATAGGTGGTGTCCTTCCGTATCCCCCTCTTGTGACACACTTTTTTCTGGGATTGTCCCTTCCTTCCAGTGTGGGGGACCTCACCTGGAAAGTGTTGGCCTGGGACGATCCTGGCACCTATAACTTCAGTTCCTTGGGAACTCCAATTGTGTGTGTGTGTGTGTGGGGGGGGGGGGGAGTGTGTAGTGTGTGTGTGCTTGGTGTAACTTTTGTATTTATCGGTGTGTGATTATAAGTCACACACTGTTGTATGTTGAAAAAAAATGCTGCGGCCCCCCCAAAAAAATGGGGCGGGGGGGGGGGCACAAAATGCAGTCCTCTTCTAAAACTCACCCTGCACTAATGAACACAGGAGGACATTTATTCAGCCCTGAGGGGCAAAGATCTCGGCAGAGGGGGTCCCTGGCTCCTTCTCACAGCTCTGTCTGCTGACTGAACTCGGTGGGTGAGCAGAGCTTCGAGAAGGGGGCATTAACCCCTCCTCTGCCAGCTGCTAGTGTTATCCTGAAGATCCTGTACAGCAACCAGCATGATAGACTCTACTCTCTTCCATAAAGATGCAAAGTCGCCAAGCACGTTTAGGATTGGTAGCTGTCTGTTGAAAAAGAAAGTCAGCTCTGAAACGATCGTAGGGGTGATTTCCCAGTGTGGTCATTTTACATATGGGTATTATTGATGCTTGGTCTGTTGTCCTTGTATGTTTACTGGCATTTGCACTTTACTTGTTGGGCATTTCCTTTTTTGTTGCTTCATGTTTACACACTGCCTTTGGCACATAATGTAACTACAGTATATATTTTTACCTTCCACCCTGGATATCTGAACAAGTCCAGTCTCTGAGTTGCTGCCATTTCTATTGCATTTGTTGTGTATGTTGTTTTTATCATTTATTTTTTTTATAAAAAATAGATTTTTATTGGTAAATTTCTGCAGCATCACCAATTCTTTGTAGGTTAGGAGTGTATATTGCTGCATATAGCAGATTTATATAGTCCTGAATGCTTATCTGCTTGGGAGTATGCATGGGTTCCTCCTCTAAATATAGCATTTAACCCACAATGTGATTTTGATTTTGTTCCCATGAAACACATGTAAACTCAGAAGCTGTGGGTACCCTGGATGTACTACTATGTGTTACCTCATGTAGGTTTCTGGTTTGTTCCTCAGTGTACGATGCGACTTGACTAAAAAGATTTAGACTTGACTGTAGACTGCACTTCTGCGCTAGCTAATGTCCAATATATATATATATATATATATATATATATATATATATATATACTTGCTTCAGGGGTCTTCATAGGAGTGTGCAATGGTAGGATATGCAAAGATCCTTTCCCTCACTTATGTTTCCTTGGATTCCCTGAGAAACTCAGAGGGCATCCAGAAATAAATCCCCAGACACAAGTCTGTTGCTAACTAGGCCTAGTGTACATTTGCAATAGGGCCTGTCGGATTTACCCTTTTCCCTAATGCTACCAGTTGTGGTACCTCTAATGCTACAAGTTGTGGTACCTCTACATTGTGCTGAAATATTGAAGTTTAAGGCAAACTCCCGCTAAAGGTAAGAGAGCTGCAGATGTGATGCTTCCCTACCAAAAGCCAGGGCTCGACTGAACATATTCTTTAAGATCCTCCCCATATCCCCGGGGATTGGGGTAGAGAAAGGAAATACCTCAGCCCATAGACTATAGGGTGGACATGCTACATATTACTTATTACCATAAGGCTTTTAGGTAAAGCATGTTACCCCCTACACTTACAACAGACGCAGTGCATGCAGACAATATATAAAGACAGAGAAAAATACACTTGCATTAAAATGAAATTAAAGAGATTGACTTAGGTCAAACTAGGAAATCTTTGAGGCTGCAGCCACCCGAACAGTGTTCAGAGTAGCAAATGGTGACTCCGCTCTGGGACACCAAATAGCTATATGTATTGGTGTGATTTGGGATCTATAGGAACACGTTTCTAATTTTATTTGCACAGATTTTGTATACTTCATAAAACCATCATAGCCCCCTGCATGACATTAGAGGTGCATCAAGGTATCTTATGAGTTCACAGATTTTTATGGGTGCATGCAACCCAAAACAATCACAAATCCATAATATAGTCACATGCACCAGTCTTAGCTTATCTTGAAGTTCATAACCCCTGCTGGTTTCCTATCAAGTGCAATGAAAACATACATTTTATTATGGGGTTAATATTACTTTCAAATGAACTGGAAAGTGCTGAAAATCAGCCTGTTCAGTAGAGAAGTGTTAGGTTACATCCTGACATTATGAAGAATGGTAATGGTGCTATCGATAGAGCTCAGTAATCTGTAAAGAATATGGAGTCATACATTATACGCACTTTAAATTACCATCTTTGTTAATTAGTCCAAGGGTGGAATTCACAGAAAGAACAATTTATCATTTTTGAATTAGTGCTACTGCTTGCTCCCTGTTCTCTCATTCTAATGTGGACAGACGCAGCTCAGAGCATGGGGAAAATAATTACATCCAGCAGAGTCATTGGGAAGCACAGAAAACAGGAATAGATGGAACCATCTGCAATTATGGTTCCGTAACTCCTAGGGTGTTCATACTTATTCCAGCTGTGGGACTGTGGATCAATGGTGTTTTTCCTGTTCTACATGTATTTTTTTCATTTTAGAGGTTCACTAAAGGTAAAATTTTGTAGTATAGTGGCATAGTTTGCAAGGCTTAAAAAAACATGTAACAATTGTTTACAACTAAAACCTTAGTAGGTGGCACTGGTCGTCCTTGGCTCCTGGCATTTCCCAGAGTGCAGTGAGGGATCATAAACATACATGCCGGTTAACAAATACGTTTGTTTATTCATTTTTTTGTTTACAAGTTCTTTATTTATAAAATGGCAAAAAGGAGGTAATTAAAATTTTTATTAACCCCTTAAGGACCAGGCCATTTTACACCTTAGGACCAGAGCGTTTTTTGCACATCTGACCACTGTCACTTTTAACATTAATAACTCTGGAATGCTTTTAGTTATCATTCTGATTCCGAGGTAGTTTTTTCGTGACATATTCTACTTTAACATAGTGGTAAAATTTTGTGGTAACTTGCATCCTTTCTTGGTGAAAAATCCCAAAATTTGATGAAAAAATTGAAAATTTAGCATTTTTCTAACTTTGAAGCTCTCTGCTTGTAAGGAAAATGGATATTCCAAATGAAAAAAATTTTGATTCACAAATACAATATGTCTACTTTATGTTTGCATCATAAAATTGATGTGTTTTTACTTTTGGAAAACATCAGAGGGCTTCAAAGTTCAGCAGCAATTTTCCAATTTTTCTCAAAATTTTCAAACTCACTATTTTTCAGGGACCAGTTCAGGTTTGAAGTGGATTTGAAGGATCTTCATCTTAGAAATTCCCCACAAATGACCCCATTATAAAAACTGCACCCCCTAAAGTATTCAAAATGACATTCAGTCAGCGTTTTAACCCTTTAGGTGTTTCACAGGAATAGCAGCAAAGTGAAAGAGAAAATTCACAATCTTCATTTTTTACACTCACATGTTCTTGTAGACCCAATTTTTTAATTTTTACAAGGGGTAAAAGGAAAAAATTTATACTTTTATTTGTAGTTCAATTTCTCTTGAGTAAGCACATACCTCATATGTCTATGTAAATTGTTCGGCAGGCGCAGTAGAGGGCTCGGAAGCGAAGGAACAACAAGGGGATTTTGGAGAGTACGTTTTTCTGAAATGGTTTTTGGGGGGCATGTTGCATTTAGGAAGCCCCTATGGTGCCAGAACAGCAAAAACAAAAAAAAACAAAAAAAAAAACACATGCCATACCATTTTGGAAACTAGACCCCTTGAGGAATGTGACAAGGAATTAAGTGAGCCTTAATTCCCCACAGGTGTTTCACGACTTTTGCATGTGTAAAAAAAAAAATTTTTTTCACTAAAATGTGTTTCCCCCCAAATTTCACAGTTTTGCAAGGGTTAATAGCAGAAAATACCCCCCAAAATTTGTCTGAGTATGGAGGTACCCCATAAGTTGACCTGAAGTGCACTACGGGCGAACTACACTGCTCAGAAGAGAAGGAGTCATATTTGGCTTTTTGAGAGCAAATTTTGCTCGGGGGGCATGTCGCATTTGGGAAGCCCCTATGGTGCCAGAACCGCAAAAAAAAACACATGGCATACCATTTTGGAAACTAAACCCCTTGAGGAATGTAACAAGGAATAAAGTGAGCCTTAATACCCCACAGGGGTTTCACGACTTTTGCATATGTAAAAAAAAAAAAAAATATTTTCACTAAAATGTGTGCTTCCCCCCAAAATTTCACATTTTTGCAAGGGTTAATAGCAGAAAAGACCCCCCAAAAGTTGTAACCCCATCTCTTCTGAGTATGGAAATACCCCATGTGTGGACGTCAAGTGCTCTGCTGGCGCACTACAATGCTCAGAATAGAAGGAGCGCCATTGAGCTTTTGGGAAAAAAATTGTTTGGAATGTAAGTCAGGGGCCATGTGCGTTTACAAAGCCTCCCGTGGTGCCAGAACAGTGGACCCCCCACATGTGACCCTATTTTGGAAACTATACCCCTCACAGAATTTAATAAGGGGTGCAGTGAGTATTTCCACCCCACTGGTGTTTGACAGAGCTTTGGAACAGTGGGCTGTGCAAATGAAAAAAAAAAATTTTCATTTTCACGGACCACTGTTCCAAAAATCTGTCAGACACCTGTGGGGCGTAAATGCTCACTGTACCCCTTATTACATTACGTGAGGGGTGTAGTTTCCAAAATGGGATCACATGTGGGTATTTATTTTTTTGCGTTTATGTCAGAACCGCTGTAAAATCAGCCACCCCTGTGCAAATCACCAATTTAGGCCTCAAATGTACATGGTGCGCTCTCTCTCCTGAGCCTTGTTGTACGCCCACAGAGCATTTTACGCCTACATATGGGGTATTTCCGTACTCAGGAGAAATTGCGTTACAAATTTTGGGGGTCTTTTTTTCCTTTTAATGCTTGTGAAAATAAAAAGTATGGGGCAACACCAGCATGTTAGTGTAAAATGTTTAATTTTTTTACACTAACAGGCTGGTGTAGCCCCAACTTTTCCTTTTCATAAGGGGTAAAAGGAGAAAAAGCCCCCCAAAATTTGTAGTGCAATTTCTCCCGAGTACGGAGATACCCCATATGTGGCCCTAAACTGTTTCCTTGAAATATGACAGGGCTCCGAAGTGAGAGAGCTCCATGCGCATTTGAGGACTAAATTAGGGATCGCATAGGATGGACATAGGGGTATTCTACGCCAGTGATTCCCAAACAGGATGCCTCCAGCTGTTGCAAAATTCCCAGCATGCCTGGACAGTCAGTGGCTGTCCGGAAATGCTGGGAGTTGTTGTATTGCAACAGCTGGAGGCTCCGTTTTGGAAATACTGCCATACAATACGGTTTTCATTTTTATTGGGGGGGGGGCAGTGTAAGGGGGTGTATATGTAGTGTTTTACCCTTTATTATGTGTTAATGTAGTGTAGTGTTTTTAGGGTACATTCGCTCTGGCGTGTTACGGTGAGTTTCTCGCTAGGAGTTTGAGCTGCGGCGAAAAATTTGCCCCAGCCCAAACTTGAAGCAGGAAACTTACTGTAAACCTGCCCGTGTGAATGTACCCTGTACGTTCACATGGGGGAGCAAACCTCCAGCTGTTTCAAAACTACAACTCCCAGCATGTACTGACAGACCGTGCATGCTGGGAGTTGTACTATTGCAACAGCTGGAGGCACACTGGTTGGAAAACCTTCAGTTAGGTTCTGTTACCTAACTCAGTATTTTCCAACCAGTGTGCCTCCAGCTGTTGCAAAACTACAACTCCCAGCATGTACTGATCGCCGAAGGGCATGCTGGGAGATGTAGTTATGCAATAGCTGGAGGTATGCAACTACAACTCCCAGCATGCAGAGACAGCTGATTGCTGTTTGGACATGCTGGGATTTGCAGTTTTGCAACATCTGGAGGGCTACAGTTTTAGAGAACACTGCAAAGTGATCTCCAAGCTGTGGTCCTCCAGCTGTGGCAAAACTACAATTCCCAGCATGCCCTGACAGCAAACAGTTGTTTGGGCATGCTAGGAGTTGTAGTTTTGCAAGATCTGGAGGGCTACAGTTTAGGGACCACTATATAGTGGTCTCAAACTGTAGCCCTCCAGCTGTTGCAAAACTACATATTCCAGCATGCCCAAACAGCTGTCTGGGCATGCTGGGAGTTGTAGTTTTGCAACATCTGGAGGGCTACAGTTAGAGACCACTGTATAATGGTCTCAAACTGTACCCTCCAGATGTTGCTAGGCAACTCACCAGCTTCCGTCGGATCCAGCCGCACGTCATCGCCGCCCGCCGATCTCCGTCGCCCACAGCCTCCGTCAACCCGCCCGGATCGGTAAGTGGATCTTCGGCGCCCGTCCCCGTCGTTTCCCCGTCCTATTGTAGGAGGGCAGGAAGGCGAAAACGAAAGTTAACCCCCCCCGCCCCCGATTTGCTATTGGTGGTCGCGTCTAGACCACCAATAGCAGGGATAGGAGGGGTGGCACCCCTGCCACCTCACTCCTATGCCTTCAAGGGGATCGGGGTTGTCTTAGACACCCACGATCCCCCTTACATTCCGGGTCACCGGGTCACTATAGACCCGTAATGACCCGGAATCGCGCAAATCGCAAGTGTGAATTCACTTGCGATTTGCCGCGATTGCCGACATGGGGGGGTCTGATGACCCCCCTGGGCATTTGCACGGGATGCCTGCTGAATGATTTCACCAGGCATCCCGCTCTGATCCCCGCCCGGCGCACGGTGGGGACCAAAACTGCCCATGACGTAACTGTACGTCCTTGGTCCTTAAGACCTAGGGTGTCGGGACGTAACGTTACGTCATCGGTCCTGTAGGGGTTAATGTACAATTATATAAAATCAACTACTTTCAGAAATTACTGATTCTTCTTGTAAAGATCTAGTAGAGTTATATGGAGAGATTTATCAAAACCTGTCCAGAGGAAAAGTTGCTGAGTTGCCCATAGCAATAGATTACTTCTTCCATTTTTCAGAGGCCTTTTCAGAAAGGAAAGAAGCGATCTGATTGGTTGCTATGGGCAACTCAGCAACTTTTCCCCTGGACAGCTTATGATAAATCTCCCCATATACCCTGGCAAAAAAGTTAACAAATTAGTTCTCCTCCAGAAGGCACCTATTGTGCCACCGATCATTCTTTGGAACCACATTAATCTGTATGAGGAATCAAATGATTTCTTCTAAAAGTCCCCTAAGGGGATTATAAGTGTAAAAAAACAAAGTTTAAAAAAGTTTAAAAACTCACACATTAACTCCTTCCTTATTAAAAGTTTAAATTACCCCCATTTTCCCAAATTCCATATAAAAAATATATAAACATAATAAAAAAAAAAACATATGTGGTATAGCCGCATGTGTAAATGTCAGAACAATAAAAATATAAGGTTAATTAAACCACACGGTCACTGGCGTAGATGTAAAAAAATTCAAAAGTCCAAAATTGCATTTTTGGTCACTTTTTATACCCTAAAAAAATGTATCAAAAGTGAACAAAATGTCCTTTCAAAACAATCATGGTACAGATAAAAACTTCAGATCACAGCGCAAAAAATTAGCCCTCATACTACCCCATATACGGAAAAATGAAAAAGTTATTGGGGTCAGAATACGACAATTTTAAACATATTAATTTTAATGCATGTAGTTCTATTTAATTAATAAGTAATAAAATAAAGAAAACCTATATGAATTGGGTATCATTGGAACCGTATGGACCTACAAAATAAATATATGGTGTCATTTTTACAAAAAGTTCACTGCATAGAATCGGAAGCCCCCAAAAGTTACAAAATGGCTTTTTTTTTTCAATTATGCCCCCCAAATATGTCTGTAGGTGCAAAATTTTAAGCATTATTATTTTTAGAAAGATAAAAGTGCAAAAACAGAAAAACCCGTGGTCCTTAAGGGGTTAAATTACCTATCCTATGTTTGTTGTTGACATATAAGTAACATGTGTACCAAGTTTCATGTTAAAATCTTTAGCCGTTTGGAAGTGATGCTGGAACATACACACGTACATACATACATATGGTAACCCACGGTGTATGGTGGGACCACGGGGTGTAGCGGTGTAGGTGGAGGGGCAAGATGGTATTAACCCCTGGGGCAAAGTGTTATTAACCCCTAATGTTCGTGACGCCAGAGTGATTTTTGGGTACCGGAACCACATGAACGGTCTCTCCGCTATTCCAATGGCTAGGTAGTGAAAGGAGAGTACACAACCAGTTATAGTTTGGAGGCTTTACTGAGTTTAGATAGATGTTATTATCTTCACAGCTAGGCCAGATTCCCAGAGATGTGGCCAGGAGCAAAGAAGGACCTCACAGCTTGCTGGCACCAATTAGACTGATAATAGACTTTAGATAATTATCTTGAGGCATGACTTTAGACCAAACTTGACTATGGGTAGTGACAGCAGACATAGACTTTTGACTTACTTGAATGACTAGCTTTGGTGCCTTCAGGGTGCTGGTCATTAGCACTGAGGTATCTGGTGTTGGCTGGTCTCAGTAAAGACTGATGGTAAAGAGAGAGAATTGTAATGGCTGGCCCCTTATATAGACCGAGGCTGAGCCAAAGCCCTTTGGTCAAGCGGTCGGGTCATAGGTAAAGCTGGTGCTCTCTGGATAACATCATGTGATAACATAACATATAACATGTGACATTTCACAGGTCCTTTAGACAACATTTCACAGCATCCCACAGGTCCTTTATAATAACTATACATTAGGACACTGACTATCCATAAAATAAAATAGATAACAGTACAGTAACAGCAGAGGAGACACTGCAGGAGAGCCCCCAGGCCACTGAGGGACTAAACCTGACAGGGCCTAAGGGTAGTATAGAACCATGTTATGTACTGGGACATTACATACATACATACACACACACACATACACACACACACACACACGTTGAGTCATATATATATATATATATATATATATATATATATATATATATATAGTTAGGGGGTAGTCAGCACATAGGTCATTTAGATCTTGTGATCATTAGTGTTGAGCGGCATAGGCCATATTCGAATTCGCGAATATTCGCGAATATATGGACGAATATTCGTCATATATTCGCGAATATTCGCATATTCGTTATATTCTCGTTTTATTTTCGCATATGCGAAAATTAACATATGTGAAAATTAGCATACTCGAAAATTCGCATATGCGAAAATCAGCATATACTAGTTTTCGCATATACGAATTTTCGCACGCCAGTCTCACACAGTAGTATTAGAGCCTTCTTTACACCACACAAGCTGGAAGCAGAGAGGGGTGATCACTGTGATGTGTACTGTGAAGAAAAAAAAAAAAAAAAAAAAAAAGAATATTCGTAATTACGAATATATAGCGCTATATTCGCGAATTCGCGAATATGCGATATTCGCGAATAATATTCGAATTGCGAATATTCGCGAGCAACACTAGTGATCATATGCACTTTTTTACACATGGTGGACGTTATGGCATTTTCTCTCTGTAATGTTTTGTAATAATTTATTCTGAAACTGGTCATTTGGATATTTGCAATAATTTTTACAATATTATTATTTTTTGCTGGGAGGTGTAGTTCAGTGATTATTTACATCCGGTATGGGGTTTTGTATGTATTTTAATCGATTTTAATTGTTTGTGTACTGTTTTTGTGCAATAAAGATTTTTATTTTTGCACAACCTTGTTGGGAGTGTATCATTAGTATAGTAGCCAGTTTTTCTGTCTTCTCAATTTATGTAATTTTTGGCTTCTTGCTTGCACTCATGTACATATAGGCTTTGCCCGTCGCCTTTTTTGTTGAAATGCCAGCCACTGTCTACGTCCATATCTGACACTTTATAGAGCTTTGAGGTTATCAACCAAACCAGCGACAACCATCTATAGATGTCAATATTTGATCATTGCTCCCCATCAGTACAGGATATCTAATTTCCATATGGGCTTTAGGATAGCACCGATTCCATTTGAGGACTATAGCTGCTAGGGAGCTAAGAGGGTATGGGTCTCTGGCTTCCTTGTTGATTAAAACTAATGCAGTAATAAGTATTGCATGATTATTTGTTCAACTTGTTTCTCATTTTTGCCCATAACCGTAAGACTTGACTGGTCTTGCCAAAATCAGAAGGGTTGGCAAACGTGTCTTATGTGTATGGTGGCCTCAATAAGGTTTTCCCAGGAATTGAAAATATTGTCGTTCAAAACAGACTGGAGGTGGTCGGACACTGAAAACAGCAAGTCATCTGTGTTAGATGATTTGCGTAACTCCCGTTAACTTTAATGAGGCTGTTCAAATGATATTGCCCTGGTAGCTATGGAAGTTACACAAACATGGTAGCTGTTTGCACAGCTTCTATTAATGTCAATGGTGAGTCGTCTGTTTTCACTGTCCGAACATCTCTGCTGAGCCCATCCAGATGGCCAGGTGGCTATATTTTCCAATTTTAAAAAACTCCTTTCCCCCTGGATAGAGGATAATATGTCTGATCACGGGGTCTCACCGCCGGGACTCCCGTGATCTCCTTGCAGCACCCAGCATTCTGAACATTAGGTTCAGAATGCTGGGTTTGGGTGGCCGTGGTTGTGATGTCATGCCACGCCATGTCCCACCCCCTTCCATAGACATGAATGGAGGAGGCGTGGCAAGAAGTCATGGGACCCCTTTGGATAGGGGATAAGATATCTAGGGGCAGAGTATTTCTTTAAGGGTACTCTAGTGGAGCCAACCAACCCTGATAGATAAATGATGTATATTTTATATTTGTCCACCTGAATCTAATGAATAGATAATATTTTATTTCCTTACATCTATGAAATCTACAACTAGTTAATTCATTATGGCTATTGTTAAATTGTAAACACTTATATTCAAATTCAGAGCAGAGCATGCACTATATAAGCAGACCATGTCAGTGTGCAGTAAATGAAATAACAGGAGAATTTATTCCATATTCTTATGATAATTTGCATGCTTTATTCAAATGCAAAATACCATCGTCTTTGGTGACTCATTTTCCTCCTTTGAGACTTGGTGAAGTGTACTTGTAGATAGCAAATGAGCATATTACTTGGCATACCAGCAGTGAGTGTGAAGTGAGTTGTCAGTGGTCATTAAATGTATTATTTCTGAAGTTATATACAGTAAGGATGTCTGCAAGAGAGGAATAGCTCCTTATCTTTACAAACTAAAAGTATACTTTTAACATAATCGGAGGATCTCAATGTTGTGAACTTCCACAAAAAACCTTCATTACCAGCAGAGATTTTACATTGCAATACACAATGGAAAGTGATTTTGTGAGGTAAAGTGACTTAGGTGTCTATGACTAATTTCTTATATAATGGACTTGTGCAAAATATTCATAAAATTATACAAATTTACATAAGAATATCTCTACATATTGCCATTAGTACCATTCTTTTTCAATGACTTCAACTTCTTCAACTCCATACAATCCAGAACATAATCTGGACTAGCACTGTTCTGTGCTCACTCCTGTCCTATCAGAGAAGCCTGCAGTGATTGGAATGGAGAGATCCAGCTCTCAGGGAGGAACATGAGTCATGAGGTGTTAGGACATGTCCCCTCCAGGGCAAAAAATAACAAACCAAGTGGGCAGCAGATAGAAGGTACTTGTGAGAGAAATATAGGTGTTAGACACATTATATGTACATGATTAGGATATTGTACTAGCATATAACTTTTTTTTTGTGGGATATGAAAGGAATGCTTTAATGGGAAGTACCATAAATGTATGGTGCAAAAATAACTCAAGATAAGAAACTTAACCTGCAGAAGGTTTCAGCATTATAGAGGAGGATTCATTGCTCAGTTTCCCACTTTATGTTCAAAAAGAGAGATATACTCTGTGAGGGCATACAGTACACTGCATAAAAGGCAAATCATTTGCATGGCCACTATGGATGCTGGATTGTAGAGTTCTTGCTTGTTAAGTTCTCTGGTTTTGTTGTTGTCAGCTTATTTCACTTTAGACAATGTTGTCCTGTTTATTTGTTGTCATTCATTCTCCTTTGTTTGAGCTCTTTTTGAGCCATCCTGCATGACAATTGCCTATATCAGCTCCTCTCATCTTGTGGTAAGTTGCCATTTTAATATTGTTTCTGACATTGAACAGTGCTTGTATAAATTCCATGCACTACTGCAAACTGGTCTCCCTCTTCTGCCCTACTATAAGTCCTGTGGGTATCTGAATACCGGGCGCCATTGGTGGGACACAGGAAAGGCAACTGTTAAAGGTGAATCCTGGTTCTTCAGTGCAGCAACCTGTCAGTGTCATTCCAGGCCATATCACTCACAGGATCTACTCATGTTACCATGTTCAACTGATTACTGTCAAGATTCCGGCTGGCAGGAGGTGGATCCTCTGTGCCAGAGAGGGATTGGCGTGGACCGTGCTAGTGGACCGATTCTAAGTCACTACTGGTATTCACCAGAGCCCGCCGCAAAGCGGGATGGTCTTGCTGCGGCGGTAGTGACCAGGTCGTATCCACTAGCAACGGCTCAACCTCTCTGACTGCTGAAGATAGGCGCGGTACAAGGGAGTAGACAGAAGCAAGGTCGGACGTAGCAGAAGGTCGGGGCAGGCAGCAAGGATCGTAGTCAGGGGCAACGGCAGGAGGTCTGGAACACAGGCTAGGAACACACAAGGGAACGCTTTCACTGGCACAATGGCAACAAGATCCGGCGAGGGAGTGCAGGGGAAGTGAGGTATACATAGGGAGTGCACAGGTGAACACACTGATTAGAACCACTGCGCCAATCAGCGGCGCAGTGGCCCTTTAAATCGCAGAGACCCGGCGCGCGCGCGCCCTAGGGAGCGGGGCCGCGCGCGCCGGGACAGGACCGAAGGAGAGCGAGTCAGGTACGGGAGCCGGGGTGCGCATCGCGAGCGGGCGCCACCCGCATCGCGAATCGTATCCCGGCTGGAGGCGGTATCGCAGCGCACCCGGTCAGTGGATCTGACCGGGGCCCTGCAGAAGCGAAAGTGTAGCGAGCGCTCCGGGGAGGAGCGGGAACCCGGAGCGCTCGGCGTAACAGTACCCCCCCCCCTTGGGTCTCCCCCTCTTCTTGGAGCCTGAGAACCTGAGGACCAGATTTTTATCTAGGATATTGTCCTCAGGTTCCCAGGATCTCTCTTCAGGACCACAGCCCTCCCAGTCAACCAAAAAGAAGGTTTTTCCTCTGACCTTTTTGGAGGCCAGTATCTCCTTTACGGGAAAGATGTCTGAAGAACCGGAGACAGGAGTGGGAGAGATAAGTTTAGGAGAGAAACGGTTGATGATGAGTGGTTTAAGAAGAGAAACGTGAAAGGCATTAGGAATACGAAGAGAAGGAGGGAGAAGAAGTTTATAAGAGACAGGATTAATCTGGCACAAAATTTTGAAAGGACCAAGATAGCGTGGTCCCAATTTGTAGCTGGGAACACGGAAGCGGACATATTTAGCGGAGAGCCATACCTTGTCTCCGGGAGAAAAAATGGGGGGAGCTCTTCTTTTCTTATCAGCAAACTTCTTCATGCGTGATGAAGCCTGTAAGAGAGAATTTTGGGTCTCTTTCCATATGGTGGAAAGATCACGAGATATTTCATCCACAGCGGGTACACCAGAGGGCAAGGGAGTAGGGAGGGGGGGAAGAGGGTGACGGCCGTACACCACGAAAAATGGGGATTTGGAAGAAGATTCAGAAACTCTGAAGTTATACGAGAATTCGGCCCATGGTAGAAGATCTGCCCAGTCATCCTGGCGGGAGGAAACAAAATGCCGTAAATAATCACCCAGGACCTGGTTAATTCTTTCTACTTGCCCATTGGATTGAGGATGATAAGCAGAAGAAAAGTTTAATTTAATCTTGAGTTGTTTACAGAGAGCCCTCCAGAATTTAGACACGAATTGGACGCCTCTATTCGAGACGATCTGCGTGGGCAACCCGTGAAGACGAAAAATGTGTACAAAAAATTGTTTTGCCAACTGAGGCGCAGAAGGAAGACCAGGAAGAGGGATGAAATGTGCCATCTTGGAGAATCGATCAACGACCACCCAAACAACAGTGTTGCCACGGGATGAGGGTAAGTCTGTAATAAAGTCCATACCAATCAGAGACCAAGGCTGTTCGGGAACAGGCAGAGGATGAAGAAGACCAGCGGGCTTCTGGCGAGGAGTCTTATCCCGGGCACAGACAGTGCAGGCTTGCACAAAATCCACAACATCCGTCTCAGGAGTCGGCCACCAATAGAAACGAGAGATGAGTTGCACGGATTTCTTGATGCCCGCATGACCTGCGAGATGGGAGGAGTGACCCCATTTGAGGATTCCGAGGCGTTGGCGTGGGGAGACGAAGGTCTTCCCTGGAGGAGTTTGCCTGATGGAGGCTGGAGAAGTGGAGATCAGGCAGTCAGGAGGAATGATGTGTTGCGGAGAGAGCTCTACTTCCGAGGCATCCGAGGAACGAGAGAGAGCATCGGCCCTAATGTTCTTATCGGCAGGCCGAAAGTGAATTTCAAAATTAAATCGGGCAAAGAACAGAGACCACCTGGCCTGGCGAGGATTCAGCCGTTGGGCAGACTGGAGATAGGAGAGGTTCTTGTGATCGGTGTAAATAATAACTGGAAATCTTGATCCCTCCAGCAGATGCCTCCATTCCTCAAGTGCTAATTTAATGGCTAGTAGCTCTCGATCCCCGATGGAGTAGTTCCTCTCCGCCGGAGAGAAGGTCTTAGAAAAAAAACCACAAGTAACAGCATGCCCGGAAGAATTTTTTTGTAGAAGGACCGCTCCAGCTCCTACTGAGGAGGCATCAACCTCCAATAGGAAGGGTTTAGATGGGTCAGGTCTGGAGAGCACGGGAGCTGAAGAAAAGGCAGACTTGAGCTGTTTAAAGGCGTCTTCCGCTTGAGGAGGCCATGACTTAGGATTGGCATTCTTTTTGGTTAAAGCCACGATAGGAGCCACAATGGTGGAAAAATGTGGAATAAATTGTCTGTAATAATTGGCGAACCCCAAAAAACGTTGGATAGCACGGAGTCCGGAGGGGCGTGGCCAATCTAAGACGGCAGAGAGTTTGTCTGGATCCATTTGTAGTCCCTGGCCAGAGACCAAGTATCCTAGGAAAGGAAGAGATTGACATTCAAACAGACATTTCTCCATTTTGGCATAAAGTTGATTGTCACAAAGTCTCTGAAGAACCATGCGTACATGCTGGCGGTGTTCTTCTAGGTTGGCAGAAAAAATCAGGATATCGTCCAGATACACAACAACACAGGAATATAAGAGATCACGAAAAATTTCATTAACAAAGTCTTGGAAGACGGCAGGGGCGTTGCACAGGCCAAAGGGCATGACCAGATACTCAAAGTGTCCATCTCTAGTGTTAAATGCCGTTTTCCATTCATCCCCCTCTCTGATGCGGATGAGATTATAAGCACCTCTTAAGTCCAGTTTGGTAAAGATGTGGGCACCTTGGAGGCGATCAAAGAGTTCAGAGATGAGAGGTAGAGGGTAGCGGTTCTTTACCGTGATTTTATTAGGACTGCGGTAGTCAATGCAAGGACGTAGGGAGCCATCTTTTTTGGACACAAAGAAAAATCCGGCTCCGGCAGGAGAGGAGGATTTGCGGATAAAGCCCTTTTTTAAATTTTCCTGGATGTACTCAGACATAGCAAGAGTCTCTGGGGCAGAGAGAGGATAAATTCTGCCCCGGGGTGGAGTAGTGCCCGGGAGGAGGTCAATAGGACAGTCATAAGGCCTGTGAGGAGGTAGAGTCTCAGCTTGTTTTTTGCAAAAAACATCCGCAAAGTCCATATAGGCCTTAGGGAGACCGGTTACAGGGGGAACCACAGGGTCACGGCAAGGAGTACTGGTAACCGGTTTAAGGCAGTCCTTGAAAGAAGAGGGACCCCAACTCTTGATCTCCCCTGTGGACCAATCCAGGGTTGGGGAATGGTGTTGAAGCCAGGGTAGTCCAAGGAGAATTTCGGAAGTGCAATTGGAGAGGACCAAAAACTCAATTTTTTCGTGGTGAGGTCCGATGCACATTAGGAGGGGTTCCGTGCGGTAACGCACGGCACAGTCCAATCTTTCATTGTTAACGCAATTGATGTAGAGAGGTCTGGCGAGACTGGTCACTGGGATGTTGAACCTGTTGATGAGAGAGGCCAAAATAAAGTTTCCTGCAGATCCGGAGTCCAAGAAGGCCTTAGTGGAGAAGGAGAAGGTAGAGGCAGATATCCGCACAGGCACAGTAAGACGTGGAGAAGCAGAGTTGACATCAAGGGCTGTTTCACCTTTGTGCGGAGTCAGCGTACGTCTTTCCAGGCGGGGAGGACGGATAGGACAATCCTTCAGGAAGTGTTCGGTACCGGCACAGTACAGGCAGAGATTCTCCATGCGGCGTCGTGTCCTCTCTTGAGGTGTCAGGCGAGACCGGTCAACTTGCATAGCCTCCACGGCGGAAGGCACAGGAACGGATTGCAGAGGACCAGAGGAGAGAGGAGCCGGGGAGAAAAAACGCCTCGTGCGAACAAAGTCCATATCCTGGCGGAGCTCCTGACGCCTTTCGGAAAAACGCATGTCAATGCGAGTGGCTAGATGAATGAGTTCATGTAGGTTAGCAGGAATTTCTCGTGCGGCCAGAACATCTTTAATGTTGCTGGATAGGCCTTTTTTAAAGGTCGCGCAGAGGGCCTCATTATTCCAGGAAAGTTCTGAAGCAAGAGTACGGAATTGCACGGCGTACTCGCCAACGGAAGAATTACCCTGGACCAGGTTCAGCAGGGCAGTCTCAGCAGAAGAGGCTCGGGCAGGTTCCTCAAAGACACTTCGAATTTCCGAGAAGAAGGAGTGTACAGAGGCAGTGACGGGGTCATTGCGGTCCCAGAGCGGTGTGGCCCATGACATAGCTTTTCCAGACAGAAGGCTGACTACGAAAGCCACCTTAGACCTTTCAGTAGGAAACTGGTCCGACATCATCTCCAAGTGCAGGGAACATTGTGAAAGAAAGCCACGGCAAAACTTAGAGTCCCCATCAAATTTATCCGGCAAGGATAGTCGTAGGCCTGAGGCGGCCACTCGCTGCGGAGGAGGTGCAGGAGCTGGCGGAGGAGATGATTGCTGAAGCTGTGGTAGTAGCTGCTGTAGCATCACGGTCAGTTGAGACAGCTGGTGGCCTTGTTGCGCTATCTGTTGTGACTGCTGGGCGACCACCGTGGTGAGGTCGGCGACAACTGGCAGAGGAACTTCAGCGGGATCCATGGCCGGATCTACTGTCACGATGCCGGCTGGCAGGAGGTGGATCCTCTGTGCCAGAGAGGGATTGGCGTGGACCGTGCTAGTGGACCGGTTCTAAGTCACTACTGGTATTCACCAGAGCCCGCCGCAAAGCGGGATGGTCTTGCTGCGGCGGTAGTGACCAGGTCGTATCCACTAGCAACGGCTCAACCTCTCTGACTGCTGAAGATAGGCGCGGTACAAGGGAGTAGACAGAAGCAAGGTCGGACGTAGCAGAAGGTCGGGGCAGGCAGCAAGGATCGTAGTCAGGGGCAACGGCAGGAGGTCTGGAACACAGGCTAGGAACACACAAGGGAACGCTTTCACTGGCACAATGGCAACAAGATCCGGCGAGGAAGTGCAGGGGAAGTGAGGTATACATAGGGAGTGCACAGGTGAACACACTGATTAGAACCACTGCGCCAATCAGCGGCGCAGTGGCCCTTTAAATCGCAGAGACCCGTCGCGCACGCGCCCTAGGGAGCGGGGCCGCGCGCGCCGGGACAGGACCGATGGAGAGCGAGTCAGGTACGGGAGCCGGGGTGCGCATCGCGAGCGGGCGCCACCCGCATCGCGAATCGTATCCCGGCTGGAGGCGGTATCGCAGCGCACCCGGTCAGTGGATCTGACTGGGGCGCTGCGGGAGCGAGAGTGTAGCGAGCGCTCCGGGGAGGAGCGGGAACCCGGAGCGCTCGGCGTAACAATTACAAACTCTTTTGCCTCCTTCACACTGCTTGTGTTACATGGCCTCAGTACCTTCTATATATATATTTATATATATATATATATATATATATATATATATATATATATATATATATATCATTACCTAGTGCTGATTTACAACATTAATTCTTGAGATTCAACACTCTTGGCAATAATGTAAATGTATGTCATTGTTTTAATTCCCATTTCCTCCTCCAGTCCATATATTGTTGATTTTAATTTTGTCCCATATTATCTTTATGTGATGGGTCATAAAACTAGCATTTTACTGTAAAATATTACAATGTGTTCTGTTTTCATTAGTTCTAACATATATTGTCTAACTGTTAAAACAATAGTTTTAAAGTGATGTCATGGTCATCCTTCTAACTTTTATTCTATTGTGACTGATACAATACAAACTTTTTGCATTGATACCATTACTGTTACTATCATGTATCTCTGCATTGTGCTGCGTATTATGTGTACTGTATGGGATAAGCGGGCATATGTAGATTTCATTATTTATTACTGTAATAATTATACAGATGGTCTAAAGAAGGTTTGCTGACCAAAACACATTCGCCACCTGCCTGATCTGCCATAAAGAGTCTAAGAAAATTAATTACAGTGCTTAACTGAATCCTGGAGTGTGCAGAAGTTGTAATTACAATGAAAGGAGTTTTCTGATTGTGGATATGGGCAGCATATTGCTAGAACATGTCACCAATGTTCAATTGAAGGGGTCTGACCAATATGTCAGCAGGCAATTGCCAGTATAAACTGGCAGCGGTTATAAGTAAGTGCCACTTTGCCTTGTTTTGGTTCTGCTAAAAATTTTTCCAGAAGGCCTTGTGGTCAGCCATCTGAGCCCTACATG
Source organism: Hyla sarda (assembly GCF_029499605.1). NCBI lineage: Eukaryota > Metazoa > Chordata > Amphibia > Anura > Hylidae > Hyla > Hyla sarda. Next base: position 223,355,544 of record NC_079194.1, on the reverse strand, counting down.
CATACTCTAGTAAGAGCTGGGGGGGAGATTAAGTGACAGTACTTTCCTAGTATTACAAATACCAGGGATCATCTTTCTATATTGTCTTGTCTTTTTGTCTTTGTATCCTAATGTCCTCTTGTTTGTACTAGGGTCAATTTTGAAGGTTAGTTTTTTTTTCAGGCACAGTAAGCATCAGTGGTGTCTAGTTTTAATATTAGAGTTAAGGTCTATAGGGAAAGATTCAGGGGAAGTTAGTTAGGGTCACTTATTATATCTTGTTTCCGTTCATGATTCAGGTCTTAACTGCCACGTACATCACTTGTGCTACCATTATCTGTTCCCACATTATTCTAGTTCTGGTGCCTTTCTGTTCTTTTTAATTGTTACCTACTTGCATTGATACATGCTTTATATATTTGTTCTTGTTATGTTTTTAACACTTGAGCCCTACTGTAAGTCCTGGGGGTATCTGTGTACTAGGAGCCACTGTTAGGATTCAGGAACGGCAACTGCTATAGGTGAAGTCCACTTTTGCTATCTTGTGAAAATCTGTTATACCTAGCACTAGTGTTGAGAAAACCGAACCCATAGAACCTGGATAGGAAATGTTTTATTTGGTGCAAAAGTGAACATTGGCTGGTTTTAGTCATGAAGTTATCCTGGTCTTATTCCTTTAAACACTGAAAAACAAAGTTGGTAAAAAGAAGAACAAAGGAAATAAAATAAAAAGATGCCATACTTAACTCCAGCAACCTCTGTTGGAAGAAGCAGAAAGTTTCTGAAAAACGTTTTGCTTCTAGGTGGGAAACCCAGTTTACAGGATGGGCCGTTTATATGGATACACCTTAATAAAATGGGAATGGTTGGTGATATTAATTTCCTGTTTTTGGCACATTAGTATATGTGAGGAGGAAAACTTTTCAAGATGGGTGGTGACCATGGCGGCCATTTTGAAGTCGGCCATTTTGAATCCAACTTTTGTTTTTTCAATAGGAAGAGGGTCATATGACACATCAAACTTATTGGGAATTCACAAGAAAAACAATGATATGCTTGGTTGTAACGTAACTTTATTCTTTCATGAGTTATTTACAAGTTTCTGACCACTTATAATATGTGTTCAATGTGCTGCCCATTGTGTTGGGTTGTCAATGCAACCCTCTTCTCCCACTCTTCACACACTGATAGCAACACCGCAGGAGAAATGCTAGCACAGGCTTCTAGTATCCGTAGTTTCTGGAACCGCATAAATCAGCATAGATATTCCCTAAACCCAGATCTGCCGGTCTCTAAACATTTTTTAGAGGCCGGCCACCCTGAAAAAGATCTAAGGTTTACACTCCTAGACCATACCCCTCCTTTAAAATATGGGGGGGGGGGGGGGTCGTACAAGTATACTAAAGAAGCAAGAATTATGTTGGATATATGCACTTAACTCCCTTCGCCCACACAGGCTTAATGTGGAATTTGTTGTTACACCTAATATCCTAAATGTATCTGGCTGAGATTTTCCTAGATTCTTATTACCAGTTTATAACATCTAGTGATATGTATATTTTTTTTATAAAGCTGATTTTTAATCGATATATCTTTGTTTTTACTGTTTTCAGTAAACCACTGGCAGGCGCACATTTACATTGCGCAGCTTGCCAGTACACATCATGGTAATTCATGATACATATTCGCATCTGCGCATGCGCCTTGGACACCAGGAGAGCCGTTACTATGGTGTCAGTGTTGCTGTCTTGTGATTGGTCCTTGAATCTAGTGAGTCATAGGCACGCATGTGCACGGACTCACAGAACGGCGTGGAATGCCAATGGATCATCTTGCGCCATTACAGTACAAGCTGTCATGCCTGGTAACACATGTATGTATGCTCCGCCTTCCTCTTTATTAATTTAGAACACAATTAATGTTATTGCACTTAAATATATGCACTTTCTGTCAGGATGTTAAACACTTTAGACACTTTGGGGGAGATTTATCAAAACCTGTGGAGAGGCAAAGTTGCCCAGTTGCCCATAGCAACCAATCAGATGGCTTCTTTCATTTTTCATAGGCCTTGTTAAGAATGTAAGAAGTGATCCGATTGGTTGCTATGGGCAACTCAGCAACTTTGCCTCTCCACAGGTTTTGATCAATCTCCCCCTTTATGTACAAGTAACATCCTGACATATAAGTTAAGCACTTTCTGAGAAACCATGTATTTTGAGATGCATGTACCTTTTAATGTTGAGCGGCATAGGCCATATTCGAATTCACGACATTTCGCGAATATATGGATGAATATTCGTCATATATATTCGCTAAATTTGCATTTTCGTAATATTCGCATTTTTTCGCATATGCGAATTTACGCATATGCGAAAAAATGCGAATATTACGAAAATGCATATTCGTATATGTGAAAATTCGCATATGTGAAAAATGTATGAACTTTATACCAAGTATGCCAGTGTAACTTGATAGAAGCAGCAGAAGGGAGGGATCAATATTGGTGAATATTCGCATATGCGAAAATTCGCAAATGCGAATATTCGCTCGGCGGTCTCACACAGTAGTATTAGAGCCTTCTTTAGACCACACAAGCTGGAAGCAGAGAGGGATGATCACTGTGATGTGTACTGTGAAAAAAAAAGCGAATATTCATAATTTCGAATATATAGTGCTATATTCGCGAATATTTGCGAATTTACGAATATGCGATATTCGCAAATAAAATTAGAATTTCGAATATTCGCGAGCAACACTAGTACCTTTATGATGTTTTTACACAATGTCTTTATCATGTTAAGTGATTGATTACTGTATTCCACATGTACAAATACTCTGTCAGTATCACTGATGTTAAGCTTGAGAAAGGCTGCAAGTGGGCAGCCGAAACATCGCTATCGCTAATAAATTTCAGGGTAATTCCACGTATTTTGGAGTACTGCAGAATTCTTTATGGTATGTATATATATATATATATATATATATATATATATATATATATATATATGACAAATACATATATTTTGAATTTTTCAAAAAATATGCTTTTATATATATATATATATATATATATATATATATATATATATATATAAAAGCATATTTTTTGAAAAATTAAATTCGGCCGATTTGCAGAATTTCCCGAAAAAAATTTGATTTGGGTCGAATTTATTTGCAGCAAAATTGTTACGCCTAGCGCTCCGGGTCCCCGCTCCTCCCCGGAGCGCTCACTGCGTCTCTCTCCCTGCAGCGCCCCGGTCGGTCCCGCTGACCGGGAGCGCTGCACTGTCATGGCCGTCGGGGATGCGATTCGCACAGCGGGACGCGCCCGCTCGCGAATCGCATCCCAGGTCACTTACCCGTCCCGGTCTCCTGCTGTCATGTGCTGGCGCGCGCGGCTCCGCTCTCTAGGGCGCGCGCGCGCCAGCTCTCTGAGACTTAAAGGGCCAGTGCACCAATGATTGGTGTCTGGCCCAATTAGCTTATTTGGCTTCCACCTGCTCCCAGACTATATCTGCTCACTGCCCCTGCACTCCCTTGCCGGATCTTGTTGCCTTGTGCCAGTGAAAGCGTTTAGTGTTGTCCAAAGCCTGTGTTACCTGAACTTCTGCTATCCATCTTGACTACGAACCTTGCCGCCTGCCCCGACCTTCTGCTACGTCTGACCTTGCCTCTGCCTAGTCCTTCTGTCCCACGCCTTCTCAGCAGTCAGCGAGGTTGAGCCGTTGCTAGTGGATACGACCTGGTTGCTACTGCCGCAGCAAGACCATCCCGCTTTGCGGCGGGCTCTGGTGAACACCAGTAGCCTCTTAGAACCGGTCCACTAGCACGGTCCACGCCAACCCCTCGCTGACACAGAGGATCCACTACCTGTGAGCCGAATCGTGACAGTAGATCCGGCCATGGATCCCGCTGAGGTGCCGCTGCCAAGTCTCGCTGACCTTACCACGGTGGTCGCTCAGCAATTGCAGCAAATTGCCCAACAAGGACAGCAGCTGTCGCAGTTGACCGCCACGTTACAGCAACTTCTGCCTCTGCTACAGCAGCAACCATCTCCTCCGCCAGCTCCTGCACCTCCTCCGCAGCGAGTGGCCGCTCCTAGCCTCCGCTTGTCCCTGCCGGACAAATTTGATGGGGACTCTAGACTCTGCCGTGGATTTCTGTCTCAGTGTTCCCTGCATATGGAGATGTTGTCGGACTTGTTTCCTACAGAACGGTCTAAGGTGGCGTTCGTAGTGAGCCTTCTTTCAGGAAAGGCCTTGTCTTGGGCCACACCGCTCTGGGACCGCAATGATCCTGCCACAGCCACAGTCCAGTCCTTCTTCGCTGAAGTCCGGAGTGTCTTCGAGGAACCAGCCCGAGCTTCTTCTGCCGAGACTGCCCTGCTGAACCTGGTCCAGGGTAATTCTTCAGTGGGCGAGTACGCCATCCAATTTCGTACTCTTGCTTCTGAATTATCATGGAATAATGAGGCTCTCTGCGCGACCTTTAAAAAAGGCCTATCCAGTCGCATCAAGGATGTGCTGGCCGCACAAGAGATTCCTGCCAACCTGCATGAACTTATCCATTTGGCCACCCGCATTGACATGCGCTTTTCTGAGAGACATCAAGAGCTCCGCCAGGAAAAAGACTTAGATCTCTGGGCACCTCTCCCACAGTCTCCGTTGCAACCTACGCCTGGGCCTCCCGCCGAGGAGGCCATGCAAGTGGATCGGTCTCGCCTGACCCAGGAAGAGAGGAATCGCCGTAGGGAAGAAAATCTTTGTCTGTACTGTGCCAGTACCGAGCATTTCCTGGTGGATTGCCCTATTCGTCCTCCACGTCTGGGAAACGCACGCACGCACCCAGCTCACGTGGGTGTGGCGTCTCTTGGTTCTAAGTCTGCTTCTCCACGTCTCACGGTGCCCGTGCGGATTTCTCCTTCAGCTAACTCCTCCCTCTCAGCCGTGGCCTGCTTGGACTCTGGTGCCTCTGGGAATTTTATTCTGGATTCTCTGGTGAATAAATTCCGCATCCCGGTGACCTGTCTTGTCAAGCCGCTCTACATTTCCGCGGTCAACGGAGTCAGATTGGATTGCACCGTGCGTTACCGCACAGAACCCCTCCTGATGTGTATTGGACCCCATCGCGAAGTGATTGAGCTCTTCGTCCTCCCCAACTGTACCTCTGAGGTCCTCCTCGGTCTGCCATGGCTCCGGCTTCATTCTCCCACCCTTGATTGGACCACCGGGGAGATCAAGAACTGGGACTCTGCCTGCCATAGGAAGTGCCTCTCCCCCCTCCCAGTCCCGTCAGGCAAGCCTCAGTGCCTCCTCATGGCCCCCGTCCTGGTGACACACTGCCCCGTGCCAGGCTTCGCCCTCTGCCCTCCCTCCCCATTCCCACTCCTGCTGTACTGCCTGCCGTTGAGGAAACCCTCCATCCTTTCCCGGTGTCCTCATCCCAGGGGAGGCAGTTACCGGACAAAGAAAAGGGGAGACCTAAGGGGGGGGGGTACTGTTACGCCTAGCGCTCCGGGTTCCCGCTCCTCCCCGGAGCGCTCACGGCGTCTCTGTCCCTGCAGCGCCCCGGTCGGTCCCGCTGACCGGGAGCGCTGCACTGTCATGGCCGTCGGGGATGCGATTCGCACAGCGGGACGCGCCCGCTCGTGAATCGCATCCCAGGTCACTTACCCGTCCCGGTCTCCTGCTGTCATGTGCTGGCGCGCGCGGCTCCGCTCTCTAGGGCGCGCGCGCGCCAGCTCTCTGAGACTTAAAGGGCCAGTGCACCAATGATTGGTGTCTGGCCCAATTAGCTTATTTGGCTTCCACCTGCTCCCAGACTATATCTGCTCACTGCCCCTGCACTCCCTTGCCGGATCTTGTTGCCTTGTGCCAGTGAAAGCGTTTAGTGTTGTCCAAAGCCTGTGTTACCTGAACTTCTGCTATCCATCTTGACTACGAACCTTGCCGCCTGCCCCGACCTTCTGCTATGTCTGACCTTGCCTCTGCCTAGTCCTTCTGTCCCACGCCTTCTCAGCAGTCAGCGAGGTTGAGCCGTTGCTAGTGGATACGACCTGGTTGCTACTGCCGCAGCAAGACCATCCCGCTTTGCGGCGGGCTCTGGTGAACACCAGTAGCCTCTTAGAACCGGTCCACTTGCACGGTCCACGCCAACCCCTCGCTGACACAGAGGATCCACTACCTGTGAGCCGAATCGTGACAAAAATGCTGTTAAAAACAGCTATTTCTGGCCTACAGAGAGGCTCAATGGAGGTGTAGAACACTTTGCTCTGTCGTAAAACGCAAAGGGAGTGTGCTGTGTTAGTGAAATAATACTGTTATTCAGTATGACATGCAGATTACAGGCATCGATATTAGAATCACTGTTGCAGAGCGTCTGGATGTGGCAGATTTTTTATGCCCTAGAGTTCACTAATAAAAAAATTTTTGAACAACAACAGCAGTACATAACAGTGCTGCAGCACACAGTCACTGTGTACTAAACCCAAAATTGCACTCTCTCAAAGACTATTAGGAATGGACTGCTGGATATTATATCTTCTACAGAATAGTATAACCAGCAGACCATTTGTTGTGGAACAAAGACACAGAGTTGTGCTGAAAAATAATTCCTCCATCCTCTGCTAAGGTTTCTCAAGCTGAGCCAGCATGTTCAAATGTATCAGGCAACACAAAGCTCTCTGCCCCTCTCTGTAATACACTGCTGTAGAAAGTGACTGGGTGGTTAATGGCTGCAGTAAAAATTATTTTCTGTGATGTGACTAGGAGGTGAAACGCTGCTGGAAAAAGCTTGTCTGTGTAACACACAGCGCTATCCTATCTCTCTGCAGTGGAAGGATGAAGTGAATGGCCGGAATATGGCTGCCTATTATATAGGGCTGTGAAATCACAGGGGTCTGCATCCTGCATGTGATTGAGGGCCACCTACCCAGAGTTCCTTGCCCCGTGTCCTCACATGTGGATCTGCCATTTTAGATGCCCTGGAGCCTGGACTGCACTAAATGGAGTTTAATGAAGCGGTTCATGCTATAGAATCGTGGCGATATTCGCTTTTGTTGCAAATCGATTTTTTCATGAAACATATCTCCATGTATTTGTCATATATATATATATATATATATATATATATATACTGTGTATATATATATATATATATATATATATATATATATATACTGTATGTATTTGTTATATACATATAGCTATCCATATATCTATATGTCTCTCTCTCACTATGTATATATATATATATATATATATATATATATATATACACACACACACACACAGCAGACATATGAATGAAGAACACTTGACCTACATTACTTTGATGTTCTATTATCTACTTTACCTTAATTGGCTGTGGTCTCATTATTCAGTTAACCTTAATTTGCTACAATTAGAGCAGCTACTGTATATTTCAAAACTTTCTTCAATTCATACGGCCCCAGTGTCTCCCTGCTGGTCCATTTAAAAACACAACCTCTGCTCAGCTAACCTGATACATGCGTCCAGTTATGTATCAGACGTTTGCTATGTTTATCCAGTAGTCAACCATGGACGCAGCACTAATTTGTATGCTGGCATTCACGGTCGCTATTTAAAATATAATGCTAGCCATCCGCCCCGGACTAGCCAGACTCCCTTGATAAAGTCAGCATGTGTGTCAGGGGGGTGGATGGCTAGCATTATATTTTAAATAGCGACCATGAATGCCAGCATACAAATTAGTGCTGCGTCCATAGTTGACTACTGGATAAACATGGCAAATGTCTGATACAAAACTGGATACTAACCCCTTTGGGGGAGAACCCCTAAAAGTTGTTGCTTGCTAATTTTGCCCTGGAATCCCTGGGGGATTTGTAGTTTCTCTCCTGGTCCCAGCAGCAACAACTGTGATTGCAAGCGGGGACAACTGGAATTCAAGAATTGCAACTCCCATCATCCCTTACATAAAAATTTAAAGATTTTTCACATATATAAAAAGGTAAACCCACATCCCACATCCAAGGTTACATATTCCTTTCTACAGCTTACAGAAACGAAAAAGTATTTTCCATCCTACTGAAATTATAGCTCCCATCCATGTCTTCCTGCACATGTAGAACATTGGAATTACAAGAAGAGTTTTGCAGTAATTTGTCATTTAAAACCAGCTCATTTTGTATAATTACAATGACATCGTCCTTCACAATTACATTGAATACATACATACATACGTTATTGTCCCGGCCATCTGCCTCCACCATGTCAGGTTTCGGCAGGCTGGAGGTGGATCCTCTGTGTCAGAGAGGGATTATCGTGGACCGTGCCGGCGGACCGGTTCTAAGTTGCTACTGGTTTTCACCAGAGCCCGCCGCAAAGCGGGATGGTCTTGCAGTGGCGGTAGCAACCAGGTTGTATCCACCGGCAACGGCTCAACCTCTCTGACTGCTGAGATAAGCGCGGTACAAGTGATTAGGCAAGAGCAAGGTCGGACGTAGCAGAAGGTCAGGGCAGGCAGCAAGGATCGTAGTCAGGGGCAACGGCAAGAGGTCTGGATCACTGGCTTGGGATACACAAGGAACACTTTCACTGGCACAATGGCAACAAGATCCGGCAAGGAAGTGAAGGGGAAGTGAGGTGATATAGGGAAGTGCACAGGTGAACACACTAATTAAAACCATGCGCCAATCAGTGGCGCACTGGCCCTTTAAATCGCAGAGAGCCGGCGCGCGCGCGCCCTAGGGAGCGGGGCCACGCGCACCGGGACAGCACAGACAGGGAACGAGTCTGATAAGCGGGTCGGGATGCGCACCGCGAGCGGGCGCGTCCCGCATCGCAAATCGTATCCTGGCTAGGGACATTATTGCAGCGCTCCCGGTCAGCGGGTCTGACCGGGGCGCTGCGAACAGGAGAACGCTGCGAGCGGCGCTCCAGGGAGGAGCGGGGACCCGGAGCGCTCGGAGTAACACACCAATTACAATTTGAAGTATCTTTCATTTCTGATAGAAGATCCCTGTTAATGTATGGATTTTTGGTAAATTAGGTAAACTCAGCCTTTTTTTGCCTACTGTATTATAAATGTTACTGACGTCTCTGACCCCCGCAATTATTCATGGAAGCACATCTAAATGCCCGAAAAAATAAAATAAATGAAATGAGGCTAAAAAAGTTAAGTAAGAATAAAAATAAAATTATGATTTAGGACGGAAAAAAAATTATGAAATGCACTTTTTTAATATTGAGCGCTGAATTTTCTGGTCCCTGCCCACTCCTGAAAATTGAATGTTGTGCTAATTATATGGCCCAAAAATTAATCACTATTTTTTATAGAATAATAGCATGATGTGTCTGCCATGTTGTATGTTCTAAATAGACCACTGTGTATTCTAAAGTTCTCCTCTACAAGTGTCCGTCTGGTAGAAGAATAATTGTTGTCTCTTTAGATTTTTTATGACAGATAAGAGGGCTAGTTAGCCAGTCTAGAATAACCAGTGAAGGTTATTCTGACTATCAATTAATTACCCATTTGACTAGACACAGAAAGAGATTCACCCGTCTATGTGAAAGAGATCTCCATGGTATTCCTATCTCTCCAATAAATTTGGATGTCTTGGTAGGCCCCAAGAAAGTTGTCTATGAGAATCCAGATTTTAATTACTGATGTAAAAAAAAAATCCCTGAATTTATAATTTAGGGCTACAATACGTCAAGTGTGGAATGTGGGTTTGAAACCAACATTAGACAGTTAACCCTTAATGGAAATGAATCTAACTGCTTATGCAATAGCACCCCCTAGGATATGGGTAGTTGACATTACACTGACATGAAAGGCATTATGGGTGATATGCTCAATGCATTCTGGGTTATATAGTGATGTCATAGTCATTAACATATGTACACGCGCAACCTACATTCATTGGGGAATTCCAATTTAGGAGGGTAAACCAGATGTTAGGGACTGGAGAACACACAAAGACAAAAAGGAAGAGAGACAAGGGAAAAAGAAAGACAGAAAGACAAAGAACTCTCTCCCACACACAGGAAAGAGGTGGAAAAGCCATGTGAGATTCTAGCAACCTGGACTGATCACACGGTACCAGACCAATGGCTATCCATGACAATGAGATGGGCCAATAAGCATTCCTAAGAGCAGAAGCAAGGTTCTTACATAGACTTTATAAGAGACACAAAAATGACCAACTTGGATAATGTGGATGGAATTATACCATTTAGATTGGCGAATAAATTAATAAAATAAAATAATTAATTATCTCCATATTGAGATTATAGTTTTAGGATTTTGTGAGACATCATTCTACCTGCAGAAGAATCAAGACTCATAATCTATCAAAGCATTAAATTACAGTACTGCTTATACATTGATAGAATTCCTACCGGCCAAACTAAGTGTTATAAGTATATTTCCCACACAGATAACTTGCTTCAAGTTCTTCCCCCTAAAAATATAGTCTAGCAAGATAATATATCATTGCTATTTAATTATCTTACCAAAGTCATGTATAGAAAATAGTTCAGAATGTGGCGGAAGTACATTAAATTTCTTCCATGTTTATATCCTCAGATGGATTTGCCCATTCATGGAGTCATGTGATATGTAGTTGGTTAGAAGGGGGCGTGAATTGCATTTAGCATTCCATATCTTGATATCATGAGGTTCCTCAGGACACAGCGATATGTAACCTTTTTATTATATGATATTTCTAACCTAGTAGCTTTTGTTTTATTATAACAAGTTACTTACTAGTCACATGTATTGTTCTACTATATGTACTGAATTAACAAGCTTATAATGCTTTAGTAACATATTTAGTTGATATGCATTTGCATATATCATTGTGTTTATTACTCATTTATGTTTATAACCTTATAAACAATAAATCTGCATACTTTTATAATACCTGTGTATTATTGTATATTGCAAAACTTAAGCGTTAATGTCATCCCATCAAAAAAATAACTTGTTGATATCTGAGGAAATAGTCGGACTCAGACGTGAATTTCATTGATTAGCTTTGTCTACAATTCACCAGGTCATAATTTTGATAGTTTTCACACACAAAACATTTTTATAATTAATATTTCATGACCATAATTCATAATTGAGTTATTACCGCACGACAAGAAAGACAATTTTTTTTAACCCCTTAAGGAGCACGGGTTTTTCCGTTTTTGCACTTTCGTTTTTTCCTCCTCAGCTTTTAAAAATCATAACCCTTTCAATTTTGCAGCTAAAATTCCATATTTTTTGCGCCACCAATTCTAATTTGCAGTGACATCAGTCATTTTACCCAAAAATCTACAGCAAAATGGAAAAAAAAATCATTTTGCGATGAAATTGAAGAAAAAACGCCATTTTGTAACTTTTGGGGGCTTCCGTTTCTACGCAGTACATTTTTCGGTACAAATGACACCTTATCTTTATTCTGTAGGTCCATACGATTAAAATGATACCCTACTTATATAGGTTTGATTTTGTTGTACTTCTGTAAAAAATCATAACTACATGCAGAAAAATGTATATGTTTAAAATTGTCATCTTCTGACCCCTATAACTTTTTTATTTTTCTGCATCAATCGCCGAGGAGACACGGCGGAGGCAGGTAAGAGGACCTCCGCTCGTGTCCCAGCTGATCGGGACACCGCATTTTTACTGCAGTAGTCCCGATCAGCTCCGCTGAGCAGCCGGGCAGCTTTCACTTTCGTTTTAGACCCCCCCATGGGGTTGGTAGGTATGGTCAGGCATTCTTGATAATCTGTTTGGGCATTGGGCTATGTTTTTTTCATTTTGACACATGTCTGTTACAGTCTTATACTGTGGTTTACTTGTATCCTTAACCCTTATTGCCATATATACATGTGATTATTCCTGCATACTATATCACATACAGACCTATACCTGCCTTTCTATAGTGATCCAGTGCCTCTCATTTTATGTATTCTGTACTTTTCTATGTATGTTTTAACTTTGTGAGTTCAATAAAGTATATGCATTTATAATGATTTTATGCATTTGTGTGCACTGATTGGTACATGTCATCGGGGTTCTAGTTTAGAAAGTGCACTCTCACTTACTTTTCATAGTAAGGTGACTTTTCTTCTTTTCGGTATTAATTTTTTTAGGTAGTACTACTACTCCCAGCAAAGAACAGACTGTTTCACGATGGGAGCGGTAGTACCTGTACTAATAGACAGATCGCCTTGGGTGTCACTCCTGACACCCGATGTGATTGTCCTTTCTATTGCAGAGATGGAGGGGCTTTCTCCTGCGCTTGCATCTCTGCACTATACTCCAGCCGGCCAGTGATGTGAATGAATAGAATTCACATCACCTATTCCTATTTCCCGCAGAGAGCTGTGATTGGCCAGATGGTTCCAGCCAATCACAGCTCTCTGTGGGAAATATGAATAATATGCATATACAGCATTTCACTCATACTACAGTGGGATTAGAGAAGAGCGGCTGGCCGCCCGCATCTATATGTTATACAGGACGATCACAGCGGGTGTTAGGAGTGACACCCGCTGTGATCTTTCCTTACCTCCAGGTACTACTGCTCCCAACATGGAGCACACTCTGCTCCATTCTGTGAGCTGTAGTACCTGCATTAATAGAAAATTCGCAACAGGTGTCAAAAATTAAACCCGCTGCAATCTGTCTATTAATGTAGGTTCTACAGCTCCCAACATGGAGCAGAGCGTGCTCCATGTTGGGAGTAGTAATACATGCATTTGAGGACAGATCACAGCGGGTGTCACTCCTGACTCCCGATGCGATCGTCCTATCTATTGCAGAGATGCGAGAAAGCCGCCAGATCAAATCAATTTGTTTTTGAAAAATTTGGTGAATCGGCCGAATCAAATTTTTCAAAAATTCGCTCATCTCTACTTATGGTATTTATTCTGTCCATTAGCTGGCTTGTATAATATTCATACACTCATGGCTTTCATACTCTCATACGCTCATGGCATTTATACTGTTCATACGTTTCTTGACATGATACTGTTCTTACGCTCATAGATTCTACACTGTTTCATTTGCTCATGGTATTTACACTGTTCATACGCTCTCATTCGTCATTTATTCATAGCATTTATGTGTCTGTGCTGGCATCTGTGCTGTTCATGCTCTCGTGGCATTTGTGCTACACATGTGTTTGGCATTTGGGTTCATGTGCTCGTGGCGTTTGTGCTGCACGTGCACTCGTGGCATCTGTGTTCATGCGCTCATGGCGTTTGTACAGTTCGGATGCTCGTGGCATTTGTACATTTTATATGGCACATATGCTTATAGTATTTTTACTACACATACGATCATAGCTTATACGGTACTTTTGCTCGTATCGTTTATACTGTATATTCACTCATCATTCATAGTACTGTCATGCATATCTGTACATATGCTCAAAGCTTTATACGATACATATGCTCATAGCTTTAGACTGTTTTTATAGGCTTATAGTACTCACACGGTACATTATTCTGGGCATACATTTATGATGTGTATACTACTATACTGTTAAGTATTGATAGCTTTTCATGTTCTTTTACACTGTGCAGTCATACAGAGCATGTATACAGTACATAGGTTTGTAGTTTTCATATCAGTCATACGTCCATGACCATTTACTGGGCATAGATAGGTTTACATACAGACGTCAATACTAGAATTTGTATGCATACTCTTGATAGGTTCATAACATTTCATTGGCTAGTACACTCACACTACTATAGTTGTCACCCCACGCATGTGTTAGATATCTTTGAAATCACGCATTTTTTCCAGTTGTGTTACTATGTCTGTTAGTTTTAGTGGAAGTGCTGGCTATTGATTATTACAGCGGATATGTTACACTTAGCAACAATAGCGTTCGTATCACGTACGTCACCAAGTCACTCATTTGTTAGCATTTGGTTCAGCTTGTTATATTACACTCAGCAGTTACCTTACAATTTTTCCAAGGGTATGCACTACCCTAGTAGTTGTTCACATCATTGTATTCATCATGCCTGCGACGTCTGCAGGGGCACAAAGTGCGTATTTACTGTTATTGACAGGGGATTACATGTAATCTAGCACTGCGTAGTTATTGTTGCTGACACGACTTCAAAGCAATAACATCATGACACATAAGCAGTTGTATACCCATCATACTTGCCACGTCTACTGGTAGGGCGTTACATGTTGTTTTGCAGATCCCTCCCAACCCTTCTTTTTTTAAATCTATCCATTACAAGGTATGCCCTCTAAAGGCGTGCCCTCCGTTCGCAGTTATCTGCACAAATCTGACCGCTTTGTTAAGTTTAAGGTTTTTCATATAGGTATGCATGTATCATTGTAATCACAAGCACAAATGTGAATCCCCGAGCACAAGCTGAATAAACCCTTTGCAAGAGAATTTACCGTGTGCCAAGACTTCTTCCTATTGATTGCATTGACTTGCTACTTCCACCTGGAAAACCGCAGTGCCGACCGCTTTATTGTGTTCTACTGTTGGTTGTTGACTGGACTTGTGCTACATTTATGCTAAGCACCACCCTAGTAGTATTTAGCTGTATACCTGCCTTTGGTGTGGTTTCCACCTGTGCCAGAAGGTTTACAATTTCTGGAAATTCCGGAATGTGAACAGGGGAATTGAAAACCCATTTACACCAATGTTAAATTCATTCAGCAGAAATTTCCGAACAGAATTTTTTCTTAGAATTCCATAGTGGGAAAGCACCTTTGGTGTCAGACTATTTGCTCTTTATCTTGAGTAAATAAATATCCATTTATGTGCATTGGGATTTGTGATATTTGAGTGTAGTTGTAGGGTGGGCCTCTTCATTCAATGTCACCATAGTTTGACCCTGGTTACAGTGACAATGAGTGTATTAGTTTTCTTGATGTAAAACCTTGTGGAATGTTTTTTGGGGAGACTACTTTTGCTTAACAACAAATCCGGATTAAAAGAGAAAAAACAAGAAACACTTAACCACAGACATGTTTTAGCTTACAAATCCTAAGTCATAGTATCTGGTGTGAACAGTAACATACAAGTTAAAGGAAATCTGTCATAAGTTTTACCAGCACTAACCTGTCAGTACAGATAGGTAATGCAGGTGACACTGATGACAACATTAATTACCTGATCCCATTACTGGTCCGGTTCTCTGGCTATCCTGTTCGGTATCTTCTGTTTGGGCAAGACTTGGAGCATGGGCAAAGCTTTGCAACATCACTACTGCTATTTTCTGCTTGGTCCCGCTGCAAAGCTCCGCCCATGCACCAAGTCGGCCCCGGAAAGGAAGATACCAAAAAAGATAGCCGGAGAACAGGAGCACGGAGCGGGATCAGTAAAGTATTGTTGTCATCTGTGTCACCTGCACTACCTGTCTGTACCGAAAAATAAGTGCAGGTGAAGTGCAGATGATTTCCTTTAAAATACCCATGACATGATTGTTACCTGAAAACTTCATGATCCTGTGACCGTATAGAGATTTTTTACATGTCTGTCATTGTTCACACAAAATGCTAATATACTAACCCAAAATGGGTCAGTTGTTAGGTGCTTCTTGCACATTTCTTGAATGTCTACTTTTATGGAATTTTTGATCTTATAATAAATTCTGGGTGGTGGAAAATGGACTTAGTTCATTACGTATGCAGAGGTATGGCTCTATTTGTAAAAGTAAACAGCTGTTTTCTAATCCAGCACAGTCCCTGTATAACTTGTACACCGCATCCTTTTGGACCTTGTGATAGGAATGAGCATCTGCAGTTTTACATCTACAGGAAGCTTTAAAATGATTATACCCTATAACTCCCTCAGCCTAAACTTTATGTTTGCTTTGCATTATAAATGAATACAAGAGAACTCTCTGACTGTTAATATACATCTAAAACAAAAGGAAGGAAATGTTACTTAATAGTCACTGACACTCTTATAAAATATGCATGCTAATAAATTTCATCCAGTCACAACAGATTTTATAACGGGAGCATTTATTATTAAAAGGAAGCCTCCGCTTACGTCTATGATAGCTGTACAATAGCTGCAACTGTCTAAGGCTAATGTATAGTGAATGTATACAAAACAGAAACAAGGGGAGTTGATTCCACTGCAGTAATAAATAATATTATTCTTTATTGTAACTCCTTTTTCTGGAATGGTGCAAATGAATTACTGAGTCATGTGCACTGCTTCATATAACCTTCCTGATATTGTATCATGAGATGAACTCTTTCCCGCCCCAGCAATATTCATTATTCTGTTTCCTTACAGTTATAGGGATTCCTCAACTTACAATGGCCTCATGTCAAAATATTTTTAACATGCAATGGTCTTTCCTGGACCACTGTAGCTTAAAACCATACTCAACATACAATGCTACAGGCAGTCTAAATCTGCAGATTGTATGAATAGCTGAAAGCAGAGGCGGCTCTACATTAGGCGAGTTAGGTGACCGTCTGGGGCCTCGCCTTCCCGGGGGACTTGCAGCTGCCTAACTTGTACCCCTAAGAAAGTAAAATGAGTGGCTATATGTACAGTGTTATAACATGTCTATGGGTGAAGTATCCCATTAATAAAGGACCACTGCCTTTTCCATTCAAGTGGTTGTCTGTCTATTTCCGGATAAGTATATATATATATATATATATATATATATATATATATATATATATATATATATCACAAAAAATAGAGTAACTCAGGTGCAAGCAAAAGGTAATATATTTAGTGCACACACAAAAATGCATAATAAACATTGAAAGTAGAAAAATGTATGTTCCAAAAAAGAGTTCTTACAAAGCTTGGAAGTTGAGAAGAATATAGTAGCATTAGTCCTGTGCATGCCTGAGGATGAAGGGAGGGAGAGGTTTGAGGCTTAGAGGTCCCTTAATGCCAAGTGCTTCTCCCAATGACCTCTTCTATGTCCCAGGAATACCTCGCTTTTATTTGGTTTGGATATATATTGTAATCTATCGGTCTTCACCAAACTGGACATTCAATCGTGCATAGAAGTCCTTGTATGTCCAAACCCTATTCCTGGTTATGACTGATAACTCAAGCATATTGTTATGCCCTTTTAACTCCTTAAGGACTTAGCATTTTTCAATTTTTGCACTTTCATTTTTCCTCCTTACCTTTTAAAAATCATAACCCTTTCAATTTTGCACCTACAGACCCGTATGATGGCTTGTTTTATCGTGCCACCAATTGTACTTTGTAATGACATCAGTCATTTTACCAAAAATTCTATGGCGAACCCCCCCCAAAATTTTTTTTTTAATTTTTGGGGGCTTCCTGTCATGACGGGGTTGGAAAGGGAGAGTGAGCCCTAAGCTGTCCCTAGAAACACTCTCCCTGCCTACTTGCCCATCCACCCTAAACTGCAGATTGACAACCATGGTGCCGGTCCCTTCCTGAGCTTAAGTGCATTGGGTGTAAAGCTACACAAATAGTACTGAACATAGTCGGGAACAGGTCGGAAACATAACGGGAAAACAATCAAACAACCAGATAAACAGGACAGGATGTAAATATACAAACAGGGCAGGATATATCGTACTAACATACGGTTCCGAAACCGGAATCAAGATAAACGGCAGAAATGAATAAATTAACAAAACTAGATATGGAACAAGTATACAGCAGAAACCAGGAGATGCAGGGGATGAACAGATGAACTGAATGTAAAACACTAAACAGGTTAGGAAACATAGAACACTGTTAACACCGGACACTGAACAAAGAGCACACTAGACTCCCCACTCCAAACATGGAGGGACAACAATACTAACTCCAAATAGACTTTTAGCCAGCGGGCACACTCCATCGTGTTATCAGGATAATGGCCTAGAAGGAAACTGAAATATAATTACACAGAAGACTAGACTGAGAACAGGATGAGTCTGAACAGACTCCAGAGAAAACGTCAAAAGCCAAACTCCAAAACATGGAGGAATACAGGTCAAAATACCAAACAGGAATACTAAATACAGAGCACGGGTACCCGCAAGACTCAAAGTGTGAACATAGACTAAAATAACAAGGTTAAAGCAGAATGGACATACATAATCCTAAAAACCAAGCAGACTAAAATCTATCATAAACAGGCATAATAACTAGAGATGAGCGAATCAAAGTTGACAAACCCAAATTCGTTACGAATTTCATGAAAAATTCGATTCGCAACGAATACGAATATCGCCGCGAATCGCTTAATTAAACTCCATTTTACAGCGTTTCAGGTTATTGGAGACCTAAGATGGTGGATCCACATGTGAGTACATGGGGCAGGGGATTATGGGAGGGTGGGAAACAGCGGCGGGAATGAAGGTAGGCGGGCTGACCCTGAATCACATGTGAGATGCAGCCTATCAGTGTTCACTGACCCCTGTGATGTCACAGCCCCTATATAATCAACGGCCATCTTGCTTCTCTTCATTTCATCTATGCACTCAGATAGAGAGAACGGGACTGTGTGTGTGTGAAAAGCTCATACCACAGCGTTACACTGCAACTGCTAGTCACATCAGCATTAGGGAAAGACAGGAGTGCAGAGTGCTTTGCCGTTCACTGAGAAGGATCATTGATAGCTAAACCTCCTATTCACGTTATTGAGCATTGCAGCAGAGAGGGGCAGATAGCTGTCAGCTGCCTCATACAGATCTCCAAGCTGCCTGAACTTTCTGAAGCATCTTATCTCCTCATTTTTCAGCCCAATTGAGTTTTTTTTTTTTTTGCTCCACAAATCTTCTGCTGCTCAGAATTGTGTGAGAGAGTGCAATTTAGGGTTTAATTCCTGGAATTCTTTATTTTTTTTTTTTTTTTGTGGTGCTGTACTGTTGGGTCCTGCTGCTGTTCAGAAATACGTGATTGTTCAGTGAACTGTAGTGCATTTGTACCATTTTGTACCTGTTAATCTGTCAAGGGGCTACATACTGTGCAAGTCCAAACAATAGTATTCACAGGCTGTTTTTTTTTTTTAAATTGAGTTTTTTTTGCATGTAGTGTTGAGCGGCATAGGCCATATTCGAATTCGCGAATATTCGCGAATATATGGACATATATTCGCGAATATTCGCATATTCGTAATATTCCCGTTTTATTTTCGCATTTGCGAATATTCGCGTATGCTAAAATTAACATATACGAAAATTCGCATATGCGAAAATTCGCATATGCGAATTTTCGCTTGCCAATCTCACACAATAGCATTAGATCCTTCTTTACACCACACAAGCTGGAAGCAGAGAGGGATGATCACTGTGATGTGTACTGTGAAAAAAAACTTTAAAAAAAACCCGAATATTCGTAATTACGAATATATAGCGCTATATTTGCGAAATTCGCGAATTCGCGAATATGCGATATTCGCGAATAATATTCGAATTGCGAATATTCGCGAGCAACACTAATGGTTACGCATATTACTGCACTCACCAGTGCATACCGCATACGTACATAGAAAGTATGGTACCATTTAGCACCTGTTAAGCTGTCAAGGTGCTCCATACCGTCAAAGTCCAAACAATAGCATTCACCGGCTGGTGTTTTACAAAAATACAGAGTTTTTTCTGCGTATAGTTAGGTATATTACTGCCCTCATCAGTGCATACCGCATAGGTACATCCAAGTATTGTACCATTTAGTACCCGTTAATCTGTCAAGGTGCTCCAAACCGTCAAAGTCTAAACAATAGCATTCACCTGCTGGTGTTTTACAAAAATACAGAGTTTTTTCTGCGTATAGTTACGCATATTACTGGCCTCATCAGTGCATACTGCATAAGAACATCCAAGTATTGTACCATTTAGTACCTGTTAAGCTGTCAAGGTGCTCCATACCGTCAAAGTCCAAACAATAGCATTCACCGACTGGTGTTTTACAAAAATTCAGAGTTTTTTCTGCGTATAGTTAGGCATATTACTGCCCTCATCAGTGCATACCGCATAGGTACATCCAAGTATTGTGCCATTTAGTACCTGTTAAGCTGTCAAGGTGCTCCATACCGTCAAAGTCCAAACAATAGTATACACCAGCTGATGTTTTATAAAAATACAGATTTTTTTTCTGCATACAATTAGGCATATTACTGTCCTCATCAGTACATACTGCATAGGTACATCCAAGTATTGTACCATTTAGTACCTGTTAATCTGTCGAGGTGCTCCAAACCGTCAAAGTCCAAACAATAGTATTCACCGTCTGGTGTTTTACAAAAATACAGAGTTTTTTCTGTATATAGTTACGCATATTACTGCCCTCATCAGTGCATACCGCATAGGTACATCCAAGTATTGTACCATTTAGTACCTGTTAAGCTGTCAAGGTGCTCCATACCGCCAAAGTCCAAACAATAGTATCCACCGGCTGGTGTTTTACAAAAATATAGATTTTTTTCTGCGTATAGTTAGGCATATTACTGCCCTCATCAGTGCATACTGCATAGGTACATCCAAGTATTGTACCATTTAGTACCTGTTAATCTGTCAAGGGTCTACATACTGTGAAAGGACAGCCGTAAGTAATCACCTGCTGCTGTACAAATACTGTTTAAAGAGTAGTGTAGCATATTGTAATACACTCATAAACGCACTAAGTATGTCGGCAGAGAAGTGCCAGGACGTGCACGGAGGAGTGGCAGAGGCCTAAATACTTCAGGCAGAGTTGGCAGCAGACTTAGGGCGAGTGGCAGCAGGAGTCGCAGCGAGAGGCCTGAGCTCCCGTTATCAGCCAGCGGTCGTGTCTCCACCAGCAACCCATCTGCCGTCGTTGATTGGTTAACACGCTCATCCACATCATCACAAGTGACACCTGACACCCCCAGTCAACAGTTGGTGGGTTCCTGAGACACAACCCTCAGTTGGCATGGCCCGGGAGCAGTCCGTGTCCTCCCATTGCCTTTGTCCTATGCTGTTCCCTCTCCTAAAAAAGTATCTTATGCTGTGGGTTCAGCTCCACTATTTACTGAGGACGATCTAATAGAGGACAGTCAGCAGCTACTGGACAGCCAAGAAGGGGAGGAGACATGCGCCGCTTGCTCCTCTAGGCGGACAAGTAGTGATGCGGAGAGTGACGTGGGTGGCGGTGTTGCAAGGGTTCAGGGTCCTGAAGCAGACACTGTTGGGGAACCTGAGGAGGACATCAGTGATGTGCACACACCTGTTGATGATGATGATGAAGCCGATCGCAATTGGAAGCCGGGTGCAGAAGGGGCTTTATCTTCATCAGGAGAAGAGAGTTGCAGGTTGCCCTTGAGGCAGCAAGGTGGTAGCACGGTTGGCAGTCAGCGTGGTGGCAGTAGTGGAAATTCAGGAGCCAAACGCAGGCAGCCTACCTTTCCGGGAGGTAATGGAACAGGGGTTCCTGGAGACAGCGCCAGTAGCAGTCAATTAGTGCGGACTGAAGGCGGGAAAATCAGCTACTCGGCGGTGTGGAAGTTTTTCATAAGGCATCCGAAGGAGGTTCACTTAGCCATATGCAAGATCTGTTGACAGAAGGGGAAGCGTGGCCAGGGTCCCAATGTCGGCACCATGGCCCTGCGTCAACACATGCTTCGCCACCATAAAGCAGCCTGGGAGAACCGTGGCTCCAATGTAGTGGTCCAGCCTGCTGCAACACCCAAAGGCCATCCGCTCCCTCCTTCATCCAGCTAAGGCTCCACCACCTCAGCCGAAGGGAGCTGTGTGTCAAACCCTCCTTCTGTCACTCCTGCTTCTCCCGCTTTTAGTCAGCCATTCCGCCAACAATCCATCGGCGAAGCCATTTCCAAGAGACAACAGTATGCACCCACTCATCTCACGGTGCAGAAGTTGAATGTGCTCCTATCCAAGTTGCTGGTGTTGCAGTCCCTCCCTTTTCAAGTGGTGGACTCTGCACCTTTCAGAGAATTGATGGCTTGTGCAGAGCCAAGCCGTCATTTATTTGCGAAGAAGGCAGTACCAGCCCTGCATAAGTTTGTACAAGAGAAGGTGGGCCAGTCCTTGAGCCTGTTGGTGTGTTCAAAAGTGCACAGCAGCGCAGACGTGTGGAGCTGTAACTACGGGCATGGACAATACTTGTCTTTTACGGCCCACTGGGTAAATGTGGTTCCTGCACAGCCACAACAGCAACTTGGACAGGTCACACCGCTTCCTCCTCCACGTTCTCGCTCCCAGGCAGTTGGTCCTGTTACAGTGTGCGATGCCACCTCCTCATCCTCCACTGTGTCCTCGGCCTCCACTGCACGTCCAAATCTCGGTGGCCCTTCATCGTACCATGTGTGTAGGGCTCGGCGGTGTCAAGCTGTTCTTCACATAATTTGCCTTGGCGAATGGAGTCACACAGGGGAGGAACTGCTAAAGTTCATTCGTAAAGAAATCCGAGTATGGCTTACTCCACGAAATCTGGAAATGGGAACTGTGGTGACCGACAATGGGAAGAACATCGTGTCCGCGCTGCGACAAGGAAGTGTGAAACATGTGCCCTGCATGGCACACGTGTTGAATCTGGTTGTTAAGCACTTCCTCAAGTCTTCACCCCATTTGCAAAACATCCTGAAAATGGCAAGGAAACTGTGCTTGCACTTCAGACACTCGTACACCGCCAAGCACACCTTCCTTGAGCTGCAGCGCCAGAACGGTATACCACAACATAGTCTTATTTGTGATGTAGCCACACGTTGGAATTCCACCCTCCATATGTTGGACAGACTATACGAACAAAGAAAAGCCATCACCGATTTCTTGATAATCCAAGCAGATAGGAGTACTCCCCTGTGTAACTTCAATGTGAACCAGTGGCAGCTCATACGTGACACCTGCCATTTGCTGAGGCCCTTTGAGGAAGCAACATTATTTGTGAGTCGCCTGGATTACGCCATGAACGACGTAATTCCACTCCTACATTTCCTACAACAAATGATTGAAACCATGGCTGGTCACGGCAATGGAGACGTTGCGCCTACATCTCAAGGCTACATGAGCCCTGTGGGGGCTGAACAGGAGGAGGAGGATGATGAGGGGCAGAGCGTAGCACAGTTTAGGTTGGATGAGATGGCCAGTGTTTCTAGTCAACGGACAGGAGAGGAGGAGCAGGAGCAGCCAGAGGAGCTGGAGGGTTATGAGGGTTATGAAGGTGAGACAGAGGACCCAGACACACCGTGGCAGTATGCAGTGGAGATGGAGGCAGGTAGTCCCTCTGAGTCACTGGCGCAAATGGCACGATGCATGCTCAGTTGCTTGCGTAGTGACCCCGAATTGTCAAAATTCGTCAGCGGGATGACTTCTGGATGTCCACTTTATTAGACCCTCGCTACCGTCCCAAAATGGGGTCCTTTTTTACACCCACTGAGAGGGAGGACAAACTGACCTACTACAGAGAGATTCTACGTAGTCGGTTGGCTGATGCCTATCGGCCACATGGTCCATCCACTCGCAGGTCTGACTCGGGGGGCCCTCTGCACTCACCTTCCACTGCCATGGCTGCTGGGGAGGGGAGGGGTGGCAGGAGCAGTACCAGCTCAATCAGCAGCAGCCTGAGTCTACAGTTGCTGATGAGTAGCTTTCTTCATCCGCATAGTGAAGCAACTCATCAGCAGCAGGTAGACATGGAGCAGGACCTGAACCAGCAGGTGGTGGCATACCTTGACATGGCCATGCCAACAACCATTGAAGATCCGCTGGACTTCTGGGCAGCCAAACGTGATTTATGGCCGTGACTAGCAGAGTTTGCCCTGGAAAAGCTGTCCTGCCCGGCCAGTAGTGTGCCATGAGAGCGGGTGTTTAGTGCAGCCGGGGCCATAGTCACCCCAAGGCGAACTCGTCTGTCCACTAAAAATGTGGAGAGACTAACGTTTGTCAAGATGAATCAGGAATGGATCAGCCAGGATTTCCAGCCACCAATGCCAGATGCCTCAGAGTAGATTGACCATGCTGCTACACCAACATTTCTGTTACACCGAGCGCTCCGGGTCCCTGCTCCTCCCCGGAGCGCTCGCGGCGTTCCCCTCTCTGCAGTGCCCCGGTCAGACCCGCTGACTGGGAGCGCTGCACTGACACTGTCGACGGGAATGCGCGGATCGCGGATCGCATCCCTATCCACTTACCTGTCCCGGTCCCCGGCTGTCGCGTCCTGGCGTGCGCGGCTCCGCTCCCTAGGGCGCGCGCGCGCCAGCTCTCTAAGATTTAAAGGGCCAGTGCACCAATGATTAGTGCCTGGCCCAATCAGTGTCATTAGCTCCCACCTGCTCCACGCCTTTATAACCTCACTTCCTCTTCCCAGCATTGCCGGATCTTGTTGCCCTTGTGCCTAGTGAAAGCGTTTCCTGTGATTGCCTTACCAGTGTTTCCAGACCTTCTGCAGTTACCATTGACTATGAACCTTGCCGCCTGTCCTGACTTTCTGCTACGTCTGACCTCGCCTCTGTCTAGTCCTTCTGTCCCACGTCTTCTGAGCAGTCAGCGAGGTTGAGCCGTTACCGGTGGATACGACCTGGTTGCTACCGCCGCAGCAAGACCACCCCGCTTTGCGGCGGGCTCTGGTGAATACCAGTAGCAGCTTAGATCCGGTCCACGCCAATCCCTCGCTGACACAGAGGATCTACATCCAGCCCGCCAAATCCTAACAATTTCCCAATTATGGTTGGTTATGAAACTCTCTTGGATTATCAATAACGGTTATGAAACCCTCTTTGGTACTGCCATTGCCTGCTTCTGGCTCATCCTGTGTCTTTCAGGAACTACTTGCCTTACTGATGCTTCTGGCCTTGGGCCTTTAATTTTTGGATGTTTAGCTGTAGCTAAATATATGCTTAATGCAAATGTCAACATTGATCTTTAAATGTAAGGGGTTATGAAACCCTCTTGGGTACTGCGAATGCTTGCTCCGGACTCATCCTGTGTCTTTCAGGAACTACTTGCCTCACGAGTGCTTCTGGCCTTGGGCCTTAAATTTTTGGATGTTTAGCAGTAGCTAAATACATGCTTAAAGGACAACTGAAGTGGTATCGTTTTATATATGCCCGTGCCCGGGCCTCAGAAATAAAAAAAAAAAAATTCATACATACCTTCCTACGAGCCCCTGTTGGTCCGGCACAGGCCTCACGGTCCGGCAGCGCTGACGTCATTCCAATTCCTGGGGACGGGGAAGCCGCAGAGCCGTCGGCGTATCACCGGCCGCAGCGATGTCCCGTCCCAGCTGGTGATAGGCTGTGCCAACTGTCATGTAAGAAGCCGGCCAGAGCTCCTTACATGACAGTCGGCTCAGCCTATCACCAGCCGGGGCGGGACATCTCTGCGGCCGGTGATACAACGACGTCTCTGCGGTGTCCCCGTCCCCAGGAAGTGTCCCCGTCCCCCGGACCGTGAGGCCTGTGCCGGACCAACGGGGGCTCGTAGGAAGGTATGTATGAATTTATTTTGTTTATTTTTGAGGCCCGGGCACGGGCATATATAAAATGGTACCCCTACAGTTGTCCTTTAATGCAAATTTCAACATTGATCTTTAAATGTAAGGGGTTGGTTATGAAACCCTCTTGGGTACTGCTCCTGACTGCTCCTGACGCATTCTGTGTCTTTCAGGAAATAATTGCCTCCCTGATGCCTCAGGCCTTGGGCCTTCAATTTTTGGAAGTTTAGCAGTAGTTAATACATGCTTAATGCAAATTTCAACAATGATCTTTAAATTCTCGGCGCTCTGCCAGGGCCTTCTCCTACCCCACCGGGGCCGATCCGAGGACCTCACTAAACCATCCAATTGGTAGTAGAGACATGCAGTGTGTACAAATGGCAGGGACTTAATGAACCCGAGCTTATGACCCGCACTTAGTTGTGATTCTTCTTTCCTGGCAAATAATTGCAATCCCTGATCCCTATCGCGAACGGGGTTCAGCGGGTTACCCGCAACTGTCAGTGAAAGATAGACACACGCTGGTCCGTTAAGTGTAGCGCGCGTGCAGCCCCGGACATCTGAGGGCATAACACACCTGTTATTGCTCGATCTCACGAGTGATCGTGCAATGTAAGGGGCTATCAAAGCCTCTTGGGTACTGCTGATGCCTACTCCTGACTGCTCCTGTGTCTTTCAGGAACTACTTGATTTTATGATGCCTCTGGGCTTGGGCCTGTAAATACATACATGCTTAATTGAAATTTCAACATTTATGGTGCAATGTATGGGGTTATTAAACACTCTTGGGTTGTGTTTTTTTCAAATTTTCTGATAATTATCACAGTAATAAACTTGAATAATAATAAACATTACACCATTGAATGCTTGTTGTTGCTTGCAGAGGGATGAACTCTGCTTCTTTATTTCATAAAAAAATATTTTATAGAAGAATGTCTTTTGGTGGTCCACGTCCTGCAAAACATAAATGGCCGGTCAGGGCTATGGAGACGTTGCACCTACATCTTACGGCCACATGAGCCCTGTGGGTGCTTGTGAGATTAGGTCCTTTGTACCCACACGGCGGGGTCCGGGACACAAATTTTGATTTAGATTTCAAATAATAAAATCACACATTTCAATGGTCTCCTCATGCTGCAGCCAACTCCAGGCTGCGTCATTCTGGTAATATATAGAGAGCACTTGCTGTCCTAAATTTTCGTTGAATTTTTTTGTCAAAAATGTTTTTTTTTTTTATTAGGGATTGTGAAGCTTTGGTGCATACTCATGCATCAGCCAATTCCAGCCTGTGCCATTCAGGCAATATATGGTTTACTGATGGCGCTGCTGGGCCTGGGTCTGGAAATTTAAAATTTTCTCATAGGTAGCACCCGCTATCCAAAAGTCTTCTTCATAAATTTCTACAATTGTTGTGTTTTTTTTTTTTTGGGGGGGGGGGGGGGGGGGGGTTGTGAAGCCCTGGCTTTTGGTTTTGCTAGCTGTTTTTGGGGCTAACTCTAAGCCCCAACTTAGTAATGGACTTCCACTACTAAGCCTCTAAAGTAATTCAAAAAGAAACACAAGTTAAAACATTTTTATTAGGAGAAACACTCCCCCACTGCCCTCGTTAACCATTTTATTAAAAGAAAATAAAAAAATGCAGGTCATCATCGTAGTCCACCGATTCCCATGTAGTCCTCCGCATTCACGTATCTGAAATGAGAAGAAAAACACACAAAAAAAGGGTTATTAACTGAAGAGCCTAACTTACCACCCCCGTTCCACCTCTGTCATCTTCCTGTGTTGCTACAAGTCCAGTGACGGAGCAGTAACGGAGGTGGGTAAGTGGCCTTGTGATCACCGTATCCAGCCATCTATACAGGTGGCCGTATACTACAGTAACGTAGCAGAGCGTAACTGCCTCTGCTACTTTTGCAAAACTACAACTTCCATCCTGCCCGGACAGCCTTTGGCTATCTGGGCATGCTGGGAGTTGTACCCCCTTCACTTTATGACTAAGCTAAGCTACACCCCACGCTAAACTCTCTAAACTGCACTGCCTGTAAAACTAAGTTAGCTACACTACACCCGTGTACAACTACGCCAACTATGCTAGAACTGGACTAACACTGCACTATGCTAACTACTCTAAGACTACGCTGCGCTCACTACTCTAAGACTACGCTAACAATACGCTACGCTAAATACGCTAAAACTGTGCTAACGCTACACTACACTAAATACATTAAAACTGCACTAGAACTAAGCTACGCTAAATACGCTAAAACTGCTCTTACATTACGCTAAATACATTAAAACTGTGCTAACACTAAGCTACACTACGCTAAAACTGCGCTAACACTACACTACACTAAATACACTAAAACTGCGCTAACACTAAGCTACGCTAAATACACTAAAACTGCGCTAACACTAAGCTATGCTAAATATACTAAAACTGCGCTAACACTAAGCTACGCTACAACTGCGCTAACACTACGCTATGCTAAATACGCTACAACTGCGCTAACACTATGCTATGCTAAAAACTGTAAAACTGCGCTAACACTAAACTAAAGCCACGCTAAAATTGAGCTAACGCTACGCTAACTACGCTAAAATGGCGCTAACACCACGCTAACTACGCGACCACGTTTTTGCCTGCGGTCGGGAAACCGCATACGGCCGAAAATGAAGCCGAGGCTGCGGTTCACTCCGGTCGGCTCATAGACTTGCATTAAATACGGTTCCCGAATACGGCTGAGTGCGGGCGCCGCGATTAAGCCACGCCCCCCTCCTCCCAACCGTATACGGAAACCATATTTAAGAAAACGTGGTGTGAACCCAGCCTTATTCCTTCTTGAGGTAAGTCACTCATTTTGAATGTGACAGCCACACAGTACATATGGTCATTCAGTAGTGTAGTGCCCCTACTGACTAGAACAGGGAAGTCATCATTGTTCATGCATGAGCATTCCGATCCACTCTCCCTTGCTTACAGGTTACATTAATATTGCGCAAAGCGTTCTTGTTATATTTACAATGACTGGAAACTTTTCTGACAGACCGCACATGTCAAATGTCAGGAAGCTGTTAGTGGGGTATTGCTCTCTAGCTGATAAGGTGTTTATTAGCAAAGCAGATGCTGTGAACACAGCTAGCCAAGATGGCTACAGGAGCAGGTTGGCTGACACAAGCTGCTAGCAGACAGAAACAAGGTCAATAGTCCAAATTCATACACAGGAGAGACAGGTCAGGTTCCAGGGGCTGAGACAAAGGCAAAGTCCAATGGACAGACAGGATCATGAACACAGGATCAGCAGATAGACAGGTTTAGAGACCGAGCAATGCAGAATTCATAACCTTGCTGAGGCTTCAGGCAACAGGTGGAACATGCCATGCAGGGATTTGAGGGGGATCCATTAGTGAGTGCATTCAGCCAGTGCTTGTGCATGGACCCAAGAGAACAGAGCAGGAATTGCATCAGGAAACACTTCAGAGCAGGATGACCAGGAAGTACAGCAAACACATGGCACGCAGAATGTTGCCTGGTAGATACCAGGACACATGATATACTGGTGGTTGACAACCAACAGCATTACACAAAACATGGAAAGGATGCATCACAAATGGTATGCTCCTTTGTTTTCACTCTTTTCCCAGTGCAGAGACATGTGTGATTGAATCAAAACCTATAGGGATAGATTTATCAAAACCTGTGAAAAGATAAAGTTTCCCCATTTCCCAAAGCAACCACTCAGATCTCTTCTTTTACTTTTCAGAGGTCTTTTTAATAATACAAGAAGCAATCTGGTGAAGCAATCATGGTTAGTAAAACCCACATTAAGAACTTTATCATTTGTATGTTATTATTGTACATTAAAACTAATGCTTAAGTCTCACAATTGTTGAATACAAACTGCAATAAATACTGTCTTTATTTTTGACAAACAGCCTACAGGGTAGCAGATGGAAAATTGAAATTCTCCACTGCTTTGCAAGGTTATTATGGGATTGCTCCTATTTTATTTCAATAAAAAATTTGTATTAGAAAATGTGATGTAACATAATATCACAAAATAATACTTGAAATAGCTCCTAGAGATGAGAGAACTTTTGAAAAATTTGATACAGACGACTCGCCGAATTTTCAGAAAAAATGTGGTTAGGTCCAAATTTATTTGCGGTGAATCGCTATTAAAAACAGCTATTTCTGGCCTACAGAGAGGCTCAATAGGGGTGTAGGACACTTTGCCTTGATGTAACACGAATAGGGTGTGTGCTGGGTTAGTGAAATAATATTGTTATTCAGTATGACAAGCAGATCAGAGGCGTCACTATTAGAATCACTGTTGCAGAGAGGAACAATGACAGAGCCTGGAGGTGGCATCAGTATGAGGAGCCCATATAATGGCTGAATGACACAGCGTGGAAATGGCGGGAGCATGAGGAGACCATATAGTGACTGAATGACAAAACCTGGAGTTGGCAGCAGCATGAGGAGACCACATAGTGGCTGAAAGACTTAGCCTGGCTTTGGCAGCAGCAAATAGTAGCTGAATGACAGAGCTTGAAGTTTGCGGCAGCATGAGGAGACCATATAGTGGCTGAATGACAAAGTGGAGGTGGTGGCAGCATGGGGAGAACAAATAGTGGCTGAATGATACAGCGTGGAGGTGGCTGCAGCTTGAGGAGACCATATAGTGGCTGAATGACACAGCCTGGAGTTGGTGGCAGCATGAGGAGACCACATAGTGGCTGGATAACACAGCCTGGAGTTGGCAGCCGCATGAGGAGATCATATAGTGGCTGAATGACGCAGCGTGGAGGTGGCGGCAGCATGAGGAGAACATATAGTGGCTGAATGACACAGCCTGGAGGTGGCGGCAGCATGAGGAAACCATATAGTGGCTGAATGACACAGTCTGGAGGTGGCGGAAGTATGAGGAGATCATATAGTGGCTGAATGACACAGCGTGGAGGTGGCAGCAGCATGGGGAGAACACATAGTGGCTGAATGACACAGCCGGAAGTTGGCAGCAGCATGTAGTGGCTGAATGACACAGCCTGGAGTATGTGTCAGCAAGAGGAGACCATATAGTGTCTGAATGACACAGCGTGGAGGTGGCGGCAGCATGAGGAGAACAAATAGTGGCTGAATGACACAGCATAGAGGTGAAGGCAGCATGAGGAAACCATATAATGGCTGAATGACACAGCGTGGAGGTGGCGGAAATATGAGGAGACCATATAGTGGCTGAATGACACAGCGTGGAGTTGGCAGCAGCATGAGGAGAACACATAGTGGCTGAATGACATGGCCTGAAGTTGGCAGCAGCATGTAGTGGCTGAATGACACAGCCTGGAGTTTGCGGCAGCATGAGGAGACCATATAGTTGCTGAATGACACAGCGTGGAAGTGGCAGAAGTATGAGGAGAACTTATATATATAGGCTGAATGACACGTCGTGGATGTGGCGGCAGCATGAGTAGAACACACAGTGGCTGAATGACACAGCATGTAGTTTTTGCGGCAGCATGAGTAGACAATATAGTGCCTGAATGACACAGCCTGGAGGTGGCGGTAGCATTAGGAGACCATATAGTGGTTAAATGACACAGCCTGGAGTTGTCGGCAGCTTGAGGAGACCATATATTGGCTAAATGACACAGCCTGGAGGTGGCAGCAGCATAGGGAGACCATACAGTGGCTGAATGACACAGCCTGGAGGTGGCAGAAGGAAGAGGAGACCATATAGTGGCTGAATGACACAGCGTGGAGGTGGCAGCAGCATGAGGAGACCATATAGTGGCTGAATGACACAGCATGGAGGTGGTGGCAGCATGAGGAGATCACATAGTGGCTGTATGACACAGCCTGGAGTTGGCAGCAGCATGTAGTAGCTGAATGACACAGCCTGGATTTTTGCGGCAGCATGACGAGACCATATAGTGGCTGAATGACACAACGTGGAGGTGGCGGCAGCATGAGGAGAACATATAGTGGCAGAATGACACAGCCTGGAGGTGGCGGAAGCATGAGGAAAATGTATAGTGGCTGAATGACACAGCCTGGAGTTTGCGGCAGCATGAGACGAACATATGGTGGCAGTATGAGACAGCTTGGAGCTGGCATCAGCATGAGGAGAACATATGGTGGTAGAATGAGATAGCCTAGAGGTGGCAGCAGCAGCATCAGGAGTCCTGAAAGTGACCCGGTGACAGAGTGGTGGGTGGCAATACCAGTACCCAGTGACGAAGGTGGGTGAAAAAAGGAGAACTTGGAATCATATGTGTGGCATCAGGCGGGTGGCAGGATCAAAATAGTAGCTGAGGCAGGTAGGCAGAAGAAAACGGTCTCTTTTGTAAAAGTGTTAGTGCGTACACGTAAGTATTGAGGATATGCATTACTTAAAACTTAACTTTTAACAATATGCTTAGGATAAAATATATGGACCCCAAATATTTTTTTTTTCATCAAACTAAAGGAAAGGTGTGCAAAACACGCCATGTGCCACCTACACCACCAACTATTGAAGTGATGCAATGACCTCTAAAAGGTGGAAGGGAACAACCTATGGTCCATGTTAGGCTCTACTCTCGCATTATTAATTCCCTTCTTAGGAAGTGTTACTTGCAATAAAAAGGACGGCCCAACACAGGAACCTCTCCCTATTTCCAACTACAAACACTGCCATTTGCCAGGGTTTTTAGGTGGAAATAGGCATTGGTTCCTATGTGGGGCCACCCTTTTTAAGACGAGTAACACTTTCCTCGAAAAGGTGGAAGGCAACAACGTATTGTCCATTGTAACAGGTGGGAGTATAAACTAGATTGACCATGGTGCCACAACAACACTTCAGAAATATGGATAGTGCAAAACATGTTTAAGGTGCTGCACCCCAGTTACAGACATTCCTCGCCATCAGCCCACAAGTAATTATTAAGGATATGTATTAGCTAAAACTAGGATAACATATATGTACTCAAATTGTTTTTTTTTAAATCAAACAAAGGAAAGGTGGGCTAAAAACACCATGTGCCACCTACACCACCAAGTATTGATGTGATGCAAAGACCTCTAAAAGGTGGAAGGGAACAATGTATGGTCCATTGTAACTGGTGGGGGTAAAAACTTCCCCTGTGAAGCCATACTCTCACCCTATTAATTCCCTTCTTGGCAAGTGTTACTCTCTATTACTCTAGGAAACTCTCTCTCTTGCCACCTAAAAACCCTGCGAAATGACAGTGTTTGTAGGGGGAAATAGGGAGAGATTCCTGTGTGGGGCTGCCCTTTTTAGGGCGAGAAACACTTGCAAAGAAGGGAATTAATAATGCGAGAGTAGGGCCTTACAGGGGAGGTTGTTACCCCCCACCGGTTACAATGGACCATACATTGTTCCCTTTCACCTTTTAGAGGTCTTTGCATCACAACAATACCTGGTGGTGTAGGTGGCACATTGTGTTTTTTGCACACCTTTCAATTGTTTGATTTAAAAAAAAAATTAGCACATACATATTACCCTAAGAAAAGTTACGTTTTACGTAATGCATATCCTCAATACTTACTTGTGGGCTGATGGCGAGGAATGTCTGTAACTGGGGAGCAGCACCTTAAAGGGGTACTCCGCTGCCCTGTGTCGGAAGCTCCGCTTGCAGCGTCCGGAAGTTTATTGTTCCGAACGCTGTGTGCGGGCTTCCGTGTTCAGGGCCGCCCCTCCTGACATCACACCCACCCCAGCGAAAGACTATGGGAAGGGAGCGTGACGGCCAGTGTGCCCCCTTCCCATAGACTTTTGATGAGGGGGTGGGCATGACGTCACGAAGGGGGCGGGCGTGACGTCACGAGGGGCGGCCCTGAACACGGAAGCCCGCACACAGCGTTCGGAAGAAGAATCTTCCGGATGCTGCGAGCTGAGCTTCCGACACAGGGCAGCGGAGTACCCCTTTAAACACGTTTTGTACAATCCATATTTGTGAAGTTTTGGTGTGGCACCGTGGTCAGTCTACTCTGATGTATCAGGCATTGGTGGGTGGAAATCCTGGCTGATGCATGCCTGATTAATCTTCACAAAGGTCAGTCTCTCCACATTTTTCGTGGACAGATGAGTTCTCCTTGAGGTTACTATGGCCCCCGCCGCACTAAACACCTGCTCTGATGGCACACTACTGGCTAGGCAGGACAGGTTTTCCAGGGCAAACTCCTCTAGTTGCGACCACAAAACAAGTTTGGCTGCCCAGAAGTCCAGCAGACTTGGCATGTTCATGTCAAGGCATGCCATCACCTGATGGTTCATGTCCTGCTCCAGGTCTACTTGCTGCTGATGAGTTGCTTCACTATGCGGGAGAAGAAAGCTACTCATCAGCGACTGTAGACTCAGACTGCTGCTGAGACTGCCAGTTTGTTCTCCAATAAGGTGGAGAGCCAGAAGTCATCCTGCTGCTGACAATGGTGACAATTCGGCAGTCACTGCGCAAGAAAGTGAGCATGCATCTTGCCATTTGTGCAGTGGCGTTGTGACCCGAGTGCGGGGGGTGCGAAGCGCACCGGGTGACACCAGCCTGGAGGGGTGACACCACGGGTGGCAGCACCCCCCCCCCCCCAGCCCTCATCTGCACACGTCCACCAGCACCCTGCCCCCCCGCCCCCCCCGGGTCCTCATGTACACACGTCCCCCATCCAACCCACCAATCCCCACCCACCCCCGGTCCTCATCTGAGCGGCCCGCGGGGTGTCCAGGAATCGTGCTGCAGCCACTGGCTCTTTAAGAGCACCGCGCGGTGGCTGCTTGGGAGAGAGTGACGTGAGCTCACGTCACGTCGGCGGCCGGCCTGAGTGTGGGCCTGATCAAAGCATAAGGCAGTGCGCGCGCCCATAGAGGAGCCAGTTACAGCCGCCGCAACCCTACCGAACTTATCCTGTCCGGTCCAGACTGAGGTAAGTAAAAGCAAAGGGGAAAAACTACAACTCCCAGCATGTCCTCACTGTAAGGGCATGCTGGGAGTTTTAGTCATGCAACAGGAGGCTGGTGGCATTTTTACACCAGCTGTTGCTAAACTTCAACTCCCACCATGGGATTTGTAGTTTAGGAACAGAGTGCCCCCAGCTGTTGCTAAACTACACCTCCCGCCATGGGATTTGTAGTTTAGGAACAGGGTGCCCCCAGCTGTTGCTAAACTACATCTCCCACCATGGGATTTGTAGTTTAGGTACAGGGTGCCCCCAGCTGTTGCTAAACTACACCTCCCACCATGGGATTTGTAGTTTAGGAACCGGGTGCCCCCAGCTGTTGCTAAACTACACCTCCCACCATGGGATTTGTAGTTTAGGAACAGGGTGCCCCCAGCTGTTGCTAAAATACACCTCCCACCATGGGATTTGTAGTTTAGGAACAGGGTGCCCCCAGCTGTTGCTAAACTACAACTCTCACCATGGGATTTGTAGTTTAACAACAGGGTGCCCCCAGCTGTTGCTAAACTACAACTCTCACCATGGGATTTGTAGTTTAAGAACAGGGTGCCCCCAGCTGTTGCTAAACTACAACTCTCACCATGGGATTTGTAGTTTAGGAACAGGGTGCCCCAGCTGTTGCTAAACTACAACTCCCATCATGAGAGTTGTTGAAGGGGTAAATTAAATGGCACAGGTGGGTGGGGGTTAATATAATGGCACAGGGGAGGAGTGGGGTTAATGAAATGGCACAGAAGGGAGGACAGGGATTAATGAAATGCACAGGGGTATCAGAGGGGCCATCTCAATTCCCAATCCCCCCTATGCCATTTCAAGTACCCCCCCCCCATGCCATTTCTTCCCCTCCCCCTATCAGAAGGAGGAGGAGAATTAAAATGGCAAAGAGGGGATAAGAAAGGGGAATTGAAATGGTTCAGAAGGGGTGGGGGTTTAGAATTGAAATGGCAAAGATGGGGTTGGCAATGGAGAGCTCTGGAAAAATGTCTAACATGTTTGTCCCGCAGATGCGGAAGAAAGGAAGTTTTCTCTGGAAGAAGACATCATGGCGGCTTAAGCCCGATGGAGAAGAAAAGAAAAGAGGACGACTCTGATCAGAAAACATGTACCTGTGAGTTCCTAAATGCAATTGTAATCACTTGTACTATGGTATACAGATCTGTATACAGCTGGTATATACCTCTATATGGTGCTGTTTATAATCACTTACATGGTATATATATATCCTGTGTACATATGGTATATACCTCTATATGGTGCTGTTTATAATCACTTACATGGTATATATATCCTGTGTACAGATGGTATATACCTCTATATGGTGCTGTTTATAATCACTTACATGGTATATATATCCTGTGTACAGATGGTATATACCTCTATATGGTCACTGTATTGGGGGGGAGCTGTGATGTAAACTGTCATATATATATACATGCGTGTTTTTTTTTATTTTTATTTTTGGGGGGGGCAGCATTCCATTATTGGACCCAGGCAGCACAATGCCTTGGGCTGGCCCTGCCCCCCTCACCCCCCCAGTCCTCATGTGCGTGGCTGCATGTGCACCACCTGCCAACCTCACGTCCTCACCTTACTGGGGGGGGGTAGGTATGGGGTGACACCATTTTCTATCGCACCGGGTGACACCAACCTTAGCAACGCCACTGCATTTGTGGAAGTGATTTGGGGGAACTCAATGCCTCCATCTCCACTGCATACTGCCACAGTGTGTCCTCTGTCTCCCCTTCCTTATAACCCTCTAGCTCCTCTAGCTGCTCCTGCTCCTCCTCTCCTGTCAGATGACTAGAAAAAACGCCCATCTCTTGAAACCTAAACTGTGCTCCACTGTGCCGCTCCCCCTCTTCCTCCTCCAGTTCAGCCCCCACAGGGCTCATATGGCCGTGAGATGTAGGCGCCATGTCTCCAGTGCCCTGACCAGCCATTGTTTCCAACACGTGTTGTAGTAGATGAAGCAGTGGAATGGTATCATTCATCCCGTAATCCTGGTGACTGACTAATAATGTGGCTTCCTCAAAGGGGCTGAGCAAAAGGCAGGTCCAACATGTGGAGGGTGGAATTCCAACGAGTGGAAATGTCACAAATCAGACTATGTTTGGGGATGTTGTTCTAACGCTGCAGCTCAAGGAGGGTGTGCTTTGCGATGTACGAGTGGCTGAAGTGCATGCAAAGTTTCCCTCTTATTGTTAGGATGTCTTGCAGATGGGGGAACACTTCAGAAACCGCTTGACAACCAGATTGAACATGTGTGCCATGCAGGGCGCATGGTTCAGGCTTCCTTGTCGCAGCGCAGACAAGATGTGGAGGCTGAGGACACAGTGGAGGATGAGGAGGTGGAGTCACACACTGTCACAGGACCAACGGCCTGAGAGCGTGGAGGTGGAAGCTGCGTTACCTGTCCAAGTTGCTGTTGTGGCTGTGCAGGAACCACATTCACCTAGTAGGCCGTAAAGAACATGTATTGTCCCTGACCGCAGTTACAGCTCCACACCTCGGTGCTGCCGTGCACTTTGGTACACATTGACAGGCTCAAGGACTGGCCTACCTTCTGTTCCACAAAATTGTGTAGGGCTGATGCTGCCTTCTTCGCAAAGAAATGACGGCTTGGGACTCTCCACCTTGGCTCAGCACAAGCCATCAGTTCTCTGAAAGGTGCAGAGACCACCACTTGAAAAGGCAGGGACTGCAGCACCAGCAACTTAGACAGGAACACATTCAGCTTCTCCGCCATTGTATGATTGGGCGCATACTGTTGTCTCTTGGACATGGCTTCGCTGATGGATTGCTGGTGGAATGACTGACTTGAAGTCGGAGCAGGAGCATCTGGAGCGACAGAAGATGGGTATGACACACAGCTCCCTTCGGCTGAGGTGGTGGAGCCTTGCCTGGCTGTAACAGGGAGCAGCGTGCCACTGGGTTATGCAGCAGGCTGGACTACCACATTGGAGCCAGGCCGCTTTATGATGATGCTGCATATGTTGATGCAGGGCCGTGGCGCCAACATTGGGACCCTGGACACCCTTCACCTTCTGCTAACACATCCTGCATGTTGGCGCCAATGTGGTAGTCCTCCGGATTCTTGATGAAAAACTGCCACATCACCAAGTGGCTGATTTTCCCACCAACAGTCCGCACTAATTGACCGCTACTGCCACCGGCTCCAGGAACCCCTGTTTCACTCCCTCCCTGGAAGGTAGGCTGCTGAGAAACAGGTGGTCTTCCCCGGGCATGTTTGGCTCCAGACTTTCCACTTCTGCCACCATGCTGATTGCCAACCATGCTACCCCCTTGCTGGCTCAGTTGCTGCCTCACGGGCAACCTGCAACCCTCTTCTCCTGATGATGATGAAGCCCCTTCTGCACCCAGCTCCCAAGTGTGATTGGCTTCGTCACCATCGAGCTGTGTCTGCACGTCACTGATGTCCTCCTCAGGTTCCTTAGCAGAGTCTGCTTCATGAGCCTGAACGCTTGCAACACGACCTTCCAAGCCACACTTCTAATTCCTACTTGACCGCCTAGTGGAGAAAGCAGCAGATGTCTCCTCCACTTCTTGGCTGGGCAGTATTTGCTGACTGTTCTCTATTAGATTATCCTCAGTGAATAGTGGAGCTGAACCCACAGAATAAGATACTTCTGTAGGGGAGAGAACAGTATAAGACAGAGGCAATGGGAGGACAGGGACTGCTCCCGGTCCATGCCAACTGAGGGTTGTGTCTGAGGAACCCACCGACTGTTGATTGGGGGTATCAGATGTCACTTATGATGAAGTGGATGACCATGTTAACTAATCAATGACGGCAGATGGGTTGCTGGTCGAGACACGACTGCTAGCTTATTCCGGGAGCTCAGGCCTCTCGCTGCAACTCCTGCTGCCACTTGCCCCTAGTCTGCTGCAACCTCTGTCTCTGAATTTAGGCCTCTGCCACTTCTCTGTTCACGTCCTGGCACTTCTTTGCTTAACATACTTAGTGCTTATATGTGGGGAGTACAATACACTCCACTACGCTTAAAAAAGTATTTGTGTACAACACCAGCCGGTGAGTACTTTTGCCTTGGCCTTTCACATTATCTAGGCCTTTGAGACTTTAACAGGAACAAAATAATACACCACTTAGATGTATGTATGTGGAATTCACTTTTTAGGAGAGGACAATGCGCTACAGTACGCTTAAAAAAGTTATTGTGTACAACACCAGCCGGTGAGTACTTTTGGCTGGACTTTCACAGTATCTAAGCAAATTCCAAGGAAGGTCAGCACTGCAAAGCAGGTAGTTGGTGCCCGAGGACCAAGTATATACAAATAATCAGAATAGAAGGGTACCGGCACTCAGAATTTCTTTAAAATCTCAAAGAATTTATTTACGCAACATGCATAGCTATGCATGTTGCATAAATAAATTCTTTGAGATTTGCAAGAATTTCTGAGTGCCGGGACCCTTCTATTCTAGAACCTTGAGACTATAACCCTTCTATTCTAGAACCCCGAGACTATAACAGGAACAAAATAGTACACATCTTAGATCTACGTATGTGGTATGCACTTATGAGGGGAGGAAAATGCGCTCCAGTACGCTTAAAAAAGTATTTGTGTACAACACCAGCCGGTGAGTACTTTTCGCTGGCCTTTTCACAGTATCTAGGCCCTTGAGACTTTAACAGGGACAAAATAGTACACCACTTAGATGTACGCATGTGGTATGCACTTATGAGGGGAGGACAATGCGCTCCTGTATGCTTAAAAAAGTATTTGTGTACAACACCAGCAGTACACACCAGTCGTTGTGTACTGCACCCGAAATTCTCTCTCAATCTCATTCCCTTCCTTATCAGTGCTTTTAGGCAGGTTTTGTGCTTGAGCTGAATCGCTGCTGTTCTGTACAACACACTGCTCTCTGTCCCTCTCTCTAATAGAACACTGATGTGACTAGGAGGTGAATCGCTGCTGGAAAAAAGCTTTTCTGGACAACACACAGTGTTGTCTGTCCCTATCTATCTCTCTGCAATGAAAGACTGAAGTGATTGGCCGCAATATGGCTGCCCATTATATAGGGCTGTGACATCACAGGGGTGACTGGCTGCTTATAGGCTGCATGGTGCATGAGATTCAGGGTCATCCAGTCTACCCTTTTTCCCGCCTTCCCAGGATTCCTTGCCCCATGTCCTCACATGTAGAGTTCAATTAAGCTAAATGGAGTTCAATGAAGCGATTAGCACGATCGAATCGCGCCGATATTTGCATTTGTTGAGGATCAAATTTTTCCTGAAATTCGTAACGAATTCGGATTAGTCAGAATCGATTCGCTCATCCTTAGTAGCTTCAAATCAGCACTCAAAGGGAATGAGTCACCTGGATTTTTTTCTTAGAAGTACATACTAATACATATTATTTTTTTATAATCAATTTACAGAATTTTTTGATTTTATTTTAAATACTAGACATTCTATGCTTGGTTTTGGGGCATTTATAGATTTTTTTTTAAATATTAGACATTCTATACTTGATTTTGGAATAGCCACCTTGCTTGAGCTGCTTTGCTTTACTCTAAGGCCACTACAGCAAAGGTGGCCTGGAGATGACTTATTGACTTCTATGGGAAAGTGTTGGGGTCATGCACTGTGACTTGTGCAGAGGTCACTCACTGTACAGGAAGAGGAAGGAGATTAGCTGTGTCATTCACCTATTGTCAATAGTGAATAAGGTGTTATCTGCCTCCAGGTTTGTAATTAAGGTGTTACTTTCTAATTCTTCATTGTAATTCTTCTCGTGATAATAAGATGACTACTGAAAAAATGATCTCTTTACAACAGGAAGTGAGCCTCGGTGGTGAGTGTGAAACTCAAAATGCATACATATGTATAACAATATTCATTCAACTTCATTTACCAACAATTTAATTTAACCAACAGGTCAACAGGTTAAATATTTTAAATTCAGACATTTAAGTCCAACCCCCATGACTAACCAGGAGCGCACCTAATGGACACGTTTGGGTTATATAAACTCTTCCCTTTTGTTTTTCAGTTTGCTCGATTGTGCCACCAAAATCCATATGGTTTACAAACATGTCATTTAATCACAGACAATCCAATCAGGTCCTACTGCTAGGACCTATGGAAATCATCTATAAACTGTACTGGAATCAAGCAGCAAGTGTTTGGAGTACCTATCCTGGAAAACCAAATTTATTAATCCAAGACTGATTTATAAAAACTCTATCAAATAGCTTTCTCCCAATATATTGATGATATATTCTTCATATGGAATGGCACCAAATCAGGGTTTTTGTTTTTTTGTGAGTTTGTTTAATGCAAATGGCATTGGTCTCAGGTTTACATATTAGATCAACAAGCAGGGGCTACCCTTTTAGAATATGCTCTTAAGTAAGAATAATATAGGTAAACTTATGACCACAGTCTTTCCAAATCTCACGGTCTCTTACTCCTTCCTGGTGTGGCACAGCTAGAATTAGGTTAAATAGCTCTACACAGGATGAATGAAAGAGGCAATCTGCAAATCTGAGGGACAGAGGGGGTACTCTGATACAAATTTTGTAGAAGCTTTATCAGGGAGCAACACAGAAAAATATTGATTGGTGCCCAGAACAAAACTAGAGGGGGATCAGATGACAAAGATTGTTGCAACATGTAATGGTGTAATGGTGAAAAAAAGAAGGATAAATACATTTTACAAGTTTTTGATCTTTGCGAAAATTATCTTGTGTCGTTTTTCTGTAATACTAATGAAAAAAAAAATTATTTGCTAGTGATATGTATTTGAAAAAAGTAATAATTGTTATTCTTAACCAGACCACCTGTAACTTTAACATGTCTAACATCTCACTTGCTGACTTCAGGCCAAAATAAACTCATGTCTTTAGGCTACAACTATTCCTACACTATTTCTCCATCTTTAAGGCCTTATCACAGCGCTGTATCACAGTTGTGCAGACATTTTCCTCAATCCGCTAACCTTCTTATGTTCAAGTTGTTCCATAATTAAATATAAATATTTAAATAGGAACATTTTGGTTTCCAGCAAAGAACTCTCATGAATTATTCCGGTTTTTAAACAATAAAACATCTGTTACAAGTTTCTTTAACGTGTGATTATGAGATCGCTCAATTAATAGGACGAAGTCACAGGGGATGGCGTGCCTTCCTCCATTAACTAACATGTCACAAATTGCTTAGCTACCTGTAATTCTGTGTTCTACTTCTGGGGTGATGAGGGAACCCAGGTGTGTGTTGAGTACTGATGTTGGAAATTGGTAAGCGTTAGGACTGAAATATTGTTCAAGCAGAGAAATTACTGAATAGTATTAACATGAAAATGATACAAGCAGTCAATATTTAGCCACAAGCTTCCATTGATTCTCATTCTTCTTGAATTTGTTCTGATGTTTAACACTGTGCATTTCCATAGTAGGTTGTTTTTCTTAAAGATTAACTATAAAGTCTCTGCCCTATACACTGGCCCCGGTAACTGATAGACATAGAGGATACGGTTCTGATAGTGTTATCATATGTTTCATGTGATGCCACCAACAATAAAAAGACAACTTTTATTGGCGCTGAAATGGGCACTGTCAGAATCAAAATACGTTGTACATCTTGGCAATATACTTTGTAAAAAAGTCATTTTTTAAGAAATCATAAAAAGATCACTAAGACTTGCATTGAGGGGACGGGCTTGATGTCCCACAGGGGCGAAGTCCTGACATCACTGACTTCCGTTTCCGTAGTCGCGACTCAGACCCTCCAGCGCTTCTGCACAAAAAACAGGTGGGTGCCGCATGCAATACTGCGGGGGTCCCCAGCGGCGGGATCCCTGAGATCAGACATCTTATCCCCTATCCTTTGGATAGGGGATAAGATGTCTAGGGTGGGAGTACCCCTTTAAGGCCAAAATGACCTTGGTCCTTAAGGGGTTAAATATCCTTTTACTTTGGTATGAACTAAACAACACAAATGTGCAAACTATAGAGTAAGTGATTGCATTATTTATCCCGACATATGGCCCCATTTTGGTGACTGACAGTAATATAACTATAGTGAGAATAACCGGCAGTATGCAGGCTACAGGGAATAAGCCTTGTATTCTTGCAGTGACTGATAGTAAACAAAAATTACATTCATTGGTTTCCCCTGCTTTCTGCTACACATTCCTATGCCTGCAATTTAAATACTAAACATACACAGTACAAAAGACAGTCATTATCTGTGCATGAGAGAACACAATATAAACATTGTATCAGTTTTACTGGTGCACACAGTGAGAAATATCATCCAAAATCACTTAGCA
This sequence comes from Hyla sarda, assembly GCF_029499605.1. Lineage (NCBI taxonomy): Eukaryota > Metazoa > Chordata > Amphibia > Anura > Hylidae > Hyla > Hyla sarda. The sequence continues at coordinate 223,312,918 of NC_079194.1, read as the reverse complement.
GTGAAAAGCTAATTTCTCCTGGCGTCAAAACTTGAACAGTCCTCTTCACTATTTGTAACTACTGAAGCACAGAGGAATTTGATAGCTTTTTGCTTGGCTTTCTGATCCATTCACCATCATTTGAAATAAACATATCTTCTTTTCTTAGCTGTTTCATGTACTGTATAAGCTTCAAGGGTGCTCAGTCAGGTGACTATAAAGTACGTAAGGAAGACCAATTTAATGCTTTCCAGAATAAATGTACAGTTGGCATAAAGCTAAAATAACAAATGAAATGCTTGAGTGGCGGTCCACTTCCGAACCGCTTCTATCGGTAATGCAGTCGAGACGCTGGAAAGGATTTGGAAATTAGGCGTCAGACTAAAAGGGGATTTTTATCTAAATGTGTAACACTGATTGTAATAGACTTGTCTGATTTCTCCAAATTAAAAATGAATTAGCATTTAGGGTCTGTAACACAAAAGATAAGAGGAGGATGTATATACATAAATGAATTTGAAGTCTGATGTCCATTCATGGAAACTAGAGGTGACAATTTTTTGGTGGCCCATGACAACTTTACCAGCTACTACACCGAACGTAGAATAGGTGGCTGGTGTTAAAAGGTTTGCTAGGCGGTCAAATGTGTGCCAAAAGTGCTTATGGCCTAGATCACCGTATTCTTACATTGTACAGTGGTCCCTCAACATACGATGGTAATTCGTTCCAAACGAGCCATCGTTTGTCGAATCCATCGTATGTTGAGGGATTCGTGCAATGTAAAGTATAGGAAGCTGTACTCACCTGTCCCCACCGCTCGAGATGGTGTCCCCGCCGCTCCCGATGGTGATCCCAGGCCTCCGCTGGGCTCTCCGCTGTCTTCTCCGGTCCTCCGCTGTCTTCTCTGGTCCTCTTCTGTCTTCCGCAAAGCCTTACTGGGCCTGCGTAGCGACGTCATTACGCCGCTGCGTACGCCATTCCTATTGGATGGCGTGCGCAGCAGCGTATTGACGTCATCAGAGAAGGCCGAGAAGACGCCGGAAGACCAGCGCTGGACCCGGAGGGCACCCCGGAGCATCGTGGAGGGGTAAGTAATACTTACCGCACCACACGGGGAACATTAAGCTGCTATCCGGCAGCAGCTTAAGCATTTGGCGCTGCTGGATAGCAATTAATGCGATGGCCCCGACATAAAAAAGCATCGTATGTCGATTTCATCATATGTCGGGGCCATCGTAGGTCGGGGGGTCAATGTATATATGCATATTCTTTTATTTCTCTGGTAAAACATGCCTACGCTGAGTTTAATACATAGTGTAAGGGGTTGAACCTTGCTAAATTGTGCATGCATTGACCTGGAAAAAAGTGTTTTCTGTATAGTGGAAAAGCGGAATTGGTCACATGTCCAGTTCTTGTGTAATAGTTGTTCAGCTTCATTCCCTTTTACTGGGATAGAAGGTGGAACCAATTCTTTACATAGTTAATGTGAGCTTTGTCTCAACAATAGAGAGTACACTTGCTCTATAGCTCCTGTTAGCAAGAGGAACCCTGCATGTTCATTCCTTTTGGTGTTTGGCTAAAGCAGTGTTTTCCAACCAGGATGCCTCCAGGTGTTGCAAAACTACAACTCCCAGAATACCTGAACAGCCAAAGGCTGCTAAAGGCTGTCCAGGCATGCTAGGAGTTGTAGTTTTGCAATATCTGGAGGCTCCCTGGTTGGGAAACACTGGGCTGAAGCATCATAAATAGCTGTGGCGATAGCCTGTTCTATCAGGGGGCTTGGACTTAGAGCCTATCACATCTGCTCTCTGTGTCCACACTCCTCTCAGGTGGATATTCATTGCTTGTGATTGTCTGTATCTGCACAAGCTCTTTTTATACTCCTGGCTTGATCTTCTATCTCTGTTTTTGACCCTTGACTATAGTGATCTGACGATTCTCCTGTATTAGGTATAGGTTCTGCCAGTTATCATGATTTGATTCAGTCTGTTTGACATTGCTTTTTTGCTCTATTTGACTGTTAGCGGTATGGTTTTTCCTGGTTTGTGCTTACTGAGAACAGGGACTGCCATCGCGTTGAGGATCCGTTGCTTAGGGCGGATACTTAGGTAGGCAGGGAAAGTGGCTGTGGGTGAGCAGTGCAGTGAACAGTGCCACAGAATCCCACTGAAAACAATAGGACTCTGCTGCAAACAGAATTCTGAGAAAGAAGTTCGCCGGCAGAAATTTAGCAGTGTGGATAGGTAAGCAAAACTTAAAGGAGTTATCCAAGAAAAAAAATAGATATATCAACTGGCTCCAGAAAGTTAAACAGTTGATATATATTAAAAAAACATTTTTTCTTGGATAACCCCTTTAAGTTTTGCTTACCCATCCACACTGCAAAATTTCTGCAGTCAATTCAGACATTACTTCTATTAAAAAAATCTTAATCCTTTCAATACTTATGAGCTGCTGAAGTTGAGTTGTTCTTTTCTGTCTAAGTGCTCTCTGATGACACGTGTCTCGGGAGCTGTCTAGAGTAGAAGCAGATTCCCATAGCAAACCTATTCTGCTCTGTGCAGTTCCTGAGACAAGCAGAGATGTCAGCAGGGAGCACTGTTTCAAGACAGATAAGAAAAACTCAACTTCAGCAGCTGATAATTATTGGAAGGATTATGATTTTTTAATAGAAGTAATTTACAAATCTGTTTAACTTTCTCCAGCCAGTTAATCTAAAAAAAAAAAAAAAAAAGTTTTTTCCTGAAATACCCCTTTAAATCCATTAAATTTGCAGACAACTCTGCATTGGCAAAAAGGCCCTCGAAGTAGAAAAAAAGTCAGCTGACCAACCAGTTTCAATAGGACCTGCCAACTGTCTAATTTGTATGGTGACCTTCTAGCTCTTCCACAGTTGATAATGTTTAGCATTTGAAATGTAACATGTCCAATCCTTAAATGGGCACTGTCGTGAAGTAAAAAAATTGATATGTTGTAGTACTTAAGTACTACAATATATCTCTGATATACTTTAATTAAAAAAAGTGATTTTAAACAAGTTTACAATCACTTTTAAATTCGACCACTAGGGATCGCCCTCTTGGTGGCCGAATGCATTCGGCAGTGACGTCACTACTGAATTTCGACTCATTTAAGCCTGGCAATGAGTCGAAATCAGTCGATCAAACAGGCGAGAGCGAGCACGCTGATAGCTGGGGCTGCGCGCATTGGCCAGCTCCACTGGCCTCGCGCACGGCCCGCCCCGTTACCCTGTCGCTTTGCCCACGAGCGTGATCGCTACCATCACCGCTAGCGGGGTCCCTGTGCCCACTAGCGGTGTCACAAGAATGCCAAGCGCGGCTCTGTTCCCCGTCCCTGTCAGCTCTTAGGGTACGGGAACATATTTAAAAGCCTCACGCGCAGCTAACATAGTACTGCGCATGCAGTAGAAGCACTAAATCTGCTCTATTAAAGCGATTACATTTTTTTTTGAAGCCAGGTAGGGGGTTAGGGCTAGATTACTACTAGCTAGGGACATATTAGATTATATAGTACTTGGTGGGAGCTATCCTTTAAGTAACTAGATGTGTTAATGCACAAGTGTTAATGCACAGGGAGATTTATTAAAACCGGTGTAGAGGAAAGTAGTGCCGTGCTCAGGGACTTTTTTACCTCTTCAGGACGCTGGGCGTATGCATATGCCCTGCATCCCGAGTCCTTAAGAACGTGGGGCGTATGCATACGCCCATGGGAATTCTGGTCCCCGCCGCTAGACGGTTGGGGACCGGGATGCCTGCTGAAATCATTCAGCAGGCATCCCGGCACATCGACCCCCCCCCCATGTCGGCGATCGCAGAAAATCACATGTCAATTCAGACATGCGATTTTCTGCTATTCCGGGCTGATCGGGTCTCTGGTGACCCGATCACCCGGAAAATAGGGATGATCAGAGCTGTCAGTGACAGCCCCCCCGATCATCCTGAGGGCTAGGAGCGAGGTCGCAGTGCTGCAATCTCCTCCTATCCCCTGCCATTGGTCAGAACTGATTTTGATCAATGGCAGCACAGGACAGTGGGTTGCCATGGCAACCCCCGTTCTGCCCACCCCTGGATGTCGTGGGGAACGTGGGGAGAAGATGGAGGCCGGTACCTGGAGGAGAAGATGCCTGGGGACCCCGTATTGTTGCTGGAGACAGGCACAGGTAGGGAAACGACGGTGGGGGGTTGCTAATGAAAGTGAAAGTAAAGTGATCTTTACTGTGGCAACCACTAGGAAGGCCAAACTGCAACTCCCAGCATGGGCATCTGGGCATGCTGGGAGTTGTAGTTTTGCCACATCTGGAGGGTCACAGTTTGGAGACCACTGTTACAGTGGTGCCCAAATGGTAGCCCTCCAGATGTTACCAAACTACAACTCTCAGCATGTTGCTCTACTTTGAAGCCCTCTAATTTTTTCAAAAACCAAAAATATGTCCATTTTATGATGCCAACATAAAGTGGACATATTGTATTTGCGAATAAAAATAAAATTTAAATCCATTTTGCTTACAAGTAGAGAGCATCAAAGTTAGAAAAATGCAAAATTTTCTAAAATTTCATGACATTTGGGGATTTTTCACCAAAAAAGGATGCAAGTACTACCAAAAATTTACCACCAAAATAAAGTAGAATATGTCACGAAAAAACTATTTCAGAATTAGAATATTCGGTTAAAGCATCCCAGAGTTATTAGTTCGTAAAGCAACGGTGGTCAGAATTGCGAAAAAGTGCTCAGTCCTTAAAGGGGTTCTCCGGTGCTTACACATCTTTTCCCCTATCCAAAGGATAGGGGATAAGATGCCTGATCGCGGGAGTCCCGTCGCTGGGGACCCCCGGGATCATGCACGCGGCACCCCGTTTGTAATCAGTCCCCGGAGCGTGTTCGCTCCGGGACTGATTACAGGCAACCACCGGGCCGGCGGCGTGTGACGTCACGCCTCCGCCCCTGTGTGACGTCACGCTCCGCCCCTGTGTGACGTCACGCTCCGCCCCTCAATGCAAGCCTACGGGAGGGGTGTGATAGCTGTCACGCCCCCTCCCGTAGGCTTGCATTGAGGGGGAGAGCGTGAAGTCACACGGGGGCAGAGGTGTGACGTCACACGCTGCTGGCCCGGTGGTCGCATGCAATCAGTCCCAGAGCCAACACGCTCCGGGGACTGATTACAAACGGGGTGCCGCGTGCATGATCCCGGGGGTCCCCAGCGGCGGGACTCCCACGATCAGGCATCTTATCCTCTATCCTTTGGATAGGGGAAAAGATGTGTAAGCACCGGAGAACCCCTTTAAGGTGAAAAAGGGCTGCGTCCTTAAGGGGTTAAATATGAAAGAGGCAATCTGATTGGTTGCTATAGAAAACTACACCACTCTTCCTCTACACAGGTTTTGATAAATCTCCCTCAACTGTTCTGCATTTGTGTATATACATGGACTTGCATAAGAGATACAGATGTAGCAGAGGTGACAGAGTTGTAGCCCATTAACTAGATGTGTTACTCCACCTGACTCTTCTACACCTGCCCTACATCTGTAGATAAGCAGCTACCAGATGAGTCTGGCAGTCACTTGTTATTTCTTTCTCTGTTCAGAATACATGAACACTTGGCCAAGCTGAACATTCATGTGCATGGTGTGAACAGTAGAGATAGCTGTTGGCAGGACCATATTTACAGCTCGTGCTGCAGTGTTGAGGGGGGGGGGGGGCAGCGTTTAAGTGGTTAAAGAAGACAAATATTCTTGCATATGCTGGGGCCAAGAAAAAATGTAATGTTTCCTCAGGGGTGTTGCTAAGTCTCCATAAAGTCCTGGCTAGAACCATGGGTGTGGCTATGTGAGGGTGGGGCCACAGAAAGGGAAAGGGCAGTGGGGAGAGGATAAAAAGGGGCAGAACCACTCAATGATGCTACAAATGCATGATTAGAGGGAGGCGTTAGCCTTATTGGCTGGTGTCCTATGTTCTCAACCAATGGTTGGCTGCCTGCTGCTTCGAACGAGCTTCAGCTGACAGCCAATTGCTGGCTGGAAACACAGAGCACCAGCCCAGAAGGAGCACTTCATCTGTAACACGGTTATATTAAGTGAGGGCGCTTTCTGTTTTAAGCCGAAATGGTGTTCATCCCAAAAATCAGACACCATTTTACCCAAACAGGATACTTCTAGCAATATGCCAAAAAGCAAGATACTAAAAGGGAAACTTCAAAAACATTCAAGAAAGAAAGACAACTGAAGACAAAATTATACATTTTTTATGATTTCAGGAACAGAGGCCTTAAATGGGCACTGTCATTAAACAGGATTTTTAATATTTGATTTCTTATGCCAAATAAATAACTTTTGTAACTGGCTTCCATTTAAAAAAAAAAATAAAATCGTTTTATGTTAGTTTTTCGGCTGTATACTTCTAGCCACCAAGGATCTCCCTTCTTGGCCAGAACACATTCTGTCACGCCCCCTCTCATAGACTTGCATTGAGGGGGCGGGTGTGACATCACATGGGGGCGGAGTCGTGACATCACGATCTTCCATTCTCGTGGTCGACATGGTATTAGCCTGAGGGCCTCCAGTGGTTCCGGAAGCCGTTACATGTGGGTATCGCATGGTAGAATGCGGGGGTCCCCAGCGACGGGACCCCCACCATCAGACATCTTATCCCCTATCATTTGGATAGGGGATAAGATGTCTAGGGGTGGAGTACCCTTTTAATGTGGATTTCAGCTTCTTAGTACATTATAAAAACTTCTTATAACCTCTGCTGGATTGTCTTCTCTACTCTATCTCCCCATTTCCTGTTTAATTGCCATTCTTAACCCCCCTCCCTTTTTCTCATCCTTATTCGTCCATATTTTGTTTTATCCCCTGCATATTTTGTGACATATAAGCTGTGTGTTTTCTGCTTATGTGCTCAGAAATGCTTTTGACTGCAGGCTGTTCAACTGGGAACACAAGCTGGACAATGCTTAGCAGCCAGTGCTGCTCCCCTTTGACCCCGCACTTCAGTCCTAAGTTGTCGGCCAACATAATGCTTAGAGTGCCAGTCGTACCTGTATGTGACATTGAGCAAGTGCTCCTTAATGAGACTGGGACGTCCGCCAATGAACTCCTCACCTGCTGCTACTGGACTGCGAGACCACTCCGTCTGGATACTACAAGTGAAGTGACTGTCTGATATACCATTGTCTTCTTTGGTGGGGCACCCAGAAATTGCTAGCTGCTTTCCAATATTATCAGTTGTGCGGCACAGCAGACTACAAGTGACTAACACTGTATATATATATATATATATATATATATATATATATATATATATATATACGGATAAATATATATAGTAAATTTGAGTAGTCATATTAGTCCAGTGATGCAGATGCAAATCATAAAATGTTGCAGTATCTTGTAATACCTTTTTTATTGGACTAACAGCATTTTGTTTCAAAAACACACAAGAGAGAAAGACATTTGAAGCCAAAATGATACTGTTTTTTGACTCGAAAAACAGGGGACTTAATGTGGATTTGAGCTTCTTATCTCATTATCAAAATTTCTTTTAACCTGTACTGTACTGTACTGTATTCTCTTTTGCATCTCACTTTGTCCTGCTTAATTATCAGTCTCTCCCCTGTCCCCCCCACCCCCCATCCCTTCCCCTTTTTCTCATCCTTATCTATTTAGTCTATGTTCCCATAGCAGGACAATTTATGGCCCATCTTAGTGTGAAATCTCCACATCTATTGTCTTAACCCCTGCATATTTGTGAGATGTAACCTGTGTCTTCTGCTTGTGAGCTTAGATTTGCTTATGACTTGATAAAGGGAGGAATCCGGAAAGCTTGTCTCTATTTTGTTAGTCCAATAAAAAAGGTATTACATGATACTGCAACATTTTATGATTTGCATCTATCTATCTATCTACCCACCCACCTCTATTATGTGTATATAAGGTGCCTTGGATGTTTCAGACCTTGCAATGCCTGATGAACTGTTCACACAGAGGCATATACACATTGTAGGGTCCGTCCCAGAATGAGGTCACCTTACCGTGGTGGGACGGTCCACGCTATTTGGCGCCAAATTTGCAAGCTAAGTACCTCATATTTTCATAGTTTCATATCTTCATTTATTGCATTACAGCTGTATAGCTTTTCATGTTCTATCTATATACTCATGTTTTATCTATATACTCATGTTTTATCTATATCTTTGTGCTAGCAGTGTGCTGCTGTATTCTCCTGTTGCTGTATATTTAGCCCAGCAGCCTGCACCTGCAGGCCAGGTTTTTACAATAGTTTGGATCAATAGTGCTGGCCAATTTATCCTTTGGTTGTATTACACATACGGGGGAGTGGCTACCTCCATGTTGGCTCCTGCACCCCACCCACCTCTATTAGGTGTATATAAGGTGCCTTGGATGTTTCAGACCTTGCAATGCCTGTTGTACTGTTCACACAGAGGCATATACACAGTGTAGGGTCCGTCCCAGAATGAGGTCACCTTACCGTGGTGGGATGGTCCACGCTATTTGGCGCCAAATTTGCAAGCTAAATACCTCATATTTTCATAGTTTCATATCTTCATTTATTGCATTACAGCTGTATAGCTTTTCATGTTCTATCTATATACTCATGTTTTATCTATATCTTTGTGCTAGCAGTGTGCTGCTGTATTCTCCTGTTGCTATATATATATATATATATATATATATATATATATATATATATATATATAAATATATATAACTAAAGGGGATGAGTATTTAACTCAGGGCGAGTCCACCACTCCTGGTGTGATGGAGCTTTCAAGGGCCACTTAGCACTCCGCGGGCATTCTGGGTAGGGGAATATGCAAAGCAGCTCATTACATCACCTTCTCAGGCGATGTTCCCTGGTATCAGCTTAGCTCCAGTTACGGAATATAAAAAACTGATCGGGATTAATGCCAAGCCAGACTTACTCCCCAAAAGGGAAGTTTCTACCCATCTGCAGACAGCTGTTTCGGGGTTCTTGTCCCTCGTCAGTACAGAGCAGGGTGATCTGGCTTGGCTGAGATGAGGGGCCTTAGACCAACTAAAGGGGATGAGTATTTAACTCAGGGCGAGTCCACCACTCCTGGTGTGATGGAGCTTTCAAGGGCCACTTAGCACTCCGCGGGCATTCTGGGTTGGGGAATATATATATATATATATATATATATATATATATATATATATATATATATATATCATCTGGGATTTTTATCACCTGTATGGATACTATTGGCTGAATTGTAATGTAAAACAAATGCTTTAATACAGCTTGATAGGTTACAGCTGTGGAGGGAGAAATACAGCTGTGGAGTGAGAAGAATGGATATTTTGGTCACTGTTCCTTTAATTAGTGCTTTGTAGCAGTTTTACTAAATTTAGCAATCTTTAGGTGCTAAGGATAGTCGATACGTTTTATGTCATGGGGATCTGACTGCTGGGACCCCCCGCAATCTCCTGTACGGGCCCTTGCAGTCTGCAGACGGGCATGTTTGACAACCACATGAAGTGGCGGCTAACACATCTTTAGCGGCGGCTAATATGACTTTATGGAGGAGCCAGAGTGCTGCATTCTGCAATCTCCGGCTCTGCCATAGAGCTGCATAGAGGGGGCATCTCAGTTGCCACTTCGTGCAGTGGTCGACATAAGCTATTTGGCCGGAGAGCCGAGGCCCCATATGGTAAATCGGGGGGGGGGAGAGGGGGGTGTTTAGAGGTCAGGCCCCCCCGCGATCTGAAACTTATCCCCTATTCTTGGGATAGGGATAGGTTTTCATATCCCGGAGTACTCCTTTAAGGTTCACTAGTTATTATGTTCTCAGTAAAAAGTCACCGTGGCACAAGGTGCAAAATGTAGACTCAAATTACTCACTCTGCGGGTGAAAACTGTGACATGATTCTCTGAAAAGGGTATTCCTGACGTAGCAGACTGGCAGCACTGGCCCGACCATTTGGTCCACAAAAGATCAGTATAACACAGATAGACCCTTCAATTTCTTCTTTCTTGCAAAGACTAAATTTTTCCTCTCAGAGACTGGAAACTTATAGGATGATATTCTCACAGTAGGGACAAAAATAAGAAACAGGAACATTGAGTTGCTTTTAGACTTAGGTGTGAGACATATGGCCTAGGTGTAGGCATGCCAAGCAAACCTAGTGATAGCGTCACACATGTAGCTTTGGTATAAGCCAGGCCTTAACAACCCTACTTGTCTTCTCAACAAGAGCAAAGCAGAGAGACACCTATGTGGCTCTGGCAAAGGCCAGGCCTGGACTGGTTCTAGCAGGTTTTGGTCCTCCCTTTTCCCTAGGAGAGGAAGGTTGGACTATGGTCTTTCTCCTGCAATAATTGGCATGGGGTATTATGTGGCAAAAGCATCACTATCCTGTACAATATATGCAATCAATGGGAACCTCTTTATACTGTGCAAGACCTCGCTTTATGCAATAAATTAGGAGTAATGCAGAAAAATACATTTATAAAAAAACTCTCCAGTACACATTATGCATTAAACTTTTGAACTTTTAGTCTTTTTAAAACTTTCTGAGAATGGCAGCTGGCAGAGTCGTATTGGGACCATACATATGCAGTGAGTGCAGAAAGTCAGATTTTACCTATTTTGACTATCTACGTCAGGCAAAGCCTTCACAGCTTCATCTGGCGCTCCTGTCTTCAGCTTGTACTGAATTTACTTTGGGGACATCTAACCTGCAACAACTTAAGGACTAAAGCAAAACATTTCACCATGCAGTACACATCATTCATTTAGATTCTCTTAGTAGTCTATGTACTGTGTTGCAATTTTTTTTTAAATTAGTTAAAAATCCCTGACATGACTGAGCTAATGTTCTCATCTTCAAAGAAATATATTAAAAACTTTCAGAACTTACTTTGCTTTGACAAAACCCTGCTGAGACTCAAATAACACAAAGGCAAGTCAAATCCGTCGGATACAGTTGAGACAAGAACCCTGAAAACCCATGATGAGGCAAGAACCCAGACAACCCACGTTTATCTATTGCTCAGAATTACATTGTTTTTTAGCAGTTTTTAAAGGGAAAAAGTAATAAAAGCACAACCCACGTTTATCTATTGCTCAGAATTACATTGTTTTTTAGAAGTTTTTAAAGGGAAAATGTAATAAAAGTGCAATATTACATTAAGTAATCAAGTTACTCTACATATACCTATGGGGAAGGGGAGGGGGGGTTGCTCTACATATACCTATAGGGGAGAGGGGGTTACTCTACATATACCTATGGGTGAGGGGTGGGGTTACTCTACATATATACCTATAGGGGAGGAGGGGAGTTACTCTACATATACCTATGGGGGAGGGGGGGGTGGTTACTCTACATATACCCATGGGGAAGGGGAGGGGTTACTCTACATATACCTATGGGGGAGGGGGGGTTACTCTACATATACCTATGGGGAAGGGGAGGGAGGGGGTTACTCTACATATACCTATGGGAAAGGGGAGGGGGGTTACTGTACATATACCTATGGGGAAGAGGGGGGGTGTAGCTACATATACATATGTGAAAGAGGGGGTGTAACTGCATATACCTATGGGAAAGATGGGGTGTAACTGCATATACCTATGGGAAAGAGGGGGGTGTAACTGCATATACCTATGGGAAAGGGGGGGGGTGTAACAGCATATACATATGGGAAAAAGGGGGGGTGTAACTGCATATACATATGGGAAAGGGTGGGTGTAACTGCATATACCTATGGGAATGAGGGGGGTTGTAACTGCATATACCTATGTGAATGAGGGGGGGGGTGTAACTGCATATACCTATGGGAAAGAGGGGGGGTGTAACTGCCTACACCTATGGGAAAGAGGGGGTGTGTGTACCTGCTTATACCTATGGGAAAGAGGGCGGGGGGAGGCAACTCTGCCTATACCTATGGGGAAAGGGGAGGAAAGGGGGGGGGTGGTAACTGCCTATACCAATGGGGAAGAGGGGGGGGTAACTCTGCCTATACCAATGGGGAAGAGGGGGGTAACTCTGCCTATACCAATTGGGAAGAGGGGGGGGAATCTGCCTATACCTATGGGAAAAAAGGGGTTTAACTATACCTATGGGAAACGGGGGGAGGGGGTGGCTACTCTACATATACCAATGGGGAAGGGGAAGGGGGTTACTCTACATATACCTATAGGGGAGGGGGGGTTACTCTACATATACCTATGGGGAAAGGGAGGGGGGGTTACTCTACATATACCTATGGGGAAGGGGAGGGGGGTTACTCTACATATGCCTATGGGAAAGGGGAAGGGGGTTACTCTACATATACCTATGGGGAAGAGGGGGGTGTAGCTACATATACATATGTGAAAGAGGGGGGTGTAACTGCATATACCTATAGGAAAGAGGGGGGTGTAACTGCATATACCTATGGGAAAGGGGGGGTGTAACTGCATATACATATGGGAAAGTGGGGGGGGTGTAACTGCATATACATATGGGAAAGGGTGGGTGTAACTGCATATACCTATGGGAATTGTCACGATGCCGGCTGGCAAGAGGTGGATCCTCTGTGCCAGAGAGGGATTGGCGTGGACTGTGCTAGTGGATCGGTTCTAAGTCACTACTGGTATTCACCAGAGCCCGCCGCAAAGCGGGATGGTCTTGCTGCGGCGGTAGTGACCAGGTCGTATCCACTAGCAACGGCTCAACCTCTCTGACTGCTGAAGATAGGCGCGGTACAAGGGAGTAGACAGAAGCAAGGTCGGACGAAGCAGAAGGTCGGGGCAGGCAGCAAGGATCGTAGTCAGGGGCAACGGCAGGAGGTCTGGAACACAGGCTAGGAACACACAAGGGAACGCTTTCACTAGGCACAAGGGCAACAAGATCCGGCGAGGGAGTGCAGGGGAAGTGAGGTATATATATGGAGTGCACAGGTGAACACACTAATTAGAACCACTGCGCCAATCAGCGGCGCAGTGGCCCTTTAAATCGCAGAGACCCGGCGCGCGCGCGCCCTAGGGAGCGGGGCCGCGCGCGCCGGGACAGGACCGACGGAGAGCGAGTCAGGTACGGGAGCCGGGGTGCGCATCGCGAGCGGGCGCCACCCGCATCGCGAATCTCATCCCGGCTGGAGGCAGTATCGCAGCGCACCCGGTCAGTGGATCTGACCGGGGCGCTGCAGTAACGAGAGTGTAGCGAGCGCTCCGGGGAGGAGCAGGGACCCGGAGCGCTCGGCGTAACAGTACCCCCCCCCCTTGGGTCTCCCCCTCTTCTTTGAGCCTGAGAACCTGAGGACCAGACTTTTATCTAGGATATTGTCCTCAGGTTCCCAGGATCTCTCTTCAGGACCACAGCCCTCCCAGTCAACTAGAAAAAAGGTTTTCCCTCTGACCTTTTTGGAGGCCAGTATCTCCTTTACAGGAAAGACGTCCGAAGAACCGGAGACAGGAGTGGGAGAAAAAAGTTTAGGAGAGAAACGGTTGAGGATGAGTGGTTTAAGAAGAGAGACATGAAAGGCATTAGGAATACGAAGAGAAGGAGGAAGAAGAAGTTTGTAAGAGACAGGATTAATCTGGCACAAAACTTTGAAAGGACCAAGATAGCGTGGTCCCAATTTGTAGCTGGGAACACGGAAGCGGACATATTTAGCGGAGAGCCATACCTTGTCTCCGGGAGAAAAAATGGGGGGAGCTCTTCTTTTCTTATCAGCAAACTTCTTCATGCGTGATGAAGCCTGTAAGAGAGAATTTTGGGTCTCTTTCCATATGGTGGAAAGATCACGAGTTATTTCATCCACAGCGGGCAAGCCAGAGGGCAAGGGAGTAGGGAGGGGGGGAAGAGGGTGACGGCCGTACACCACGAAAAATGGGGATTTGGAAGAAGATTCAGAGACTCTGAAGTTATACGAGAATTCGGCCCATGGTAGAAGATCTACCCAGTCATCCTGGCGGGAGGAAACAAAATGCCGTAAATAATCACCCAGGACCTGGTTAATTCTTTCTACTTGCCCATTGGATTGAGGATGATAAGCAGAAGAAAAGTTTAATTTAATCTTGAGTTGTTTACAGAGAGCCCTCCAGAATTTTGACACGAATTGGACGCCTCTATCCGAGACGGTCTGCGTGGGCAACCCGTGAAGACGAAAAATGTGTACAAAAAATAGTTTTGCCAACTGAGGCGCTGAAGGAAGACCAGGAAGAGGAATAAAATGTGCCATCTTGGAAAATCGATCAACGACCACCCAAACAACAGTGTTGCCACGGGATGGGGGTAAGTCAGTAATAAAGTCCATACCAATCAGAGACCAAGGCTGTTCGGGGACAGGCAGAGGGTGAAGGAGACCAGCAGGCTTCTGGCGAGGAGTCTTGTCCCGGGCACAGACAGTGCAGGCCCGCACAAAATCAACAACATCCGTCTCCAGAGTCGGCCACCAATAGAAAGGAGAGATGAGTTGCACGGATTTCTTGATGCCCGCATGGCCTGCGAGATGGGAGGAGTGACCCCATTTGAGGATTCCGAGGCGTTGGCGTGGAGAGACGAAGGTCTTCCCTGGAGGAGTTTGCCTGATGGAGGCTGGAGAAGTGGAGATCAGGCAGTCAGGAGGAATGATGTGTTGCGGAGAGAGCTCTACTTCTGAGGCATCCGAGGAACGAGAGAGAGCATCGGCCCTGATGTTCTTATCGGCAGGGCGAGAGTGAATTTCAAAATTAAACCGGGCAAAGAACAGAGACCACCTGGCCTGGCGAGGATTCAGCCGTTGGGCAGACTGAAGATAGGAGAGATTCTTGTGATCGGTGTAAATAATAACTGGAAATTTAGATCCCTCCAGCAGATGCCTCCATTCCTCAAGTGCTAATTTAATGGCCAGTAGCTCTCGATCCCCGATGGAGTAGTTCCTCTCCGCCGGAGAGAAGGTCCTAGAAAAAAAACCACAGGTAACAGCATGCCCGGAAGAATTTTTTTGTAGAAGAACCGCTCCAGCTCCTACTGAGGAGGCATCAACCTCCAATAGGAAGGGTTTAGATGGGTCCGGTCTGGAGAGCACGGGAGCAGAAGAAAAGGCCGACTTGAGCCGTTTAAAGGCGTCTTCCGCTTGAGGAGGCCAGGACTTAGGATTGGCATTCTTCTTGGTTAAAGCCACGATAGGAGCCACAATGGTGGAAAAGTGTGGAATAAATTGTCTGTAATAATTGGCGAACCCCAAAAAACGTTGGATAGCACGGAGTCCGGAGGGGCGTGGCCAATCTAAGACGGCAGAGAGTTTGTCTGGATCCATTTGTAGTCCCTGGCCAGAGACCAAGTATCCTAGGAAAGGAAGAGATTGACATTCAAACAGACATTTCTCCATTTTGGCATAAAGTTGATTGTCACGAAGTCTCTGAAGAACCATGCGGACATGCTGGCGGTGTTCTTCTAGGTTGGCAGAAAAAATCAGAATATCGTCCAGATACACAACAACACAGGAATATAAGAGATCACGAAAAATTTCATTAACGAAGTCTTGGAAGACGGCAGGGGCGTTGCACAGGCCAAAGGGCATGACCAGATACTCAAAGTGTCCATCTCTAGTGTTAAATGCCGTTTTCCATTCATCCCCCTCCCTGATGCGGATGAGATTATAAGCACCTCTTAAGTCCAGTTTGGTAAAGATGTGGGCACCTTGGAGGCGATCAAAGAGTTCAGAGATAAGAGGTAGAGGGTAGCGGTTCTTTACCGTGATTTTATTAAGACCGCGGTAGTCAATGCAAGGACGTAGGGAGCCATCTTTTTTGGACACAAAGAAAAATCCAGCTCCGGCAGGAGAGGAGGATTTGCGGATAAACCCCTTTTTTAAATTTTCCTGGATGTACTCAGACATAGCAAGAGTCTCTGGGGCGGACAGAGGATAAATTCTGCCCCGGGGTGGAGTAGTGCACGGGAGGAGGTCAATAGGACAGTCATAAGGCCTGTGAGGAGGTAGAGTCTCAGCTTGTTTTTTGCAAAACACATCAGCAAAGTCCATATAGGCCTTAGGGAGACCGGTTACAGGGGGAACCACAGGGTCACGGCAGGGAGTACTGGGAACCGGTTTAAGGCAGTCCTTGAAACAAGAGATACCCCAGCTCTTGATCTCCCCCGTGGACCAATCCAGGGTTGGGGAATGGCGTTGGAGCCACGGTAGTCCAAGGAGAATTTCGGAAGTGCAATTGGGGAGGACCAAGAACTCAATTTTTTCTTGATGAGGTCCGATGCACATTAGAAGGGGCTCCGTGCGGTAACGTATGGTACAGTCCAATCTTTCATTGTTAACACAATTGATGTAGAGGGGCCTGGCGAGACTGGTTACCGGAATGTTGAACCTGTTGATGAGAGAGGCCAAAATAAAGTTTCCTGCAGATCCGGAATCCAAGAAGGCCATAGTAGAGAAGGAGAAGGTAGATGCAGATATCCGCACAGGCACAGTAAGACGTGGAGAAGCAGAGTTGACATCAAGGACTGTCTCACTTTTTTTTCTAGTTGACTGGGAGGGCTGTCTCACTTTTGTGCGGAGTCTGCGTGCGTCTTTCCAGGCGGGGAGGACGGATAGGACAATCCTTCAGGAAGTGTTCGGTACCAGCACAGTACAGGCAGAGATTCTCCATGCGGCGTTGTGTCCTCTCTTGAGGTGTCAGGCGAGACCGGTCACCTTGCATAGCCTCCACGGCGGGAGGCACAGGAACGGATTGCAGAGGACCAGAGGAGAGAGGAGCCGGGGAGAAAAAACGCCTCGTGCGAACAAAGTCCATATCCTGGCGGAGCTCCTGACGCCTTTCGGAAAAACGCATGTCAATGCGAGTGGCAAGATGAATGAGTTCATGTAGATTAGCAGGAATTTCTCGTGTGGCCAGAACATCTTTAATGTTGCTGGATAGGCCTTTTTTAAAGGTCGCGCAGAGGGCCTCATTATTCCAGGATAGTTCAGAAGCAAGAGTACGGAATTGTATGGCGTGCTCGCCAACGGAAGAATTACCCTGGACCAGGTTCAGCAGGGCAGTCTCAGCAGAGGAGGCTCGGGCAGGTTCCTCAAAGACACTACGAATTTCCGAGAAGAAGGAGTGTACAGAGGCAGTGACGGGGTCATTGCGGTCCTAGAGCGGTGTGGCCCATGACAGAGCTTTTCCAGACAGAAGGCTGACTACGAAAGCCACCTTAGACCTTTCAGTAGGAAACTGGTCCGACATCATCTCCAAGTGCAGGGAACATTGTGAAAGAAAGCCACGGCAAAACTTAGAGTCCCCATCAAATTTATCCGGCAAGGATAGTCGTAGGCCTGAAGCGGCCACTCGCTGCGGAGGAGGTGCAGGAGCTGGCGGAGGAGATGATTGCTGAAGCTGTGGTAGTAGCTGCTGTAGCATCACGGTCAGTTGAGACAGCTGGTGGCCTTGTTGCGCTATCTGTTGTGACTGCTGGGCGACCACCGTGGTGAGGTCAGCGACATCTGGCAGAGGTACTTCAGCGGGATCCATGGCCGGATCTACTGTCACGATGCCGGCTGGCAGGAGGTGGATCCTCTGTGCCAGAGAGGGATTGGCGTGGACCGTGCTAGTGGACCGGTTCTAAGTCACTACTGGTATTCACCAGAGCCCGCCGCAAAGCGGGATGGTCTTGCTGCGGCGGTAGTGACCAGGTCGTATCCACTAGCAACGGCTCAACCTCTCTGACTGCTGAAGATAGGCGCGGTACAAGGGAGTAGACAGAAGCAAGGTCGGACGAAGCAGAAGGTCGGGGCAGGCAGCAAGGATCGTAGTCAGGGGCAACGGCAGGAGGTCTGGAACACAGGCTAGGAACACACAAGGGAACGCTTTCACTAGGCACAAGGGCAACAAGATCCGGCGAGGGAGTGCAGGGGAAGTGAGGTATATATATGGAGTGCACAGGTGAACACACTAATTAGAACCACTGCGCCAATCAGCGGCGCAGTGGCCCTTTAAATCGCAGAGACCCGGCGCGCGCGCGCCCTAGGGAGCGGGGCCGCGCGCGCCGGGACAGGACCGACGGAGAGCGAGTCAGGTACGGGAGCCGGGGTGTGCATCGCGAGCGGGCGCCACCCGCATCGCGAATCGCATCCCGGCTGGAGGCAGTATCGCAGCGCACCCGGTCAGTGGATCTGACCGGGGCGCTGCAGTAACGAGAGTGTAGCGAGCGCTCCGGGGAGGAGCGGGGACCCGGAGCGCTCGGCGTAACAGGAATGAGGGGGGGTTGTAACTGCATATACCTATGTGAATGAGGGGGGGGGGGGTGTAACTGCATATACCTATGGGAAAGAGGGGGGGTGTAACTGCCTACACCTATGGGAAAGAGGGGGTGTGTGTACCTGCTTATATCTATGGGAAAGAGGGCTGGGGGAAGGTAACTCTGCCTATACCTATGGGGAAAGGGGAGGAAAGGGGGGGTGGTAACTGCCTATACCAATGGGGAAGAGGGGGGGTAACTCTGCCTATACCAATGGGGAAGAGGGGGGTAACTCTGCCTATACCAATTGGGAAGAGGGGGGGGGGTCTGCCTATACCTATGGGAAAAAAGGGGTTTAACTATACCTATGAGAAACGGGGGGAGGGATTTTTTAACTCTGCCTATACCTACGGGGAAAGGGGGTGGGGGGACTCTGTTGCCTATACCTAAGGAGAAAGGGGGGTTAACTCTGTTCCTATACCCATTGGGAAGGGAGTTTAATTCTGCTGCCTATACCTACAGGGAAGGGGGGCTACCTAACTTTATACCTGGATGTCTAACTACTTACCTACTTACCCAGCTACCTAAATATGTACATATCTGGCCTTCATACATGGCTGCCTAACTACCTAGCTAGCCCCCTACCTACCTAACTTGTCACCTACCTACATATCTGGCTTCCTGATCTACCTACCTAGTTACCTATTTACCTGGCTACCTACCTACTTGCCCTTTTACTGTGCAGGACACCAAGGAGGGCATTATTACAGTTTGTGGGCCTTTAGATGGAAAGATTGTGTAGAGGAGGGCACTGGAAAAATGCAGAGTGTGACATGTTTTTCCTGCAGATGTTAAGAGATCCACATGGCGGTCTTATCCGGACAGAGAAGAACAGGAAAGAGGACGCCGCTGATTAGAAAATACGTAATTGTGAGTCCCAAAATGTAACTGTAATCACTTATATGGTATACACATCCTGTGTACAGCTGATATCTACCGCCATATGGTCCTGTATATAATCACTTATACAGATCCTGTATAGTATAGTGGTCTGTGTATAGTGGTTTTATTCAGAACAGTATGGCGGTATTATCCAGTTATTGTGTGGTGGTATATATTTACTCCTTGTATACCAGTATTATTGGTCTTGGAAATTTACCTATGTTAAAATGTTTCTTATATATATAAATTTTAGTTTATTGTGTGTGGGATTTAGGTGGAATAGGGGCGTGGCAGAAGATTAACGAGCTGCAGAGCCTAGTAGGGGCCCTTGCTTTTTTTTGGTCTGTGGGCCCTGAGTGTTGTCAGTCCGCTCCTGGGAGGTGGTGTAATTAAGGGGGGGAGGAGGGTATAAATAAAGGGGGGGGGGGAGGGGGGTGCCAAACAAAGGGTTTGCCCCGGGTGCCAAATGCTCTAGGTACGCCCCTGGTGTCATTAAATTCCAATTAAAAACAACATACAAAAACTGACACTACATCATATAGCAAACTATACATTGTTTTTATTAATCCAAAACACAATACAGATAGAGACCCTTCCACTTTTAAAATACCCACCCTTAAAAACTCAAACCCCAAAGAAACGGTGGGGAGCATCCACCTTAACCCCACAGCATACACAATGGTAACTCCATAAATGTATAATATAAATCAGTAATTCCATATGGCATCAATATTGTACACCCTCCATGTAAGAGGTCAGTAGCTCTCATAATGTCAGTGCCTGGAGGGCTATTTTGTATTCCTAAATTTCTAATATCTAGAGTGTGTAAAGAGGTGGCTTTGGTGGCAGTTTATCTCTTGGAGAACAAAAGGTTTGGGCAGTAGAAATCCAACATGTTACCCTTCTCTCCCTAGGCCCCATATGTCAAGGGGGAAAAAAATCAGGATGCTGCCATAAACTGCAGACCATCAGCAGAACCTGCCAAAATCAGCGAGTTCAGTCGACTTTTGTCTGAAAGTTTTGGGGACCTTCATAATTAAGATTGCTGGTTCTAAATTCTGACTGTGTCTTTAGTTCTTCTCCTAGTTTTTCTTTTATATTCTTCTTTACTGGGATCTTGATTCTGACTCCTTACCATAAAGTGTGGTCCTAATTATGGTTCTACTCTAAGGTCGTTGAGTTGATCTCTACATTTCCTGACTATGATAAGTGCTCCTATTTAAAGGGGTTCTCATCCCCGAGACATCTTATCCCATATCCAAGGATAGGAGATAAGATGTCTGTTCGGGGGGTCCCGCCGCTGGGGACACCCGGGTTCTCTCCTGCAGCCCCTAGTCATCTGCAGCATGGAGCCAAAGTTTGCTCCGTACCTGATGACTCACGATACAGGGGCCGGCGGTTCATGACGTCACGCCCCACCCCCTTAATGAAAGTCTATGGGGGTGTATGCCCCCTTCCAAAGACTTACATTAAGGGGGTGGGGCATGACATCATGATGGGCGGTGTCGTGATGTCACGAACCAGCTACCCCTATATCGTGAGAAATCAGGCACGGAGAAAACTTCGGCTCCGTGCTGCAGATGACTAGGGGCTCCAGGAGAGATCGCGGGGGTCCTTGGATAAGGGATAAGATGTCTCAGGGTGGAGAACCCCTTCAAATAGGAGGACTTATCATAGTCAGGAAATGTAGAGATCAACTCAAAGACCTTAGAGTAGAACCATAATTTGGACCACACTTTATGGTAAGGAGTCAGAATCAAGATTCCAGTAGAGAAGAATTTAAAAGAAAAACTAGGAGAAGAACTAAAGACACAGTCAGAATTTAGAACTAGCAATCTTAACTATGAAGGGGGGGTCCCCAGTGGCAGGACCCCTGCGATCAGACATCTTATCTCCTATCCTTGGATAGGGGATAAGATGTCTAGGGGCGGAGTACCCCTTTAACTAACAGCAATTGGAGACTACTCTTAGGTCTTCAGTGCGGAAATCTTTATGTAGCTAATTTTGGATTTTACAGGAGCTAAAGACAAAGCTCAAGGAAATTGTCAGGGCCTATAGGGTTAAAATGTTCTGACAGGTTCTTTGTTCGTTTTTGTTGCCAGGTTACGCTTAGCTATCTGGCTGGTCAGCTGACCTTTTGATGAGAGCACCTGCATGGTTGCCTTTTTAACCTGGCAGTTTGCTATCATTCAATGCCTGTGAAAGAGTCCAACTCCAGTAGCTAGAGATTTACCCTGCTTATTCTTGTTTACCCGGCATCTGTGACTTTTGGCTTATCTTCTCGACTTCTCTTGGTATTAGCAATTTTGTTCTTGGACAACTCCTGGTTTTGACGCCGATAGTGGACATTGACTTATTGTGCAAGTGTGTTAGTTTTGCTTCTGTTAGTCTGTCTGCTCCCTACTGTACCCTGACCTGCTTCTGTATTATTGTATTTTATTATTTTGACAGTTACGACCCTCACTTATCTAGGGAGGGACTGTCACCGTGGTTATGGACGTGTCGCCTAGTGCGGGTACGTAAGTAGGCAGGGATAGGGGAGTGGGCGAGAATAGTGTGCACTCCTTTCCTGCCCATACGTAACAGAAATTATTTCATTCTTAAAGGAGATATCCTGCCAAACGTGGTAAAATAAAAAAATATATAAGTTATACATAAGCTCATCATGACTCCACAAGGTATCCCAGCTAATTTGTTTCCAAATAAGACCCCCATAACCCTCATAAACATCCTTTGAAAATCCTGCTGTGTCAGGAATAAACTCCACACACTTGTCTTGTTTCCATTGTGAGCTGCAGGGAGGGGCTGCTGTGAGAGTGAACAGGGTAGAAGAGAGTGTGGAGTATTATCTATGGTAAACGCTAGTCATCAGTGTGATAAGATCTTCAGAACTTCCAGCCTGGAGAAAAACGGTATGTGCCCAGCAAATATTACACTTCACATTTATATAACTATATAGTTATATAACTTTATCATGTGCAGCTATATACAGGTAATTTCATTTGGCTGGAGTTCTCCTTTAAGGTGACTGAACTTTCACTCATAGTTGTTGGCTGAACATTAATTTTGGTAAACAACTATTTTTCCAGTCTTTCCTACACACATTTAGTTCAGCCAAGAGTGCATGTGTTCTCAATGGGGAGAGAGGAATAAGCATCTACCAGACACCTCTGGTGATGACTTATCTCCTTTGTGAACAGAATGATTTGGTGTTAAAATTTAACATGTCTTACAGTATGCATGTTTTCCCTGAAATCATCCGTTGAAATCTATTAAATCATCAGTTGTTCATCCATGATATCATCTGCATGGGGGTCAGTGGTTCACATTGTTCTTTCTGCTGTCCTTAGTTTGATAACAGCCAAGGACTAAATCTGCATGGTGTTTGTATGTTCTCCCCATGTTTGGTGGGTTTCCTCTGGGTTCACCTTTCTTCTCCCATTCTCCAAAAACATACTGATAATATAATTTACTATCTTTAACATTGTTCCTAGTGACCTCCATTAGGGACAGGGACCAAATTTGTATGTGCTGTAGGAAATAATATGATATCACTAGTCTCCATAGAAAGCTAGGGCATATCAGTATGTAACATAATAGTTGAAATTAAGCCAGAACAATCTTAAAACATCTTTCCGATACAGTCATTATTCCGATACAGTCATTATTATCCAAAACATGGTCTGAGCAATAACACTAATCGTCTCCAAAAAGTATAGTTCTGGATTGTAATAACCTTGAAAAGATGCATCGCTAAGCAGCGGGAACATTTTCTTTCAATTTAGACATAAAAGCATAAGAATCCCCACATTTCAATATACCCTTAATGTTTCCTTTAAATCTAAAAGACAAACTAATAAAGCAAAGAGCAGAAGATGGGTTAATAGGAGGAAGTATAAAACGGAAGGGCAAAATATTTACCCAGTCAGGAGTCGTGATCTGCTCGGTGACATGTTTATATCTGGAGCGATTTTTTTTAGGATTCTCTGGCTGCATGTTGCAAGGGGCAGATCTATGAACCTTTCAGAAATGAACAATGAAATGGCCTTCAGTATTTTTTAACAAAAAGATCTCTTAGCAAGAAACAGCAATATATTCTCTCCTTAATGTACCCTGACACCTACTGCAATATGATAAGCTCTATCAGAAGTGCTGGCTGGCACAGTCCTGGGCACACTGTGGCTTTATCTGATTTATACATATTCGGCTGTGCTGCGGGGCATTGTCAAGGGTGTCTGTAAGAAGCTGCCATCATCATTATGCAGCCGATCTATTTGATTTACACAAAAACACCTGAATGACAAAGCCATACAAATTCAACAAATAGAAGTGTATTTTAAGAGCTCAGAGGTGGGTTCTCATGTCGCCTATTTCCTCTGAATGGGATATAAAATGCTGTTTTGAGAATGTGTACCTGTAACTCGAGTAATTTTACCAATGTGTGCTTCGTGAACTTTTTTTTTTCTGAATATGCTAATGTCCCGATCACACCCTATCGGCCCAGCCAAGACGCTAGAGAGAATGTGATGGTGCAAGGGTTAAGGTCACCAGACCTCTGGGTATCCACTACAAGTCCCAGCAAGTCACCAAATTAACCCTTAGATAAACGTGTTTTACCAGAGCCTCCTTCAGAAAGGTGAGCTCATATATTTAGAGATCAAAGACCAGAGCTGATTAATTAAACATTTAATCTGATAAAAGGTATCACAGTGCTGACTATATAAAAATACAGAAACAAATGACATACAGTTGCAAAAATGTATAAAAGAGTTTAGCAAGATAAGTTCAGAAAACAAAAATGAAGTTCTTACAGCATGATGGTATAGCCCTCCTTTGTGAGTGAGAGTGAGTTCCAGCTGTTCTTAAGATGGCCTTGTCAGCTTGTGGCCCAGCTTTTAACAACCCTGAGTCTAGCATTGTTTTAAAAAATCATATCTGCTTTCTTGGGAGGGAGACTCCATTCCCCCCTACCCTCTGATCCCACCAGGGGGTCTTCTCTCTTCCTGGCCCCTTATCTGTTTCATTATAGGATGGGACCAGAGTGCATGACTTCAAAAAAGCCTTTGACTTCAAAGGAGATGTAAACACACAGCCAGACCCACAATAAAATGCAATACACAAAACACAGTCTGAATGACCCCTCACCCATGTCTTAGTTTATACACAGATATAATTTACAATACACATATAGGATTTTCATAATCAGGCCTTGGGCCTGACAGCTAAATAAAAGGGTTTACATCATTATTAAAACAGTGCCTCACTTTTCCTTGGGTATTCTCATCTTACAAAGTTATCCCCAATTCACAGGATAGGGCATACCTATCTGTTCGGGAGGGGTCTGACTGCAGGGATCCCAAAGATTTCAAGAATGATGCTCAAGTCTATAAGCATTTATAGACAGGTCGTGCATGCATTGCGGTGCTCCATTTATCCTCTATGAGAGCTGCACTCAGCTATGTTCGGCAGCACCCATAGAGTTAAGTGGTGGCATAAATGCGTAACCCACTGCTCTATTCTAACCGGAGACTCAGGTCCCCATTCTCGAGATCGATGGAGGCCCCTGTGGTCCAGCCCCCACCCCACAATGAAATAGTTTTTCCCTATCCTGTGGATGGAGGATAATAATGGTAGATTCGAAAACTCCTTAACCCCTTAAGGACTCAGGGTTTTTCCGTTTTTGCACTTTCGTTTTTTCCTCCTTACCTTTAAAAAATCATAACCCTTTCAATTTTCCACCTAAAAATCCATATTATGGCTTATTTGTTGCGTCGCCAATTCTACTTTGCAGTGACATTAGTCATTTTACCCAAAAATGCACGGCGAAACGGAAAAAAAAAATCATTGTGCGACAAAATTGAAAAAAAAACGCCATTTTGTAACTTTTGGGGGCTTCCGTTTCTACGCAGTGCATATTTCGGTAAAAATTACACCTTATCATTATTCTGTAGGTCCATACGGTTAAAAGGATACCCTACTTATATAGGTTTGATTTTGTCGCACTTCTGGAAAAAATCATAACTACATGCAGGAAAATGTATACGTTTGTCATCTTCTGACCCCTATAACTTTTTTATTTTTCCACGTACGGGGCGGTATGAGGACTCATTTTTTGCGCCGTGATCTGAAGTTTTTATTGGTATGATTTTTGTTTTGATCTGACTTTTTGATCACTTTTTATTCATTTTTTAATGTTATAAAAAGTTACCAAAATACGCTTTTTTGGACTTTGGAATTTTTTTGCGCGTACGCCAAAATGATATATTTTTATAGTTCGGACATTTACGCACGCGGCGATACCACATATGTTTATTTTTATTTTTTTTTACACTGTTTTATTTTTCTTATGGGAAAAGGGGGGTGATTCAAACTTTTATTAGGGAAGGGGTTAAATGACCTTTATTAACACTTTTTTTTTACTTTTTTTTTGCAGTGTTATAGGTCCCATAGGGACCTATAACACTGCATACACTGATCTCTCATCCTGATCACAGGCGTGTATTAACACGCCTGTGATCAGCATTATCGGCGCTTGACTGCTCCTGCCTGGATCTCAGGCACGGAGCAGTCATTCGTCGATCGGACACCGAGGAGGCAGGTAAGAGCCCTCCCGGTGTCCGATCAGCTGTTCAGGACGCCGCGATTTCACCGCGGCGGTCCCGAACAGCCCGACTGAGCAGCCGGGATACTTTCAGTTTCTCTTTAGAAGCGGCGGTCAGCTTTGACCGCTGCTTCTAAAGGGTTAATACCGCACATCGCCGCGATCGGCGATGTGTGGTATTAGCCGCGGGTCCCGGCCGTTGATTAGCGCCGGGACCCACGCGATATGATGCGGGATAGCGGCGCGATCCCGCTTCATATCGCGGGAGCCGGCGCAGGACGTAAATATACGTCCTGCGTCGTTAAGGGGTTAAAGGGGAACTCCACTGGAAAACATTTTTTTTTTTTTATCAACTGGTGCCAGAAAGTTAAACAGATTTGTAAATTGTAAATTGTACTTTAAAAAAATCTTATTTATCAGCTGCTGTATACTACAGCTTATCAGCTGCTGTATACTACAGAGGAAGTTCTTTTCTTTTTGAATTTCCTTTCTGTCTGACCACAGTGCTCTCTGCTGACACCTCTGTCCATGTCAGGAACTCTCCAGAGCAGGATAGGTTTGCTATGGGGATATGCTTCTACTCTGGACAGTTCCTGACAGGTACAGAGGTGTCAGCAGAGAGCACTGTGGTCAGACAGAAAATAAATTCAAATGAAAAGAACTTCCTGTGGAGCATACAACAGCTGATAAGTACTGGAAGGGTTAAGATTTTTTAATAGATGTAATTTACAAATCTGTTTAACTTTCTGACACCAGTTGATTTAATTTTTTTTTTTTCCAGTGGAGTACCCCTTTAAGGTTAGGGTCACACATGCCATATTTTGCTGCCTACTTTCTGCTGTGTATTTTCCTTCCCATTAAAGTCAATAGGTAGCAAAATCAGCTGTGTATTTTGTTACCCATTGACTACAATGGGTAGGAAAATATGCAGCAGCGAATGCGCAGCCAATTATAGCACATTTTCCTACCCTTAGGGTCTATTCACACTTATAGTATTTTGTGCGTATTTGATGCACAGGATTTGATGTTGCAGATTTCAATGTTATCTAAATAACTGAACACAGCTTCAAATCCTGTGCATCAAATATGTGCAAGATACTGCATGTGTAAATACACCATAAGTGATTAAATGATATGTGGTTATCTAGTTATTAAGTTGACGCTATAGAAGGAATTAAAGTTCTGTGTCTATAATAAAGCTATAAAAGCTATAAAGATGCATTCGGAAACAAATCAGTGCCTAATAGTTTACTAGAAACGACATGACAATTTACTTTGTATTAACCGAATATCACCTCAATTATGTGACACCCTCCTTGATGCTATAGCCAGTACTTTATTATGCTGGTTTAATCTAAACTTACATTCACTCACAAAACATTTTGCTATCACAAATATAAATAACATCCGTACGTCTCAAGTGTCACTGATATCTAATAAAGGACATTCTAAGGAAATTTAACAAAATCAGCTCCAGTCAGGAGGAATCATTACTGCTAAATTATGTAACACATTGGAATGTTCTTTTGCAGAGAGTCTCAGGGTGAAGTGGCTAAAAAAGCAATAAAGCACCAGATTGTTTTACCTGTTACTTCACATCTACAGTGTATTCTCCCAGCTTATCCCCCACAGAAAACTAATATTATTGAAATAGAAACAACTGTTATTCTTTGCTATTTCAGCTTCTAATAGTTTAGGTAAAGAAATAATAAATCCAAACACTTGTCTTACAGACTTGTATTATGTCTTGTTCACTTTACGTTTCGGGCATAAATGTAGTATACACATTTGGCAATACAAGGAATTTGGTATACAGTAAGCTGAGGCTCATGATACCTATTAGATTGGATTAAAGGAGTACTCTAGTGCAGAGTATTCCTGCTCTGTCCTGCCCGGGCTGCAAAAAAAATGAAAATGAACCATCTCTCACCTTCCTGGGTTCCCGCGGAGCGCCACTACAGCTGATCGGTCCTCCGGTCAATCCTCTTCATACTTCCGGGTGTAAAGAAGCTTCACATGGCTCTCAGCCTATCGCCGGCCGAGGCAGAAGATTGCGGCGGTCGGCGATAGGCTGAGCGCCATGTGACGCTTCGTTACATCCGGAAGTATGAAGAGGATGAACCGGAGGACCGATCAGCTGTAGTGATGCTCCGCGGGAACCCAGGAAGGTGAGAGGTGGTTTATTTTCATTTTTTTGCAGCCCGGGCAGGACGGAGCAGGAATACCCTGCACTCCTTTAAAGGGAAACTTCAGTGGAAAAAATATTTTCAAATCAACTGGTGTCAGAAAGTTATACTGATTTGTAAAATAGAAAAGAACTCCGTCCGGCACCAAAGTATGGGGTAAAAGGCTTGTCTTTATTTGTTCCACAGCAGGTTACATACAGATCAAGATGTCTGACGCGTTTAGCCCTATAGAGGGCTTAATCGTAGACGATTATGATTAAGTCTACGATTAAGCCCTGTAAAGGGCGAAACGCATCAGACATCTTGATCTGTATGTAACCTGCTGTGGAATAAATAAAGGCAAGCCTTTTACCCCATACTTTGGTGCCGGACAGAGTTCTTTTCTAATAACGAGTTGCCGGAGGCGGTGCCGGCAGTCCGTTGCACAGGTGTGAGAGGTTTCCAACGCTGGTGAGAGCGGTATCCGAATCCTTTTTAGTTTGTAAAATACTTCTATTTAAAAATCTTAACCCTTCCAGAACTGATCAGCTGCTGTATACCACAAAGGAAGATGTGTGGTTATTTCCAGTCTGACCACAGTGCTCTCTGCTGACACCTCTGTCCATGTCATTACCTGTCCAAAGCAGGAAAGGTTTGCTATGGGGATTTGCTCCTACTCTGGACAGTTTCTGAAACAGACAGAGGTGACAGCACTGTGGTCAGACTGGAAAGAACTACACAACTTTCTCTGGAGCATACAGCAGCTGATAAGTACTGGAAGGATTAAGATTTTCAAAAAGATGTGATTTACGAATCTGTTTCACTTTCTGGTTCCAGTTGATTTGAAAACATTTGTTTTCCACTGGAGTACCCCTTTAATGTTGATGCAAATAGGTTGTCCCACCATTACAAAATATTCCACAGGAATGGACCCCCTATGATCTTGAGAAAGGGTGCCCAAGACAGAATGAAGAAGCAGTTATGCCGAGCTGCCACCAAACTAACTAAATAAGTACTAAGAAACATAAGCAAACATGGAATTATTTCATTTGACATGAAGATGGCTCAGGGTGAGCTGACCTCTAGGTAAAATATATCCATGGAGAGCAAAGAGGTTTTTACAATGATTTATTAATATACAGCTCTAAGACAAACAAAGGTCTCTTGTTTGTTTAAAAAAGCTCAATAAGGCTTGTATACCATTATTGAGAGAGCTAAGATCACAGGTTACGTGAACTAGAATGCCGCAGATTGTTTGTTATCTGTCATATTTGGAGTCACTAAGAAATGTTACCATTAATTGGAAACAATCTTGTAGGTCCATATTCCATTTTTTTTTGGGGGGAGTAAAAAGTAAAAAGGGAAAAAAGGACAGCACCTTGTGTAATTCTGTGGGTAAAAGATAATAAACTCGCCATGCTGTTCTCTGCAGATAGATGTACTCTCACCTGGTGGAACCACTGAGTTCAGGCGTGTCTTAAAGAGGTACTCCGCCCCTAGACATCTTATCCCCTATCCAAGATGCCTCGCAGGGGTCCCACCGCTGGGGACCCCCGCGATTTCGGCTGCAGCACCCCGGACGTCCGGTGCACGGAGCAAACTTTTATCCATGCTGGATGACTGGCAAAACGGGGCAGAGGCTCATGATGTCATGGTTAGGCCCCGCTCATGATGTCACGGCCATGTCCACTCAATGCAAGTCTATGGGAGGGTGCGTAATGGCCATCATGCCCCCTCCCATAGACTTGCATTGAGGGGGTGTGGCCGCGATGTCACGGCGGGACGCCCACAATCAAACATCTTATTCCCTATCCTTTGGATAGGGGATAAGATGCCTAGAGGCAGTTTACCCCTTTAACTATAGAGGATCTGAAACAGTGTGAGCTGCAGGCAGTCTAGTGTCCTGACTAGGAACCTGTGTAGCCAACTGTGTAGACTATAGAGAAAGTAGCAAATAGAAAACACTGTAACAAGGATTTTGCCATTTATTTTAAATGGTTAGTTTCTTAGTCAAATGTATTAACAGAAGATAAGGTATAAAACAATGTACATAAACCAATTAAAAATAAAATATAATTTTTTTTGAGTCAGTTCTCCCTTCATCAGACCCCAATTTGATAAAGGGAGAGATTACTCCCAAAACATGTAATTAATATTTTCTTTTCCTTTTATTGGTTTTATACCCTATTTTATATCAATAAATTTGACAAAGAGAATAACCATTTGGAATGAATGAAAAAAAGATGCTTTAAGCAGCGCCTGCTACAGTGTCTCATATTTAGAACGACACTTCAAACAGCTTGATCAAAATGTTTATCTGAAGGTATTTGGAAAGTTTTATTACTGTCGCCAGTTATGTACTTCCCTAAGCTGTAATATTTTTCTTTACTGCTTTTAATATTATGTGGTTTTTAGACCCAGCATTCTGAGCTGATTCATCTCTTAATCATCTTCATAAACATATAGTTAAATAGAATCTATGACTTAGTTTAAGTACGTAAAGCCGCTGATAGTGTAATAGCTATTAGTCAGTAGTCAGATGTCATGTCATACCTTTATATAAGTTGGCTGTATTCCACAAAAAAAAACTTAACTTTTATGTGGTTCCAGAGTATAAAAGAACAATGGATCCAGAATGCCCCTGGCTACAACGCCTCTCCCCTCTGATGTCACACCTGGTCCCTGTTTGACTGACACACACGGCTCACCTGCCAGCAGCGACCCCTGTTAAAAAAATCCCCAAATGCCGTAAACAGTTATTGTTGCACACGAGCGGAGAGTGACCTACTGCGCATGTGCAGGATTACCACATGGGTGGCTGCTGACAGGTAAGTCCTGTGTGCCAATCAAATCACAGGAGAGAGGCGCTGCAGTGTGGTACATTGAGGACCTCAGAGTTACACTTCTTTAGCAGTTTGGGACTACATAAAAGTAATTTTTACAAAGGAATGAGGCCACCAATACCTTATATAAAGGAATGACATGACTCCTGACTCTAATAGTTATTACACTGTGTCAACACTTTTATGCACTCAGTCTAAGTGACAGATGCACTTTAAATTATACGCCTAAAGGCTGTCTTTATATAGTTTTTATCGGAAGAATATTAAGCATAACTTGTAATGAATTGCTTTAAATCCCTGCTCATTCTGAGCTAAGGAGTCTAATGGGTGGGCCTGATCAGTGATTAACATCCTTCCCTGTATAAGTTTATATACAAAGCTATCAGTCACTGAGAATGACCACTCACTGGACCCCTAAAACCAACAAGAATTTGTATAAAAGGAGAACTGCCATTTATAAAAACGTATCCCTTATTCTAAGGATAGGGGATAAGTGTCAGATCGCTGGGAGGGTCCAACCACTGGGACCCCTCGTGATCTCCCGAACGGCACTCGACCTCTTCTCCTGAATGGGGCGTGTTGACCACAGCATGAAGCTGTGGCCAATACGCCCCTTCCGGAGAGCCAAAACACTGCACTTGGAAATCTCTGGCTCTGCCATAGAGCTGCATGGAGGGAGTGTGTAGGGCGCAGCTTTGCACTGTGGTGGACACAAAATTACTCATGTCTTGGGATTTCCCAGGTTGCAGTGCATCGAGACCTGACATCACTAGTCAGATGATCAGAGGGAGCCTGTCCTGCTTCAATTTTGCCACAGCTGTAGGTCCCCTGATTAGAAAACACTGTGTTTCAATGGGTAGGGTGGCTGATGTGTGGGAGGAAGGAAAGTGATCTCAAACTTTTAAGCATGGAACTGTGGGATGTGTAGTTTAGAGAACAAAATACAACAGGAAATACCCAGTTCTGGCAGGTAAGTTCTAAAATCACCTTAAAAAAATGTATGCAGCTCGCCAGCTAATGTTCTTTTCTTGATATGGTTTTAGCTGGAATAATTTATAATTTAAAATGAAAAATGGCTTATGAGATTCAGCACTTAGAATTTAGAATAAAAAAAGATTCAATGCAAACTATAGAATCTAATACTCTTTAGAATAGAGAATTGTGTTGTTATAGCAACCTATTTCACATCTCAAAAAGTCACATTGTCACTGGGTTACGTGTTCATCTCCTTGAAATGTAATGTGTTGGATTTATCAACAAATAGCTACCACATATTGTATAATGCTGCTGTGGTGCAAAACTAAACTGTAGTAAAAATTAGTTGAAAAAAAGTTTTCAACTGAAGTTAAAGTAATTTAACCGCCCATTTTTTTCCAATTTTTATTGACATAGAAACATAGAATATGTCGGCAGATAAGAACCATTTGGCTCATCTAGACTGCCCAATAATCTTAATCCTATCACTAGTCCCTGGCCCTATGTTATATGAAGGAATCCGGCATCCGGAACACAGAAGCTTGTGACTTCCGCGATCGTGACGTCACGCCATGCCCCCATTCATGTCTATGAGAAGGGGCGTGACAGCTAGTGCATAGCCATCATGCCTCCTTCCATAGACGTGAAGGGGGCGTGGTGGCCGGCATCGCCAGTCATCGGGAAGATGTTTACAGCTTTAATATACACTTATCAGTGCATAGCGCTCAGACCAGCAAAATTTCACAGTAAACCAACGATCTGGACTCCTAGCAGAGATTTGTAGCAAGTTGGACCCAGTCGGAGTGCTGACCGCAAAGCCACCAGCTTTTTTAACAGGGGTCGCTGCTGGCATGTGAGTCCTGTGTGCCACCAGCTTAATTAAGGATCCCAACGGGTCTCAGGAGTGTCAAAAGTTGTTTCTAAAGACAGTAGCCCTAAATCCTTGCTGGGCTGGTGCATAGCCCTCAGCACAGCAAGAAGTTAAAGCATAAGCTGTACCAACAGCTGTCTAGCTGTCTAGCTAATAATTCAGTCCTCTATGGGGACTTAAGAAGTATAAAATGTTTCAAAAATTAATTAAAAGCCCCTCACCTTTCTGTTCTTATTTAACAAAAATAAATAAAGTATATAAAAATAATAAACATATTTGCATGCAGTTTTTTCAAACTATTGAAATATAATGTTCATGATCCTACGGCAGTAAACATTGTAAACTTTAAAAAATACCAAACACCAAAAATGCAGATTTTTGGTCACATGATATAGTGTAAAAATGAATAAAAAGCAAACAAAAAGTCCCATCAAAGCAAAAATTGTACTGATTAAAAAAAACAGATCACAGCCCAAAAAAGGAAACGGAAAAATAAAAGTTATAGGGGTCAGAATAGGACAATTTTTAACATATTGATTTTGTAAAAAAAATAAAAAATAAAAAAAGAAATTGACTCTTTTTTAACTAGTACAATAATAGAAACACTATATAAATTGGGTATTCGTTTCATTATATTGACCTACACAATAAATATAATGGGCCTCATTTACTATGTGGAAACAGACCAGTTTTTGTCTGGTTATTATGTCTGCAGAGTGTCTGGGACATGTCTGCGCCAGTCTGCGCCAGTTTGTGACAGTGTGCGCCTGAAAAATCCAACAAACCCGACATTGCACTGTGAAAAGACGGAAAAAGGCGTGGTCGGCTCAAAAAGGGGCGTGGTTTCACAACCCGACCGATTTACTATTGAATTCACAGAAAATCCTGTGGGTAAATGGACTGGAAATATCGACCTAGAAAAAGCTGGTCAGAAAATGTTCCCGACTTTCCCCATAGTAAATAGAGAGGAATCCTGCAAGTCTGAAACAACTTTTCCCACTAGTAAAAACCCGAAACTCTTAGTAAATGAGGCCCATTATGTTATTTTTAACATAAAGTTAACTGTGTTTGCAAAATTGCAGTTTTCTTTTCAATTCTCCCCACAAATAATAATATTGGTTTTACTGTACATTTCATGGTAAAATAAAATGTGTAATTACAAAATACAATTGGTCATGCAAAAAACAACCCTTCATATGGGTCTGAAGATGCAAAAAAAAGAGTTATCCCACTTAATGGCACGTTCCCACTTGGCGTATACGCAGCGTATTTCACGCTGTGCAAAATCTGCAGAAGCAGCGGGAAATACGCTGCATATCCCTCGCTCACCATTCACATAGGGCTTACCGGTTGCCGCTCTATGTCTGCAGTGAGTTTTGGAGAAAAAAAACAAAAATGCAGAAGAGAAAATTGGTGTCCCCAAGGTCAAAATGGGCTGTGTCCTTAAGGGGTTAAAGTATCCCCAAACATGAAGTACTCAGTAAGAATCTGGTGAATTGTATTTTTTTCTATGATTTATTCTTGTTTTCCAGTTTCTGTGTCATAAACATTCAAATCGCTTGACGGAATTGAAAATCTTACAGGTGCAGCGTTCTAGAGAAAAGATATTGCTAAAAACAAATAATTCATAACTGAGTAATAACACAAACCTCTTCAGTTTATTCAATGAATTTGTCAGCGCTCTTTTAAAATACTTCTAAAATGTTAAAGCAAACAAAAAAATAAAATGAAAACTACAGTACAAAGTGAGAAAATAAACTGGACTGTTTGCTACCAATTTCCCAAAATGATTTTGGGCAGCAAAAGAAAAGCAACAGGTATTATACAGTAGATGTGGACGATTTATCAAAACCTGTGTAGAGGAACAGTGATGCAATTTCCCATAGCAACCAATCAGATGGCTTCTTTATTTTTCAGAGGCCTTTTAAAAATAGAAGAAGCAATCTGATTTTCCTCTGAACAGGTTTTGATAAATCTCCCCCAGGATCACCATACATCTGTGGACGTAAACTATTATACTGCAAAAAATTCAGATAATATGCAAAGGTGTAACTCAGGACACCGAAAACCAATCTTAAAGGGATACTCCGGCCCTGAGAAATCTAATCCCCTATCCAAAGGATAGGGGATGAGATGTCTCACCGCAGGGGTCCTGCCGCTGGGGACCTCTGCAATCTTGTATTCGCCGCCCACCTGTTTGAGATGTATGCCGCAGTGCCATCTCACAAACAGCCGAATGGCGA
This sequence comes from Hyla sarda, assembly GCF_029499605.1. NCBI lineage: Eukaryota > Metazoa > Chordata > Amphibia > Anura > Hylidae > Hyla > Hyla sarda. The sequence continues at coordinate 223,278,099 of NC_079194.1, read as the reverse complement.
CCACGGGGCCGGAGAATCGTGATGTCACGACTCCGCCCCCATGTGACGTCACCCCCCACCCCTGCTATGCAAGTCTATGGGAGGGGGCGCGACGGCACTGCGAGTACCAGTGCTCTTGTCATGTGTGGCAGGTCCTTGCAGCAGCCACCTGCCGGTAAAGGTTGACATCCACAATCACGCGAATGTCCACCATTAACCCCTCAGATGCCGTGATCAATACAGATCACGGCATCTGCGGCAGTGCAGTACTTTAAATGGACGATCGGATCGCCCGCAGCACTGCCGCGGGGATCCGATCATCCATAATGTCAGACGGAGGTCCCCTCACCTGCCTCCATCCATCTCCAGGGGTCTTCTGCTCTGGTCTGAGATTGAGCAGACCAAAGCAGAAGATCGCCAATAACACTGATCAGTACTATGCCCTATGCATAGCACTGAACAGTATTAGCAATCAAATGATTCCCTATGGGGACTATTAAAGTGTAAAAAATTAAAGTAAAAAAATGTAAAAAAAAGTAAAAAAATTTGAAATATCCCCTCCCCCAATAAAAATGTAAATAATCCGTTTTCCCCCCCAAAAAGAGCAAAAAAAATAATAATTTGGTATTGCCACATGTGTTAAAGTCTGAACTATCAAAATATATTGTTAATTATCCCGTATGGTGAAAGGTGTAAACGTAACATAAAAAAAAAAAAGGCAAAATTGCTGCTTTTTTTTCATATTTTATTCCAAAAAATATTAATAAAAATAAAGCCTAGGCAAAAGTGGCACCGATAAAAACTACAGATCATGACACAAAAAATTAGCCTACATACTTCCCCGTATAAGGAAAAATTTGAGAGTCATAGGTAGTCAAATTAGGGCAATTTCAAACATACAAATTTTGTTAAAATGGTTTGAGATTTATTTTAAGCGGTACAATTATAGAAAAGCTTATATCATGGGTATCATTTTAATTGTATTGACCCACAGAATAAAGAAAACATGTCATTTTTACCATAAAGTATACAGCATGAAAGAAAAACCTTCCAAAATTTCAATTTGCCCACATAAATAATATTTTTTTGGTTGCACCGTACATTTTATGGTAAAATAAGTGATGTCATTACAAATTAAAATTGGTGACACAAAAAACAAGCCCTCATATGGGTCTTTGGAAGGAAATATAAAAGAGTTCTGATTTTTAGAAGGCGAGGAGGAATAAACGTAAATGCAAAAAATTTAATATGACTGGTCCTTAACCCCTTAAGGATCCAGGGCGTACCTATATGCTCGTGGGAATTCCAGTCCCCGTCGTGCGCCGGGTGGGGACTGGACCGGCATGCCTGCTAAAATCACTCAGCAAGCAACCCATGCAATCCCCTGGGAGGGTCCTGAGATCAATTCAGATCATCAAAATTTTTCATTTTCACAAGGGGTAATAGGAAAAAAGTCCCCCCATAATTTGTAACACCATTTCTTCTGAGTATATAAATACCTGACGTGTGGATGTAAAGTGCTCTACTGGCGCACTATAGGGCTCAGAAGAGAATGAGCACCATTGGGCTTTTGGAGAGAGAATTTGGATGGAATTGAAGGCCATGTGCGTTTACAAAGCTCGCATGGTGCCAGAACAGTGGAACCCCCCCACATGTGACCCCATTCTGGTAACTATACCCCTTAAGGAATGTAATAAGGGATGCAGTGAGCATTTACGCTCCATTGGTGTCTGACAGATTTTTTGAACAGTGGTCCATGAAAATGAAAAATGAAAAAATGTTTCATTTGCACAGCACACTGTTCCAAAAGTCTGTAAAACGCCAATGTGTATGGGGTGTAAATGCTCACCGCACCCCATATTACATTCTTACATTCTGTGAGGGGTCTAGTTTCTGAAATAGGGTCACATGTGGGGGGGGGGGGGGGGCGACTGTTCTGGCACCATGGGGGCTTTATAAACGCACATGGCCCCCAACTTCCATACCAAACAAATTCTCTCTCCAAAAGCCCATTGATGCTCCTTCTCTTCTGAGCATTATAGTGCGCCCGCAGAGCACTTTACCTCCACATATGGGGTATTTCCATACTCAGAAGAAATGGGGTTACAAATTTGGGGGGGCATTTTCTCCTATTACCTTTTGTAAAGATGGTAAATTTGGGAAAAAACTGCATATTAGTGAAAAAAAAAAATTCATTTACACACCCGATTTTAACGAAATGTAGTCAAACACCTGTGGGGTGTTATGGCTCACTGTACCGCTTGTTACGTGCCTTGGGGGGTGTAGTTTGCAAAATAGTATGCCATATTACATTTTTTTTTTGCTGTTTTGGCACCATAGGGGCTTCCTAAATGCGACATGCCCCCCCAAAAACATTTCAGCAAAATTTGCTTTCAAAAGGCCAAATGTGACTCCTTCTCTTCTAAGCATTGTAATGCGCATGCAGAGCACTTAACGTCCACACATGGGGTATTTCCATATTTAGAAGAAATGGGGTTACAACTTTTGAGGGGCATTTTCTCCTATTACCTCTTGTTAAAATGGTAAATTTGGGGGAAAAAAGTCATTTTAAAGAAAAAAAAAATGAATGAAAAGTAAAAGCATCCCAGAGTTATTAATGCTTAAAGTGACAGTGGTCAGATTTGCAAACAATGCTCGGGTCCTTTAGGTGAAAATGGGCTGGGTCCTTAAAGGGTGAAGGCCAAAATGGACCTGGTCCTTAAAGGTGTACTCCGCTGCTCAGCATTTGGAACAAACTGCTCCGAAGGCTCGAGTTGGCGCCGGGAGCTCATGACGTCATAGCCCCCCTCATGACGGCATGCCCCGCCCCCTCAATGCAAGTCTATGGGAGTCCCATAGACTTGCATTGAGGGGGCGGGTGTGACATCACGATGGGGCGGGGCTATGAAGTTACAAACTTCCGGCATCAAGTTTGTTCCAAACGCTAAGCTGCAGAGTACTCCATTAAGTGGTTAAACCATTGCATAAAAAATTATATAAATTATCACCCAAAACAAAGTAAAACCAAAGATAAATTCCACCCAGTGAGTCATAGATTGGCAATGGTGCTTGCATTTAGTATATCCTTAATGACTACAACATTTTTATTTTTCCTTATATTTCTCTTTTTGTTTCCTATTTGCACTTTGCAGGGTCTTATCTCTATTCTAGAGATAAAAGGCTAGGCTGCTCCACAAACATCTATGCTCTTTACTGGACTACTCTAGACTCTCTAGAAGAAAAAGGGATTTTTTTGTAGGTTTTTCCCAGTACATGCCAATGGGCAAGTGTATGTGTATAGTCCTCCTGCTCACGAGCTTAACACAATGTAACCATTAAGTGTTAGCAACATTCAAGTGCACAAGGATATTAACAAAGCATAGATTAGATATATTGCATAAAAGTGTTGGACAATGTTGCATAACATAATGCCACTACATCCAATCACAATAAACAACAGCAAAACACACAGTGGGATACTTAAAGGGGTACACCGTCCCTAGACATCTTATCCCCTATCCAAGGTATAGGGGATAAGATGTCTGATCATGGGGGTACCACGTCGGGTTCAGCGCCGGAGCGTCGGAGGCTTGTGAAATCATGACCACGCCCCCTCAATGCAAGTCTACGGGAGGGGGCATGATTGCCACCACGCCCCCTCCCATAGACTTGCATTGAGGGGGCATGGCCCTAATGTCACGAGTGGGGCATGGCCATTACGTCACAAGCCTCCGCCCCGCATCGTCAGTCATCCGGAACGTTCACTCTGTGCACCGGATGTCTGGGGTGCCGCAGCTGAGATTGTGCGGGTCCTCAGCAGCGGGACCACCACGATCAGACATCTTATCCCCTATCCTTTGGATAGGGGATAAGATGTCTAGGGGCGGAGTACCCCTTTAATGTGCCCTCTTAGTTGATGGGCACCATAGCAGCTGCTTTGTTTGCTACAAAGGTACAGCAGAATGAGCTACTAATATGTAACCAACACTTCCTTGGAAGGTTTCTCGGATGATGGTTGATAGACTGTCTCCCAATTTTTTACAGACAAAGAAAATAAAAATGTTATAATTTATCTACTTTTTATAAACCCCATTAGACAGTAAACACATAACCGTTAGTTTGCTTACATAAAGCTACAGTAAGTTCTGTGCATGTACATTAATCAGAAAGATAGTAAAACATAAATGAATTGTATGAGTAATTTCCCAGTTCTGTCTTTCTTTCCTCCTGGAGGAGCAATGAACAATTAACACATGACATTTGTGTGTAAGCTCTATTCAGCTGAGATTTTCTACCCATAATCCATATTATTCTTAGAAATTCGGAACCACCAGCTTTTTATTTCTATCTTAATAAATTGTTCAATCTGAGCCGTTCCTGTTACTCTTGAAAAATATCTAGTTCATTTAGCATTGTTACTGGACAAACATTTTTTGAATATTTCTATGTTGTTCATTGAATGTGAGACTTTGAAAACATAATTTATAAAAAAAAAAAACTGTAAATATACAGGATGTTCTCAACTAGTTACCTTGAAAAAGGACAGTTCAATGTAACTAGTTTCACAAACCCATAGAAATGGAAGGTTGAGGTGTATCAGTATCTACATCAATATTTTTTACTGAGATTTTGCACATTGCCTCGACGTATGTGCCACGACGTAGGGTATTATCTAAGAGGTCCCCTGGTTTTCACCCTTTAATCCTTTTACAGGGATTTTGACATTGCGGCAGGGGCCACAGGGTTGCTACCTTTAGTGTTCCCCATATACTATAGGTGGTAGCCTTTATGAGCCAAGAGACACATGTGCAAGGCACAGGGGAAAAAGGCAGAGAAGGGTCTAGGTACAGGCCAAGGTCTAGGCTGACAGAGTATGTGAGTCCTATATAGACAGGCAACGGGCACAGGTTTAGAAGTCAAACATAACACAAATATATAGGAAGGTTAAGAACAGGAAGAAGAGTTGGAATCAGGAAACAGACTGGGGTCAAACACAGTAACAGAACAGTACAGTACACTAAGGACACTAAAAAGCTAGAAATGTATTACTCAGGCAGCTGGGCTGTAGCTATAGGGGGTGCAGGGGTAGCAGTTGCATCGGGACCCTAATGCCTAAGGGGTCCCCAAAGTACATCGGCCACATAAGCGACCAGTATTATAATGATCTCATATCTGGCCATGTTGCAGATTTTGCATCGGGGACCAGAAGATACAAGTTAAGCCTCTGTCAGGCAGGGTTTGGTTAGTGAGGTACGGCATGAGGGATTGAGGAAGGAAAGGAGGAAGGGTACAGAGATAAGGGTTAAAGGATAGAGGATGTGTGTTTTCTTTTTAAAATAGAGGATATTTCTCTCAAATTTTAATAAGTGCAAAAGTCATTAATTGAGAATAGCTGAAAATGTAAACAGGATGTTCTTAAAAATATAAACATTGAAAGGGCAGCAAGATGAATGCAGCTTATATTGGTGTTACAAAGCCTAAATGAGGTGACAACCAGTGCCTATACTTAATTATTCTTTTTAATATCCAACAGAGCCATTGTATTATAAATAATCTCAGATAGTTGCACATCATGAAATAAAAGCACAATATACATAAATAGAGATGAGCAAATTTTTTAAAAATTCGATTCAGCCGATTCGCCAAATTTTCCGAAAAAATTGGGGTCGGTACGAATTTATTTGCAGTGAATCTGTGTTAAAAATGGCTATTTCTGGCCTACAGAGAGCCTCAATAGGGGTTTAGAACACTTTGCCTTGCTGTAACACGCATAGGGTGTGTGCTGGGTTAGTGAAATAATACTGTTATTCAGTATGACATGCAGATTAGAGGTGTCACTATTACTGTCACAGAGCGGTACAATGACAGAGCCAGGAAGTGGCATCAGTATGAGGAGACCATATAGTGGCTGAATGACACAGCGTGGAGGTGTGGGCAGCATGAGGAGACCATGTAGTGGCTAAATGACACAGCATGGAGTTGGTGGCAGCATGAAGAGATCAATATAGTACCTGAAAGACACAGTGTGGAGGTGGCAGAAGCATGAGGAGACCATATAGTGTCTGAATAACCCAGCCTGGAAGTGGCAACAGCCCAACGAGACAATAGGGCTCAAAATTTAAAAGATTAAAGATACTTTTTTAACATTTAAATTGAAGATTTCAAATATATGAACCTAAAAAGTTTTATTTTATGTGCCAGCAGCATGAGGAGACCACATGATATCACAGCGACACAGCCTGGAGGTGGCGGAAACATGAGGAGACCATATAGTGGCTGAACGACACAGCCTGTAGTTGGTGGCAGCATGAGGAGACCATATAGTGGCTGAATGACACAGCCTGTAGTTGGAGGCAGCATGAGGAGAACATATAGTGGCTGGAGCCTGGACTGCACTGAATGGAGTTTAATTAAGCGTGATTGAATCACGGCGATATTCGCATTCGTAAAGAATCAAATCTTTCCTGAAATTCGTAACGGATTCAGATTCGTCAGATTCGATTCACTCATCCCTATATATAAACAATAAATAGACTAAAACAAAGAACAAAGAAGGATATATGCAGGATACTGAGGATGACATGCAAGGGTAGAATAGAGTAAGCAAAATAATCTGAACAATCAAATAAGGCATTCAATAGGAAATAAAAATTACCACAGCAAGTATCCACCATAGGAAAACTACAAAGAGATATGATAACTCATCCAGGGTTGTCATACTTTATCAAATCAATCCATGGTATCCTCATGTATGGCCGAAAACGTTTCATTAAACATGATAACATTAATTTTCTTAATAACCACTGGAAGATGTAGAGTTGAAGATTTCCATTTATGAGCTGTATGGATACATTATGACAGTAACATGAATTGGAGTAATTTAAATACACAAAGTGGTATACAAGAAGATCTATCTTTTAATAAATAGTGGGGAGATTTTTCCAACCAATTTCTAGCAACCAATTAGATCTCAAACAGGCCTGAAAACTAAAAGAAACAATCTGATTGGTTGCTTTGCTCTGAATAGGCAACTGGTCAATTCTTCCTCTGCACATTTTTTAATAAATATCCCCCAATATGTTGGCCTTGTGGGACAAGTATAACCTGTCACTGACAAGAACATGGACTTAGATCATAAGACCACCTGGGGACATAATCACCAGATACATTGTACAGCAGAACATTCTCTAAAATATAAAGGAGACAAATCTAGGATGTGGAGTGTGATCTAGAAGGAACATAGTAGGACATCTCCCCCCCGCGGTCTCCCACACGGGGACCCGACACTGCCGCAGCTCTGAGGTCACTGGGGCCAATGACATGCTCCTCCATACGCTCTATGGGAGAGGCGGGAAGGCACGAATGCTGCATGTCCGCCTCTCCCATAGAGATACATGGAGGGGACATGTCAGCCATGGCATCATGTTATGTCCGGCATGCCTCCTGCACGGGAGAGCCAGGGCCCCATACAAGAGATCGCAGCGGGTACCAGCGATCAGCAATTAGACACTTATCCTGTGGATAGGGGATAAGTGTCTAGCACTGGAGCTCTCCTTAAAGTGTCATTTTGACTGAATAATATTAATGTGCAATATTTTATTGTTTTTATTATTTAGAATAATTAATAAAATTAGGAAGAAAGCAATGGAGGAATGAAGGAGGTAAGGAAGGGAAGGAAATTGTTAGGGAATAAAGGGTGGAGGAAGGAAGAAAGGAAGAAAGAAAGGAAGGAGGGAAGGAAAAAAGAAGGAAGAAAGGGAGTGGTAAAAGGAGGTAGGGCAGGAGGAATGGAGGAATAAAGCTAGAATGGATGAAATTATGAAAAAATAAATAAAAGAAGGAATTAGGGAGAAGGGTAAGAAACTCCACGCTACAGTGGTGCCATATTTGTAAAGAACACACAAGGAAGAAACTACGGTATTAGAACTAAGAAACAGCAAGACAGTTTTTTTTTTATTCAAGAGAAGATAAAAGCTTAAAGGGGTACTCCGCCCCTAGACATCTTATCCCCTATCCAAAGGATAGGGGATAAGATGTCAGATCGCCGCGGTACCGCTGCTAGGGAGCCCCGGGATCCCCGCTGCGGCACTGCGCTATCATTACAGCACAGAGCGAGTTCGCTCTGCACGTAATGACTAGTGTTGAGCGGCATAGGCCATATTCGAATTCGCGAATATTCGCGAATATATGGACGAATATTCGTCATATATTCGCGAATATTCGCATATTCGTTATATTCTCGTTTTATTTTCGCATATGCGAAAATACGCGTATGCGAAAATTAGCATATGTGAAAATTAGCATACAAAAATTAACATACGCGAAAATTCGCATATGCTAATTTTCGTATATGCGAATATTTGCTCGCCAGTCTCACACAGTAGTATTACAGCCTTCTTTACACCACACAAGCTGGAAGCAGAGAAGGGTGATCGCTGTGATGTGTACTGTGAAGAAAAAACAAACAAAAAAAAAAACGAATATTCGTAATTACGAATATATAGCGCTATATTCGCAAAATTCGCGAATTCGCGAATATGCGATATTCGCGAATAATATTCGAATTGCGAATATTCGCGAGCAACACTAGTAATGACAGGGGCCGGAGCATCGTTACGTTACGGCTCCTCCCCTCGTGGCGTCACGCCCCGCCCCTTTCAATACAAGTCTATGGGAGGGGGCGTGGCGGTCGTCACGCCCCCTGCCATAGACTTGCATTAAGGGGACAGGCCGTGATGTCACGAGGGGCGGAGCCATGACACCACGCTGCTCCATCTCCTGTATCGCCCGTCATTACGCACAGAGCGAACTCGCTCTGTGCTGTAATGATAGCGCGATGCAGCAGCGGGGATCCCGGGGCTCCCCAGCAGCGGGACCGCGGCGATCTGACATCTTATCCCCTATCCTTTGGATAGGGGATAAGATGTCTAGGGGCGGAGTACCCCTTTAAGGGCATACATTTATTGGAGAATTTTTATTTATTTATTTTTTTTTGTTCATCATTGATGGAAATACTCTGTTACTAAGAAACAAAAAAAAAAAACATAATTCAGTGTAAAATTACTTTGCCAATAAATATTGAAAGAACGTAGGGTAATTATCAAAAAATTTCTTTACATTCAGCACCATAAATTACTGTTGAATTATCTATCCATAATTTACCTCCAGACAAGCTTTAGAGTTTAATCAGTGATTTATGAGATACCATGCAGCATGTGTCTATTTCTTGTCAGCTGCTATCCTATTAAAGGGATAATCCACCTTTGGAGATTCACTATAATGGCACTTGCTTACATTTGAGTCTCCAACGTATCTTGCCAAAGGTAAGTTCTTTTCTTGTCATTCTACTGCTGGAATTCAATTCTCCTTTAAAAATGTAAATAAAAAAATAATATAGTAGAAAAACAAATACCTCAAGTGAGCAATTTGCCATTTCCTACATATAGCAGTATCATTGGTTTTAAACAACTGTGGACTTTTACTGTTCTGGCCATTCCAGGAAAGTGTCAATGTTAAAAAAAATCTTACAAAGAAAGTTTTAATATCAAAATAATTGCAGCTTAAAGGGTTTTCTTGGATCATTAGGATAGTCAATAAATGTCCTATAATTGAAGGTAACACCTCTGGGATCCACAATATCAAAGGCAAGAGTACATGAATGGGACACAACCACTATTGTAAGTGCAGTGATGTATCTAGATGAATCAATGGCCTCTTCATTCTGATTGACCTCTTCGTTCTGATTGCCAGGGCTCATCAAATAAATATAAATATGGCCTATCCTAAAAATTTTGTAAAAGAATAAAAAATAATCTTCCCAACACTGCAGCCACTCTGGTGTTCTCAACTCTTCCTGCAGTGATGACGTCACATACAACATTCATATGCTGCTGCCAAATGCCAATTACATGTTTGCAGAGACTACTGAGGTCAATAATTGTCTGAAGCACCAAGTGAATGATGTATAACATGTTATCACTGTGAATCAGCTGTGGCACTGGAGAGGTGGTAGACTCACTGGTAAATAAAGTTTCTTTATTTTATCAAAACAGATGTCCTGTGCACATTTCTCTAATAACCTCAAACAACCTCTTAAAGGGGTACTCTTTCCCTAGACAGCTTATCCCCTATTCAGAGGATAGGGGATAAGATGTCTGATCACAGGGAGCTCGGCCGCTGGGACCCACAGCAATCTCCAGGCACCTTGGCATTCTGCACACTCATGTTTAGAACGCCAGCTTGGGAGCTTCCATGTTCGTGGCAGAAGTACACAGCCGTCACACCCCCTCCCATACACATGAATGGAGGGGGTGTGATTGCTATGGTCGCCCAGCATCCGGCACAGAGCAGAGTTTGCTCCGAGCATTGGTGACTGGGGCCGACACTCCCCGATCAGACATGTTATTCCCTATTCATTTGATAGGGGATGAGATGTCTAGAGGAGGAGTACCCCTTTAACCCTTGAACCTTACATGTACGCCCTGCGTCGGCTCCCCTTCTATGATGCACGCTCAGGGGCTTAGAGCTTGTCATAGTGGGCTGGTCCCAGTGGCTATCAGCCACCAGGATCTGTGGTTAATTCCAGACATCACCGATTGCGGTGATGCCAATCATTAACCCTTTAGAGGTTAATTGCAGCATTTAAAATTTTAAAAATCAGCTGAGAGGACAGTGGTATGGCCCTTACCTGCCTCTTCGCCATCTGATTGATGCTCCCATGTTCCAGTCCGCCATGGCAGCTGGAGTAATCGAGCACCAATTACACTGATCAGTGCTATGCTATAGTATAGCATTATTCAGTATATATAATCTAATAATTGCATGTTACAGTTCCCTATGGGGACTAAAAAAATAGTGTGAAAAAAAGTGTAAAAAAAGAAAAAGTCCTATCAAAACAAAAATGGAACCCATAAAAATTGCAGAATCACGGCACAAAAAATTAGCCCTGACACATTGCTGTATACGGAAAAATAGAAACATTATAAGGGTCAAAAAAAGAACAATTTTAAACGTACAAATTTTCATACAAAAAGTTATCATTTTTTAAAAGAAGTTAAACAAAATCAAACCTATATTAGTTGTGTATCCTTTTAATCATATGGACCAACAGACTAAAGAATGTGTGTCATTTTTACCGAAAAATGCATTGTGTAGAATGGAAGTCTCCAAAAGTTACAAAATTGCATTTATTTTTCAGTTTTGTCCCACACATATTTTTTTTTTGTTTCACCATAGATTTTGTGGTAAAATCATTAATGTCATTACAAAGTAAAATTGGTGGCACCAAAATCAAGCCCTTATATAGGTCTGTGGTAGTGTTGAGCGCGAGTATTCTCAATTTTAATATTTATTGCGAATTTCGCATATTTGCGAATATGGCAAATATGCCGAATATAGCACTGTATATTCTCAATTATGAATATTCATAATTTTTATCTCCCACAAACACATCACAGTGATCTCATCCCTCCCTGCTTCCAGCTTGTGGTCTAAAGAATGCTCCTATACTATTTACTGTATTAGACTGGAGAGCAAATTTTCGCAAATATGAGAATATGTGAATATTCGCGAATATCCTCATATTAGTGAATATCATCACTAAAGAATATTGGGAGATAGATAGATGGATAGATGGATAGATAACATAGATAGATCGATAATATACATAGGTAGATAATTATCTGCATACGCGCATGCGAAAATGACCGCAAAAATATTGAATATGCGAATATAGGACAAATATTTGTCCATATATTCGCAAAATATCATGAATTTGAATATGGCATATGCCGCTCATCACTAGTCTGTAGGTGGAAAATTTAAAGCGCTATGATTTTTTGAAGGACTATATACACTCAAATAAGTGGGCTCAGCTACCACAAACCAACAAGGGGTGCTGCTATGCATATCAAATATGAAAACTGCACCAAAGAAAAAGAAATACACAATATAGCGCACACCCACAATATATGTACCAAAAAAAGATAATTTTATTACACATACAAATAGTATACAAAAGCAGACAATACAATTAAAAACATTTAAAAAGGCCCAAATGGCCACCTACACAAACAGGGGGGTTCCCCCAAGACCCCAACCAGGGCACCTGCTCATCTCCATATATTCTGCACAAGTCACAGTGGTTAATGTATAGATCAGTGCACATAATCAGTTCAATACTTATCCCCAGAGCAAGTACCAACCATACAACCTGTACTGGAATACTCAAATGTAGCACTGAGGAGGCAAACTACAGACGGCAGATGGAAGGAATGACCAGGCAGGTTCCCCCCTAGACCCCACGCGTTCCATTGCCCGTCGGCAACTTCCTCAGGTGCAGTTGCGGCCCTCACACCTCCTGGCAACAGGATATTTAAACTGCTTTGTGTCTTCAACCTGTGCCTGTGATAGTGGTTGATCCTGGCACCAACATTCCTGTACCCTATGTAATCCACTGTGATCCTAATCTGATTTGACCTCCTGTTACTTGATCATACTTTGGTTTGATCTTCACCAAGTTAGGGGCTGACATTTAGGGCAGATCATCTAGGTAGGTAGGGACAGTGGTTAGGGCGAGATCCAGGTAGGTACTGCTCCCTACCTTGAACATGAAACTAGCCTTTTCTTTTCTTTTATTTTTGGTCATGTGTTTTAAGTGTTCTTCCCTGGTATTTTTCTAAATAAAGCCATCTGTATACATAATATATAATGTATTTTCAATTTATACTGGAAGATTGCTATCCTAACTTTAAAGAACCATGTCCATTTATCTCATATTGAACGTAACACTTTATATTCACTGACCTAACAGGAAACGAATGAAGCCTGTCACGATGGCAGCTTTAAATGGGATTATATATGGCTGTAGAAGATGGAATACAAATCGCATGGCCTCTGATGACAATTCGCCTATCTCCAGCCTGACATCCACCAGAAAAAGCATTGCAGTCAGATGTCAATCATTATTGATGGGAAAATGCCAATTATTCAGGGACACTTATTTTGCTTCTACTGTAGTACTTGTTAGGATAATGACTCGAGCATTGATTTTAGTTCGGTAATGCTTGATGGATTTATCCTGTAGGAAGCTTCCTTTCTTTCATAATTTAGATTTATTTATAGGAACATACTATATGACAAGAGAGACTTGTCTGTAATTCTCATCCATGCAAGGATATGCGCTCCTGATGTTGATTTATTTATAGGGAGGATTAACCTTGAAATTCTTTTTCTAATGCCTGAAAACTGCACTGATTACTTTTAAAGAGTATTGACCTAGCTTTACGGTCAGGTTAGCTGGTCAGGTGCGCAAAATCTGACCTAGGAAATAGAAATGCCAATATGTGATGGACATTTATTCTGTATTAGAGAAACATTCTTGTTTTATCATCATTGTTATATATATATATGTATATATATATATATATATATATATATATATATATATATATATATATAGTATACACTGTATATATCTAGAGATGAGCGAATCGAAGCTGACGAACCCTAATTCATTCCGAATTTCATGAAAAATTTTATTTTCAACGAATACGAATATTGCCACGATTCTATTGCGCAAATCGCTTCATTAAACTCCATTTTACAGCGTTCCAGGCTATTGGAGACCTAAGATGGCGGATCCACATGTCAGTACATGGGGCAGGGGATTATCAGAGGGCGGGAAACTGCGGCGGAAATGAAGGTAGGCGGGATGACCCTGAATCACATGTGAGATGCAGCCTATCAGTGTTCACTGACCCCTGTGATGTCACAGCCCCTATATAATCGGCGGCCATCTTGCCTCTCTTCATTTCCTCCATGCACTCAGATAGAGAGGACGGGACTGTGTGTGTGTGAAAAGCTCATACCACAGCGTTACACTGCAACTGCTAGTCACATCAGCATTAGGGAAAGACAGGAGTGCAGAGTGCTGTGCTGTTACTCTGAGAAGGATCATTGATAGCTAAACCTCCTATTCACGTTATTGAGCATTGCAGCAGAGAGGGGCAGATAGCTGTCAGCTGCCTCATACAGATCTCCAAGCTGCCTGAACTTTCTGAAGCATCTTATCTCCTCATTTTTCAGCCCAATTGAGTTTATTTTTATTTGCTTCACAAATCTTCTGCTGCTCAGAATTGTGTGACAGAGTGCAATTTAGGGTTTAATCCCTGTTTTTTTTTTTTTTGTGGTTCTGCACTGTTGGGTCCTGCTGCTGTTCACAAATAAGTTCTTTTTCAGCGGACCGTAGTGCATTTGTCTGTAGTGTACCTGTTAATCTGTCAAGGGCCTACATAATGTGAAAGTCCAAACAATAGTATTCACTGGCTGGTGATTTACAAAAAGACAGATTTTTTCTGCGTATAGTTGCGCATATTTCTGCCCTCAGCAGTGCATATCGCATACGTACATCCAAGTAGTGTACCAATTTGTACCTGTTAATCTGTCAAGGGCCTACATACTGTGAAAGTCCAAACAATAGTATTCACCGGCTGTTGTTTTACAAAAATATAGATTTTTTTCTGTGTGTTGTTGTGCATATTTATGCCCTTATCAGTGCATACCGCATACGTACATCTAATTAGTGTACCATTTTGTACCTTTTAATCTGTCAAGGGCCTACATACTGTGAAAGGACAGCCATAAGTAATCACCTGCTGCTGTTCTAGACAAGTAGGAAGCCTTTTAGGCTGTATTTGTGTGAGGGTGTGTGAATTCCCACGCCCCCTGCACCTACAGGTGGGGCCATGCAGGGGGCACCACTATAAAACACCCCCTCAACATACAGGTGGGGCGTACGTGGTTTCCAGGTAGCGCACATGGATAAATCAGGAAGACCGCGTGTAGAAGCAGCACTTCTGATTTGCTGTAGGCCCGGTTTATCCTGGTACACTACCGTGCACTATTATACGGGTCCCGCTGGCTTATGCAGCCACCACCCGATCCCCACAGAAGGTATTGTTTTCATTGGTGTATCAGGGCAGAGTCGGTCACCTGAATGGCTCCCGCGGGCTCCGCTCCTCGAGCCGGCCAGGTGACGCAACGAGACTTTGGCCGGGTTCCCTGGCCCAGCAGCGGCCCGGCTCTCTTAAATCCACCCCGGTTCCAGGGGACGTGGTCTCCTGGCCTCCCCTGTCGCATCCCGTGACTTTCGCGGCAGCCGAGGCAGCGCCGCCGGGTCACGCGATGCGCACGGGGGCACAGGCTCAGCCACAGCCCCTTCCCTTCATGCTCCCTCGTTGTATTTGTTTTTGTAGTGCAGGGTATTGCTCACCCCCCATGCTGGGGTCGCCTCCTCCCTGCACTCCCTCCCGCCGGCCTCCGCTGCCGCTCCCAAGAGTCCGGTTTCCCTCGGGCAATTGCTGGTCCCGCCCCTCTCACCTCTCCCGCTCCTCTCATCTATCCCGCTCCAGTCTGTAATCCCGGCCTGGGGTGGGGCGTCCTCGCCCCGGGCCCGATGCTCCGTCCCTCACTCTGTTTGCTGCGTTCGCGCGGCGGCAGGGCTGTGGGGGCGGGGTTTTGCGGCCCTGGTGGATGGCATCAACCTCTGAACTACCTCTTCTCATTTGCCGGAAGCAGCCGGTCTGGGCACGGCGCTGGATGTTCGTCCTCCCACTGGACCTCGCGCCCCCCTCACGGGTACCCGGCGTGTCTCGGACGCTTCGGGAGTAAAAAAATAAAATAAAAATAAAAAAACGTTGCAACTGGCCGGGCACTGTAAGGCTGCTAGTGTGCCTACCTTAAACCCCAGGTTGGTGGGGTTTCGAATGGTGGTCGCCAGATACATTACCACAGGGGGTAGCTGGCCTCAACTTGGTACGCCCCCCCCCCCCCCCCACACACCCATGTGCAGTACATTTCCCTCACTCCTGTCCTGACACACTGCAGCAAGCTCCCCAGCCGTGATCAGTCCATCAAGGTCACTGCTCTGCCTGCAGCTGTTTCTCACACACTATTCTAGTTAACCTCATACTGCTTGTTGCATTTCCTTGGTGTCATTCAGAACATTCATGTCATGCGCTATTTCATGAGTTAGTCAGTCCGTGCTGTCATCTCGGTGTTCATGCTGTGCAGTCACTCAGCATTTACACCGTGCAGTCACTCAGAATTTACACCGTACAGTCACTCAGCATTTGTCACTCATATCATCATATCGTGCAGTCATAAATAGCTTTCATACCGTACAGTTTATAATAGCATTTCATATCGTGCAGTCACTTATAGCATTATACAGTGCAGTCACTCATAGCATTATACCATGCAGTCACGCACAGCATTATACTGTGCAGTCACTCATAGCATTTCATTCTGTGCAGTCACTCCTATCTCGATTGTGCATTCACATCGTTCAGTTGCTCATAGCATTCATACCGTGCAGTCGCTCATAGCGTTTGTACCGTGCAGTCACTCGTAGCATTATACTTTGCAGTCACTCGTAGCATTATACTGTGCAGTCACTCGTAGCATTTATACCGTGCAGTCACTCATAGCATGCATACTGTGCAGTCACTCGTAGCATTCATACTGTGCAGCCGCTCATAGCATCATACCGTGCAGTCGCTCATAGCATCATACCGCGCAGTCACCCATATCATTCATATTGTGCAGTCGCTCAGCATTCATACCATGCAGTCACCCAAACCATTATACTGTGCAGTCACCAATAGCAATCATACTATGTAGTCTCTCCTAGCGTTCACACCATGCAGTTACTCTTAGCACTCATACCAGGCAGTGACTCGTAGAAGGTATTCTACATGTAGCTTCACACGATTACATACGCTCATGGCTTTCACGCCACACACAACACGTATACGGTACATACACTTATAACATTTTTCTGCTCTTACGTCATGTCAGTACCATACCGCTCACAGCTTTATACTGCACGCACTCTCTAGCATTTACACCGCTTATAAACATTCATAATATTTAACCTTCTTGCCTCACTGATCCTTCTGGCCTTGGGCCTTTAATTTTTGGAAGTTTAGCTGTAGCTAATACATGCTTAATGCTAATTTCAACAATGATCTTTAAATTCTCGGCGCTGTGCCAGGGCCGTCGCCTACCCCGCCGGGGCCGATCTGAGCACCTCACTAAACCATCCAATCAGTAGTAGAGACAGGCAGTGTGTACAAAGGGCAGGGACTTAATGAACCCGAGCTTATGACCCGCACTTAGTTGGAATTCTTCTTTCATGGCAAATAAGTGCAATTCCCTATCGCTATCACGAACGTGGTTCAGCGGGTTACCCACGCTTGTCGTGAAGGATAGACACACTCTGGTCCATTCAGTGTAGCCCGCGTGCACCCCCGGACATCTGAGGGCATATCACACCTGTTATTGCTCAATCTCGCGATTGATCGTGCGATGTAAGGGGTTATGAAAGCCTCTTGGGTACTACTGATGCCTACTCCTGACTGCTCCTGTGTCTTTCAGGAACTACTTGCCTTCATGATGCTTCTGGGCTTGGGCCTTTAATTTTAGGATTTTTGAAATAGATACATACTTAATTTAAATTTCAACATTTATGGTGCAATGTATGGGGTTATTAAACCCTTTTGTTTAGTTTTTTTACAGTTTTTTCTACAGTTTTTTCAAATTTTTTGATAATTTTATGATAATTTTCTCAGTAATAAACCAGAATAATAACCATTACACCACTGAACACTTGTGATTTTTTTTATTAAAATTTCAAAAATAATACGGAGATGGATGAAGTCTGCTTCTTTATTTCAGAAAACATTACCTTAGAGAAGAATGTCTTTTTGTGGTCCACCGTCCTGCATTATAGAGTCTTCTGGACTCTTGAATATGCGCTTGTTCTTAAACATAGGTACAGGGCAATGGAGATGGAGATGTTGCGCCTACATCCCACGGCCACATGAGACCTGTGGGGGCTTGTTGGATTTGGTCCTTCGTACCCACGCGTCCCCCCCAAAAAACACAAAAATTTTAGAAATTTTTGAAAAAGATTTTGGATAGCGGGTGCTACCTATGAGAAAATTTGAAATTCCCAGACCCAGGCTCAGCAGCGCCATCAGTAAACCATACATTGCCTGAATGACACCGCATGGAGTTGGCTGATGCATGAGTACACACCAGGGCTTCACAATCCCCCCCAAAATACACAACAATTTTTGAAATTTTTGAAAAAAATTTTGGATAGTGGGTGCTACCAATGAGAAAATTTGAAATTCCCAGGCCCAGCAGCGCCATCAGTACTCCAGTGGAATTTTCTTTCTTTTTTTGTTTAAATCAACTGATGCCAGTAAGTTTAACAGATTTCTGCTGACAGATCTCTGCTGACATCATGACCACAGTGCTCTCTGCTGACACCTCTGTCCATTTTAAGAACTGTCCAAAGTAGGAGAAAATCCCCATAGAAAACATATGCTGCTCTGGACAGTTCCTAAAATGGACAGAGATATCAGCAGAGAGCACTGTGGTAGGGATGTCAGCAGAGAGCACTGGGTTCCAAAAAGAAAATAATTCCCTCTGTAGTATTCAGCAGCTAATAAGTACAGGAAGGATTTAGATTTTTTAATAGAAGTAATTTACAAATCTGTTTAACTTTCTGCCATCAGTTAATTTAAAAAAATAAAAAAAGGTTTTCCACTGGAGTACCCCTTTAATCCTACCGATATAAATTGTTCCATCCATACACAGGGGCAAAACTATAGGGGCTGCAGAGGTAGCAGTCACACCAGAAGCCTTGGGGCCCCCTTCTGCCCCATATGAGACCAGTAATATAAATAATACATGGTAGATATAGGGCCCTGTTGCAGATTTAGCATCAGCAATTCACTGATGATTCAGTCCTAAAAGATTTGATCAGCGTACACCTAGGACTTAACTAATTCTTCACAGAGTGGGTGTACAATCCATAAAATTATTTATTGTACACCCCCTCTGCAAAGTATTAGATTTTGCATCTGGACCCACAAGCTATAAGTAATGCATCTTCCCATTCATCATTGTCTACATGAAATTTACAATTGGTAAATTCCATAGGGGAAATTTAAATTTTCTTAAAAAATGTTTTAATGAAAAAACCAAAGCTGAAACCTGATCAGTAACCATGGGCATTGATCTTCTCCATTGATCTTCTCTAGAAGTTCAAAGAAATCTTGCACTGTGCATGAAACCGTAATTTATAACTTAAAATCTTTTACAATTAAATGCATTTTTGAAACACAGTTCTCTTAAGAATTCAATGGGGATTTGCTCCTGCTCTGGACAGTTCCTGACACCGACAGAGGTGTCAGCAGAGAGCACTTGTGGTAAGTCAGAAGGGAAATTCAAAAAAGAAAAGAACTTCCTGTGTATTATACAGCAGCTGATAAGTACTGGAAGGATTGGGAATTTTTAATGGAAGTAATTTACAAATCTGTTTACCTTTCTGGCACTAGTTGATTTAAAAGAAAATGTTTTCCAGTAGAGTACTCCTTTAAAGATCAAAGCAATCTAGAACACAGAATATCATGCGAGTAAAACCAATTAACAAATAAAAGAAAATTCCCACTTGAGACAGCAGAGAAAACAATCGTTTTAATCCTAAAATACAAAATTTACCTAGAAAGGGGGAAATATCATGTTCAATTTTCTCCTGCCTAAAATATAAGACACATATATTAAAAAATCTGCTCGGTTCAATTAAGAAAACATTTAGAAGTTATTCCCAATGCAACCAATTAACATAACAGAGAGGTCTGCAGAATGAGTGATGTCTATCCAGATTCATTGCATTAACAAGCAGCCAAAACAAATGTCTGGGACCTGAAGGGAAGACTTTGTTATTTTGCTTTGTCAATTTAAGAAATTAACTTGTTCTGCGGAGAGTTTATTCGGCAGCAGTGGTACACATAGAGGAAAGGGGGCCCTATAGCAAATATTGATATGGGCCTCCTATTATGGCATCTAATTTTGACCCCCTGGACTGAAAGATGCATTTTTGTTCTCACTTTCATACCCCCCTCCTATTATTTTGCAAACAATCCAGTTCCCTGGATAGAGGAATCTTACCAATAGAAAAGGGAACAGGACCAACATTACCTCTCTCTAAGGTCCCCATAGCAGCCGCATGGTCTGCCACTATAACATGTATGCCCTTATTTTTACTCAGTCCAGGTAATGAGACCACCATTGATCTGCTGAACTGTAACCTTTCAGGGTTTAGGTGTATGGGCTTGTAGAAAGTCTATAGAGTCCATACACCACTTGCTTGGCTTTAGGAGGAGATCTGATCAGGGGTGAACACAAACAAAGGGGCGCTTAACAAAAACATGTCAAAAGTTTTATGTAATAATAGTTATTCTTCATAAAATAATGAAATGCTGCTAAAATTTAATTTTTTTTATAGTCATGATCATTGTTCGCATTAAGGGGATACTCTGGTGAAAAACAAATGTTTTTAAATCAGTTGGTGACAGAAAGTTATACAGATTTGTAAATTACTTCTATTTAAAAATCCTAATACTTCCAGTACTTATCAGCTGCTGTATACTACAGAGGTAGTTGTATAGTTCTTTTCTGTCTGACGACCACAGTGCTCTCTGCTGACACCTCTGTCTTTGTCAGGAACTTTCCAGAGCGGGAGAGGTTTGCTATGGGAATTTGCTCCTGCTCTTGACTGTTTCTGACACCGACAGAGGTGTCAGCAGAGAGCACTGTGATCAGACAGAAAATAACTATACAACTTCCTGTGTTGTGTACAGCAGCTGATAAGTACTGGAAGGATTAATATTTTTAAATAAAAGTAGTTTACAAATCTATATAACTTTCTGGAACCAGTTGATTTGAAAAAAAAAAAATATATAATAATAATAATAATTCCCACCGGAGTACCTCTTTAAATCTCTTAAAGGTCCAGATTATTTTGGTATTTGGGACTAAAGGACTTTTTTTCAATTTTGTATATTCAGGGAGCCATAGCCTTTTTATTTTTTTCATCGACCTAGCTGTATGAGGGCTTGACTGTGGAAAGACTCTTTTTCATGGGGGAAAAACAAGGGAATTCTGTCAATGTATTTTAAATGTATACCTTTCACTTTGCACTTATAGATAACATGTCCCTTCTGTACTATAAAGCAATATTGTAAAACAAAATAGGTCAAGGTTATTATGTTTTACTACATTTACACAGAATATTATGTGGTGTCCCGGTACTGGACTTGGTCCCGTTTTTCCCAATTGCGGTGATGCCCTTTATTAACCCTTCAGACGCGGCGATCAAAGCCGACCGCCGCGTCTGAAGGGAAAATGACACTAACCCGGCTGTTCAGTCGGGTTGTTCGGGACCGCCACAATTTCACCGCGGCGATCCTGAACAGCCTGACTGAATAGCCGGGTTAGTGCTTACAGAACACCGGGAGGGACCTTACCTGCCTCCTCTGTGTTTTCTCCGTTCAGGGATCCCCTGTATGGCCGTCGCTCTCCTTCCTCGTCATCACGTCGTCGCGTACGTGCGTCGGCGTGCGTAACGACGTGATGGCGGCGATGGAAAGCGAGGATACCTGGCCGGCAGCAGAGACGTTCCAGAGTGAAGGGGACACGGCGACAGCGATGGAGCGACATCCAGGCCAGCGGTGACGGGTCCGGAGCGGCGGGGACACGTGAGTATTACCTCCTATCCAGTGGTCTTCAATCTGCGGACCTCTAGATGTTGCAAAACTACAACTCCCAGCTGTCCGGGCATGCTGGGAGTTGTAGTTTTGCATCATCTGGAGGTCCGCAGGTTGAAGACCACTATTGGGTTCAAAATCTTTATTTTTTTAGATTTTGCACCTATAAATTGGTGCGTCTTATACACCCGTGCGTCCTATAGGGCGAAAAATATGGTAATTAATATATTTTCTAATCGTATAAGTAATGTACAGGACCTTAGGGCATGTGATATTTAACAATTCCGTTATGCTAAGGTTAATGACCTTTTGGGTCATGTGATGAGGTCATGTGATGTAACCAGAATCCTTTGTACTAGGACTGACCGGTTTGGGGAATCAATAAGCTTTGATCCTGCCCCTTTAGATATAAGTTCGCTGTTAGCCAATTATCGCTCTTGTTCCTGCACTGAGAAAGCAGTAACAGCTCTGTACAATTCTGCAAGACAATCTAGGCCTGAAGCCTACCAATTCCACACCTTTCTAATCCTAATCTAATGCTAATCCTACTTGACTGCTGGACCTAAACATACCCCTAAATCCAGTAGAACAACGTATAGAAAGGAATCAAAGCTTATTTCCCACGAAATCCTAGCCAACCTTTGAGGAGCCTAAATCCCAGTCCTCTTGTAAAGACTGTTGTTAATTGCATCCTGCATAAAATCTGCAGTAAAGTTATTTCAAGTTAATTACAATTCCTGCTGTGGACAAATCTTTATTCCTCCCTATCGTTCCTGGGAGGGGTGGCGGTAGGATATATATATATACAGAGGAACCCGCACCCTGGCGTCATGACATTCAAGGGTTAATGCTAGATAATTGCAGAGACATAACTTGTTGCTGCAGAGACATAACTTATTTCTTTATCAATGTAGCTATATTTTTTTCAATAGAACCTCTTCTTGGGGAGACAACCATAGTTTATTTTTTGAGTTCTATTGTTTTGTTCATATAGTTACACAACATTTTAACACGTCAAGTTTGTTATATGGATCAGTACGATTGTGGTGATACTATGTATTATAATTTTATTTTATTTGTGCCATTTTTACAAAATAAACCCATTTTTTTTTTAAGATTTTTTTTTTAAACTCAATTTAATTTATTTAAGTTCCATTTAAGACCAATACCATTGTATCCGATACTTGTGTTGACTTAGTAATAAACTAACAGACACTCTATTAGGCTGTGCCTGGAGGCTTTTACTATGCCTGAGGAGTGAAATGTCATAAGCATCTATGTACAGTGCTATTGGATTTGATGGCACAACATAAATGAATACAATAAATCCATGATAAATAAATACCGTAGTTTTTTTGTTGATCTGCTCAAGAGTTGCCAATCGGGCAATAATTCCTGGACAGTCTGTAAATATTGGGGATTTTTTTCTAGTGTTTGTAAAATAAATATATGCATCCGTGATTTTTGTGAGACTGATGGTATTTTAGCAGGTTATTATCTTGTTAATTTGTATATCTTTTTACAGCTCAGAGTAAATACTGGTAATAATTTGATATGCGTGTATTGCGCTGCAGACAGGTATACCTCGTCATCTTTCTGATTAATTATAGTTGTGCAATTTTTCCATAAATAACATTGGCTTTTGTGAATTTTTAATAAGTTCCAGACATAAGAAAAAATCAACTTTGGTCTGCTTCTTCATTAAGGGCGTATTCACATGTTCAGGTTTTTATTTGCAGTTATAGGAAACTTTATACATGTACTTCATTTATGATCTATTCCTGGCTTTGTATTCAATAATTGCAATTGAAAAGTTGAATATGTGAACACAGCCTAACACTGCCCAATTCATATTACAATTACTCGGAAAGTAACATACCGTATTTTCCGCCCTATAGGATGCACCGGCAGATAAGACGCACCCAATTTTAAAGGTGTAAAATCTAGAAAAAATAAATTCTGAACCCAACAGTGATCTTCAACCTGCAGACCTCCAGATGTTGCAAAACTACAACTCCCAGCATGCCCGGACAGCTGTTGGCGCGTCTTATGTAGCTCTCCGTCGCCTTCATCACATCGCCGTCATCACATCGCTGCACATGCCGCTCCTATTGGATGACGGGATGGCGTGCGCGACTACGTGATGACGTCGAAGGAGAGCGCCGCCATGCACGCAGCAGACACCGAGGAGGCAGATAAGGTCCCTCCCGGTGTCCTGTAAGCTGTTTCACTGCGGCGGTCCCAAACAGCCCGATTGAGCAGCCGGGTTAGTGTCACTTTTGCTTCAGACGCGGCAGTCAGCTTTGATCGCCGCGTCTGAAGGTTTAATACAGGGCATCACCGCGATCGATGATGTCCAGTATTAGCCGCGGGTCCCGGCCGTTGATGGCCACAGGGACCGTCGCGATAGGTGTGTATTCGCCGAATAAGACGCACCAACTTTTCCCCCCCAGTTTTGGGGAAGAAAAAGTGCGTCTTATACGGCGAAAAATACAGTATATAAATTATAATGGGCCAGTTGTCTTCATAAGGAGAAAGGGTATGCAGGTTTATTGCCTAGAGCAGCGTGAGCGCTAAATACGGT
The DNA here is from genome assembly GCF_029499605.1 of Hyla sarda. Lineage (NCBI taxonomy): Eukaryota > Metazoa > Chordata > Amphibia > Anura > Hylidae > Hyla > Hyla sarda. The sequence continues at coordinate 223,253,916 of NC_079194.1, read as the reverse complement.
CCGGACTGTAAGTACACCGCTACTGGTGTCTATATTAAAGATTACACTTTCTCTCTTGAGATATTCATGCTGGAGATACCCGCAGGCTCCCTTACCATAGCTTTCAGATTCAATGTGACAAGGTTAACCACTAAAATCTCTGAAACAAAACGGTTTTCATATTTTAAGATTCTGTTCCACCTAATTGACAAAAACATCCACCAAAATAGTGTTTTATAATCCTCCGGAGGCAGCTTGGCATTTTTATGTCTAAAGGTAAATTAATCTTCTCTGAGGTGTCAAGGAGACCCAAACCTCAGAGACCACAGTGTATATAAGATGAACTCGAGCACAAACTGAGACATTTTGTAGTATCAAGAGGTTACACGTTCAGCAAAACTTCATATAAACAGAATCCATCAATCACCATTCACCCATCATAATAATCTAAAGCGGATCAGGGTCCAGCTCCATGGAAATGTATTGTGTTATTCTCAAATGGGATTCATATTGTTTTACCAACTGAGAAACAACGAAGGCAGTTCAGTAATACATCTGGCCAAATACACACCAATTTTAGGGGAATTGCCTATCTTCCTAAAAGGCAGATATAAAAGGGAAAAAGAATTAGGAATGCTGGATTTAGTCAAGCAGCTGCAGAGGTGTGCGGCAGCATCCCATTCTCCCCTCAAATTAAAAACGTGTTGAGCCTGCTTGTGTATGGAAAGTCGGGAGGAATAGCTGTAAGTCACAGACTCTCTGCTGTATCAAAAAACTATTTTGCAAATGTGTGAGGTATGTATTTACAAACTGTTCAAGAACCTCTAAAGATTGCTTGAAGGCTTTCTACCAAATGTAGAAATTTAAAGGGGTACTGCGCCCCTAGACATCTTATACCCTATCCAAAGGATAAGGGATAAGATGTCAGATCGCTGGGGTCCCACCACTGGGGACCCCCACAATATAGCAAGCAGCACCCACCTGTAACTGCTTCCAGAAGCAGTGGAGGTTCTCTGGCTAATTCCTCCCGACCACTGAAGATAGCGATGTCTTGCCCCACCCCCTCAATGCAATTCTATGGGAGGGGGCGTGATGGCCACCACACCCCTTCCCATAGACTCACATTGAGGGGGCGGGGCGTGATGTCACACTGGGGCGGAGTTGCGACGTCACGATCTTCCGTCCCCGTGGTGGGAACCAAGTCACTCAATAGCACACATAGAAAGACAAAAAGGTACCCGCACTCACCGCAAGGAAACAGCAGACCGACTTCTATGGCATCTCGGACAGATCTGACTTCAGGCTTACAGCAGGGCGCTCAGAGTGGAGGTGACTGCCAGCAAGGTGTTGCACAGATCGCGCTTCTTCCGGCCTCGTAAGAGGCCGGAAGAAGCGCGATCTGCGCAAAACCTTGCCTGCAGTCGCCTCCACTCTGAGCGCCCTGCTGTCAGCCTGAAGTCGGATCTGTCCGAGATGCCATAGAAACCTAGGATTTACTTCACTTGCCTCCTTAGACAAAGCAGAGCCGAGAGATACATATGTGGCTCTGGCAAAAGCTAGGCCAGAACTGATGATCTGACTAGGAGATGCATGTGACCAAAGCATCATTTTTCTGTACAGTATATGCAAGAAATGTCAACACTATGCAAAACCTTCATGTATGCATAACATTTGCACACATTTGCAAAACTTTTCAGCGTCTAATACATATTTTAGGCAAACATACTTACCAACAAAAGTAGCTGGAACTGTCATACTGGGACACTACAGCTGATAAAAAAAGATAATTTCAAGGCCAACTACATCCATTTTTAATAGTTGCAATCAGGCCCATGAAACTTCTCCTGACTGCACCCTTTACTCTGTTGTGGACACCCTGGCAATGTGGAATAGTCTAGGTGAAAGTACAGCTTGGTCTCTGGGAGACAACTTGTTCCCCTTCAAGACAGGTGACCGGGGTTTTTATACACACTGACAAGTCAGTTCTAGTATCAAGGGCTGAACGAATAAAGTGGACTTATGGGCTAAAGGAGCACTCCCCCTACATGCCCCCACTCTGAGGGCAATGACTGACAGGCAGCTGTTTATTCATCGGCATGCACATGTACAGAAGTCTCATAACTATGTATAACTAAGACTTCCTCCATCTTGCAGGTGAGAAGAATAGTTCTGGAACATCATTCTCAAGCCTGTTGATACAAAAATCAATAAAGGACAGCTAGAGAGAGCTAGAAATATAGCCAAATAAAGTGAATAATCTAAAAATGGCAGATTGCAGAAGATTAGCAATACACCGGAGTAAGCAATTAGAGCTGCTAACTAGGAGAAATAATTCTCTTAGGTAAAATTGTGACACGTTTTAGATTGAGGCAGTTAATATTGTGTTTTGGTCATAGCATATTTCGTGACTGAACTGCTTTTTACAAGCCTTTTGAGAGGCTTTAGTTTATATTTTTAAATATCATTGATTGGGTTTTAATGAAGCTTAAAAAAAAATAAATAAATAAAAAATCCGCACAAGAAGTATAACGAAGCAATGTGACTTCACAGTTGCTTATACAATTTTAAAAACCTGATAAAAAATGTATAAGAAGGCTGCAAAAGGTTGTCTGGGATGCTGCTTGTTTGATGTAATATTAAAGCGATCTTAAGCTGGACTAATGAATTTGTCTTCATTAATTTATTAAGACAATAAAATAATATTATCCAATTGCCACCAGATTATGGCTCAGAGAGGAATGCACTAGTCAATGACAAATGTTTTATGGCGCAGTTGATTATATAATTGGAGCAAAACATCCTAAGCAGACGTCTGAAGGACACCGAACGTACATTGTGTTATATCAGGCTCATCGCTGAGCTCAGCTTGACATATATTGTTATACACTCCATAAAGTTCATGAAAATAACAGCATCATGGATTCAATGGGATCAACACAACAATGTAACACAAACTAACATTATCAATATTCAGAGCCTGTAAATACTTTATGGCCCTGACTAAAAATAACCTCAGTCTGAAGGCATTCCTCCCAGGGCAGCAGATGTTGTTTCTTCATCTTTTCCTTTATTTTATTGTTTGTTTTTGTAATTATAGTTGCCCCATAAATTGTAGGGGTCTTGTGAGGTAGAGGAGCGTTGATGACTAAGGTTATCGTAAGCGCAGTGTGGCATCCTGATTAATGGAGCATCAATAGAATTGGCTTTTGAAGTTTTTTTTTCTTCTTGTTCTTAACTTACTTTAGACCATCAACATTGGATTGGTGGGGATCTGAACCTCTTGGCACAATGATGAAGCCACAGGGCACCTATAAGGGCCACCACCCCTTCACAATGGATTGTAGCACGGGTCACTTTTTGAAAGAAGACAAGTGCAAACCAGTATAATTCCCACAAGGACGTTTACAAAAATGGGTCATCCCACATAAAGGAAAAAAAAAAAAGCGAGAGCCCCGGAAAAATACACACCACTAGGCTAAGACTATCACAAACAACTGCAGGTAGATAGTGCACGAATGTTTTACCCACGCACTACGATTGCAATTTCACACCTGCTCCCTTTAATCTCGGAAGCATGGGAGCGGGTGTGAAATCGCACAGTTAGATGCTGGGGAACAGAAAATGTCATATCTTTTCTGCTCCCTGGACAATCCCTTTAACTCCAAGCAGAGCGTGTTACTAATGGTTTTCTTGGAGACTGTGCTTCCAGCTCTCTTAAGGTCATTGACCAGGTCCTGTCGTGTAGTTTTGGGATGATCCCTCACCTTCCTCATGATCATTGATGCCCCATGAGGTGAGATCTTGCATGGAGCCCCAGACCAAGGGAGATTGACAGTCATCTTGAACTTCTTAAATTTTCTAATAATTGTGCACACAGTTGTCACCAAGCTGCTTGTCTATTGTCCTACAGCCCATTCCATCCTTGTGCAGGACTACAATTTTATCCCTGATGTCCTTACACCGCTCTCTGTTCTTGGCCATTGTGGAGAGGGTGGAGTCTGTTTGATTGAGTGTGTGGACAGGAGTCTTTTATTCAAGTAATGAGTTCAAACAGATACAGGTAATGAGTGGAGAACAGGAGGGCTTATTTTTAAATACTCATACAATGTAATTTTCTGGACTTTTGTTTAAAGGGGTACGCCACTGAAAACATTTTTTTAACCCCTTCCCCACCCATGGCATACATGTTTGTCATGGGTCTGGTGGGCGGACATGACAGGGGCCCACGGGTCGGGTCCACGTCAAGATCGGGAGATGTCCATTGCTGACATCTGCCGGTATTGAAGGACATCGGAAATCGCTTTATAAATTAAACACTGTACAAAAAAAAAAAAAAAAAAAACATATTTGATATTGCAGCATGCGGAATTGTTCAAACTATTAAATTATTATGTTTCTGATCCCGCATGGTGAACGGCGTAAACCCAAAATATTTCAAATGCCAAAATTGCTGATTTTTTGTTACATTACATCTCAAAAAAATAGTAATAAAAAGTGATCAAAAAGCCAGAACTACACAAAAATGGTACAGTTAAAAACTAAAGCTCATGGCACAAAAAAACAAACCCTAACACACATCCATAATAAACATTTTTTTTTATAGGAGTGAGAAGATGGAATGTCAGATTTACCATATTTTGAACTCCAAATAAATTGTTGCCCTACAAAGTTGTGCAATTCCATATTTTTTTCAATTTTGCCCTGCATATAATTTTTTTCTGGCTTTGTAATACATTGCATAATAAAAAAAAAAAAAAAGTGGGTCAGTGGAAAGTCCAACTCGTCATGCAGAAAATAAGCCCTAATGCAACTTTGTCAGTTGAAAAATGAAAAAAGTTATGGGTCTTAGAAAGGTAAGGAGGAAAAAACCGTGAGCCAGAAAAAAACATTAGCTGGGTCATGAAGGAGTTAAATCATCTAATGCCAGAAAGTTAAACATATTTGTAAATTACTTCTATTTAAAAATCTTAATCCTTTCAGTACTTTTCAGCTGCTGTTTGCTCCAGAGGAAGTTATTTTCTTTTTGAATTTCCTTTCTGTCTGACCACAGTGCTCTCTGCTGACACCTCTGTCCAATTTAGGAACTGTCCAGAGTAGGAGCAGATTCCCATAGCAAACCTATCCTGCTCTGGGCAGTTCCTAAAATGGACAGTTATGTAAACCAAATGCGTACGTAAAAGCAATCTCTAGAGAGGCGGGGGGCAGATCATCCACTCACCAATAAAAAATCAACTTGCTCAGCACGATAGAGGGGACACCGCTTCCCACGTGTGTTGGCGTGTAACTTCCAAACAGGAAATGCACGGAGGGCCAATGAGAGTGCTAGACGCAGGTCCAGTCATAGGCTCATATTGTTGAGACGCCTGCTCCTCGCCAGGTCAAGAACCGACAACCGAAACTCAACTTCAAGAAAACATAAACCCTCCTCATTTGTACTATTACCTCATCATATTGACCTTCTGACGAAGGGTTTGAGTTTCTGTCCTTCCACTGACATTAACTGGTTTGAGAATTAAATAAATTTGATGCAATTTTTTCGTAATTTAAAACTTAAAGGGGTACGGGGGCCCTAAGACATCTTATCCCTTATCCAAAGGCTCCGAGGCTGCAGCACTGCATGAAGCTCACAGAGGTGGGTGCTGCATGTGAGATAGTGGAGGTCCCCAGCGGCGGGACCCCCGCAATCAGACATCTTATCCCCTATCCTTTGGATAGGGGATAAGATTTCTTAGGGCCGGAGTATCCCTTTAAGGTTTGGTTCTCTGAACATGATACTCCAACTAGTAATGGGAATTTAAATAGAGCAAACAGACATGGTTGCACTTCCACAATTTGTATTTTGATCTACTTGCTTCTCAGCATAAATTCAAACACTAACAGGTTGTTAGTATACATTTTGATCAAAAAGTACAAGCCCACTCGCCACGTTATGGTCAGCTATTTAGAGCGGATTCCTAATGTCCCTAGAATAAAATGGTATAGCACTGGGAGCCGACCACCACCGCCGCAACACCAGTGCTCACAGGGGGAACAACCCACTGGCAGAGCATCCCCAATGTCACTCAAACCAGTCCTAGGGCCGCGCCTCCCCATAGACACAGTGCCATGGAAGCAATGGATGCCGCACAGCACCACACCTTTGTGAACAAGGTGTAAAAGCTCACTTACCATGTGCTCCCAGTCAGACTGGGAGGCTGCCAGAAAGGAAGGGGCCCTGTGCCGCTTCCTGCTAATTTATATAGGGCTGGGCTGAGGGGGAGGTGTGGAGTGCAGACCAAGTAAAAAAAACAAAAAAAGAGGGGGATAGAAAACAAAATGTGAATTCAAATAGAGAAAACAGACATGGTCGCACATCCACAATTTGTATTTTGATCTACTTGCTTCTCAGCATAAATTCAAACACTAACAGGTTGTTAGTATACATTTTGATCAAAAAGTACAAGCCCACTCTCCACACCAAGGCCACCTATTTAGAGTGGGTCCCTAACGTCCCTAGCATAAAATGGCGTAGCACTGGGTGGCGACCACTACCGCCGCAACACCAGTGCCCACAGGGGGAATGAACCACTGGCAGAGCAGCCCCAATGCCACTCAAACCAGTCCTAGGGCTGCGCCTCCCCATATATATATATATATATATATAGATAGATAGATAGATAGATAGATAGATAATGGGGGTGCTCACCTCAATGGGTTGTAGGGAAGCCACATCTCCTAACACCACCAGTTATTCCACTACAGGAATATCAGAATATAGATTTATTGTTGCAAGTTTGGCAGAAGTGGGTTATATAAATTCCATACATGCCTGGAAGTCCACCAAGTGTCAGCAAAGGACAAAAAGTAATACAAATGGACTGTGTCAGAGTAAAAAGCCAAGGCGAGGACTAAAATAACCAATATATTTTATTTTTCAGAATAAAGGCTTTTTTTACAGATCAAATCCACTTCCTTAGATTCAAGGACATATATATGGATGATAGAAAGACAGATAATGGGGCTCAGGGATATGGACAATAATAATATTGTCCATATCCCTGAGCCCCATTATCAGTCTTTTTATTGTTTCCATTTTTGGCTTTTAGGGTATGAGAGCTCAGGAGTGTTATACTAGGTATAGTGAGCTAGACCTATATTGTTTTTGGTTATGTTTATGGATAAGACAGAGAAACAGGAAGTTTATATACTGTATAAAGGAACAAGACAAAACTTTGTATTGGATTGGTTAAGGGGGTACAGTGGTCCCAAAATAATTTATTTAGGAAGATATGTGATATTAACATGGAGTGAACTGCTTTCTTTTTGGACAGGGGTATACAAGACGGTAGAAACGAAATTGGGTACTAAGATAAGCTTTGATATTAAAACTGCCATTCTAGGGATAGGACTTAGGGTGCAGTGTAAGAACAGTGTTCTGATAAAGGCTTTTGGATTAGCTAGAATAATTAATCTTAGGAGATGGTTTGCTCCCCAGGGCCCATGTTGGGTTGAGTGGCAGAGGGAAGTTCAACAAATGAGAAGATTTGAAGCTATTTACTATCAGGGAAAAAAGATAGGCCAAAAAGTTGAAAACGAGTGGAAGAAATGGGATGAGGCATCCTAGCTGGTAGTGGGTGGGGGGATAGGGGTGTGGGTGGGATAATTTATATTGTGTAAAGTGAATTTTGAAATGCATTATTGTAATTTTTGTAATTTGAAATAAAAAAAATAAAAAAAACATGGAGTGAACTAAAAGCACTCAGGATAAGGGGTCCTGTTCCTACTGGGTAATCAGCAAAGGTACAAAAAAATTTATTAGCAAAATAGATGTAAAAATATATATTAGAAAAACTAAACATATAAAAAAAATCATATCGACATGAGGGAGCATCTATTTACATATAAATATATAAGTATATGGCTGTATGCATCAATAAAGCAGTTAGTATGGAATATTGACACAGGTAAGTATATAATCAGAGGTGTAACTTGTACTTTCTAGGCCCCAATGCAAAATCTGCAACAGGGCCCCATGCGCAAAATATAATACTGCTCTTTTATGGGACAGATGTGCTTTGTCACCCCTTAGTTATCAGGGCCCTGGTGCGACTGCTACCTCTGCAACTCTTATAACTACACCTCTGTATATAATAAGTTTTGACAATACGGTAAAGATGCAGTTTGGCAGGAAAAACAAGGGAAGTAGTGGGGAAAGGAGGGGGGGGGGGGGCTTGTTAGTAAATAAGAACAAAACATGCTTTAGACTAATGTATAAACATGAACATAAGAATCTAAAACACTTTGCTAAAAATGACTGCTCCTGCTTCATTCAGACCATTAGGAACCAGTGTATTGAGTTTAAACATCCAGTATGTTTCCTGTTTCCATGTCCCATGTTCTTTTCTGTCAAACTGCATCTGTACATCACTATAAGGACTCATTATTTACTTATATCGTCTACTTATTTACTTTTATACTTGTCAACATCACATTGCTTCATTGATGCATTCAGCTATTTACTTATATACACATAGATGCTCCTACTGTATATGTTATCACATTACTAAGTCATCACATCAATTATTTTGAATATATATATATATATATATATATTTATATATATATATTTATATATATAATATATATACATAATATAAATGTATATACATATAATTTTTATCTACATTCAGTATTTATGATGATTTAAAGCAGCCTATTTGAATTCATTAATATTTCTACATTATTCCTATTGAATGCCTTAACATGTATTAGCTGGCTGCAGTATACAGGGCCATAATATTAATTTTGCAGCCGTATACAGGCCCATATATTGGTTTTCATTATAGTGCAGCTGTCATTTTAATTATTCCCCCCACCCCCTTGTATTTGTGCTCTTTTTTTTTATCATACTTCTTATGCTAACTGCGATATCAGAGATCCCCTACAGTGTTAGCATTCACACTCTTCCAGATTTGTTCTTCCAGAAGCAGCACAACCTCTTTTTAGCTGGACACTCCTCTAAACTTTTGCTGTTTACACATTACTTATGATCTTGTGCTGAGCATTCTTACTCTGCTCAATGTTATCATCTATCTACCTGAATCAATTATATTGGGGAAAGTGATTGTCTTATTATGTGCTGATGTAAGGCAGCATCGGTTGTTGAGGTGTTGAAGAAGGAGTTTTGTTTTTTGTTTTTTTGTCATGTAACCTCATGTACCAATCAGAGAAATGTACAGAGCTCTCGGCCATCCAGGGAATGGAGCGCAATGCCCCCGCTTCCAAGGGCTAATAATATTTGCAGCAGGTCTTAGCAGAGACCCGGTGTGATCAAAAACTTTTGACATGTCTGATCGACATGTCAAAAGTTGTTTTTAATGACACTAATGCTTTAAAGGAGTACTGTAGTGGAATATAACTTATTCCCTATCTGAAGGATAGGGGATAAGTTATAGATCACAGGGGGTCCAACCACTATCTCCTGTACATGACCGCAGATGGGGGCACGTTGGCTTCTGCATCATGTGGGGACAGAACGCCCCCTTCCTGCAGACTGCTACGGCCCTGTACAGGAGATTGTGGGGGGTCCCAGAGGTCAGAGCCCCTGGGATCTATAACTTATCCCCTATGCTTCGGATAGGGGATAAGTTATATTTCACTAAAGTATTCCTTTAAGAATCACCAGTCCAGACATGGTGCAATTGCCATAGTTTCGGAGTAAAGATTCTGCACCCCAGATCTGCGCAGTTTAGAATTCAATAAATGCAGATGAGGTATTTTAAAAGATGATGTTCATACAGTAGACAGGAATCCATGCAGAAATATGACCATGTTGCAGACTTTCAGATTTACGTCATGCTCTTTAAGGCTTCGCTCACACTACAGAATTTCTGAGTGGAATTTCACTGCATGAATCAAACTTCAGAGTGGATGGGTTTTCGGTGGATGCACCAAAAATAATGAATATGTTGATTCTTTTGGTGGAAAGTCCCCACACACTGTTTGTCCGCACTGTCCTAGTGCCTATGGATTTCGATGCACTTGAAATATCTCTGGGCAGATATTTTGTATTGTGAACATAGTCTAAATTGTAAAAAAGGTACAGATTTTCAGCAAGAATTTAATCTTTTTTAATGCATAGGGATGTCAAAATTTTGGGACAGCCTAGGGCCCATGGTACACCTAATCTGCCACTGTGGGTCCCAACACGAGGTCTTTAGTGGCATATTAGACAAGTAGAGGTTGCCAAAAGTTGAGATTCTCAGTGTCAGCATATTATCAGACCGAGTAGTCATAGTGAAAACTGCAAGATTTCAGATTTTTTTTATCACATGCATAGTAAAATGGAAAATGAAAAAAGTATCACCTAAAATAATTTAAAAAAATTTGTAACATGCAAACTTGAGTTAAACAATAGGTAATTTTCAAACGACACATTCCTTTAAAAGCAAAAAGGTTTTACATGAGAGAAGAGCTCTATTCCTGAGTCCCATAGATTATTGGATATATGTACCAGAGACTGAACAGTCGTGCTGAGCTGAAGATTTAGAAATTGAAGACTGTAGACTTTGGATAGTTTTTAGATACATTTTTTTTTTTAATTTTTACATTTAGAGGATTTTTTACATGCAATGAACTTGAAAAATATATTTTTTTATTCTTGCAGTAAGAAAAACTTTCCTAATAACAAATCAAGCAATATTTGTTAATTAAATAGGAGAAAATTACTTTAATAATTGTAAAGATAAAAAATTATTATAAAAATAACTGTTATCAAAAAAAATATATATTATTTCTCCATAGTGATACACTTTTCCATAGGTTTTGTCTAATATTTCTACTGAATCCCATAGACATCAAGAGGATTGAGCAGCAATACCACACACAGGGCGCACATGAACAAGTGTAACACAGTTTTTAGAAAATCCACTTTTCTAATCCTGTAAACCCCTTCATAGCGTAAAATAACCTACAGTATAACAACCTGAACTTAAACTGTAGTGAGCAAGGGAATCTGAACAGAAGATATATATAATAAAGGTGTCAAAGGAGACAACAGGTTAAAAAAAGTAAAATAGAGGTTAGAGTAGTGATTGAATGGAGTAATGATAACGTCTACCTGCCATCACAGAGGTGACCCACAGCAATTCATCATTAAACAATTTCACAGCAATCCTCCAAACACATTCAAATAGAGGTTGACTTTTTATTTCACACTACTTAATCTTGGTCATGTTAGATGCCGCCCATAAAATGCAATGTGCATTGATCTACTCCATGACTGTAAAACAACTGCAGATTCTTAATCATTTTCCTTAATAACACAGAAATCACTGGGCTGAAGTGCAAGAAATTAAAGGAAAAATTAAGGTCATCCATCATTCTCCATGAGCCATGAAGTGAAATAAGAGGATAGGATATAGCAATGACAATGTCATTTCAATTGCTTTGCACATATGCTGCAAACAATATTATTTTTAGAGACGGTGTATGGTTTTTTATGACATGCGTTAGGGTTCAAGGTATATAGCTTTCATGAATTGGATCAGTCTTCAATCACATGCTGTGTCCTATATTGCTGGAAACCTTGAAATACGGGCAGCCCATGGGCAGCGGGTGAGGTAACGCACTTGTAATGATCCATCACAGCCTCATCTCCTCTGACCACACATACACATTCACTTCAATGAAGCTGGGCTGCAATAGCACACAGAGACATGACCTATGGACAAACAGGGATTAGTTTTTGGGGTTAACTATCTAAATGACCTGTCTCAAACACACACATTAGGCTAGTTTTGCATGACTCCAATTAACCCCTTCTTGCTGACCGATTTGTCAGGTTTTAACCCCTCAATGACGGAGGGCGTTTCAGAGTCCTTAAATGGGCACTCTCATTAAAACTAATTTTTGCTATTACACTCCTTATGGTAAATGAAAAATATTTCTAATATACTTTGTTTAAAAAAAACGAAGTTTCCTATGTTTTATTTGTGCTCAAAAAAGCTCAAGAGCACATTTTCCCCCAACTCATACACAAACATTGGACCAAAGTCCGAACACAGGAAGTGCCGCGTGGAGTGCTGAGGGCGGGGGGGGGGGGGGGTATCCAGCCAACAGCATATCCCCTTAACGACGCAGGACGTATATTTACGTCCTGCGCCGGCTCCCGCGATATGAAGCGGGATCGCGCCGCGATCCCGCATCATATCGCGTGGGTCCCGGCGCTTATCAACGGCCGGGACCCGCGGCTAATACCACACATCGCCGATCGCGGCGATGTGCGGTATTAACCCTTTAGAAGCGGCGGTCAAAGCTGACCGCCGCTTCTAAAGTGAAAGTAAAAGTGACCCGGCTGCTCAGTCGGGCTGTTCAGGACCGCCGCGGTGAAATCGCGGCGTCCCGAACAGCTGATCGGACACCGGGAGGGCTCTTACCTGCCTCCCCGGTGTCCGATCGACGAATGACTGCTCCGTGCCTGAGATCCAGGCAGGAGCAGTCAAGCGCCGATAATGCTGATCACAGGCGTGTTAATGCACGCCAGTGATCAGCATTAGAGATCAGTGTGTGCAGTGTTATAGGTCCCTATGGGACCTATAACACTGCAAAAAAAATGTAAAAAAAAAGTGTTAATAAAGGTCATTTAACCCCTTCCCTAATAAAAGTTTGAATCACCCCCCTTTTCCCATAAAAAAAATAAAACAGTGTAAAAAAAATAAAAAATAAACATATGTGGTATCGCCGCATGCGTAAATGTCCGAACTATAAAAATATATCATTAATTAAGCCGTACGGTCAATGGCGTACGCGCAAAAAAATTCCAAAGTCCAAAAAAGCGTATTTTGGTCACTTTTTATATCATTAAAAAATGAATAAAAAGTGATCAAAAAGTCCGATCAAAACAAAAATCATACCGATAAAAACTTCAGATCACGGCGCAAAAAATGAGTCCTCATACCGCCCTGTATGTGGAAAAATAAAAAAGTTATAGGGGTCAGAAGATGACATTTTTAAACGTATAAATTTTCCTGCATGTAGTTATGATTTTTTCCAGAAGTGCGACAAAATCAAACCTATATAAGTAGGGTATCATTTTAACCGTATGGACCTACAGAATAATGATAAGGTGTAATTTTTACCGAAATATGCACTGCGTAGAAACGAAAGCCCCCAAAAGTTACAAAATGGCGTTTTTTTTTCGATTTTGTCGCACAATGATTTTTTTTTCCGTTTCGCCGTGCATTTTTGGGTAAAATGACTAATGTCACTGCAAAGTAGAATTGGCGACGCAAAAAATAAGCCATAATATGGATTTTTAGGTGGAAAATTGAAAGGGTTATGATTTTTAAAAGGTAAGGAGGAAAAAACGAAAGTGCAAAAACGGAAAAACCCTGAGTCCTTAAGGGGATATGGCAGTTATGTGTGAGAGGAGCTATGATTGGATGAGGCTGGACCCCCCCCCCTCAGCACTCCAGGCGGCACTTCCTGTGTTCGGACTTTGGTCCAAAGTCTGTGTATCAGTTGGGGGAAACTGTGCTCTTGAGCTTTTTTAAGCACAAATAAAACATAGAAAACTTCATTTTTTTTAAACGAAGTATATTAGAAATATTTTTCATTTACCATAAAGAGTGCAATAGCAAAAATTAGTTTTAATGAGAGTGACCCTTTAACCCCTTAAGGACTCAGCCCATTTTGGCCTTAAGGACTCAGACAATTAAATTTTTACGTTTTCTTTTTTCCTCCTCGCCTTCTAAAAATCATAACTCTTTTATATTTTCATCCACAGACTAGTATGAGGGCTTGTTTTTTGCTCGACCAGTTGTCCTTTGTAATGACATAACTCATTATATCATAAAATGTATGGCGCAACCAAAAAACACTATTTTTGTGGGGGAATTAAAACGAAAAACGCAATTTTGCTAATTTTGGAAGGTTTCGTTTTTACGCCGTACAATTTATGGTAAAAATGACGTGTGTTCTTTATTCTGAGGGTCAATACGATTAAAATGATACCCATTATTACATACTTTTATATTATTGTTGCGCTTAAAAAAAATCACAAACTTTTTAACCAAATTAGTACGTTTATAATCCCTTTATTTTGATGACCTATAACTTTTTTATTTTTCCGTATAAGCGGCGGTATGAGGGCTCATTTTTTGTGCCATGATCTTTACTTTTTTTTGATACCACATTTGCATATAAAAAACTACTAATACATTTTTTATAATTTTTTTTTTAATAAAATGTATTAAAAAAGTAGGAATTTTGGACTTTTTTTTTTTCGTTCACGCCGTTAACCGTACGGGATCATTAACATTTTATTTTAATAGTTCTGACATTTACGCACGCGCCGATACCAAATATGTCTATAAAAAAACATTTTTGCGCTTTTTGGGGGTAAAATAGGAAAAAACGGACGTTTTACTTTTTTATTGGGGGAGGGGATTTTTCACTTTTTTTTACTTTTACTTTTACATTTTTTTACTTTTTTTTTTACACTTGAATAGTCCCCATAGGGGACTATTCATAGCAATACCATGATTGCTAATACTGATCTGTTCTATGTATAGGACATAGAACAGATCAGTATTATCGGTCATCTCCTGCTCTGGTCTGCTCGATCACAGACCAGAGCAGGAGACGCCGGGAGCCGCACGGAGGAAGGAGAGGGGACCTCCGTGCGGCATTATGAATGATCGGATCCCCGCAGCAGCGCTGTGGGCGATCCGATCATTCATTCAAATCGCGCACTGCCGCAGATGCCGGGATCTGTATTGATCCCGGCACCTGAGGGGTTAATGGCGGACGCCCGCGAGATCGCGGGCGTCGGCCATTGCCGGCGGGTCCCTGGCTGCGATCAGCAGCCGGGATCAGCCGCGCATGACACGGGCATCGCTCTGATGCCCGCGGTTATGCTTAGGACGTAAATGTACGTCCTGGTGCGTTAAGTACCACCGCACCAGGACGTACATTTACGTCCTGCGTCCTTAAGGAGTTAAGGACTGAGGTCGTACATGTACGCCCATGGGAATTTCGGTCCCCGATGCTAGTTGGTCGGGGACCAGACCGGGATGACTGCTGAAATCATTCAGCAGGCATCCTGGCACATCGCCGAGGGGGGTCTTGAGACCCCCTCCCCCCATGTCGGCGACCGCCGCAAATCACCAGTCAATACCTAGTGTAGAGGTCCCCAAAGTCAGAGTAACTACGTTCAGGTAGGGTTCCTCAGATGGGACAGCCCCTAGTCGCCTCTCCTCAAGTCTATCTCTAATGATAATATATGTATATACTTAATAATTATATATATTTTATAGTAATGTATAGTACTTACCTTGTTTAGCGTCGCAGGACCTTCGGTCATGTGACCATGCTAGTCACCTCTATGGTATGTTGGAGGACCTTGGGAGGTCCTAGGGTCACGGGTAACCCACAAATCTTTGTAATGGTGATTGACATCAGTATGGATCAATTAGCACTAGTCCAGCCCCTGCCCACATAAGGGAGCTGCGTTCAATTATCTCTCTCTTGGGTTGCTGCTCTCGTGGATGCTGGACTAACTGGACGGTTCTGCGCAACTTTCAAAAACCTGCTGGCCTCAGCTGAATCAAAACCTAGTTCAAATCTAAATCCCTGCTAATGCTAGCGTGACTACTGGACCGCAACTAAATCCCCTAAATCCAGTGGAACAACGCACAGTACTAAAAGACTCTAAATGCTAAAGTCCCAACCTTTGTCAATCTCCAAGTAAAGCCGTTGTTATGCTTAAAGACTGTTATGTTATTGAAGCTTGCAGAAAACCTTCAGTAAAAGTTAATACTGTTTCAGAAAACTCTCCGGTTGTGGACAATCTATTCTTCTCAACCTCCCTATCGCTCTTGGGAAGGGTGGCGGTAGGACAAGTGTTTCTGAGGAGCCCTCACCCTGGCGTCATGAATAGCAAGGGTTAACAAGCACTCTTTAATTACTGTACAGCTACACTCCCCATAACCTACATCCCCCAGGCTATCACAGCAAATTTTCTGCCGCAGTGAAAACTCCTAGCGGGAAACTCACTGCAAACCCCCTCCTGTGTGAATGTACCCTAAAAACACTCCACTCCACTACAATAACACATAATAAACGATAAAACACTACATATAAACCCCCTTTACACTGTCCCACTCCCCATTAAAAATGAAAAACGTATTGTACGTCAGTGTTTCCAAAATGGAGCCTCCAGCTGTTGCAAAACAACAACTCCCAGCATTACTGGACAGCCACTGACTGTCCTGGCATGCTGGGAGTTAAGCAACAGCTGGAGGCACCCTGTTTGGGAATCACTGGCGTAGAATACCCCTATGTCCACCCCTATGCAATCCCTAATTTAGTCCTCAAATGCGCATTGTGCTCTCTCACTTCGGAGCCCTGTCGTATTTCAAGGAAACAGTTTAGGGCCCCATATGGGGTATTTCTGTACTTGGGAGCAAATGAGTTACACATTTTGGGGGCTTTTTCTCCTTTTACCCCTTATGAAAAGGAAAAGTTGGGGTCTACACCAGCCTGTTAGTGTGTTGCCTGCTGGTGTTGCCCCATACTTTTTATTTTCACAAGAGGTATAAGAAAAAAAAGACCCCCCAAAATTTGTAAGGCAATTACTCCTGAGTACAGAATACCCCATATGTGGGCATGAAATGCTCTGCGGACGCACAACAAGGCTCAGAAGTGAGAGCTCACTATGTACATTTGAGGCCTAAATTGGTGATTTGCACAGAGGAGGCTGATTTTACAGCGGTTCTGACATAAACGCAAAAAAATAAATACCCACATGTGACCCCATTTTGGAAACTAAACCCCTCACGGAACATAATAAGGGGTATAGTGAATCTTAACACCCCACAGGTGTTTGACGAATTTTCATTAAAGTTGAATGGGAAAATGAGAAAAAAAATATTTTAATTAGAAAGCTAGGAAAAAAGCCCCCCAAAAATTTGTAACCCCATTTCTTCTGAGAAAAAACATACCCCATATGTGGATGTAAAGTGCTCTGCTGGCACACTACAATGCTCAGAAGAGAAGGAGTGCCATTGGGTTTTTGGAGAGAAAATGTGTCCGGAATTGAAGGTCATGTGTGTTTACAAAGCGCCATAGTGCCAGAACAATGGACCCCCACACATGTGACCCCATTTTGGAAACTACACCCCTCAAGGAATGTAATAAGGGGTGCAGTGAGCATTTATGCCCCACAGGTGTCTGACAGATTTTTGGAACAGTGGTGCGTGAAAATGAAAAATGTAATTCTCCATCTGCACAGCCCACTGTTCCAAAGATCTGTCAAACACCAGTAGAGTGTAAATGCTCACTGCACCCCTTATTCAATTCTGTGAGGGATGTAGTTTCCAAAATGGGGTCACATGTGGGGGGGGGGGGGTGTCCACTGTTCTGACACCACAGGGGTCTTTGTAAATGCTCATGGCCCCCAACTTCTATTCCAAACAAATTATCTCTCCAAAAGCCCAATGATGCTCCTTTCCATGCTAAGAAGAAATGGGGTTACAAATTTTGGGGGGCATTGTCATATACACATCCGACTTTAACGAAAAGCCGTCAAACACTGTACCCTTTGTTACATTCCTCAAGGGGTGTAGTTTCCAAAATAGTGTGTCATGTGTTTTTTTTTTTTCTGTTCTGGCACCATAGGGGCTTCCTAAATGCGACATGCCCCCCAAAAACCATTTCATCAAATTTGCTTTCCAAAAGCCAAATGTGGCTCCTTCTCTTCTGAGCATTGTAGTGTGCCAGCAGAGCACTTGACATCCACACATGGGGTATTTCCATACGTTGAAGCCCTCTAATGTCTTCAAAAAGTAAAAACATGTAAATTTTATGATGCACACATAAAGTAGACATATTGTATATGTGAATCAATATATAATTTATTTGGAATATTCATTTTCCTTACAAGCAGAGAGTTTCAAAGTTAGAAAAATGCAACATTTTCAACATTTTAATGAAATTTTGGGATTTTTCACTAAGAAAGGATGTAAGTAAGGACACAAATTTACCACCATGTTAAAGTAGAATATGTCACGAAAAAACAGTCTTGGAATCAGAATAAACGGTAAAAGCATTCCAGAGTTATTAATGCATAAATTGACTGTGGTCAGAATTGCAAAAAGGGGCTCAGTCCATAAGGTGAAAAAGGGATCAGTCCTTAAGGGGTTAAGGTGCTTAGCCACAAGTCAATGTACAGTTACTGACCCTACATCAACCCCATTGGGAGCCAGCAGTAACATGGAGCCAGGAGCCCACCACAATGGTCAGGATCTGAGCCTGCTCTGCATTGTTATTGCAGAATCGGGTTAGTTACACAGTGTGAGGAGCCAAAATGATCAAGAGGTATTGCTAGGTTGCCATGGGGAAAAAGGGATCTTACAATGATCTCCTTGTCAGCCATGAGTATGACCCTACCACCCAGCTTGTCAGTAGAACAGGCATGAAAAGCTGCACTACATAGCATGGTCAAAGGATATAGGACTAAGACATATTGTAAAAGAAAATAAAAGTAAAGAAAAAAAACCAACAATAAAAAACCTATATATATATATATATATATATATATATATATATATATATATATATACATATATATATATATATATATATATATATATATATATATATACTTATATATAAAAAGCAAAATACTACTCCTAACTAATCTATTTATATATATATATATATATATATATATATATATATATATATATTTGTGGTCACGGCTACAGCAGTATGCCGATGATGACCCCTGAATACGTGTACTTAACTAGGATGGTTGACGGTGTACCCAAAACATCGTCAAGGGTAAAACCTTTAAGGGGGCATACCCTAAGGTGGAGTGTGGGAATAAAGGGGAGGGAGGGTGGGGCACAGACCGGAGAGCTAATACGGAGATGAGAAGCCGCGGGCCGTATTTATGGTGAGCCTCCGCCCCTCCCACAAACACAGGCTGATGAATCAGCCTTAACACTCTCTCTCTCTCCCTCTCTCTCTCTCTCTCTTTCTCTCTTTCTCTCTCTCTCTCTCTCTCTCTCTCTCTCTCTCTCTCTCTCTCTCTCTCTCTCTCTCTATATATATATATATATATATATATATATACATATATACAGTACAGACCAAAAGTTTGAACACACCTTCTTTGAAAATTGTAGATTCACACTGAAGGCATCAAAACTATGAATTAACACATGTGGAATTATAGACATAACAAAAAAGTGTGAAACAACTGAAAATATGTCATATTCTAGGTTCTTCAAAGTAGCCACCTTTTTCTTTGATTACTGCTTTGCACACTCTTGGCATTCTCTTGATGAGCTTCAAGAGGTAGTCACCTGAAATGGTCTTCCAACAGTCTTGAAGGAGTTCCCAGAGATGCTTAGCACTTGTTGGCCCTTTTGCCTTCATTAGGTTCAGGTCTGGTGACTGTGGAGGCCAGTTCATCTGGCGCAGCCCCCCATCACTCTCCTTCTTGGTCAAATAGCCCTTACACAGCCTGGAGGTGTGTTTGAGGTCATTGTACTGTTGAAAAATAAATGATGGTCCAACTAAACGCAAACCAGATAGAATAGCATGTCGCTGCAAGATGCTGTGGTAGAAATGCTGGTTCAGTATGCCTTCAATTTTGAATAAATCCCCAACAGTGTCACCAGCAAAGCACCCCCACACCATCTCACCTCCTCCATGCTTCACGGTGGGAACCAGGTATGTAGAGTCCATCCGTTCACCTTTTCTGCGTCGCACAAAGACACAGTGGTTGGAACCAAAGATCTCAAATTTGGACTCATCAGACCAAAGCACAGGTTTCCACTGGTCTATTGTTGATTCCTTGTGTTCGTTAGCCCAAACAAGTCTCCTCTGCTTGTTGCCTGTCCTTAGCAGTGGTTTCCTAGCAGATATTCTAGGCCTAGGCCTGATTCACACAGTCTCCTCTTAACAGTTGTTCTAAGATGTGTCTGCTGCTAGAACTCTGTGTGGCATTGACCTGGTCTCTAATCTGAGCTTCTGTTAACCTTCGATTTCTGAGGCTGGTGACTCGGATGAACTTATCCTTCGCAGCAGAGGTGACTCTTGGTCTTCCTTTCCTGGGGCCAGTTTCTTTGTAGCTCTTGATGGTTTTTGTGACTGCACTTGGGGACACTTTCCACCTAGAATATGACATATTTTCAGTTGTTTCACACTTTTTTGTTATGTCTATAATTCCACGTGTTGATTCATAGTTTTGATGCCTTCAGTGTGAATCTACAATTTTCATAAAATATGAAAATAAAGAAAACTCTTTTAATGAGAAGGTGTGTCCAAACTTTTGGTCTGTACTGTATATATATATATATATATATATATATATATATATATGTATATATATATATATATATATATATATATATATATATATATATATACAGATGGGTCCCTCTTTCCTTCTGGAGAGAGAGTTCTGGTTTGGCATTAATCCTGATTAGCTTTTTATATTCCGTAACTGGAGCTAAGCTGATACCAGGGAACATCGCCTGAAAAGGTGATGTAATGAGCTGATTTGCATATTCCCCTACCCAGAATGCCTGCGGAGTGCTTAGTGGCCCTTCAAAGTTCCTTCACACCAGGAGTGGTGAACTCGCCCTGAGTTAAATACTCATCCCGTGTATATATATATATATATATATATATATATATATATACAAAAAAAGAGGATTGCAGCAGCACACATTGGTCCAAAAAATTGAGGCTCTTAGCGCACTTTTTGATCAAAACGTGTCCCCCATCCACCACGGATTTTGATCAAAAAGTGCGCTAAGAGCCTCAATTTTTTTGACCAATGTGTGCTGCTGCAATCCTCTTTTTTTGTATACTCTGATGCCATGGCAGTGTGCACCCGTGTATTAGGCTGTTGTGCCGGCTATCTTTCTTTTTTCTTGTATATATATATATATATATATATATATATATATATATATGTAAAGAGGAAAGCAGCACTCCTGGTGTTAGTATGCACGGGTGCCTCCGTTGTTGATCTGGGTCAGAGATCCAAATTAGATATAGAAAAGTAGAAACAGCGGCATTCCAGGTTTGTGAAGAAAGTGGTGTCTTCATTCACTACAAACGAACCACGTTTCAGCCGGCCCACCCAGCCATGATCAAGCAACAAAATGGTGGAGTAGGAGGGTATTTAATGTCACACAGGACCACCCACAAATTAGCATAATTGGCAGGTAAACAAAGCATGGGAGATGTGGAAAAGGTAGTGATCACATGATTTACGAGAAAAACTGTGAAAACAAACAGGTGCAGCAGTGTGCTGCACATAACATGTGCAAGTGCTAAACAAATGCAGTGTATAAAGTGTATATACATAAGGTCATTGAGAGTCCGTACAACAAGTGGGCGGGGGCTGCAGTCACTCACCCGGCAGCCAGCGTAGGTAGAAGGAGGAGAGCACTTCCGGGAAATAGCAAGGCTCGATCCAGCAATCGGAAGTGACGCATGTAAACAACACCGCGTGGCTGGTCATGCGCACTGTAACCTGGAGACGGGCGGCGTCCTGTTCGGCGCATGCGTACGCTCGTACTGGGAACAACTGGAAAGGGAAAGCATAGAACTCCGGTGTGTCACAGCAACTTCCTGGTAGGTGAATTGGCACAGGGGCAATCACAGAATGCCGCGGGACCGCAGCAGTTCCATGGAGCCCACAGAGGTTGTTCCAGGACAGCCACCATAGGCAGCTGAGCCGGAATACCAATGTACCACCTGTCACTGGAGAAGTGTCATCACCTGGTTTGGAGTCCTATCTTGAATTGCGGAGCGGTTGAAGGACGGTCTCAGGTATAAGTGCTGTTAGTGTGTTGAGAACGTTAGAGTTTAGGAGAGAGTGCCATGGCTGCCGGATGGAAATATCTAGGGTGAGTGAGGAACCACGGGCCCACTTCTGTAGAGAAAGAAATACAAAGTTAATGAAACAAGAAAATATAATACATACATACAAGTTATCAAGAGCTATACTGGAAGAGAGGGGAACAAGGGAAGAGCAAGGTGCTATGCATTGCAAATGTCATGTGTGACTATAAATTCAACATTTAGTCCTGAAGGTTTCAATGTGTTAAGTTCATATATCCACCAAAGTTCTTTGCGTTTGAGCTTGGCGATACGGTTGCCACCTCGTTTAGGAAGAGGTACATGATCGAGAAGAGTGAATTTGAGGTCTTTCTCCTGATGTTTGTGTTCAGCAAAGTGTTTGGGGACAGGTAAGTCCAATTTGCCTTTTCTTATGGTGCATTTATGTTGGGTGATTCTCGTTTTAGCCTCAAGGGAGGTTTCACCAACATAGAGGAGATGACAGGGACATTGTAGGACATAAATGACGAAGGCTGTGGTGCAGGTGAGATAGTGTTTGATGGTGTATTGCTTGCCTGTAGTTGGTGTGTAAAATAGTTGACCTTTTGCATATAAGGGCAATTCACGCACATCAAGCATGGGAATGAACCTGTATTGGCAATAGATAGGTAGCTTTGGGTGCTTTTTGGCAAAGCCACATCAGCTTTAACGAGTTTATCATTCAGATTGGGGAAGGTCTGTATTCCATAAAGGATGGGTTAAGGAATTCAGGGACATTGTCTGTGCCGTTACTCAGCAGGTTCGAGTGTCTCCTGAGGACACCGGAAACTTTATCTGACATCCCTGAGTAGGTGGACACAAAGGCCAGTCTGTTTTGTAATATATTTTCTTGTTTCACTAATTTTGTATTTCCTTCTCTACAGAAGTGGGCCCGTGGTTACTCACTCACCCTAGATATTTGCATCCAGCAGCCCTGGCACTCTCTCCTAAACTCTAACGTTCTCAACACACTAACAGCACTTATACCTGAGATCGTCCTTCAACCGCTCCTCAATTCAAGATATGACTCCAAGCCAGGTGATGACACTTCTCCAGTGACAGGTGGTACATCGATATCCCGGCTCAGCTGCCTATGGTGGCTGTCCTGGAACAACCTCTGTGGGCACCATGGAACTGCTGCGGTCCTGCGGCATTCTGTAATTGCCCCTGTGCCAATTCACCTACCAGGATATTGCCGTGACACACCGGAGTGCTATGGCACCAGTTGTCCACAATACGAGCATACGCATGCGCTGAACAGGACGCTGCCCGTCTCCAGGTTACAGTGTACATGACCAGCCACGCGATGTTGTTTACATGCGTCACTTCCGATTGCTAGATCGAGCATTGCTATTTGCCGGAAGTGCTTTTCTCCTTCTACCTACGCCGGCTGCCGGCTGAGTGACTGCGGCCCCCGCCCACTTGTTGTACGGACTCTCAATGACCTTATGTATATACACTTTATACACTGCATTTGTTTAGCACTTGCACATGTTTGTTTGGGTTTACAATTGTAAATCAGGGCCATTATTTATTAACATCACATTTCTCTAAAAATAAAAACATTTTTTTTTTAAATGCTATAGACTAAAGTGAAAAAAAAAATCAAACCTTAAACAAGTCTATTTTCCTTAACCTGTTGAGGACAAAGGGTGTACAGATATGCCCTTGCATTCCGGTACTTAAGGACCAAGGGCGTACATATCCACCCTGGTCCTGTTACCATGGTTTGAAGCGCACTCACGAGCTGAGCACGCTTCAAACCCGGTGGGTCCCAACTGCTATCAGAAGCCAGGACCCAGGTTTAATGCTGGGCACCGCCGATTGGGCAGATGCCCAGCATTAACCCTTTAGATGCTGCGATCAAATTTGAAGTGAAGTAAAAGTGTACCCGCAGCTCAGTGGAGCTGATCAGGACCATTGCACTGAAACCGCGATGTCCTGATCAGCTGAGAGGATGACATGAGGGCCTTACCTGCTTCCTCGCCATCCAATAGGTCTTCTGCTCTTCCCAGCCTGCATTGCAGGCTGAAGCAGCAGAGCAACGATAACACTGATCAGTGCTATGCTATGGCAGAACATTGAACAGGGTAAGCAATCAAAAGATTGCATAGTATAGCCCCCTATAAGTGTTAAACAAAAGTTTATAAAAGTGAATTAACCCCTTCCTAAGAAAAGTTTGAATCCCCCCCTTTTCCCATTTTTCAAATGAAATAATAAAATAAAAAATAAAAATAATCATATGTGGTACTGCCGTGTGAATGTCCAAACTATTAAAATATAAGGGTAGCTAAACTGCATGGTCGATGGGGTACACGTACAACAATACCAAAGTCCAAAATTGTGAATTTTTGGTCACTTTTATACCATAACATTTTTTATAATAAGTGATCAAAAAGTCCCATCAAAACAAAACCGATAAAAAACAATACTGATAAAAACTACAGGCCACGGCACCCAATGAGCCCTCATAGATCCCCATATGCAGAAAAATGAAAAAGTTATAGGAGTCAGAAGATGACAATTTTAAATTGGTGCATGTAGTTATAAATTTTTAAAAATAGTAAAATAAAATAAAACCTACATAAATTGGGTATCTTTGTAACCATATGGACCTACAGAAGAAAGGTAAGGTGTAATTTTTACAGAAAAGTGCACTGTGTAGAAACAGAAGCCCCCAAAATTACAAAATGGCGTTTTTTTATTTCCCCCCATAAATATATATTTTTTTTTTGCCGCAGATTATGTTATAAAATAAGTGTTGTCATTCCAAAGTACAATTGGTTATGCAAAAAATCAAGCTCCTATATGGGCCTGTAGGTGTAAAATTGAAAGCGTTATGATTTTTAGAAGGGAAGGAGGAAAAAACGAAAGTGCAAAAATTTGCCTGGTCCTTAAGGGGTTAAATAAGTCAACACAGGTATAGTAATAGAAAAAATTCTAGGTACGTTCCTGTGGTGCACAATGTAGGAGGGCTATGCAATTTGTCACTTAAGGGAATTAGAGAAATAGAGAGTTACTTATTCACCTTATTGTAGCGAACAATGATCCCGTGTCACAGTGTATTAAAAATGTATCCGCTGAATATTACTGCATCACAACCCTGCAATTTGCACAGCAGTCACACTGGATTTCATCCTCACCAATGCAAGTAGTAAGATAATGTTCTCTCGTAGTCAAGCAAGACCAGAGTCAGCCAAGCATAAAATCAGTTATTTCCAAGTGGCTCCATTTTGATTAAAGGAACATCTTGTCTTGGAGCGGTCAGGTTACTGTCCTGTCACACGGAGCAGAACTATACCTGTTTAATGAAAATTAGCAAATCATTTCAATAGCCAGCAAGGCAGGAGTACTCCATCCTGGCCCCTGATACATTAAATGATAAAATGTAGGACGTGGTGTACAAGCCTTCGCTCAAACTATGAATAAATAATGTTCTGGTTTAATGGAGTCGAGTGTCACTACACGTCAAGAACTTTCCATTTCCCTTCTTTATGTATAATTAGCAGCAGAGAAGGAGAATCTCGCAATGATGCTACAGCTGATAGATGTAATAGGTATTAGGTACAGACACGTACAAGAGAATAGATATATGCAGGAAAAAATCACCTTTAGAGCCACTTTATAAACTATATCAGTATATCCTTATATGGTGCCTTTTTAACAGAAATGGAATCTTAACAATGAGAAAAACTTATTTTCAGGGCTTCTCACCCTTTCCAACTTGAGTGAACATTTTCCAGCTATAATTCCTTAAATGGGCACTCTGATCAAAACTAGTTTTTGCTATTGCACTCCTTATGGTAAATAAAAAGAAATCTTTCTAATGTACTTTGTTTTAACAAAACTTAAGTTTTATTTGCGTTTAAAAGTAACTGCCACTAGTTGTCTCCCTACTTGTCCAGAGCACATTTCCCCCATCTCTTGCACAGACTTTGGACTCCTGTTGGCCTGGCAGAAGTCCAAAATCAGGAAATGCAGCCTGGAGTGCTGAGGGATGTGTGTGCAGCCTTAGCCAATCATAGCTCATCTCACACACTGAACTGCTCTGGTCTGTGTGTAGCAGAGTGAGGGAGGAAGTTCTCCCCTGTATTATACAGCAGCTGATAAGTACTGTGGTAACTTACTCCAGTTTATTCAGTGTATTTCTGTATCATAGATTCCTTGCTGTATTGTGACACTTTACCTCCTTTGTGGATAGCAACCATTACGACCTTTACACCTTTGGTTCACTTTTGTACCTCTCTGCCACTTCCATTTGTTATGTTAAAACTGTGAAATGCTCTGACCCCTTTCTACCTCAGTTATTTAGCTGAGGTCTCTAAGTGTGTAGCCTCCTGTTTTAGTCAGTCCTCCTGCACTATGCTACCGATTTTCTTTTCAATGTGTTTTTAAATCTATGTATTTTTATGCATACATGTTTAATAAAATTTATTTTTACTATATTTTGGTCGCTATATGCCTATCTTTCGTGGTATTTAATTTACAAATCTGTTTAATTTTCTGGCACCAGTTGGTTTAAAAAAATGTCTTCCACTGGGGTACCCCTTTAACCCCTTAAGGTCCTTGGCCGGCTCCCATGATATAACCCCGCGTCATATCGGGTCGGGGCTAATAGCGTGCATATCAGATACGTGCCGGGACCCGGGGCTAATAGCGCACGGCAGCGATCGCGGTGCCGTGCGCTATTAACCCTTTTAGACGCGGCGTTCAAAGTTGAACGCCGCATCTAAAACGAAAGTGAAAGCTGACCGGCTGCTCAGTGGGGCTGATCGGGACTACCACAGTGAAAATTGACCGCCGATAATCCTGATCATTGCAAAGCTATGGCTTTGCAGTGAACAGTGCTGGCAATCAGTGTGTGCAGTGTTATAGCCCCCTATGTGAGCTATAACACTGCAAAAAAAAAGTGTAAAAAAAAAGTTAATAAATGTGATTTAACCCTTTCCTTAGTAAAAGTTCAAATCACCCCCTTTTCCCATTAAAAAAAAAACACCATGTAAATAAAAATAAATATAAACATATGTGGTATCACTGCGTGCGTAAATGTCCAAACTATAAAAATATATAATTAATTAAACCGCACGGTCAATGGTGTATGCGCAAAAAAATTCCAAAGTCCAAAATAACATATTTTGGTCACTTTTTATATCATGAAAAAATGAATTAAAAGCGATCAAAAAGTCCGATCAATACAAAAATGGTACCTCTAAAAACTTCAGATCACAGCGCAAAGAATGAGCTCTCCTATCACCCCATATGCAGAAAAATAAAAAAGTTATAGGGGTCAGAAGATGACAATTTTAAACATATACATTTTTCAGCATGTAGTTATGATTTTTTACAGAAGTACAACAAAATCAAACCTATATAAGTAGGGTATCATTTTAATTGTATGGACCTACAGAATAAAGATAAGGTGCCATTTTTACCGAAAAATGTACTACGTAGAAACGGAAACCCCCAAAAGTTACAAGATGGTCGATTTTTCTTCAATTTCGTCGCACAATGATTTTTTTTAAAGTTTTTCCGTAGATTTTTGGGTAAAATGACTGATGGCACTGCAAAGTAGAATTGGGGGCGCAAAAAATAAGCCATCATATGGATTTTTAGGTGCAAAATTGAAAGGGTTATGATTTTTAAAAGGTGAGGAGGAAAAAACGAAAGTGCAAAAACGGAAAAACCCGTGGTCCTTAAGGGGTTAAAGTTACTAAGTAGCCGATGTAATGCATCAAGATGCCAGTTTCTCCAGATGCTCTCTCCATGCTTACTAACAGCTGTTGTGTCTGTAGGAAGTAATATTGGAGCCCATTGTTAACGGGGTT
Source organism: Hyla sarda (assembly GCF_029499605.1). Lineage (NCBI taxonomy): Eukaryota > Metazoa > Chordata > Amphibia > Anura > Hylidae > Hyla > Hyla sarda. The sequence continues at coordinate 223,226,230 of NC_079194.1, read as the reverse complement.
ATGCCAAAATGATCACATATCTACAGGATAAGTAATAACTAGTTGATCAGTGGGGGTATTACCACTGGGTCCCCTCTAAGAAGGGTCCCCACAGATGTTTCTTGTTCCTATCTCCCAGAGGTATGTGGTGCAATAGCGTTTTTTTGGAAATTTAAATGAGAGTGAATAGAGTGATAGCTGAGCATGCATGCTGCCACTTTATCCACATGCAAACTTTCATGGTCATTTAGCAGTGAAGCATGGAAGTCACTACATATCCCTACAAATCCATCAACACTTTCCCCAGTGTTGTAGGGAGAGTCAACCCACATTGGTCTTTGTGCCCAGAAGGGCTCCCAATATTATTTTTCAATCTCAAATCTTTAGTTGGGTCAATATGATGACAAGTCAAATGAAGGATTTTGTCTATATTAAAGGGATACGCTATCCAAAGGATAAGGGATAAGATGCCTGATCGAGGGGGTCCCTCCTTTGGGAACCCAAGCGATCTCCGTGCTGCACCCAGCGTTTGTTTAGAGCATCGGGTTCAGCTCCAGAGGCTCATGACCTCACGGCCGCACCCTGCTCGTGACTTCACGGCCACGCCTCCTCAATGCCAGTCTATGGGAGGGGGCATGATGGCCATCATGCCACCTCCCATAGACTTGCATTGAGGGGGCATGGCCGTGACATCACGAGCGGGGCATGACCGTGGCGTCACGAGCCTCCATCCCGCATCGCCAGTCATCCGGCACGAAACGAAGCGAAGGGCCCCTCGCAATCAGACATCTTATCCCCTATCCTTTGGATAGGGGACAAGATGTCTAGGGGCAGATTACCCTTTAAGACAAAAGCTGTGGAAAGCTCTGTGGGGTTGACCCATCTGTATGTTATATAGTTCGCCAGCCCCACCAGCTCTTTCTCCGCTACACCAGTGTCTGAACTGGAAGGGCTAGTTCTCATGAGACCTCTCTTTTAACCATAGCATATTAAAACCTGCGCAGTTAATTATTAGTACGGTATGTTTCTCCTAGAAGGTTTACAGATATAACAGTAGGTGATCTTATTTCTTTTGATATCTCTTTTTTTTTTTCTGGTCTGCAATGCTTATTTCCTAACAAGGAAACACATTCAGAAACACAACAAAATGTGTCAAAATGTTTCCACTCTACAAAGTAACGCAAAAAGGCTAATGTCATGTCAATATTCTCCAGTCTTAGAACATTCCTCTCAGCTAAGAAAGTAGAATTCTAGTGCTTTTAGCAAAGCAGTTTTTTTCTTGTTTTTTCTTACCAAAAAATGGAATGCCGTGCCAGCTCACATTCCTCCATAATATTGTTTATAATGGCATTGTAAATACAATAACTACATGAACTACTACAGCCTGTGAAGTGCAAAGACCAGACAGCATGTACAGTTTTTCCAGAATATAATCTTGTCCGGCTGCAGCATCATCTTTTAGCACAGGCATGGGCAAAGTCTAGTAAGTGAGGATGGGACTAGCACTCCTCTGTGCCCGCTCCTATCCTATCAGACTGCAGCAGAGAGGAGGGGGCTACAGAGCAACCTGCAGCGAATGGATGAAGAGACCCAGCTGTTACGCCGAGCGCTCCGGGTCCCTGCTCCTCCCCGGAGCGCTCGCGGCGTTCTCCTCTCTGCAGCGCCCCGGTCAGACCCGCTGACCGGGAGCGCTGCACTTACACTGCCGGCAGGGATGCGATTCGCATAGCGGGACGCGCCCGCTCGCGGATCGCATCCCAATCTGTTTACCTGTCCCGGTCCCTGGCTGTCACGTCCTGGTGCACGCAGCTCTGCTCTCTAGGGCGCGCGCGCGCCAGCTCTCTAAGATTTAAAGGGCCAGTGCACCACTAATTGGTGCCTGGCCCAATCAGTGTAATTAGCTCCCACCTGCTCCACCCCTTTATAACCTCACTTCCCTTTCCCAGCATTGCGGGATCTTGTTGCCTTGTGCCAGTGAAAGCGTTTTGTGTATGTCCCAAGCCTGTGTTCCAGACCTTCTGCTGTTGCCCCTGACTACGACCCTTGCTGCCTGCCCTGACCTTCTGCTACGTCCGACCTTGCTCTTGCCTTGTCCTTCTGTACCGCGCCTGTCTCAGCAGTCAGAGAGGTTGAGCCGTTACCGGTGGATACGAGCTGGTTGCTACCGCCGCAGCAAGACCATCCCGCTTTGCGGCGGGCTCTGGTGAATACCAGAAGCAACTCCATGCCAATCCCTCTCTGACACAGAGGATCCACCTCCAGCCTGCCGAATCCTAACACCAGCACTGCACAGCAGACTCATGGAGGAAGATGTTTAATGCAGAGTTAGGACACACTCCCTCTGAAGCACAGAATGACAAAGCAAGTGAGCACCAGGAAGAATGTACTTGAGAGAAAAGTAGGTACAAGACACATAAAAATTATATGTTAGTGATCAGGATTAGATACTGAGTAACATATTACTTTTTAATGTTTTGGCGGGGAACATGACAGGTACACTTTAAAGGAAATCTGTCATCTGCACTAACTTGTCGGCGCAGACAGGTAGTGCAGGTCCAAGTGCAGGAAAAAAGACCTTTGTTGTCCTGGCACTGCCCGTTCGGTCATCAGAATAGGAGAAAGAAGGCTAATAGTCAGCCTCAAATAAAGCTAAAACTTTATTGTTTAAATATAAAAATAATAAAAGTGTGGATGACGCGTTTTGAGGGGGGATCCCCTCTTCCTCCGATCTGAGGAAGAGGGGATCACCCCTCTAAACGGGCGGCGCCAGGACAACAAAGGTCTTTTTTCCTGCACTTGGACATACTCTTCTGGACAAGCACCTGCTTGCTTCCTGGGACCTCCTGGCACAGCAGCTCCGTGGACATCAATGAGTACCCCGAATACCCGGTGATATGCGCTTATTTTAATACTATCTGGTGAGCACCCACCTATACGACCTGTGGGTTCCCCCACAAGATTTACCTCTCCAGATGTAAAGGGTAATGCACTAGGTGCCACTTTCGGCTTTTTTTCTTTCTTTTCCCAGGTAGTGCAGGTGACATTGATGACAACAAAACTTACCTGGTCCTGTTCCCGCTGTGGTTCTCCTGCAATCTTCCGTAGTATGTTCTGTTCCGGGGCCGACTTAGAGCCTTGGCAGAGCTTCGTGATGTCACCGCTGCTGCTAGGTCACGAAGCACTGCCCATGCTCCAAACCGGCCCCGGAATGGAAGATACAGTGGAAGATTGTGGAAGAACCAGAGCACGTAACGGGACGAGGTAAGTATGCTTGTCATCAGTGTCACCTGCACCACCTGTCGGTACCGACAGGTTAGTGCAGGTGACACTGATGACAGATTTCCTTTAAGGCCTGTTTTGAAATCTGGGCAAAACATGTGTATCTATGTTCTAGCATATCTTCCAAATGGCTGGATATATTTCAATAAACCTTGGTACACATGTTACTTCTACGTGAACTAAACATATATAGTCATTTTTACGATCAGAAGAGTGATTCCCAGCATCAAACAATATACATAGGTGTAAAGTCGCAGCATGACAACCTAGATGATTGCTGTGGTCACCCCATAACTGCTGGAGTATGAGGCACTGCTTATCCTAATAATAGATCTCATGAACGTCTTGTCACAATCCTACTTGCTCCTGGGGTTATCAAAGGATAAATCAGTATTTAAAAATGATTGTATTTTCGGTGCTTGAAATCTACTTATAATAAAAAGCTACTAAGAAAGAAAAAGCTCCCCCCTTGTCAAAAGCTCTAAGCTTCCAACATAATGACTTTAATGGTTTTCTTGCTTTTATCAGCAAACGTACCTAAATAGTTTTTGAAATATATTTTCCCTTTTTGAAACAAATGGCATTAAATCTGTGCTGGAAAGTTTTAATTTTCCTCACCACAGAACAGATCTTTTGATTAAATGTTTATTCTGCGTTTATATTATTACCGCACTGCCTTTCTTTCCTGCTTGCTCATTTGCCTTCTTTTTATTAATGAAGCAATTGTTTTCTCTTTTATGTAGTTGAAAGAAGCACAAGCTGCTCATTCTCAGAGTTTTTTCCTGATGGGGAATCATGATTACTTTACATCCTTGAACTTCAACATTGTAATTGTAAATAAAATATATATTGTGTGGAATGGGAATGGAAACATGATCGTTTATAAAGTGTTCTATTTTACATAACTAATGGTATCCAGATAACATTATATAATAGTAATTATTTTTTAGGGTTGTCTACAGCTCGTCACAGGGTGTCTCTCTTCAGAGACCTCTACTTATAGCTGTTACTTGTGATACTGAAACAAGTGTTTAATTTCCCTGCAGTGCTTCTACAGGGGAAATAAGGCACTACACATTTATTTTTGGAATCAATAAATTATTGTCTGGTACTTAGCGTACAATTTCAACCTGTGGTGGGTACAGACTATAAGGCGAGTAGAGGAGCTGCGCTCACTGCAGGTCTCATAGCATCACGCTGATGCCCACAATTAACCTTTTAGATGCTGTGATCAATATTGATCATACTATCTTAAGCATTAGTGGGCTTAGTAACACTTACTGGACAACATGCAGCATGATTGCAAGGGTGTGATGACTCAAGATGGTGGCTGGAGGTTCCCTCAGCTGCTCTGTGCTGCTCTTCCTGGATCCACTTGTATGGTCTGTCTTCTAGCAGGCTGTACAAGTGCATCGCCGATATTACTGATCAGTCCTATGCCAATGCATTGCACTAAACAGTAATAGCAATGAGGTCCCCTATGGGGGACTTAAACATGTAAAGAAAACATTAAATAAATTTTTTTCAAAAAGACAAATATGCACAAAAGTGGTACCAATAAAAATAAAAGATCACAGAGCAAAAAATTAGCTCTCATACAGCCACCTATACAGAAAAAGTAGAAAGTTAGGGGTAAGAATAGGGCAATCGATTAAAAAGTGGTACAATTACAGTTAAGCATGTAAATATTTATAATTTTAATCGTATTGACCCACAAAATTGTGAAGGTGAAAGAGAATGTGCCAGTTTTACGGTGACAATTTTTGCACTGCGTAAAAACAACAACACCCCCCCAAGAAAAAAGTAGTAAATTTGCTACTTTATTTTTAGTTTCCTGTCTCAAATATAATTTTTTGGTTATGCCATACGTTTTATAGTAAAATGAATGGTGTCATTACAAAGTTAAATTGGTCCTACAAAAAACAAGTCCTCCTATTGGTAGGTGGATGGAAAAATAAAAGTTATGAGTGTTAAAAGATGAGGAGGAAAAATGAAAATACAAAAATAGACTTAAGGGGGTAAAGAGCCTCATCCTCATCAGTACAAGTTATTTGAGCCTTTTGGTTTCCTGTTATGTTGCTCAGTGTTTGTCTTTATGATATTGTGGTGTCCAAAACTTGTATTACATAGCTTGTGAAAAAAAATCTCAAGGTTTGAAGACATAAAATATCAGAGAAAAAGTAAAGCAAAACCAAATGTCAGAATATATCAGTTTTACTGTAGGTTTGGGTTTAGGAGGTTGTCTAACCACTTATAATCTGCATCCGGCTTCTGACAACCTAAAATTAACCATTTTCCAAAGGTGCAAGATGTAAAAATAATAATAGTAAAAATGTCTCTTTTAAATCTTTTAAATCACATATAAATGCAGGGGATTTTCACCATACCAGGTATTTGGATATCTATTAAAATGTCATCTGTAGATGTCATAAACACTAACCAGGTAGTGCTATCGAGGAAGAATGTATTCCTAACCTCAATGTAGGTGTATGTGAGAAGTAGATAACTCTCCACCAACAATGTGGCAGTAAAAAACATATGGTATAAAGCATATTTATATCAGTCACTATAGAAATGTTTAAACACATGTCACATCAAACAATCGTTGACATGTGGACCGAGTGAGATTCTTTCAGGGTGACCTTTATCTCAGCCAATCACAAAACACCAGTTGTACTGGGATACTGCACAGAGACAGCTCAGGGTGCAACACTCTTTACCTTGGTGAGACATATGATCACCATTTGGAGAATTACCCAGGGCCACCATCACTAAAGGGGCCCCACCAACAGTGTTTTATTCAAGCAGCCTAGAACCTGAGCAGCCTACACAGTCTACATGGAGTGGGAAAAAGTATGTATGGAGAGGGGGAAGTCTGTATGAAGGGGGTTTAGGCTAGATGGAAGGGGGAGTACTTATGGAGGGTGAACCCGTCTGTATGGAGAAAACAGTCCGTATGGCGGGACAGTTGTCTGTATGAATGGGACAGTTTCTATGTAAAAGGAAGGGAGATGTCTGTATCGGGGCAGGCTCTATAAAGTGAAGCAGTCTGTAGAAAGGAAGGCAGTTTCTAAGGAGGGGAAACAGTTTGTATGGAGGAAATGCCATCTCTGTAGAGAGTAAAAAAGTCTCAGAGGACAGCTTGTCTGGAGGGTGGAAGTCTGTATGGAGGGAGGCATAAGAATCAGTTTGAGAGCAAGAGAAATGTACACTTAAAGGGGTTCTCTGTTAGAAAACAAATGTTTTCAAATCAGCTGGTGCCAGAAAGTTAAACAGATTTGTAAATTACTTCTATATTAAAATCTTAATCCTTCCAGTACTTTTCAGCTGCTGTGTGCTCCAGAGGAAGTTGTGTAGTTCTTTCCAGTCTGACCACAGTGTTCTCTGCTGACACCTCTGTCTATGTCAGGAACTGTCTCCTGATGTGGACAATTCCTGACACGGACAGAGGTGTCAGCAGAGAGCACTGTGGTCAGGCTGGAAAGAACTACACAACTTTCTCTGTAGTTTCCAGCAGCTGATAAGAACTGGAAGGATTAAGATTTTTACATAGAAGTAATTTACAAATCTGTTTAACTTTCTGGTACCAATTGATTGGAAAACATTAGTTTTTTACTGGAGTGCCCCTTTAATGCTGCCTTCTCAAACATACTATAGTAGCAGAAAACTCTGTGATAGGTTTAAGGGTCCGGTTTTAGAAGAAATAAAAACAATGTCCAAAGACGAGAAACACAAATTTATTACTTTATTATTTATTTGCTTATTTTTGTTTATTGGTTACCTTCACCCTTGGTTTGTCCTTTGACAAACCCATATGACTATAACATAGAATTGAACGTACTAAAGAATGTGTTTGCATATTGCTACTATAAAGCACTTTGCCTTCTTTGTTTTATATCTCTTAGTATTGTGTGCTTATTGGAGCTCAGCTTTAACCAACTGCTGTCTGACAATATTATGGGGAAGTTTGTCAGTACTAATTATGGGAAAAATACATTTCATTTTTATTCGTACCTCAAGTTATCCATTGTCTACGATTTTCTTCACTGTAATTCCCAACTCTTAAAATAGGATATTATGAAAGAAAATGGCAAGCAGCGTTGCTGGAGCTTTAATAAATAATTCTCAGTGGTTATATTAGATCTAATGGTTCTGCTTCACAGCAGATGTTCAACGCTGCCTCTATAAAGCTTCATAACGGATTCTGTGTTCCCAATGGTCGCTGTCAAAATAGGAGAAATATTCTGTAAATCTTCCTTAGCATATGAAATGACTTTGTACCTTTATGCAAAATACTTTCATAGCCCATGGGCTAAAGAGACATTAGATGCTATATAAAGAAAATGTCACTTACAAGTGAATTAAGTTACATAGATAAAGGTCAGTCTTTTTTTTTTTTTTCCTCATTTCCAGCCATAGTCTGAAGTTTGCCGAGGAGATTAGAAACTGCGTTGATATTATCAGTTGTTACATTTCGGTAATATCACCAGAATCACTGACATGGTGCCACTCGGACCTCTATTATACTGTGTGATTACGATAACACATCTCAGGGAAAGGAAACAAAAGTGGTTCTCTAACAAGGTTCAGACCATACATTTGTCATCTTTATTATATAGAAACACATGTATACATCAATCAAGCAAGTACTGTGTTACATGGATGTAATACTGTAATATTTGCATTACAGGACTCCTAGAACTCTACCAAACAACATTGCTCTCTAAAAGTCCATGCACATGATGCTGCCCGGTACAATGGTACATAGCATTTTCATGGGTTAGCATTATGGAACTCCATGTGTTGCCAACTGGAGGAGCAATAGCTGCTGCTACAGTGGCCCATATTATCAAGGAGACTGGCCAGCCCACCAGGCCCTGTAAAGTCCTGGTCAGTGCCTGCATTGTGACCATTTAAAACTATATGTGCGTCATTCAGACACACATGCAGATAATAGATGTTATAAAGCAAAAAGCCATTGGCTCCCTGCTCTGTCAGTGATGTAAGCTGTAAAATGTGTAACAAACGGGACATTGTGAGCAACTCAGGACCTCTGTGCCCTGGCACACGCAATGAGGTCATAATGGATGGCAGGCCCAGATGGCATCCATCCCAGAGTTTTGCAGGAATTAAGTATAGTGCTAGACAGACCCTTACTCCTCATATTTAAAGATTCTATAATGACAGGGATTGTTCCACAGGATGGGCGATTGGCTAATGTGGTACCAATATGTAAAAAGGGACAAAAAAGGAATCCTGGGAACCATAGGCCGTAAGTTTAAATGGGCACTGTCATTAAAAGTATTTTTTAACCCCTTAAGGACCAAGCCCATTTTGGCCTTAAGGACCAGAGCGTTTTTTGCACATCTGACCACTGTCACTTTAAACATTAATAACTCTGGAATGCTTTTAGTTATCATTCTGATTCCAAGATTGTTTTTTCGTGACATATTCTACTTTAATAAAGTGGTAAATGTTTGTGGTAACTTGCATCCTTTCTTGGTGAAAAATCCCAAAATTTGAGGAAAAATTTGCATTTTTCTAACTTTGAAGCTTTCTGCTTGTAAGGAAAATGTATATTACAAATAATTTTTTTTTTTGATTCACATATACAACATGTCTATGTTTGCATCATAAAATTGATGAGTTTTTACTTTTGGAAGACATCAGAGGGCTTCAAAGTTCAGCAGTAATTTTCCAATTTTTCACAAAATTTTCAAACTCACTATTTTTCAGGGACCAGTTCAGGTTTGAAGTGGATTTGAAGGGTCATCATATTAGAAATACCCCACAAATGACCCCATTATAAAAACTGCACCTCCCAAAGTATTCAAAATGATATTCAGTCAGCGTTTTAACGCGTTTGTCAAAACCGCTGTAACAATCAGCCACCCCTGTGCAAATCACCTCAAATGTACATGGTGCACTCTCCCTTCTGGGCCTTGTTGTGCACCCCCAGAGCACTTTGTGCCCACATATGGGGTATCTCCATACTCAGGAGAAATTGCGTTACAAATTTTGGGGGGCTTTTTTTCCCTTTTACCTCTTGTGAAAATGTAAAGTATGGTGCAACACCAGCATGTTAGTGTAAAAAAATTACATATTTTTACACTAACATTCTGGTGTAGACCCTAACATTTCCTTTTCATGAAGGGTTAAAGGAGAAATAGCCCCACCAAACCTTGTAACGCAATTTCTTCCGAGTACAGCGATACCCCATATGTGGCCCTAAACTGTTGACTTGAAATACGACAGGGCTCCAAAGTGAGAGAGTGCCATGCGCATTTGAGGCCTAAATTAGGGACTTGTATAGGGGTGGACATAGGGGTATTCTACGCCAGTGATTCCCAAACAGGGTGCCTCCAGCTGTTGCAAAACTCCCAGCATGCTTGGACAGTCAATGGCTGTCCGGCAATACTGGGAGTTGCTGTTTTGCAACAGCTGGAGGCTCTGCTTTGGAAACAGTGGCGTACCGGACGTTCTTATTGGGGGGGGGGGGGGGGGTACTGTGTAGAGGTATGTGTATATGTAGTGTTTTTAACTTTTTATTTAATTTTATGGTAGTGTAGTGTTTTTATGGTACAGTCACACAGGCGGGGGATTAGAGCGAGTTTCCCAGCGCAAAATTTGCTGCATCTCAAACTTGCAGCGATAAACCCACTGTAAAACCCTTGCCCATGTGAATGTACCCTGTATATTCACAGGGGGGGTGCACCAGCTGTTGCAAAACCACAACTCCCAGCATGCATGGTCTGTTAGTGCATGCTGGGAGTTATAGTTTTGCAACAGCTGGAGGCACACAGGTTAGGAAACACTGAGTTAGAAACAGAAAATGTTTCCCAACCAGTGTGTCTCCAGTTGTTGCAAAACTACAACTCTCAACATGCACTGACTGTCCAGGCATGCTGGGAGTTGTAGTTTTCAGACTCTTAGAAGCAGCAGTGAAGATCTTCACTGCTGCCTCTGATGACCATGTACTTACCTGCCGGTCCCGCCACTGCTCCAGGAAAGGCCGCCGGTCCCCACGTGTTCTCCCCCTCTATGCTGCAGGTCCTCGTGAGCTCCCGCAGCCATCTTCCCCTGTTCTGCCCGACTTCCAGGGGCGGGCAGTGCGGGGATCTGAACTTTCACCCCAGGTCACTGTGATTGGTCCACAGGGACCAACCACAGTGATCGCTGACCAGGACCATCAATGGATGGTCCTGGGGGGTGAAGCAGAAGTTGTCTCCTGCTGGAAACAGCGGGACTTCTTCTGGTTAACCCATGCGATGCTGCGCAGCGCCGGGTTAACTGTATGCCTTTTATAAACGGCGGGGTGCGCAAACGCACTGCACAACCCGCCGTTTATAAACGGCAGTCTGTGGGAAGGGGTTAATATTGCACACATAGGGGAGATTCATCAACACCTGTCCAGAGGAAAATTGCTTAGTTGCCCATAGCAACATATCAGATTGCTTCTTTCATTTTTCAGAGATGAAAGAAGCAACTTTTTCTCTGCACAGGTTTTGATGATTTCCCCCCTATTATAATGTATAAATAAAAATGTCCCTAATGCAGAAGTCCAAACACCGTAAATGCAGTCTTCAGTTAGATTCAGTTCAGCTCGATCTCAAACTCGATTCAGTTCAGCTCGATCTCTTGCATGGGTGCGCGGTGCAGCCAATTTGCATATCCCCGCCCCCACTCCCCACCTCCCCCTCCAAAGATACTGAGTCCACAGCCTGCCATGCTGGGGGCTGACTCATCTATGTGCACTCCCAAGGCGGAACGACGCAGATGAGAAAGGACGGAAGTGAGCCCCAGCAGGCTTCAGTTGACGTCCCGTCTGCCGGGCCACGCCCCCTTCCTTGCTCACAAATGGCACCAAAGCTGAGCAGGTACTTAGGAGTCTTTTTAAGCATATGAAAAAAAAAGGCAGGATTGAGATCAGCATGACTTAGGGACAGCTGTAGAAGTGATTTAAGGAAAAAATTATTTATGACATGTACTCTTTAACATCTGTTGTGAGTAAGATTTTTGAGGGTTTTCTGAGAGATGCTATTCTAGGATATTTCAATGAAAATAACCTAATAACAAAACTACAACATGTGTTTATGCAGGATTGGTCCTGTCACACTAATCTGATCAGCTTCTATGAGGAGGCCAGTTATAGATTGGGCCGGGGTGAAGCTGTGGATGTTGTATATCCAGACTTTTCTTAGGCATTTGATATTGTGCCACACAAAAGGTTAGTACATAAAATGAGGATCCTGGGAGTAGGAGAGGATTGTTGTAAATAGGTTAGTAACATGCTTAGTGTTAGGAAGCAGAGGGTGGGGATCAATGGAAGTTACTCTGGTTGGGTGACTTGTGGAGCACCACAGAGGTAAGTACTGGATCCACTTCTTTTCAATTTTTTTATTAATGACCTTGTAGTAGGATTTAGTAGGATTTCTATATTTTCAGATGACACCAAACTGGGTAGGGTAATCACAGAGGATGATAACATAATATTACAGAGGGATCTGGGAAAGCTGGAAACTTGGGCATAGGCATGGCAAATAAAATTTAATGTGGATAAATGTAAGGTTATGCCCGTGGGTTGAAAAAAAAAATGTACAATTATGTGCTAAATAATAAGACATTGGCCCTGATTTACTATTGTAAACCTGACATGTTTTGTCGGGTTGTGTACCAGATGTCTGCGCTAGAATGTGCGCCAGAATTGAAAAAAACCGACTAACTCTCCATTTTACTGAGAAAACCTGAAAAGGTGGCGTGGTCATGGGTAAAGGAGGCATGGTCGCCAAAAAGGGGGCTTGTCCCCGACATTTTCACAAAAACCCAACATACTGTATTTACCAAGGTTTCCACAGAAAATGTAGTGGATTTGAGGAAAATCCAACAGATCAGAGCATGAGTAAAAAAAGGAAAATTAAGGGAAAAGTGCAAAGTGTAGGAAAACCTTAGTAAATACCTTGGAAAAAAAATTGTAGGGAGTTAACTGGAGGATGGTCCCTCAACTGGATAAGTGCAGGGGATAGCGATTTCAAAATAATAAAGCAAACACAGTACAGAGATCAGGAAATATTTCAGGACACAAAGGGTCAAACCAAAGCACAAACCAGGAGTAAAAGAAGGTAACAGCAAACTGTTGAACAGACAAACAAAGCAGAGTCAGACAGGCCAGGTAATAACCAGAAGGTAACACAGTACCAAATCTCTAAGCATAGAGGTAGTCAAAAACCAAGCAAAAGGTCAGGAGAACAAGAGAACAGATAATAAATGCAGGTAAGAAGCTAGTACCAGGAATAATATCTCTGTCAGAGCAACATGCAGAGAAATTATGAGGATATTAACACAAAAGCAGTATACACCAATGCCTCCTGATTGGGCTGGATTTCTTCACAGCAATGAGAAATGACAAGAGGGTTTGAAACTACAAACAGGGCTAGAGCCAGAAACACTCATTACAGATTCTACCAAGAAATGACACATGTGGACTGGTTTAGGTATGCCGATCAGAAACAGAAGCTAGAAGATAGTGTTGGAACCTTTTCCAGAGCAACAAGGGCTTTGTTCCCACCCTTCTCCTGTGAGAGGGGGCTGGACTAAGGACTTCTCCTATAATCATTGGCTTAGGGGGGATCCTGTGACCAAGGCATTATTCATCTGATACAGTAATGCAGATTTTAACCTTAACACCTCTGGTTTTACTTCAGTGTATGCTATTATTGTAGTGCAATACACAAAAATACCTTTGCAAATAAACTTGCAGTACCCTTTACACATTTAGTTTTTCTCTCAGTCACATGGCACTTCTTACAGATTGCAGCTGGAACATTGGTACTGGGACACTACAAGATGACAAACTGCCTACTGGGGACCTACTTACCTAAAAGGGGAACCTACCTACTTGGGGAATTTACCTACCCCGTGTAACTTACCTACTTACTCTTACTGTGTGGAGTACAAAAGGGGTACACTATTACAGTGTGGGATATAATTATTGGTTAGGCAACTATAGATGGAAGTGTATGTAGGTGGGGAAAATACTGGAAAAATTAAGATCTTTGGCAGATTCTGAAAAGACGAGACATAGCTGGAAGTAGTAATAATGGCGGGCTGTACAAGATGCAGAAGAAAAGGGAAAGGTTATTAGAGAGGGCTCCCCTGTTCTCACTAGATGTAACTGCACTGTAATTACTTATTATCTGCAGTGCACCTGTATAGGACTCGTATCTACCACTATATTGTCGCTGTATGGGGGGGGGGGGAGGTTGGTCTTGGTTTAGTAGTTTTATTTACTTACAGTATGGTTTATTCAGTAATTTATTAGTAATAATTGATGTGGCCCTGGTGCAGCAGTTTTATTTGGTCATGATGTAGTGGCATTATTGGTAAAACAGTTTTTTATGTAGTATGTGACAGTGTTATTGGTAAAATATTTCAACATTTTGGGCCCCAATCTAAACTTTCCTGGGGCCTGTCGAAGTTTAAAAGCAACCCTGGTCCCAGTTACTAACTGTTACTACACTAACAGTGTCTGCCACTTAGCGCTTCTGTGACTTGATGGAGTGGAAGGAAGGTATTAGGGATGGGGATGCAGAAGGTCAGAGTGATCCACAGGTATAGCTTGTGGCCTAACCTATAGTTAGCTCCTGTATATTTAACAAATTATGCCGGATTCAGTGCCCATGAAGTGTGTGTGTGTGTGTGTGTGTGTGGGGGGGGGGGGGGGTCATGAATGTATTGTGGCACATGGGAGATTACACAAATTACTTAATACCCCTTAAAACCCTGGGAGTACTGTTATGTTATTACCCTGCAATTGCATGAAGTGTCCAGCATATGGCAGACAGCAAAAACAAATACACTGAGCAGTGACTTGTGATGGGGAAAAAGTAGCCAAGACATGTGCTCATGGCCATCTTGGATTCTTGCAGTTCAGCAGAGAGACACGATACATAGGAAACAGCCTGTCAGAATCTGGTCCCAGCTGAGAGGAATTTGCTTAGCCAGTTGACAAGATCAAGAGCTGGTTGCAGAAACGTCCTCTATAATTCGAGAACAGAAACTTAAAGCTGGACTGACTTGATTTACAGCCCGTGGAAACCCTTCTTTTCCTGCTTCCCAACAGGGCACCCTGAGCTCACATACAGATAAATACCTTGACCTCTGTTTACTGACATTTTAAGAGTTTTAGCCTACTCTAAGTAACACTGTGGAGATGGACTCTGTGTGGGCACCATCTGCTCAATGTGCACTAACTGAAGGTACCCAATGTTCACTAGGGTGAAGATTGGGGTGGGCCACAGGTATTATTATGGGTGGTTGAGACCTAGATACAAACTGTATTTGTCTGATTTGTTGTGCTATACTGTGCCTTGCTGCTTTGTTATGTTATGCATGATTGTTTTCCTTTATACAATACAAATTCACATAATCACACAGAGATGTTCCCAAAGGGACCCACCTCAATACCCTGGATGCTCCATTAGGTGAAAGCACTGATGCAGAAAAGTACTCCAGCTCCCAGATTGCAGAGGCTTAAGATCGGCCTGTCAATAGCAAAAAGGTAACAAGGATAAGGGACCGCAGGGATATAGGTGGACACCCCAAAAACTTGTTACAATACCTAATAAGTAGTGATGAGCAGCATAGGCCATAATCAAATTTGCGATATTTCGCAAATATATGGACGAATATCGCTATGTTCGTTTTTTATGTGAAAATGCGTAATGAAATTTGCATGTGCAATTATATCTTTCACCTAAAAGAAGGGAGGGTTCAGTGTCCTCTGACTGGAAGTGCCAATATTTGTGAATATTTGCATACTCACATATTCGTATATTCATGAATATTTGCATAAAAAACAAAAAAAATTAATATTCGCCATTACGAATATATATCCCTATGTTCTAAATTTTCGCGAAATTGCGAAGTGCTAATATTCGCTGTAAAAATTTGCATTTGGAATATTCGAGCTCAACACTAATAATGAGGTACAATTTTAATGTGTTTGAACCCTTAAAGGGGTATTTCGCCCCTAGACATCTTATCCCCTATGCAAGGGATAGGGGATAAGATGTCAGATCGCGGGGTCCTGCCACTGGGGACCCCCGAGATCTCGGCTGCAGCACCCCGCTGTCATTACTGCACAGAGCAAACTTGGGGCTGGAGCATCGTGACGAAACGGCTCTGCCCCTTGTGATGTATCGGTCCGCCCCCCTCAATACAAGTCTATGGGAGGGGTCGTGGTGGCTGTCACGCCTCCTCCCATAGTCTTGCATTAAGGGGGCGGCCGTGATGTCACGATGCTTCAGCCCCTGTATCACCCGCCATTATGCACAGAGCAAGTTTGCTCTGTGCAGTAATGACAGTCGGGTGCCGCAGCCGAGATCCCGGGGGTTCCCAGCAGCGGGACCCCCGTGATCAGACATCTTATCCCCTACCCTTTGGATAGGGGATAAGATGTCTAGGGGAAGAGTACCCCTTTAAGTGCCCCATTACGTATATGAATGCTCCCCTCTTCCATTCACAGGCCCTGTACCATGCATATATAGCAATGTATTAAATATCTATGTAATGCCACTGATGCTTTTGCCACTTGGGTGCCAAGGTCATCTAGATAGTTATACAGGCTTATTAAAAAGTTTGCTGCAGGGCCCAGACTTTACTAGTTACACCCCTGCCTTGCATGAGAATGGCACAACTGAGACACAGGCTGGTGCACAATAGGAATTTTACTCCAATGAGATCCAAGCTTAAAAGTTACACTTTAACTCCTTAAGGACACTTCACATTTGGCCTTCAGGACACAACCAAAAATGAATTTTTTTTGCATTTTGGGTTTCCTCCTCGCCTTTCAACTTTTCTTTTATTTTTCTTTCCACAGAACCATATTTTGCCATAAAATGTATGGCACAACGGAAAAAAAAATTATTTGTAGGAGGAAAAAAGAAACTACAATTTTGCAACTTTTTAGGGGTTTCAGTTTTATGCACTTCATGGTAAAACTGACATATTCTCTTCATTCTCTGGTTCAAAAATGATTCCCAAATTCAAAAAGAAAATAACTTTCTCTGTATTATACAGCAGCTGAAAAGTACCTGAAGGATTAAGATTTTTTAATAGAAGAAATTTACAAATCTGTTTAACTTTCTTGCACCAGTTGATTTAAAAAAAATGTTTTACACCGGAGTACCCCTTTAAGTCCTCAAAGTGAACTATTTATAGCAATCTTTCAATGTGTTGACATTTAACTGATTAGAACAATTGACAATCTACTTATACAGCCTGCCAGACACCAGAACATACACCGAAACAGCACAAAACAGGTGAGGAAACCTTAGGCTGCCATCTTAAAGGACAACTGCAGTGGTACACATTTATATATGCCCGTGCCTCAAAAATAAACAAAATAAACTCATACATGCCTTCCTACGAGCCCCCGTTGGTCCGGCACAGGCCTCACGATCCGGCAGTGCTGACGTCATTCCACTTCCTGGGGACGGGGACGCCACCGAGTCATTGGCGTATCACCGGCTGTAGCGATGTCCCACCCCGGTCGATGATAGGCTGAGCCCACTGTCATGTAAGAAGCCGGCCAGAGCTCCTTACATGACAGTGGGCTCAGCCTATCACAGGCTGGGGCGGGACATCGCTACGGCCGGTGATACGCCGACGGCTCTTCGGCATCACCGTCCCCAGGAAGTGGAATGACGTCAGCACTGCCGGACCGTGAGGCCTGTGCCGGACCAACGGGGGCTCGTAGGAAGGTATATATGAGTTTATTTTTTTTATTTTTGAGGCCCGGGCACGGGCATATATAAATGTGTACCACTGCAGTTGTCCATTAACTTATCAGACTCCAGCAATCGTGATGTGGATGGCCTGATGAGTGTCCGCAAAAACATTGAACTGCTTTAGATGCCATGATGCTCCTACGTTCGCTTTACGTTTATGACGTATCTGTACGTCATGGTGCACTCGACATGAATGGAGGGGGCATGACGTGACATCACAAGAGGAAGGGGGGGCATTACGCCACATCTCCAGTCCCGAAAACTTCCGGTTTCCAAGCCTGGAGATGCAGTTCCGCACATAATGTGGTTGCTACAGAGAGATTGTGGGGGTCCCAGCAGTGGGCCCACTGCAATCAGACATCTTTGGATAGGGTCTAAAATGTCTAAAGCCGGAATACCCCTTTAAGAAGCCCTTCTGTTCGCCACTCATTACCTGTATTAACTGCACCTGTTGGAACTCGTTACCTGTATAAAAGACACCTGTCCACACACTCAATCAAACAGACTCCAACCTCTCCACAATGACCAAGACCAGAAAGCTGTATAAGGACATCAATTTTATCAGGGATAAAATTGTAGACCTGCTCAAGGCTGGGATGGGCTACAGGACAATAAGCAAGCAGCTTTGGCGCAATTATTACAAATTGGAAGTTTAAGATGATAGTCCATTTCCCTTGGTCTGGGGCTCCATGCAGGATCTCATCTCGTGGGGCATCAATGATCATGAGGAAGGTGAAGGATCAGCCAAAAACTACATGGCAGGACCTGGTCAATGACCTGAAGAGAGCTGGGACCACAGTCTCCAAGCAAACCATTAGTAACACACTACACCATCATGGAATACAATCCTGCAGTGCACACAAGGTCCCCCTGCTAAAGCCAGCACATGTCCAGGCTCGTCTGAAGTTTGCCAATGACCATCTGGATGATCCAGAGGAGGAATGGGAGAAGGTCATATGGTCTGATGAGGAAAAAACAGAGCTTTGTAGAGATCCATTCTATATACACATGTGATATTATGCTATTACACTAATGAATACATGTAAGATGCTATAAAATATATAAAAAACTTTAAGTTGTATGGAGGTTAAAGAAGAAGATTTTATTGTTGTAAATTATATATATATATATATATATATATATATATATATATATATATATATTATTTTAATGTTTTCAACATAGGGAAACAAGAGGGTTAATTTCAGACATTCTTGGGCGTTTTCCTTTTACTCTTTCACGTTGTATGACTAAGGCCACAAACTGTTTGATGAAAATGTATCAAAGAGGCTCACGTTCTTCAGCAATAGCAAAATAGATAAGATTTAGACACGTTTTTTGAAGGGGTTATCCAGGGAAAAAAATTTTTTAAATATCAACTGGCTCCAGAAAGTGAAACAGATTTGTAAGTTACTTATATTAAAAAATCTTAATCCTTTCAGTACTTATGAGCTGCTGAAGTTGAGTTGTTCTTTTCTGTCTGAGTTCTCTCTGATGAAACGTGTCTTGGGAACTGTCCAGAGTAGAAGAAAATCCCCATAGCAAACCTCTTCTACTCCGTGCAGTTCCCGAGACAAGCAGAGATGTCAGCAGAGAGCACTGTTTTACTTTCTGGAGCAAGTTGATATAAAAAAAAAGTTTTTCCTGGATAACCCCTTTAAGTGTGGTCCAGTGTGCTTGATTTGAGTGCTTGAGCAAAGATTTGAGACAATTATTAGAAAGTCAGAGTTGATAAATCCCTGACCACTACAAAAATGTACAATACAGGAATATGGGTGCACTACTGTGGTAGATGTATACAATGACATTGGCTATCCCTCAACACTGATGTTAAAATTGAGACATTTGCCAGTGTATCCTTATATGAAGGACACACCAGAGCCCGCACACCAACGCCAAGGTTTCTCAAAATGGTGCGGGACCTACGCTAATCCTACCTGTGCTTGATAAGCAAAACATGGGCCAGTGGGCAATTACGGCAGCATTCGGTCGACTCACAACTTCCTCCCAGATACCCTCCAGCGTGACTGAGCACACATACAATGGGAGGAGGGAGGCAAGCTGCAAGCCCCACCTGAGTTGGCTAATATGGGTGCCTGGCCTCACAGGTGCTACCTTAATGCTGCCTTGAAGATATTCAAGGCGCATTAATTTTGGAGTTTACACACCTCCAAGTATAACATTTAAACAAACAACAAAAAACGTGGTCTCAAATGGCTGGAGGTGCTCAACCCCAAATGCGGTTGTGCATTTATACTGGGGGAGCAGATCCTGCCCTTGTAGTCCGTTGCTAGGGGCGATCCTCAGCATAAAAATTCATACAATGGAGGGAATTTATCTTTGTATATAGAGCTTCTTTTGGTGTATTTTTTAACGCAAAAATGTGCACAAAATCTGTTAGAATTTTCATGGCCATGTCTACGGTTAAGTTTACCATAGAGCACTTTCTACTGTAGAATCAAATTTATTAACTGGGGTTTTTTTTAGGCCAAAAAAAATGCGCAAAAAGCACTTTTCTTGCTCAAATATACACCAACACGGAGGACTTGTACCAAAGTGTCTATTTTGGGACAGTAAGGACTGCTACTCCCATCATGGAAATACTCTGCCCATGATGGGAGTTGTAGTCCAGGGGCTGAGGTGCAGATCGCAGCAGGTCATTATCAAGAGACCCGCTGCGATGCGCATTTATAAACTGTAAAAGCTGGCGGCACATGCGGCTACACTGCGCTGCATGCCAGCTCTTGTATACACTGTCATAATTCATAGTCCCCGCCGCCGGGAGATGGGAGCTCTGATTGAAGAAAAGCTGTTAACCAATCAGAGCTCCCGTCTCCCAGCGGGGATTATGACTTATGAGAACTGTATATAGGAGCCGGGGGGCAGCGTAGTGTAGTTGCATGTACCGCCGGCTTGTATAATTAATAAATGCGGATTGCAGCGGATCTCCGGAGAATGATCTGCTGTGATCTGCCCCTCTGCCCTTGGACTACTACTCCTATCATGGGACAGAGTCTGTCCCATGATGGGAGTAGTTGTAGTACCGCAGCGCTGCTGAGGGATGGCACTTGCACATCCCCCGGCTGCGGTACTTTATAAGACCACTACTCCCATCATTGACAGACTCTGCCCATGATGGGAGTTGTAGTACAGGGGCTGAGGTGCAGATTCTATAGAGACCCGCTGCGATCCACATTTAAGTTAACAAGCCGGTGGTACATGTGGCTACATCGCGCTCCCCGACGGCTTCTATATACACTGTCATAATTCATAATCCCCGCTGGAAGACGGGAGCTCTGATTGGTCAATAGCTATTCATCAATCAGAGCTCCTGTGTTCCGGAGGCGGGGATTATGAATTTTGACAGTGTATATAGAAGCCGTCGGGGAGCGCGATGTAGCCACATGTACCACCGGCTTGTTAACTTAAATGCGGATCGCAGCAGATCATTCTCTGGAGATCCGCTGCGATCTGCACTTAATAACTACATAAACCTGCGGTACATGCGTCTACACTGCGCTGCCCGCCGGCTTCTATTCACTCATGCTTAAATGCTTAAAATGGTAGACAAAAGTGTATGTTCACCTTTGAGATTAAATACAAACTTGAGTAACTTTCTAATGACATTATGCTCCTTACCCTGTACTGATTTAGAGTAAGGGTATGCCCATACAGGCAGAAAACACGCTTAGAAAAATGCCCTAAAAAGATGTAGTGGATGTTAGCTACTAGATATTGTATAGATGAATATTTTTCAGGATCAGTAAACAAGAAACCTACAATGCTTATTGATACATCTAGCAACAATTATCTATGGTCCCCCTTAGAACAAGATAAATTGTGCCAAATCTTTAACAAGGTCTCCACAAACAATGTACCATTCAGAGTACTGGTGTCTCATTTACAGTATGTGGTTAAGCGCTTTTTGGTCCCCTTCAGGTCTCAGGTATAAATGCTCTGATGGTTACATCTTTGTTTTCCCCTATATATAATGTATGGGTGGTAAGCAAGGACCTAGTGTCATCCGTAAGGGTAAAAAGGTTTGGCTCCAGTGCTGGGAACAATGTTTATATATGCATATCATCCTTTCAATTAAAGAAGTACTCTGGGGGGGGGGGGGGGTCCTACTGCTGGGACCACTGCAATCTCCCATACCGGGCCCTGGCTTTCCGGTCAAATAGTGGTTGTCGACCATCACACGAAGTGGCGCCCGACACGCTCCCTCAATGCAGCACTATGAGAGCCGGAGATTGTCGAATGCAGCGCTCCGGCTCTCCTTTAGAGTTGTATTCAGGGGGTGTCTCAGCCGCTGCTTTGTGCTGTGGTTAAACACACCCCCTTCCTGCGGACTGCCATGGCTCCATAACGGAGAGGAGGGGTCCCAGTGGTCGGACACTTATCAGGGGTCCCACGATCTGACACTTACACCCTATCCTAAGGATAGGAAATAAGTTTTTATAGACCACAATACTCCTTTAAGCTCAACATAAATGAATCATGGGCCAATATTAATGCACAAATAGAAGGCTCTGCTCTGACATATGCATTAAATCCCATGAACTGTTTTACATACTACATATAAGTGGTGCGTTCTGCTTTCAAACAGAGAAACTGAACAATTATGCTTGGAAAATGCCTTTGAAATGTGGATTTCGGAGTATGCTAAACGTGCGGCTGTGCATTATGTAACAGCTCCCACATCCATTATTAGCTGCTGTTGGTAAGCACATGGCCCAGTTCTGTCATCTTTTCAAGTTTTGTAACAACCCCAGATGTTAATGGTATTCTCATTTAAACACAGCCGCTGCATGCTCTGCTGAGATATGCATAAATTAAAGAGGCGCAGCCTGGTGAGCACCCTATCTCAGGCATGTAAAGTTCACAGTAATAAGCAATGATTTTCATAAAGCCCAACAGGCGTATACTACAGATAAGCCCCTGTTAGTGGGAGAATCTATTGGGGAAGCTGGAGGGCAAACAATTGCACCAGAAAACAGAATGACATCCAGGTACTCATAGATGATCTACCATAGTGTTTTTGAAATGTTAAAATTAACAGATTCTCCGTGTCTAAATTCACATAAGCTGATCACAGGTTATCTCATTGGTCAAATCCCTATCTACTATAATCTGCTCTAGGTCTGATTAACAAACCAAAGTGAGACCTGGTTAACCAACAAAGTCGGGCCCCCTGCTTCTATTTAGAAATTTCTCATCATTGCCATTTATGTAATATTGCCAAATAGTCCCACATGATATTCTGATATTATACTTGGAATCATCATATCATCTATAAATAATACAACCCTTAGAGAATGCAGGATTTACAGGGGTATTCCGGGCAAAAACATTTTGTCTGATCGCGGGGGGCCCGCCGCTGGGACCCCCGCAATCTCCCTGCAGCACCCGCATTCTATACGGGAGCTGCGTCTCCAGTTTGGGAAACCTCCGGGTTTCCGGGACTGGGGACGTGACGTCACACCCACTCCATTCATGTCTATGGGAGGGGGCGTGATGGCCATCACGACCCCTCCCATAGACATGAATGGAGGGGGCGTGACATGACGTCACATCCCCAGTCCCGGAGTCATCTCCCCAAACTGGAGACGCAGCTCCCCCTTTGGATAGGGGATAAAATGTTTTTGCCCGGAATACCCCTTTAAATGTACATCATGCACGTTAAGATCCTTTGAAAGAGCTCAGGAACTGCACTCGTTTATGGCCGGTGAGTACTAGTTGCTGCCGGGATTCCACACTTATGCTGATTTCTGGCATTTAACCCTTTAGATTTCATGATTAATGCCAAACAAGGCATCTAGAAGCTGAAAATACAGTTGCTGGTGAATTCAGGGGATTGATCAGGATCTCCACAGCGCAATGTGACGATTCTGATGGGTTAAAATGGTGGCTAGATGGCTTCTGCTTACCTTTGTGCTGCTGATCATCACTGTAATAACACAATCCGCCTCAGGCAGACTTTACAAGTAGTACGCCGATAGTATTGAACAGTACTAAGCTATGGCTTA
Organism: Hyla sarda; assembly: GCF_029499605.1. Lineage (NCBI taxonomy): Eukaryota > Metazoa > Chordata > Amphibia > Anura > Hylidae > Hyla > Hyla sarda. Next base: position 223,203,159 of record NC_079194.1, on the reverse strand, counting down.
GCACTAAACAGTACAAGTAATCAAATGAATGCTTTTTATAGTCCTAATGGAAACTTAAAAAGTGATGTAATGTAAAATAATGAAAATGTTTTAAATATAAGTAGGTTCCTCCTCTAATAAAAATTCTAATCAGCCCATGCTACTAATTTTTCAACTAGTGCTAATATGATGCTTTTGAGAATAAATTGTGCAGATTTTGGCACAGATTTGGTGCCAACATAAGTGCTGATTTCACATGCAGCTTTAATGGATTCTCTGTGAAAGGGATTGATGTGCTCAGTCCTCCAAAGGGAGAAAACTACACTGCTCAAAAAAATAAAGTGAACCACACAATGTAACTCCAAGTCAATGACACTTCTGTGAAATCACACTGTACACTCAGGAAACAACACTGATTGACAATCAATTTCACATGCTGTTGTGGAAATGGAACAGACAACAGGTGGACATTATAGGCAATTAGCAAGACACCCCAAATAAAGGAGTAGTTCTGCAGGTGGTGACCACAGGCCACTTCTCAGTTCCTATGCTTCCTGGCTGATGTTTTGGTCACTTTTGAATGCTGGCGGTGCTTTCACTCTAGTGGTAGCATGAGACAAAGTCGACAACCCACACAAGTGGCTCAGACAGTGCAGCTTTTCCAGGATGGCACATCAATGCGAGCTGTGGCAAGAAGGTTTGCTGTGTCTGTCAGCGTATTGTCCAGAGCATGGAGGCGCTACCAGGAGACAGGCCAGTACTGCAGGAGACATGGAGGAAGCAGTAGGAGGGCAACAATCCATCAGCAGGACCGCTACCTCCCCCTTTGTCCAATGAGGAGCACTGCCAGAGCCCTGCAAAATGACCTCCAGCAGTGTCCACTCAAATGGTCAGAAACAGACTTTATGAGGGTGGTATGCGGGCCCGACGTCCACAGGTGGGGGTTGGCTTATAGCCAAACACCGTGCAGGACATTTGGCATTTGCCAGAGAACACCAAGATTGGCAAATGTGCCACTGGCGCCCTGTGGTCTTCATAGATGAAAGCAGGTTCACACTGAGCACATGGCAGAAGTGCTGGTGTGGTTGGCCCTAGGTTCCTCCTAATGCAAGACAATGCTAGACCTCATGTGGCTGGAGTGTGTCAGCAGTTCCTGCAAGAGGAAGACCTTAATGCTATGGACTGGCCTCCTGTTCCTGCAAGAGGAAGGCAATGATGCTATGGACTGGCCACCCGTTCCCCAGACCGGAATCCAATTGAGCACATCTGGGATACTATGTCTCGCTCCATCCACCAACGTTGCACCACAGACTATCCAGGAGTTAGCAGACGCTTTAGTCCAGGTCTGGGAGGACATCCCTCAGGAGCCCATCCGCCACCTCATTAGGAGCATGCCCAGGCATTGTAGGGAGGTCACACGGGCACGTAGAGGTCACATACACTACTGAGTCTCATTTTGACTTGTTTTAACCCCTACAGGACCCATGACGTACCGGTACGTCATGAGTCCGCTTTCGTTCTAAAAAGCGGGGCCAGTGATCGTGGTGCCGCGCGCTATTAACCGTTTAGACGCGGCGTTCAAAGTTGAACACTGCATATAAAGTGAAAGTAAACTAATGCCGGTTAGCTCAGGGAGCTGTTCGGGATCACCACGATGAAACCGCGGCATCCCGAACAGCTAACAGGACAGCCGGTCCCTACCTGCCTCCATGCTTTTCGATTGCCGAATGACTGCTCAGTGCCTGAGATCCAGGCATGAGCAGTCAAGCGGCAGAATCATTGATCAATGGTTTCCTATGGGATAACAATGATCAATGTAAAAGATCAGTGTGTGCAGTGTTATAGCCCCCTATGGAAGCTATAACATTGCAAAAAAAAAGTGAAAAAAAAAAAAAAGTCAACAAAGATAATTTTACCCCTTCCCTAATAAAAGTTTAAAGCACCCTGCTTTTCCCTTAAAGAAAAAAAAAAACTGTGTGAATAAAAATAGACATATGTGGTATCGCCGGGTGCGGAAATGTCCAAATTATAAAAATATATCGTTAATTAAACCGCATGGCCAATTCCGTACGCACAAAAAAATTCCAAAGTCCAAAATAGTGCATTTTTGGTCACTTTTTATATCATGAAAAAATGAATAAAAAGCGATCAATAAGTCTGATCAATACAATACTTCAGATCACGTCGCAAAAAAATGAGCCATCATACCGCCCCATACGCGAAAAAATAAAAAAGTTATAGGGGTCAGAAGATGACAATTTTAAACATATAAATTTTCCTGCATGTAGTTATGATTTTTTCCAGAAGTACAACAAAATCAAACCTACATAAGTAGGGTATAATTTTAATCGTATGAACCTACAGAATAAAGATAAGGTGTCATTTTTTACTGAAAAATATACTTTGTCGAAATGGGAGCCCCCAAAATTTACAAAATGGTGTTTTTTTTTCTATTTTGTCTCACAATGATTGTTTTTTCTGTTTCGCCATACATTTTTGGGTAAAATGACTGATGTCTTTACAAAGTAGAATTAGTGGCGCAAAAATTAATCCTCATATGGATTTTTAGGTGCAAAATTGAAAGAGTTATGATTTTTTAAAGGTAGGGAGGAAAAAACAAAAATGCAAAAATGGAAAAACCCCAGGTCCTTAAGGGGTTAAGGACATTACATCAAAGTTGGGTCAGCCTGTAGTGTGGTTTTCCACTTTGATTTTGAGTGTGACTCCATATCCAGACCTCCATGGGTTGATAAATTTGATTTCCATTGATTATTTTGGTGTGATTTTGTTGTCGGCACATTCAACTATGTAAAGACGAAAGTATTTTATACGATTAGTTCATTCATTCAGATCTAGGATGTGTTATCTTAGTGTTCCCTTTATTTTTTTGAGCAGTGTATTATATGAAAGTACCAAACTAAGGACCTGTAATGCAGTACGAGTTCCAACATAAAGACGATGTAAAATTGTATATTACTTTTCCATGTTAAATCAGATCCAACCTTTTTGCTTCTGAACAATGCCTGAGAAATAATGAGCAAACACAATTACATGGATTCTCTTGTATCTTGTGATATATGATGTGTATATTAAACCTTATTTCACAAAAGATAATAGATTTTTTTCTGTATTTATTGTTTCATTATCTTTCGCAGCTATGCATGGTCCATCAATTATTAATACTTGAAAAACGAAAAGATAAACCACTGTAAAGGCACGTTCAAGGGTGACTGCGTACACCAGCCATCCCTGCACAAAAGTTACATAAAAGAAATAGCCATTAGTATTCATAAGTGGAATTGAAGAATTGAGCCATGGTATAAGGAAACTACAGTCATGGCCGTAAATGTTAGCACCCCTGAAATTTTTCTAGAAAATGAAGTATTTCTCACAGGAAAGGATTGCAGTAATACATGTTTTGCTATACACATGTTTATTCCCTTTGAGTGTATTGGAACCAAACCAAAAAAGGGAGGAAAAAAAGCTAATTGTACATAATGTCACTTCAAACTGCAAAACTGGGCTGGACAAAGTTATTGGCACCATTAAAGGGGTACTCCTGTGAAAAACTTTTTTTTTTTTTTTTTTTTTTAAATCAACTGGTGCCAGAAAGTAAAACAGATTTGTAAACTACTTCTAATAAAAAATCTTAATCCAGTACTTTTTAGGGGCTATATACTACAGAGGAAATGCTTTACTTTTTAGATTTTTCTGATGTCATGACCACAGTTCTCTGCTGACCTCTGCTGTCCATTTTAGGAACTGTCCAGAGCAGCATATGTTTGCTATGTTGATTTTCTCCTGCTCTGGACAGTTCCAAAAATGGACAGCAGAGGTCAGCAGAGAGCACTGTGGGCATGACATCAGATAAATCTAAAAAGTAAAGCATTTCCTCTGTAGTATATAGCCCCTAAAAAGTACTGGAAGGATTAAGATTTTTTAAGAAGTAATTTACAAATCTGTTTAACTTTCTGGCACCAGTTGATTTAAAAAAAAAAATTTCCACGGGAGTACCCCTTTAAATATTTGGTTACACACCCTTTGGAAAAAAAAAATGTAATCAGTCGCTTCCTATAACCATCAATAAGCTTCTTTTACCTCTCAGCCGGAATTGGACCACTCTTCCTTTGTAAACTGCTCCAGGTCTCTCTTATTGAAAGGCGCCTTTTCTCAACAGCAATTTTAAGATCTCTCCACAGGTGTTTAATGGTATTTAGTTCTGGACTCATTGCTGCCACTTCAGAACTCTCCAGTGCTTTGTTGCCATCCATTTATGGTGCTTTTTGACGTATGTTTGGGTTCATTGTCCTGCTGAAAGACCCAAGATCTTGGATGCAAACCCAGCTTTGTGACACTGGGCTGTACAGTGCGATCCAAAATCCATTGGTAATCCTCAGATTTCATGATGTCTTGCACACATTCAAGGAACCCAGTGCCAGAGGCAGCAAAACAACCCCAAAACCAAATTGAACCTCCACCATATTTCACTGTAGGTACTGTGTTCTCTTATCTTTGTAGGCCTCATTATGTTTTCGGTAAACAGTAGAATCATGTGCTTTACCAAAAAGCTCTATCTTGGTCTCATCTGTCCACAAGACGTTTTCCCAGAAGGATTTTGACTTACTCAAGTTCTTTTTTGCAAAATGTAGCTGTTAGCCGAGTGCTCCGGGTCCCCGCTCCTCCCTGGAGCGCTTGCGGCGTTTACCTGCTCGCAGCGCCCCGGTCAGACCCGCTGACCGGGAGCGCTGTAATAGTGTCCCTAGCAGGGATGCAATCCACGATGCGGGACGCGCCCGCTCGCGGTTTGCATCCCAGCCTGCTTACCAGACCCGTTCCCCGTCTGTACAGTCCCGGCACATGCGGCCCCGTTCCCTAGGTGCGCGCGTGCCAGCTCTCTGCGATTTAAAGGGCCAGTGCGCCGCTGATTGGCGCCTTGCCCAAATTAGTGAAATCACCTGTGCACTGCTCTATATCACCTCACTTCCCCTATTGCCGGATCTTGTTGCCATTGTGCCAGTGAAAGCGTTCCTTGTATGTCCCAAGCCAGTGTTCCAGACCTCCTGCTGTTGCCCCTGACTACGATCCTTGCTGCCTGCCCTGACCTTCTGCTATGTCCGACCTTGATTTTGCCTAATCCCTTGTACCGCGCCTATCTCAGCAGTCAGTCGGGGTTGAGTCGCTATCGGATGGAACGACCTGGGGGTTACCTGCCGCAGCAAGTCCATCCCGCTTTGCGGCGGGCTCTGGTGAATACCAGTAATCCCTTAGACTCCGTTCCCCTGGTACGGCCCACGTCATCACCCCACTGACACAGAGGATCCACCTCCAGTATCCTCACAGTACCCTGATCCTGACAGTAGATCCGGCCATGGATTCCGCTGAGGTCCCGCTGCCAGTTGTCGCTGACCTTACCATGGTGGTCGCCCAGCAGTCGCAACAGATAGCGCAACAAGGCTATCAGCTGTCTCAACTGACTGTTATGCTACAACAGCTTCTACCACAGCTACAGCAACCATCTCCTCCGCCAGCTCCTGTACCTCCTCCGCAGCGAGTGGCCGCTTCCAGCCTCCGCTTGTTCCTGCCGGACAAATTTGATGGGGACTCTAAACTATGCCGTGGTTTTCTCTCACAATGTTCCCTGCATTTGGAGATGATGTTGGACCAATTTCCCACTGAACGGTCAAAGGTGGCTTTCGTGGTTAGTCTCCTGTCTGGGAAGGCCCTGTCATGGGCCACACCGCTCTGGGACCGCAATGATCCTGTCACTGCCACTGTTCAGTCCTTCTTCGCTGAGGTTCGTAGTGTCTTCGAGGAACCAGCCCGAGCCTCTTCTGCCGAAACTGCCTTGCTGAACCTGGTCCACGGAAATTCTTCTGTAGGCGAATACGCCATCCAATTTTGTACCCTCGCCTCTGAATTATCTTGGAACAACGAGGCCCTCTGCGCGACCTTTAAAAAAGGCCTATCCAGTAACATCAAGGATGTGCTGGCCGCAAGAGAAATTCCTGCCAACTTGCATGAACTTATCCATTTGGCCACCCGCATTGACATGCGTTTTTCCGAAAGATGCCAGGAGCTCCGTCAGGATATGGACTTTTTTCGCACTTGGCGATTTCTCTCCCCGGCCCCTCTCTTCTCTGGTCCACTGCAATCTGTTCCTGTGCCTTCTGCTGTGGAGGCTATGCAAGTAGACCGGTCTCGCCTGACCCTACAAGAGAGGACACGCCGCCGCAATGAGAACCTATGCCTGTACTGTGCCAGTACCGAACACTTCCTGAAGGATTGTCCTATCCGTCCTCCACATCAGGAAAGACGCACTCCTATGCCGCACAAAGGTGAGACACCTCTAGGTGTGAACTCTGCTTCTCCACGTCTTACGTCTTACTGATTTCTTCTTCTGCTACCTCCTCCTTCTCAGCTGTGGCCTTCCTGGATTCAGGCTCTGCAGGAAATTTTATTTTGGCCTCTTTCTCGCCAGACCTCTCTACATCGCTTCAGTTAATGGAGAAAAATTGGACTGTACTGTGCGTTACCGCACAGAACCCCTGCTAATGTGCATTGAACCTCATCACGAGAAAATTGAATTTCTGGTCCTCTCTAACTGCACTTCTGAAATTCTCCTCGGCCTGCCTTGGCTCCAACGCCATTCTCCTACCCTTGACTGGACCACCGGGGAGATCAAGAGCTGGGGTCCTTCTTGCCACAAAAAATGTCTCACGTCTGCTCCCAGTCCCGTCAGTCAAACCTCAGTGACTCCTCCCATACCAGGCCTCCCCAAGGCCTATCAGGACTATGCCGATGTTTTTTGCAAAAAGCAAGCAGAGACTTTGCCTCCTCACAGGCCTTATGGCTGCCCTATTGATCTCCTTCCTGGTACTACTCCCCCCCGGGGCAGGATCTACCCGCTTTCTGCTCCTGAGACTCAAGCCATGTCGGACTACATCCAAGAAAATTTAAAGAGGGGATTCATCCGCAAGTCTTCATCCCCTGCCGGAGTGGGGTTCTTCTTTGTCTCCAAAAAAGACGGTTCCTTACGCCCGTGCATCGATTACCGCGGTTTAAATAAGATCACTATAAAAAAACGCTATCCCCTGCCTCTTATCTCGGAACTCTTTGACCGCCTACGTGGCACTAACATCTTCACCAAATTGGATTTAAGAGGCGCATATAATCTCATCCGCATCAGGAAAGGGGATAAGTGGAAGACAGCATTTAATACCAGAGACAGACATTTTGAATATCTGGTTATGCTCTTTGGGCTCTGCAACGCCCCTGCTGTCTTCCAGGACTTTGTGAATGAAATTTTTCGGGATCTGTTATATACCTGTGTTGTGGTTTACCTGGACAACATTCTGATTTTTTCTTCTAGTCTCGAAGAACACCGCCACCATGTCCGCCTAGTGCACCAGAGACTCCGTAACAATCAATAATTTGCCAAGATAGAGAAATGTCTCTTTGAATGCCAATCTCTCCCCTTTTAAGTTATTTAGTCTCTGGCCAGGGACTTCAAATGGACCCAGACAAACTGTCAGCCGTGTTAGATTGGCCACGCCCCTCCGGACTCCGAGCTATCCAACGCTTCTTGGGGTTTGCCAATTACTACCGACAGTTTATTTCGCATGTTTCCACCATTGTGGCTCCAATTGTGGCTCTAACCAAGAAAAACGCCAACCCTAAGTCCTGGCCTCCCCAAGCGGATGAGGCATTCAATCATCTCAAAACTGCTTTTTCTTCTGCTCCTGTACTCTCCAGACCTGATCCATCTAAACCCTTCTTGCCGGAGGTAGACGCCTCCTCGGTGGGAGCCGGAGCTGTACTCCTACAAAAAAACTATTCTGGACATAACATTAGTTGTGGTTTCTTTTCTAAGACCTTCTCTCCGGCGGAAAAAATTACTCCATTGGTGATCGAGAACTGCTGGCCATTAAACTAGCCCTCGAAGAATGGAGGCATCTGCTGGAGGGTTCCAAATATCCAATTATCATCTACACGGATCACAAGAATCTCTCGTATCTTCAGTCTGCCCAATGGCTGAACCCACGCCAGGCTAGGTGGTCGTTGTTTTTTGCCCGTTTTAACTTTGAGATTCATTTTGGCCCTGCTAACAAAAACATCAGGGCTCACGCCCTTTCTCGTTCCTCTAATTCTTCCGAAACGGAAGCCCCCCTGCAACACATTGTTCCTCCTGAGTGTCTGATCTCCTCTTCTCCAGCTTCTATCAGACAAACACCTCCTGGAAAGACTTTTGTCCCCCCACGCCAGCGCCTCAGGATCCTCAGGTGGGGACATTCCTCGCACCTCGCCGGCCATGCTGGCGTCAAGAAGTCGTTCCAACTCATCTTGGTGGCCTACCCTGGAAGCAGATGTTGCTGATTTCGTTCGGGCCTGTACAGTCTGTGCCCGGGACAAGACTCCTCGCCAGAAGCCTGCCGGCCTCCTTCATCCTCTGCCTGTCCCTTAGCTACCATGGTCTCAGATTGCCATGGATTTTATAACGGACCTGCCTTTATCCCATGGCAACACAGTCATTTGGGTGGTCGTTGATCGTATCTCCAAGATGGCACATTTTATTCCACTTCCAGGCCTTCCTTTTGCGCCACAGTTGGCGAAACTCGGATAGAGGCGTTCAATTTGTGTCGAAATTCTGGAGAGCTCTCGTCTACCTATCATCACCAATCCAATGGGCAAGTAGAGAGAGTTAACCAGGTCCTTGGTGACTATTTGCGACATTTTGTTTCCTCCCGCCAGGATGATTGGGCCGATCTTTTACCCTGGGCTGAATTCTCGTACAATTTCAAAGACTCTGAATCCTCCGCCAAATTCCCGTTCTTTGTGGTGTACGGCCGTCACCCTCTGCCCCCCCTCCCCACTCCCACGCCTTCTGGTTTGCCTGTTGTTGACGAAGTTACCCGGGACTTCTCCACCATCTGGAAGGAGACTCAAAAATCCCTCCTACAGGCCTCATCCCGGATGAAGAATCATGCCGACAAAAAGAGAAGAACTCCTCCTGTCTTTGCTCCTGGAGACAAAGTGTGGCTCTCCGCCAAGTATATCCGCTTCCGTGTCCCCACGTTATCTTGGACCCTTTAAAATCAAGTGCCAAATCAATCCTGTCTCCTACAAACTCCTTCTTCCCCCTTCTCTCTGTATTCCTAACGCTCTTCATGTTTCTCTCCTTAAACCGCTTGTCCTTAACCACTTCTCTCCCAAGGTTGTCACTCCAGCTCCTATCTCCGGTTCCTCCGATGTCTTCTCGGTTAAAGAAATTCTTGCGTCTAAGACGGTCAGAGGTAAAAAAAAATTCTCGTAGATTGGGAGAATTGCGGTCCTGAGGAGAGGTCGTGGGAACCCGAGGATAACATCCTCGACAAGGACCTCATTCACAAATTTTTGGGTTCCAAAAAGAGGGGGAGACCCAAGGAGGGGGGGGGTACTGTTACGCTGAGCGCTCCGGGTCCCTGATCCTCCCCGGAGCGCTCGCGGCATTTACCTGCTCGCAGCGCCCCGGTCAGACCCGCTGACCGGGAGCGCTGTAATAGTGTCCCTAGCAGGGATGCGATCCGCGATGCGGGACGCGCCCGCTCACGGTTCGCATCCCAGCCTGCTTACCAGACCCGTTCCCCGTCTGTACAGTCCCGGCGTGCGCGGCCCCGCACCCTAGGGCACACGCGTGCCGACTCTCTGCGATTTAAAGGGCCAGTGCGCCGCTGATTGGCGCCTGGCCCAAATTAGTGAAATCACCTGTGCACTGCTCTATATCACCTCACTTCCCCTTCCCTGTATTGCCGGATCTTGTTGCCATTGTGCCAGTGAAAGCGTTCATTGTATGTCCCAAGCCAGTGTTCCAGACCTCCTGCCGTTGCCCTTGACTACGATCCTTGCTGCCTGCCCTGACCTTCTGCTACGTCCGACCTTGCTTTTGCCTAATCCCTTGTACCGCGCCTATCTCAGCAGTCAGTCAGGGTTGAGTCGCTATCGGGTGGAACGACCTGGGGGTTACCTGCCGCAGCAAGTCCATCCCGCTTTGCGGCGGGCTCTGGTGAACCAGTAACCCCTTAAACTCCGTTCCCCTGGTACGGCCCACGTCATCACCCCACTGACACAGAGGATCCACCTCCAGTATCCTCACAGTACCCGGATCCTGACAGTAGCCTTGCTTTTTTATGTCTCTGTGTCAGCAGTGGGGTCCTCCTGGGTCTCCTACCATAGCGTTTCATTTTATTTAAATGTCGACGGATAGTTTGCGCTGACACTGATGCTCCCTGAGCCTGCAAGACAGCTTGAATATCTTTGGAACTTGTTTGGGGCTGCTTATCCCCCATCTGGACTATCCTGCGTTGACACCTTTCATACATTTTTCTCTTCCATCCACGCCCAGGGAGATTAGCTACGGTGCCATGGGTTGCAAACTTCTTGATTATGTTGCGCACTGTGGTCAAAGGCAAATCTAGATCTCTGGAGATAGACTTGTAACCTTAAGATTGTTGATATTTTTCCACAATTTTGGTTCTCAAGTCCTCAGACAGTTCTCTTCTCCTCTTTCTTTTGTCCATGCTTAGTGTGGCACACACAGACACTCAATATAAAGACAAAGTGAACAACTTCTCTCCATTTTATCTACTTTCAGGTGTGATTTTTATATTGTCCACAACTGTTACTTGCCCCAGGTGAGTTTAACCTGTTCAGGATCCAGGATGTACCGGTACATCCTGAGTCCGGTCCCGTTCATAGCGGGTCGGGCCCGGCCTATAACAATGGGCGTGACCCGTGGCTAATAGCGCGTGGCACTGATCACGGTGCCGCGCACTATTACCCCTCGCTGCGTCTAAAGTGAAACTAAAATGTTGCCGTTAGCTCAGGGGACTGTTCGGGATCGCAGCGGAGAAATCGCGGCATCCCGAACAGCTGAGACACAGCAGGAGGGTCCCTTACCTTGCTCCTGGTGTCCGATCGCCGAATGACTGCTCAGTGCCTGAGATCCAGGCATGAGCAGTCAAGCGATAGAATCATCGATCAATGGTTTCCTATGAGAAACCATTGATCAATGTAAAAGATCAGTGTTTGCAGTGTTATAGCCCCCTATGGGAGCTATAACATCACAAACAAAAAGTGAAAAATAAAGATAATTTAACCCCTCCCCTAATTAAAGTTTGAATCACCCCCCTTTTCCCATAAAAAAAAAAAAAACAGTGTAAATAAAAATAAACATATGTGGTATCGCTGCGTGTGGAAATGTCCGAATTATAAAAATATATCATTAATTAAACCATACGGTCAATGGCGTATGCGCAAATAAATTCCAAAGTACAAAATAGTGTATTTTTGGTCACTTTTTATATCATGAAAAAAATTAATAAAAAGCGATCAAAAAGTCCGATCAATACAAAAATAGCACCACTAAAAACTTCAGATCACGGCACAAAAAATGAGCCCTCATACCGCCCCATATGTGGAAAAATAAAAAAGTTATAGTGGTCAGAAAATGACAATTTTTAACGTATGCATTTTCCTGTATGTAGTTATGATTTTTTTTCCAGAAGTATGACTAAATCAAACCTACAGACGTAGGGTATCATTTTAATCGTATGGACCTACAGAATAAAGAGAAGGTGTTATTTTTACCGAGAAAATATACTGTGTAGAAATGGAAGCCCCCAAAGGTACAAAATGGCGTTTTAAAAAAAATGTTGTCTCACAATGACTTTTTTTTCCATTTTACCGTAGATGTTTGGGTAAAATGACTGACTTCATTACAAAGTAGAATTGGAAAAATAAAAAAGTTATAGTGGTCAGAAAATGACAATTTTTAACGTATGCATTTTCCTGTATGTAGTTATGATTTTTTTTCCAGAAGTATGACTAAATCAAACCTACAGACGTAGGGTATCATTTTAATCGTATGGACCTACAGAATAAAGAGAAGGTGTTATTTTTACCGAGAAAATATACTGTGTAGAAACGGAAGCCCCCAAAGGTACAAAATGGCGTTTTAAAAAAAGTGTTGTCTCACAATGACTTTTTTTTCCATTTTACCGCAGATGTTTGGGTAAAATGACTGACTTCATTACAAAGTAGAATTGTTGGCGCAAATAATAAGCCATAATATGGATTTTTAGGTGCGAAATTGAAAGAGTTATGCTTTTTTAAAGGTAAGGAGGAAAAAACGAAAATGCAAAAACGGAAAAATCCTGGGTCCTTAAGGGGTTAAAGAGCATCACATGCTTGAAACAATCTTATTTTTCCACAATTTTTAAAGAGTGCCAATAATTTTGTCCTGACCATTTTTGGAGTTTGGTGTGACATTATGTCCAATTTGCCTTTTTTCCTCCCTTGTTTAGTTCCAATACACACAAAGGGAATAAACATGTGTATAGCAAAACATGTGTTACTGCAATCCTTTTCTGTGAGAAATACTTAATTTTTTGGAAAAATGTCAGGGGTCAAACATTTACGACCATGACTGTATGTATGGACTATACACACGAGGATCACAAGATGGAGGCATTAAAAGGGACAGTATGAAATGGAACTCTAATTTTGGTGACAGTATGAGTCAGTGAGTGGAACTACATATTTGCTAAGAAATATTAAAGAGTATGTTTTAACCATTAATGAAATATGCACACGAGGATTACTTATATAGGTTTGTTTTGGAAAACAGGTTTTTACAGACAGATTTTGAATCCAAAGACAAAGCTAATGGTAAGTGGAGAATTTAAAGGAAAGGCTGAGATGTCTGAACTTTGTAGAGCCTGAACATGGAAACACACTCTAAAATGTGGAAAATAGGCCAATTTACAGTTCCCACAACTGGTCTCCTTACTTATCTGATTGCATTCCACCTTTAGGACCATAGCAAACAACAATTCTTCTCATAAGGACAGGATCATCCCGGCGCTCAGATGTAACCTCCACAGGCAGGTAAGTAAAGACAGGTTTATTCAAAACATGCAACACGTTTCTTGGTCAAACAACAGAGCACTTCCTCAGGCAATTGACCGAGAAACGCATTGCATTTTGGGAATAAATCTGTCTTTACTTATAGAGGTTACATCTGAGTGCCTGGATGACCCTGTCCTTATCGGAGGAATTGTTGTTTGCTATGCATTGTGATCGACAGGAAGGCTGCTGATAACTCCTGGCTTTATCCTATATGCTGTCCTTTTGTTGTACTGGGCTTGCACAACCACCCCTGGTAAGCGCCAATATGCACTGTGCGTTAACTCTTTTTAGCGATATCATGCCATGGAGTGCTTTTTATTCTTTTTTTTAGTTTAACCTGTAGGACCAGTCAATGCCAATTCAATACAGAATGTCAACAAGAAAAGACTTGTAGATATCAAAAACCCAGTAACCACTATACAAGACTTCATGGACTTTGTAAAGTACAAGTTAGAATTGTTAATATCTACTGCTTTCACTCTTGAGACTAGTTCTTTGACTTTTTCATCTGTTGCCCCTTGGGACCAAGTTCATTTATTTTTGCCATTCACCTCCTTAGTGACAGGATTTGATTGTGTCTTTAAAAGGGTACTCCACCCCTAGATATCCTAACCCCTATCCAAAGCATAGGGAATAGGACGTCTGATCTTGGGGGTCCAGCCGCTGGGGACCCCCGTGATCTCCACTGCAGCACCCCAAACATCCGCACTTTGCTCCAGGCCGGATGACTGGCGATGCAGGGCTCGTGATGTCACGGTCATGCCCCGATCATGACGTCACGGCCATGCCCCCTCAATGTAAGTCTATGGAAGGGGGGGCGGCCATCATGTCCCCTCCCATAGACTTGCATTGAGGGGGGTGCGGCAGTGACATCATGAGCTTCCGGGTTTCTCTAAACGAACTGCGGGTGCAGCAGGGAGATCTTAGGGGTCTTCAGCAGCTGGATCACCACTATCAGACATCTTATCCCCTCCTTTGGATAGGGGAGATGTCTGGGGGCGGAGTACCCCTTTAACTTTCTACTAAGCAATCATTTTTACTTTTATGCTTTCCAAAGTATGAATTTGATCTCAAACTCTGCCTTGATGACCATGACGACCGTCAATATCTTACGTTTTTCGTTTTTGTTCACTTGCACAGTTTTTTTTTTTTTTATATCTAGAGCATGTCTCCAAGCAGCAGTGCAAAAAAGATCCAGTTAGGGGTTAAGTTCCTTGTAGAAAACTACAATATTATAGCAGAATAAGTAACAGAAGTCTTGGTGGACTGCCAAGTTCTATTATGGTGAATACAAGTGAGGAGGATGTGATGGCTCTGGATGGTATCTTTTAACAATGAATTAAATTTAGCTAATTTCTCAAGAATATAAGAAGAAATCTTACTGTGTGGTAAACCCAGGAAGCAGAAAATCATTAACAAGTCATATGGTGGGAGGAAGGAAGAGCGGAGAATCATTTATTTAAATAGTTTGATTTGAATCAGTATAAAATAATAAAAATTCTGAATGTAATTTTAAGGGGACTTTTTTTTTAACCCTTTTTTTATGCTAAGGCCACATTATCAGATCAGTGGGTGTCCAATAGCAGGCACCCTAAAAGGATCAGTGAAATAAAATGGGGTTTGTTGCTAAACAGTCATGGCTCCATACATTTGATAGTGGCTACAAATCTCTAGTGCTGTGCCTGGTAAATAGGGATGAGGAAGCATCTGTTGCACAAGTACAATGGCCTCTTCAATAAGATGGAAGTCAGACCAATCTGATGTTGATGGCCTATTCAAAGGATATGGTAGGGCTTTGTTTTCTTTTCATCCTCCATACCGATTCTGTAAGCCAAGGGCACCAGTTCTCAATATCAGTAGCAAAGTGAATGGGACCACTCCACTGTAGGCACATGGTCTGACTCAATAGTATGGATGCCCTTGCATTTAGGGTCTGCCTAAAGCTAAAGGCATTGGCACTCAACTTAGTAACTCATTTGCCAAAAGGTTGTGTGATATTGCAGCCCAGTCCCATTTAATTTAGCTAAACTACAAAACCAGATACAATACTAGAGACATGCATGGTTCTGAAAGAAAGCAGGTATGTTATTCTAATCCTGTACATTGCTCTTTAAGGTTCTGTTCACAGAATCATTAGAATTAATTCCTTCGGAGTACTTTTGTTTTTTTGACTTCAAGAGTAGTGTAGTCTGCTCTGATAATCTTTCCTGAAAATAAGATATGGACATCCAACTGAAGTTTGTTGGACCCAAAGTCCAAGGAATCTATTAGCATCTGTTCGGAATAGTGATGAGCGACATAGGCCATATTCGAATTTGTGATATTCGTCATATATTCGCGAAATTTGCATATTCGTTATATTCGTTTTTTTGCCCATATGCGAAAATATATGCGCATATGCGAACATATATATATATATATATATATATATATATATATGTGCATTTTATTGAAAATTGAGCCCTCCCTTCTTTAATGGTATAGGAAACTAATGGGATAGTGCCGTTGCCTGTCCGTGCATGCTGGAGTTGTAGTTTTGCAACATCTGGAGGTCTGCACGTTGGAGACCACTGTACTAGCCCATTAGTTCCCTATACCATTAACCCCTTAAGGACACATGACGTACTGGAACGTCATGTGACCACTCCCGATCTATAACGCGGGGCCACGGCGTGGCCCCGCGTCATAGCGAGTCGGGCCCGGCCTCTAACAACGGCCGGGACCCGTGGCTAATAGCGCGCGGCATTGATCGCTGTGCCGCGCGCTATTAACCCTTTAGACGCGGCGTTCAAAGTTGAACGCCGCGTCTAAAGTGAAACCGAAAGCATGCCGGCTAGCTCAGTGGGCTGTTCGGGATAGCCGCGGTGAAATCGCGGCATCCCGAACAGCTGACAGGACAGCGGGAGGGCCCCTACCTGCCTCCTCGCTGTCCGATCGCCGAATGGCTGCTCAGTGGCTGAGATCCAGGCATGAGCAGTCATGCGGCAGAATCATCGATCACTGGTTTCTTATGAGAAACCAGTGATCAATGTTAAAGATCAGTGTGTGCAGTGTTATAGGTCCCTATGTTATAGGTCCTATTTAACCCCTTCCCTATTAAAAGTTTGAATCACCCCCCTTTTCCCATAAAAAAAAATAAAAACACAGTGTAAATAAAAATAAAAATAAACATATATGGTATCGCCGCATGCGGAAATGTCCAAATTATAAAAATATATCGTTAATTAAACCGCACGGTCAATGGCGTGCGCGCAAAAAAATTCCAAAGTCCAAAATAGTACATTTTTGGTCACTTTTTATATCATGAAAAAATGAATAAAATAATCCTATCAATGCAAAAATGGTACCGTTAAAAACTTCAGATCACGGCGCAAAAAATGAGCCCTCATACCGCCCCATACACGGAAAAATAAAAAAGTTATAGGGGTCAGAAGATGACAATTTTAAACGTATACATTTTTCTGCATGAAGTTATGATTTTTTCCAGAAGTGCGACAAATTCAAACCTGTATAAGTAGGGTATCATTTTAATCGTATGGACCTACAGAATAAAGATAAGGTGTCATTTTTACCAAAAAATGTACTAAGTAGAAACGGAAGCCCCCAAAAGTTACAAAATGTTTTTTTTTTTTTTTTTTCAATTTTGTCTCACAATGATTTTTTTTCCGTTTCATCGCAGATTTTTGGGCACAATGACTGACGTCATTACAAAGTAGAATTGGTGGCGCAAAAAATAACCAATCATATGGATTTTTAGGTGCAAAATTTAAAGAGTTATGATTTTTTAAAGGCAAGGAGCAAAAAACGAAAATGCAAAAACGGAAAAAACCCCGTTCCTTAAGGGGTTAAAGAAGGGAGGGCTCAATATTCGCGAATATGCGCATATGCAAAGAGCAGAGAGGGAAGCAGTGATCACTGTGATGTGGAAAACCAGAAAAGCAGAAGACTTGAAAGAAGCTGCACTCACCCACTGAGAAGTATTTGCCAAACGATGCTTTATTCCAAGTGTCCATACAGCAGACGGCAAGTCAATAGCTGGAGGTGCGGGGAGCGGGAGCCAAAGCTCTCAGGTGCGGGGGGCGTACCACTAGACATCACTGTGATGTGTACTGTGAACAAAGAGAAAAAAAGCTAATATTTCGTAATTGTGAATATATAGTGCTATATTCGCAATATTTGCAAATTTGTGAAAATGCGATATTCACGATTAAAATTCGAATTTTGAATATTCGTGAGCAACACTAGTTAGGATGCAATACACAAAATGATTTACAGTATCTAATATAGATTGGTTATGTTGTTGAGTTCACAACCATGCTGGAAAGCAACTAAGCAGTATGGTCTATAATGCTGGCTCATAGCCCATTTCAGACTATGGGGCAGACCCCTTTATAACTGCACCACTGCAAATTTCAAAATTCTGTCTGAAGTGTGAAGTCTATGATGTCACAAGCTTATTTACTTAGCAATTGTGTATATTGTACCATTGTGACATTTATACTGTTATTGTACTTTATTTAGTTATTTATACTTTATTTCTGTTATTTATACTTTATTGTACTTTTTCTTTCTTTTTAACCAAATTAAATTAAATCATTGTCTCTTATATGTTTTAGATACAGAGATGTACCGTATTTTTCGCCATATAAGACGCAATTTTTCTTCCCCAAAACTGAGGGGGGGGGGGGAAAGTTGGTGCGTCTTATATGGCGAATACACAGCTATCGCGGCGGTCCCTGTGGCCATCAACCGCCGGGACCCGCGGCTAATACAGGACATCACCGATCGTGGTGATACCCTGTATTAACCCTTCAGTTGCGTCTGAAGGGAAAGTGACCCTAACCCGGCTGCTCAGTTGGGCTGTTTGGGACCGCCGTGGTGAAATCGCGGTGTCCCGAACAGCTTACAGGACACCGGGAGGGACCTTACCTGCCTCCTCGGTGTCTGCTCCGTGCCGGGATCCCCTGCATGGCCGGCACTATCCTTCTACGTCATCACGTCGTCGTGCACGCCGTCCCGTCATCCAATAGGAGCGGCGTGCGTAGCGATGTGATGACGGCGACGGAAAGCGTGGATCCCGGGGAAGAAGACGTCCGGAGCGCCGGGGACGCGGCGACAGCGATGGAGCGACATCGAGGGCAGCGGTGACGGGTCCGGAGCTGCGGGGACATGTGAGTATTACCTCCTATCCAGTGGTCTTCAACCAGCGGACCTCCAGATGTTGCAAAGCTACAACTCCCAGCATGCCCGGACATGTTAGGAGTTGTAGTTTTGCAACATCTGGAGGTCCGCAGGTTGAAGATCACTGTTGGGTGCAGATCTTATTTTTCTAGATTTTGCACCTTTAAAATTGGGTGCGTCTTATATGCCGGTGCGTCCTATAGGGCGAAAAATACGGTATATACTTATACTGAATTCTTTATTTACTGTACATGTTAAATGCCGTTTTTATTTTCTGGTTGATGCAGAACACAAGGTTTCTGCTCTTTATCAGCTGTTGTGTAATGTTTTACAGGCTGCGAGCAGGACGCCTGCCAGCTTTCCATTAAGGTCTGTTATTTTTCTAGGTGGATATTAGAGCAAACCATCCCAACACTTAGTGGGTGCTAAAAACACTAAGTCATACACTGCATGCTTAAAAGCACTATGACTATGTCCCTGTATTTAATCGTACATTTTACCTTTCATCCCATAAAATGATGACATTTAAACAAACAGCTCTTCTAATATGGAAAAATTCAGCGCACAGCCTTACGTACTCTGAAGCAGCCACTGCTGTTTATTTGTATAATGAGGTTTTGTGTTTTTGTGGCCAACATTGGTAAAAATTCACCTGGTACTTTGTTCTGCCGGGTCTTAAAGTTTTTGAATGTACTCATTTTCCATGCTGTGCCTTTCATAGGGTTTGCATGTAGCAGCAATTGCCCTGCTTTTTCTTTTCAAGTAAACATATTTATTGCATTGAGTGAAGGCTAACATATACAAAAGTGGTGTTTTTCACAGAGGGTGTTGAGCCTACATGCCATAGTTAGATTCTCTTTTGTCGATAAATTGATCAAAATTGCACAAAAATGCAGAAAAAGGAAAATAGAAACTAATGTCATTCGTTTGAATAGAGTTTTTAAGGGGCTTGTTCCATAACCTATTTCTATTTATGTTAGAGAGCCATGATCACCAGAGTTCAAACAAACTACTCCGAGATGTGGCAGGTTTCATATGGAGCTGAATGGAGTTTAGGCACAATAGGCAATCACATAAGGTGAGGATTTAATTCCCATAATGCTTGTGAAATACATTACATTATGGGAATTAAAACCTCACCTTGTGCGATTGCCTTTTGTGCATAAACTTAATTCAGTGCCACATTTTGGAAAAATTTGTTTGTATCTCTATTAGGGATTGACCGATATCGATAATCTGTGGAGGTTAGGGCCGATAGCCGATAATTTATACCGATATTCCGGTATAAGTTATCGGCTATTTATACCCCCTCTGACACCGCTGCAGATCATTGATTTAAAGCGGGCGCTTTAAATCAATGAACTGCAGCAGCTATTGCAGTGCTGTAGGCCACCCGCTTCTCTGCCCCTGCCTGTCCGAAGGTCCTCCTGAGTCCTATCAACACGTCCGCCCCCCCCACTGCCGCACCGCGCCGCACCCCCCACCGCACCGCCCTGGCCCCAATGCCTCCCCCATCCCGGTTTTATAATTACCTGTTCCCAGGGCCCGGGGTCCACTCTACATCTGACTCCGGTGGCATCCTCCTGAGCTGTCACTGTGTGCACTGACGGTGACGTTGCGTTGAGGACGTCGCTCGTCATTGCGCACAGCATAACGCAGGACGCAGCAGGAGCCAAAAGTAGCTTGGACCCCGGCCCCCGGAAACAGGTAATTATAAAACCGGTGATGGGGGAGGCAATGGGGCCGGGGCGGTGCAGTGGGGGGTGCGGTGGGTTGGTGGGGGGCGGTCGCGGTGCGGTGGGTGGTGCGGCACGGGGGGGGGGCATTATTGGATTATCGGCAAGGTAATTACCGATACCGATAACGCCGAAAATCGTGAATATCGGCCGATAATATTGGCCAAACCGATAATCGGTCGATCCCTAACCTCTATGTTTTGGACATGTGCAGCCGCAAAGGTAGATCCTTTGCTAATCTAATGCTATCTCTGGTGTTGTGCATGGACTGCACTACGCCATCTGGTAAGTACAGAGCTACCCTAAGGCTATGTTCACAAGGCAGAATTTCTGCACATAATTCTGCATGAATATTCTGCAGTAAATTCCTCAGAAATATATTGCCCATACACTTCAATGGAATTCCTGCTACAGAAATTCTGCTGTGTGAATAGGACAGCGGAATGTCATTAAAGTGTATTGGCTATAAATGCATGCAAAATTTCCATGCAGAATTCCATGCAGAAATTCTGGTGTGTGAACATAGCCTTAGTGTTTTCCTATGTATCTTAGAGTTTGTACACTATGGAGTGCTTCAGAAAGCCATGGCATACATAGGCAAGCTAGGTCCAGCAGATCAGAAGACACTCTTTGTTCACAGCTCTGAGTTCTGGCTCATAGAGGTTGGTCCCACACCCTCTTCTTTGTCGTCCTTTTCTCATTGTATCATTATTAGCCTGCCTGACAAAGGGGTTGATATGACCCAGAAACGTAGTGCATGATTAAATAGAATGCTAATGCTACACAGTTGTCTCTCTCAGTCCTTGGCAGTGCTCACACTACACATATACCACACAAGTACCTTTTCCTTTATTTATTGGGGTTGTCCTTATAAGACAACTTATTTCTAGCTTTTTTATTTTTCCAATATTCCAATATCATCTTTTTAGAAGAAAATAGTACAAGATAATTTACAATACCATGTTGTTTATTGCTATTTTGTGCTTACTCCAAAATCAATCTTTAAAGATAGGCATTGCTAGTTTTTGATTTCTTAATCCTTGAAAGAAGAAAAAAAAAAAAACATGAGGCTGATGCCAATTGCTCCATGACAGAGGAAAAACTCATTCCCAACCCCAATATGGCATCAGAATAAATCCCTGGGTTATCATTCTATCCATATAAATCTAGTATCCAAAACTTGCAGCGTTATATTTTTACAGAAAAACATGTGTATTGAGTAAGACATCACAACATCATGTGAGAGTTCCATTGTCTTACTGCTCTTACAGTAAAGAATATCTGTCTGTGATGATGGTGAAACCTTCTTTCCTCTATACGTAGAGGATGCCCCCATTGTCATGATTGTCGGCCTAGGTGTAAAAAGATCACTAGAAAGATCTATGTACTGTCCATTGATATATTTATATATTGTGATCAAATCACCCCTAAGACGTCTTTCCTGCAAAATAAATAACCCCAAGCTTTAATCTTGGTATCTAATCCTCCCATGTCATTAGTAATCTGGTCACCCTCCTCTGCATCATCTTTAGTTCAGCCATGTACTAGCACAAGATTCTGGAGCACTTTATACAAGATAGTCTAAAGATTACCAAAAGTATCAAACGTATCTCAGCCTGTTCCACTATGATAAATCTTTTATATTTTTAGAGCATCTATACTAAGCTTCCACTGTCTTAGAAATAGACAGTTATAGTAATTCTGGGCCTATAGAAGACGACTTATTGAACAACTAGTTGAAATGACCAGCAAGGTGTAATGTCTGACTTGGTTTATGTTCAGACACAGCTATTGGATTTAGATTGTGGCTGATCAGTTTGATGTTCCCTGGCTAGAGGATAGTTAAATCTCTTAGCCTTTCACCCAATGGCAGTGCGGGTGTGTCTATATATCTCTAGCTCAGTCTAAGTTCTGAGCTGGCGATTGATATGTTGTTACTATGATGTTTGTTTGTGCATACATACTTCTATGAAGTCTATTAGTGCAATGATGCTACTATGAGTCTGTGAAATATACTTCCTAGTCTGCTTTAGCATGCCCTTTTTATTGATCTTTGATATGATCTGGGTTTTTAGCCATGGTTAATTAGTCTGTTTAGTGGATTTTAGTCTGTGTTTCATTAGTAGGTTTTAGGATTGTATTTCCATTCTGCTGTTCACACTGTGAGTTTTCTTGTATCCTCTTTCTGAGTTTTTGTAACAAGACATCCCTGTGACCTTTTAATGGGACTCTGGGGAATTAAGTTTTAGTACAAGATATCTCCATGCTCCATGGTGGACTCTGGGAGATGGAGTTCTAGTAACAAGACATTCCCGTGTTTTCTGGAGGTTTTCTGGGGGATTGAGATGTTATTCCTGTTTGTTCCTGAAGTCTATGCTGACTCATCCGTTTTCCCAGTCTTGTGTTCTTCACCTAATCTGTTTGTTAGTTATCTGTGTCCAGTGTTCTATATTTATATTCTGTTTGGTTGATCTGATCTTTGTCCTTTGTACTTGTATCTGTTTGTGAACAGTGTCCTATGTTTTTGATCAGTTTGCCTGTTTATATTCTACCCTGTTATTATTTGTATCTTGTCTGGTATATCTTGTTGTCTGGTAGTTTTCAGTTTCTGTTTCTGGATGGGCAAGTTGGCAGGGAGAGTGTTTTTAGGGTCAGTTTAGGGCTCACTTTCCCTGTCCCCCCCAGTCGGTCATGACACAAGGATATGCTGTGAAGGAATAAAAGGCACTGAAATATTATAACAATGTCAAGAAAGTTGATCATTATAGCAGAATTTACTATAGTAAAATGTAATTGAGTATAGTTCTATGCAAGGCTTTCAATACCATCAGCAGTGTTTTGACTCATCTGTACTGTGCGCAGTATTGTGGGTGTTTTATGTCATATGATTTTGCTGAAGAAGCAGATTTTTTATATGAAGCCCTATTGCACACTGTCAGCTGTGAACATTAAATGCATCTTCTGCTGCACTATTCAAGATGGGACATTTAGGTTCACTACAGTAAATCAGTTTTTAAGTTCATGAATGATTCAGGATCTGTCCTCAATGTTAGAAAAGTTGCATTGAAGCAAAACTCTTGGAGGTAGAGGAAAGATGTGCATAAAGGAAACATGATCATGTCTAAAAATCAAGCATGAAGCAACATAGAAACTTAAAATGTGTTGGTAGATAAGTGCAATTTGGCCCTTCTAGTCTGCCCAATATCATACTTGTCCCTATCTTATATGAAGGATAGCCTTATTGTTACGCCGAGCGCTCCGGGTCCCCGCTCCTCCCCGGAGCGCTCGCTACACTCTCGCCACTGCAGCGCTCCGGTCAGATCCACTGACCCGGTGCGCTGCGATACCGCCTCCAGCCGGGATGCGATTCGCGATGCGGGTGGCGCCCGCTCGCGATGCGCACCCCGGCTCCCGTACCTGACTCGCTCTCCGTCGGTCCTGTCCCGGCGCGCGCGGCCCCGCTCCCTAGGGCGCGCGCGCGCCGGGTCTCTGCGATTTAAAGGGCCACTTCGCCGCTGATTGGCGCAAGTGGTTCTAATTAGTGTGTTCACCTGTGCACTCCCTATGTATACCTCACTTCCCCTGCACTCCCTCGCCGGATCTTGTTGCCATTGTGCCAGTGAAAGCGTTCCTTGTGTGTTCCTAGCCTGTGTTCCAGACCTCCTGCCGTTGCCCCTGACTACGATCCTTGCTGCCTGCCCCGACCTTCTGCTACGTCCGACCTTGCTTCTGTCTACTCCCTTGTACCGCGCCTATCTTCAGCAGTCAGAGAGGTTGAGCCGTTGCTAGTGGATACGACCTGGTCACTACCGCCGCAGCAAGACCATCCCGCTTTGCGGCGGGCTCTGGTGAACACCAGTAGTGACTTAGAACCGGTCCACTAGCACGGTCCACGCCAATCCCTCTCTGGCACAGAGGATCCACCTCCTGCCAGCCGGCATCGTGACAGTAGATCCGGCCATGGATCCCGCTGAAGTTCCTCTGCCAGTTGTCGCCGACCTCACCACGGTGGTCGCCCAGCAGTCACAACAGATAGCGCAACAAGGCCACCAGCTGTCTCAACTGACCGTGATGCTACAGCAGCTACTACCACAGCTTCAGCAATCATCTCCTCCGCCAGCTCCTGCACCTCCTCCGCAGCGAGTGGCCGCTTCAGGCCTACGACTATCCTTGCCGGATAAATTTGATGGGGACTCTAAATTTTGCCGTGGCTTTCTTTCTCAATGTTCCCTGCACTTGGAGATGATGTCGGACCAGTTTCCTACTGAAAGGTCTAAGGTGGCTTTCGTAGTCAGCCTTCTGTCTGGAAAAGCTCTGTCATGGGCCACACCGCTCTGGGACCGCAATGACCCCGTCACTGCCTCTGTACACTCCTTCTTCTCGGAAATTCGAAGTGTCTTTGAGGAACCTGCCCGAGCCTCTTCTGCTGAGACTGCCCTGTTGAACCTGGTCCAGGGTAATTCTTCCGTTGGCGAGTACGCCGTACAATTCCGTACTCTTGCTTCAGAACTATCCTGGAATAATGAGGCCCTCTGCGCGACCTTTAAAAAAGGCCTATCCAGCCACATTAAAGATGTTCTGGCCGCACGAGAAATCCCTGCTAACCTACATGAACTCATTCATCTAGCCACTCGCATTGACATGCGTTTTTCCGAAAGGCGTCAGAAGCTCCGCCAGGATATGGACTTTGTTCGCACGAGGCGTTTTTTCTCCCCGGCTCCTCTCTCCTCTGGTCCCCTGCAATCCGTTCCTGTGCCTCCCGCCGTGGAGGCTATGCAGGTCGACCGGTCTCGCCTGACACCTCAAGAGAGGACACGACGCCGCATGGAGAATCTCTGCCTGTACTGTGCCGGTACCGAACACTTCCTGAAGGATTGTCCTATCCGTCCTCCCCGCCTGGGAAGACGTACGCTGACTCCGCACAAAGGTGAGACAGTCCTTGATGTCAACTCTGCTTCTCCACGTCTTACTGTGCCTGTGCGGATATCTGCCTCTACCTTCTCCTTCTCTACTATGGCCTTCTTGGATTCCGGATCTGCAGGAAATTTTATTTTGGCCTCTCTCATCAACAGGTTCAACATCCCGGTGACCAGTCTCGCCAGACCCCTCTACATCAATTGTGTTAACAATGAAAGATTGGACTGTACCATACGTTTCCGCACGGAGCCCCTCCTAATGTGCATCGGACCTCATCACGAGAAAATTGAGTTTTTGGTCCTCCCCAATTGCACTTCCGAAATTCTCCTTGGACTACCCTGGCTTCAACACCATTCCCCAACCCTGGATTGGTCCACTGGGGAGATCAAGAGTTGGGGTCCCTCTTGTTTCAAGGACTGCCTTAAACCGGTTCCCAGTACTCCTTGCCGTGACCCTGTGGTTCCCCCTGTAACCAGTCTCCCTAAGGCCTATATGGACTTTGCGGATGTTTTTTGCAAAAAACAAGCTGAGACTCTACCTCCTCACAGGCCTTATGACTGTCCTATTGACCTCCTCCCGGGCACTACTCCACCCCGGGGCAGAATTTATCCTCTCTCTGCCCCAGAGACTCTTGCTATGTCTGAGTACATCCAGGAAAATTTAAAAAAGGGCTTTATCCGCAAATCCTCCTCTCCTGCCGGAGCCGGATTTTTCTTTGTGTCCAAAAAAGATGGCTCCCTACGTCCTTGCATTGACTACCGCGGTCTTAATAAAATCACGGTAAAGAACCGCTACCCTCTACCTCTCATCTCTGAACTCTTTGATCGCCTCCAAGGTGCCCACATCTTTACCAAACTGGACTTAAGAGGTGCTTATAATCTCATCCGCATCAGAGAGGGGGATGAATGGAAAACGGCATTTAACACTAGAGATGGACACTTTGAGTATCTGGTCATGCCCTTTGGCCTGTGCAACGCCCCTGCCGTCTTCCAAGACTTTGTTAATGAAATTTTTCGTGATCTCTTATATTCCTGTGTTGTTGTGTATCTGGACGATATCCTGATTTTTTCCGCCAACCTAGAAGAACACCGCCAGCATGTCCGCATGGTTCTTCAGAGACTTCGTGACAATCAACTTTATGCCAAAATGGAGAAATGTCTGTTTGAATGTCAATCTCTTCCTTTCCTAGGATACTTGGTCTCTGGCCAGGGACTACAAATGGATCCAGACAAACTTAGATTGGCCACGCCCCTCCGGACTCCGTGCTATCCAACGTTTTTTGGGGTTCGCCAATTATTACAGACAATTTATTCCACATTTTTCCACCATTGTGGCTCCTATCGTGGCTTTAACCAAAAAGAATGCCAATCCTAAGTCATGGCCTCCTCAAGCGGAAGACGCCTTTAAACAGCTCAAGTCTGCCTTTTCTTCAGCTCCCGTGCTCTCCAGACCTGACCCATCTAAACCCTTCCTATTGGAGGTTGATGCCTCCTCAGTAGGAGCTGGAGCGGTCCTTCTACAAAAAAATTCTTCCGGGCATGCTGTTACTTGTGGTTTTTTTTCTAGGACCTTCTCTCCGGCGGAGAGGAACTACTCCATCGGGGATCGAGAGCTACTAGCCATTAAATTAGCACTTGAGGAATGGAGGCATCTGCTGGAGGGATCAAGATTTCCAGTTATTATTTACACCGATCACAAGAACCTCTCCTATCTCCAGTCTGCCCAACGGCTGAATCCTCGCCAGGCCAGGTGGTCTCTGTTCTTTGCCCGATTTAATTTTGAAATTCACTTTCGGCCTGCCGATAAGAACATTAGGGCCGATGCTCTCTCTCGTTCCTCGGATGCCTCGGAAGTAGAGCTCTCTCCGCAACACATCATTCCTCCTGACTGCCTGATCTCCACTTCTCCAGCCTCCATCAGGCAAACTCCTCCAGGGAAGACCTTCGTCTCTCCACGCCAACGCCTCGGAATCCTCAAATGGGGTCACTCCTCCCATCTCGCAGGTCATGCGGGCATCAAGAAATCCGTGCAACTCATCTCTCGTTTCTATTGGTGGCCGACTCTGGAGACGGATGTTGTGGATTTTGTGCGAGCCTGCACTGTCTGTGCCCGGGATAAGACTCCTCGCCAGAAGCCCGCTGGTCTTCTTCATCCTCTGCCTGTCCCCGAACAGCCTTGGTCTCTGATTGGTATGGACTTTATTACAGACTTACCCCCATCCCGTGGCAACACTGTTGTTTGGGTGGTCGTTGATCGATTCTCCAAGATGGCACATTTCATCCCTCTTCCTGGTCTTCCTTCAGCGCCTCAGTTGGCAAAACAATTTTTTGTACACATTTTTCGTCTTCACGGGTTGCCCACGCAGATCGTCTCGGATAGAGGCGTCCAATTCGTGTCAAAATTCTGGAGGGCTCTCTGTAAACAACTCAAGATTAAATTAAACTTTTCTTCTGCCTATCATCCTCAATCCAATGGGCAAGTAGAAAGAATTAACCAGGTCCTGGGTGATTATTTACGGCATTTTGTTTCCTCCCGCCAGGATGACTGGGCAGATCTTCTACCATGGGCCGAATTCTCGTATAACTTCAGAGTCTCTGAATCTTCCTCCAAATCCCCATTTTTCGTGGTGTACGGCCGTCACCCTCTTCCCCCCCTCCCTACTCCCTTGCCCTCTGGTTTGCCCGCTGTGGATGAAATATCTCGTGATCTTTCCACCATATGGAAAGAGACCCAAAATTCTCTCTTACAGGCTTCATCACGCATGAAGAAGTTTGCTGATAAGAAAAGAAGAGCTCCCCCCATTTTTTCTCCAGGAGACAAGGTATGGCTCTCCGCTAAATATGTCCGCTTCCATGTCCCTAGCTACAAATTGGGACCACGCTATCTTGGTCCTTTCAAAATTTTGTGCCAGATTAATCCTGTCTCTTACAAACTTCTTCTTCCTCCTTCTCTTCGTATTCCTAATGCCTTTCACGTTTCTCTTCCTAAACCACTCATCATCAACCGTTTCTCTCCCAAACTTGTTTCTCCCACTCCTGTTTCCGGCTCCTCGGACATCTTCTCCGTAAAGGAGATACTGGCCTCCAAGAAGGTCAGAGGGAAAACTTTTTTTTTGGTCGATTGGGAGGGTTGTGGTCCTGAAGAGAGATCCTGGGAACCTGAGGACAATATCCTAGACAAAAGTCTGCTCCTCAGGTTCTCAGGCTCTAAGAAGAGGGGGAGACCCAAGGGGGGGGGTACTGTTACGCCGAGCGCTCCGGGTCCCCGCTCCTCCCCGGAGCGCTCGCTACACTCTCGCTACTGCAGCGCTCCGGTCAGATCCACTGACCCGGTGCGCTGCGATACCGCCTCCAGCCGGGATGCGATTCGCGATGCGGGTGGCGCCCGCTCGCGATGCGCACCCCGGCTCCCGTACCTGACTCGCTCTCCGTCGGTCCTGTCCCGGCGTGCGCGGCCCCGCTCCCTAGGGCGCGCGCGCGCCGGGTCTCTGCGATTTAAAGGGCCACTTCGCCGCTGATTGGCGCAAGTGGTTCTAATTAGTGTGTTCACCTGTGCACTCCCTATGTATACCTCACTTCCCCTGCACTCCCTCGCCGGATCTTGTTGCCATTGTGCCAGTGAAAGCGTTCCTTGTGTGTTCCTAGCCTGTGTTCCAGACCTCCTGCCGTTGCCCCTGACTACGATCCTTGCTGCCTGCCCCGACCTTCTGCTACGTCCGACCTTGCTTCTGTCTACTCCCTTGTACCGCGCCTATCTTCAGCAGTCAGAGAGGTTGAGCCGTTGCTAGTGGATACGACCTGGTCACTACCGCCGCAGCAAGACCATCCCGCTTTGCGGCGGGCTCTGGTGAACACCAGTAGTGACTTAGAACCGGTCCACTAGCACGGTCCACGCCAATCCCTCTCTGGCACAGAGGATCCACCTCCTGCCAGCCGGCATCGTGACACTTATGCTTATCTGATGCATGCTTAAACTCCTTCACTGTATTTGCAGCGACCACTTCTGCAAGAAGCTATTCCATGCAACCACTACTCTCTCAGTAAAGTAATCCTTCCTGATATTACTGCATAAAACATTGCCCCTCTAATTTAAAACTATGTCCTCTTGTGGTAGTTTTTCTTCTTTTAAATATATTTTCCTTTATCGTGTTGATTCCCTTTATGTATTTAAAAGTTTCTAGAAAAAGTTTCTAGCAAGTTATTTCATAAAATCAAGTGTTTGTGATTAGTATGTAAGAATTATTAAAAGCATGATGGATAAATGTATATTAATAACTGTATTCATTATATGATTTAGGGTTGGGGAAAATATTTAAAGGTACACCGATAATAAGATGACCCATGGTGTTCTGCTGCAGAGAAGCACAACACTCAGCCATAATATGCTGAAGAATCCACAAGAATTACATCTTTCTGCAGTGCCACCACAGGATAAATTAATTATTACACTATTAAAAAAATAAAATTGTCTTCTTTGTATATCATGGACAAGCCAAGCCCTCCATAGTGGAAAACACTCTGCTTTCTTCAGGGCTGGTGCAAGGATTTTTGCCACCCTAGGCAAAAGCTAATTTTGTCACCCCCTTGCCTCAGCCCATTGGCCCGCCCTTTGACCCGCCCCACCTTACCACTCGGGCAACACACTGTAAGAAGCCCCCTCCACATGTAATTAGCTTACTACTGGGGTGACACAGTAACAAACCTTCTCCTCAGGCTGCTGGCTGAGCATATGGCTTGGATTCTGGTTGTTTAACTTTTTTGAAGCAGGCAGAGCGGCACCCCCATTAAGAGGGTACCCTAGGCGGCTACCTATTTTGCCTATAGGCAGAGCTGGCCCTGGCTCTCTCCTCTGACTAATATATGACGATCCAGAGCATGAGTCCCCCCTTTTTACCTCAGAATAGGGCAGTTGATAATGGACTTTTTCTACACTAATGACACCTTTTAAACAAAAATCTTTTGATGAGTACAGCACCAGATATGCTGGAAATAGTTTTTTTCTTTTTTTTTTAGATGTACAAACTTGAGCAAAGGAAGGAAACAGTATAAAAGCCATGTTCACTAAGACTAACAGAGAGGACTGAAATAGTGGCGATCTATTAGATGAGTAATTAATCTTTTATTATGTAATATCTTTTTTACATTTAGAAGAGGTTTTTGAAGTTCTTGGAAAACCTCTTAAAGTGTTAGTAATCTCTGACAACATTGTTGTCAAGAATAAACTGGCTACTGTGCTCTCTAATATACCATATCCCCTTCTATGTTGAATTAAGATTTCTATGATCTAGGGCAGAATAGGATTTGTCAGTGACTTAATAGGTGTCTTTCTGGGTCTTGATGAGTCCCGTAGTCCTATGCCAGTTACGGTTGTGGTCAGATTGAGACAAGTGCTTTCACAGGGCTGTATTCAATGTGATAATTCTTTCATAGAAATGGAGACACAGTCTCTTCAAAACACAACCAACAATATGAATAAATTAGGAATTACCCTTTCTGACATAGAGGGTTGGGGTCCCTAAAGCTTAAGACTTTGTTTTAGCCTGTACTGTAGCCCCCACATCTTTTTTCCCTGAGTGAAATGATGCAACTAGTTAGCTCTCATCAAAGAAGTCCTTGCTCACTTTGTGCTGTAATGGTTTCTGCCGGGTGCAATGTCTTTGAAGAAATGTGACTAGGCAGATACTTGAATGCTAGGCCAGGTCTGAAGCCCTTGAGGGTCCTTAGGTAAGCTATGTCCCTGAATACACACCCATGTATGTTAAATATGCACTCCTCCATCATAGTAAGTATAGCATACCAAATACAACCTTGTTATAATCACATCCCTGCCCCTCTGACAGTTCACTCTACAAAGAGGGGTCTACAAATCCCTATAACTTACAAAAGGAGGAAGAGGGCGATTGACATGTTATAAAAAGGTATGTGAATTTTTTCTTATCCCAAATAACCTCTATGGGGGAGATGGAAAAGTTGCTGAGTAGCCCATAACAACCAATCAGGTCACTTTGCAGAGTCCTTTTCTGAAATGAAAGAAGGGATTTGATTGGTTGCTATGGGCGACTCAGCAACTTTTCTTCTGGACAGGTTTTGATAAATCACCCTGATAACTTTCTGCTAAAATATCTTCATTTTGGTATGTATTTCTTTTCTTTTAGAAATAGAAAAGCCAACCTACAAACCAGAAAAGAAAAATACCTTGTAAAATAAGAGGCACAGCATGGTATCACGTGCAAAAGGGAACATATATATAGTTATACATTTCAGTGAGCAAAAGAAGTCAGTCAGCATTAGCGCATGATAGGATAAAGAAAAATATATTGTTAAAAACTCTCCTTTTTAGAGCACAACTAATGATTAAAATACAGGCTTCAAAAAAAGAATATACAGTTGTTATAGTTGAAAAAGAGCAATTCCCAAAGCTTTCAATTTCACCTTAATCAGCAACTCAGAGCTTTACTCCAAAGATAAATAGCACATGGGAAATATGGAAATATGGAATACAAGATAAACAAGATAAAAATATTCCTACAGTTTAATGTACAAATGTAGAAAACCCTGTTACAAAGAGAATCCATCAGCAATTGGTGAAACTCCAATGGAGACAGTCCACAAGGCTGTTATGGGCCTGTGAGATGAAAGGCATGAGCCTGAGAGGTCCTTCAGCCCATGGTGCCAGCAACAGTTCCAATTGCATCAGTAGTAGGGATCGACCGATTATTTCGGATATTATCGGCCGATATTTGCGATCTTGGACGTTATCGGTATCAGCAATTACCTTTTTGCTAGGCAGAGGATAGGCGGGGGGGGGGGGGGGGGGGGGCGGGGCAGTGGCGGTGGTAGGACCCAGGACAGGCAGGGGGAGAGAAGCGGGTGGGGGCGGCAGTCTCTGGCACCGCAAAAGCCGCTGCAGTTCATTGATTTAAAGCGCCCGCTTTAAATCAATGATCTGATGCTGCGTTGCCGGGGATGGGGGGGGTGAAGAAATAGCCGATAACTTATACCAGAATATCGATATAAGTTAGTGGATATCGGCCTTAACCGCCACAGATTATCGGTATCGGCCCTAAAAAAAATCGATATCGGTTGATCCCTAATCAGTAGTACATTGTACAATAGTATACAAATGTCATATTTTCAATTTATTGTTTTTTATTGCTTTCACAAAAGAACATAAAAATGGTTTATTTTTGCAAAAAATTTAATGAAAAGGTGTCCATACCACAACATATGATGCTGCTACTGCCATGGGAGTGAAAGCCCACAGACCTCAAAGACAAACACTTTACTTATAAATAATAAATAAAGACAGAGACACTTCATTTTGGGAACATTTTGGCCACTGTATTTTATTAAGGGTAACCAGGAATGTTATCCAATTTCATTTTAATAAATAAAAATGAAATATCACCAATAAGTAATAAATATTGAATCAATCTCCAAAAACTATTTCCATCATAAACTGTTCACCCAGTACTATTTGGATGACCTCCCTTTTCTCCCTGTTGTAGTTTGTTACAGAGAGGCATGAAGGAGTTATTTTTGGTCTTCACCCACACAAGTAACAGTTCTGCACTTTTTGGTACATGTTAGGCCACTTGAGTCAGCATCATAAAAGCCTTAGATTCCTGCCCCTTAGTTGAGTAGTCGAGTTGAGAATAGAGAGGACTTCAAGCTGCACTTCTACCTGAGCCAAGAATCACTGTCAGGATACCAGAAAGTGGTAGCACAGGAGAAAAGTTTCATGGACCCTTTTGAAAACAGACTGAACATCTGGATTGGTCCTTCACCTGGGAAAGGGATTCTCACCCGGATGCACAAAGCAGATGTGTCTCAGCTGTGCCAAGTAAGTTGGTGTGAGATCCCTATGTAGTTTACCACAGAACACTCTGGGAAGTTCCAGTACAGTAAACTATACAAATCAACCTTGAGCTAGAGAACCCCAAAATCAATAATCAAGTCAGAAGTACAAGGAACAAGCCAGGCTATATCTAAAAGCC
This sequence comes from Hyla sarda, assembly GCF_029499605.1. NCBI lineage: Eukaryota > Metazoa > Chordata > Amphibia > Anura > Hylidae > Hyla > Hyla sarda. The sequence continues at coordinate 223,170,408 of NC_079194.1, read as the reverse complement.
CACATTTGCTTTGTTAAAGTCATATGCATATGCTTTATCTCTTGCAATGATATTTGATACTACAGTAAAATCTCCCTTCGCGGGCACCTCCCAATAGCAGACAGTTTTTTTATTCCGTGTCAGAGTCCCATAAGACTTAATGTATTTGCACCCACCGAATAGGGGACACTCCCAATAGTGGACGCGGACACGCCCAATAAGGGATAAAACACTCCCAATAGGGGACAAAACACACCCAATAAGGGACAAAAACACTCCCAATAAGGGACAACCAGGCTTGTGTGCCGGCCCTACCTTGTACACAGGGCCGCCGTCAGGGGGTACAACCAATGCCCTAGGCACCAAGGGACCTGGGCTCCCAGGGGGCATTGGCCCCCACTGCACCCCGCCCCTGCAGCAGCCCCAGCACAGAAGCAGACAATTGCTGTTTAAACAGTGGTTCCTTCCCTCCTCCTGTCCTAGTCACCTTCCCTCTGATCCCGTTGTGCCACTTTATTCCCACCTCTGTCAAATCCCCACCCTTTATCACCCCCTGTGCCACATAATTTCCCCTTGTTCCCCCCTGTCATTTCATTCCCTTTTAATTACCCTCTGTGCACATTTATCAACCCCTCTTTAACACCCCATGTGCCATTTATTCCCCCTGTGCCATTTCTTTCCCCCTTTATCCCACCTGTGCTATTTCATCTCTTCCTGTGTCATTTAATTTCCCCTTTATCCCCCAGTTCTACTCTTTCCCCCTGTGCCAAATCACCCCCCCCCTTACCCCTTGTGCCACATCCTTTTTCCCCTGTTGTTCTTTTTACCTGGCCAGCAGGTTTAGGTGCAGGGGTCTCAGCAGGTTTGATGTTTTCCTGACATCCTTTGCGCTGAACTGACTGAAAGCAGCAGCGGTAGCTGCGGGCACTGACAAGTGACATCAGGAGCGTCACTCATCACTGCTGGCAGCTGTCGCTGCTCACAGGCTCTGAGTGAGTGCAGCACAGAGGACATCAGGAAAACATCAAACCTGCAAAGAACCACTGCACCTGAGCCTGCTGGCCAGGTAAGAAGAACAACAGGGGGAGGAGGGAAGAGGAAAAGTGATGTGGCACAAATGGTAAGGGGGAGGATTTGGCACAGGGCACAGGGGGAACAGAAGGGGGAATGAAATGGCAAGAGGGTAAAGGGGGAATTAAATGGCACAGGGGGTGGTAAAAAGGGGGTAATAAATTTGCAGAGGGTAATAGAGGGGGAATGAAATGTCACTGGGGGATCAAGGGGAAATGATGTGGCACAGGGGCTAAGGGGGATGATTTGGCACAGGGGGAATAAAGTGGTACAGTGGGTTCAAGGGGGTGATGAATGAAGTGGCATTGGAGGGATCAAATGGGGGAATAAAATGGCACAGGGGGGAATGAAATGATACAGGGGGTGATGAGGGGTGAATAAACGGTACTGGGAGATTCTAATGTAATATTGTGTAGGTAATTACGCTCTGGAGTGATTACAATACAGTATTCGGTCATTTAGAAAGATTGTTGACCCTTTATAACAATAGGGGACATCTCTCAATAGAGGACAGGTTTTTTTTTCCATTTGAGTATCCGCTATTGGGAGATTCTACTGTATATATGTAAGGTTTTATTAATACCTATGCATGTACATATAGTTCTCCACTAAACTGATATGAGAAACATATAACTCTTCAAGAGCCTTGTTCAATAATTATTGAAGTTCTCTCATTGGTTAGTTTAAGATTTTATAAGACTATGATTAAGAGTATTCCTTTTTTTTTTTTTTAGAAATTTGTCAGTCTCTGGACCTAAGGATTTCTATCTGCACACATTTTAATTTTCCTGAAATACAACATATGGCATTTAAGGATCTATGCAAGGACTTGTCTTCTTTGTTCTCCTATACCTAAAAGGGACTATAAAATGCCTAAACCAGACTACTGAGTTTGCAGTACTAGGACACAATAAGTGCATTGCTAAGCAAAGTACCTATAGTGTCACACACGATCTCCTCTGCAAGTAAGTGGGTTCCTCCTTCAAGGAAGTGGATATCTCCTTCAAGCCATTAGTTGGAGCTTTTTAAGAACTGTCTTATATGTATGCAAGTTGCTCTAAGTAAAACCTATTGCACTTCTCCTCGTCTCAATGGCCCTCATTTACTAAGAAAATCGGGTTGTAAGTCTATGTTGCTTTCTTACCCGACTGCTTTTTTCCCCTGGTATTTATTATTATGTCACATCCTGTTTGTCGCACGTGCGTTTTGTAGGTTTTGGTTTCCAACTCCTCTGAGCTGTCGGGAAAAAATCCACAACAATTCAACAAATTCGGGTTGGAAACCTTAATAAATATGTGGGAAAGCTCAGAAATGTCAGGTTACGCCCCTTTTTCGGGTTTGGGAGAATCCACATCGGGTCCGTCGGGAAAAAATGTCGCATAGTGTCGCAGACTGGCGCACGATGAGGTCGGGTTTAGAATAGTAAATGAGGGCCAATGTGTTTGGTGTGCTGTACCTATACCACCAGAGCACCCAGGGGATCCCACTACCATCAACTGCAAGCCCTCTATTGACAAAAAGCTGGTTGGGCTTAGGGAACATTTACATGGGACTGCTTTACCACTCTCACCACCAGTGATAGCACCTCTATGACATCTCGTTTGGAAAACTACAAGTCCCAGCAGACACCCCTTGATCGCCACAATTGAATGTCCTATCTAATAGATAAGGGTCGTAAATGGGGGACAATTCCTTTTAATTTATATTTCTTGTTTGTGTAATCCGTCTGCCACTGCAGAAAACTCACTATAACCAATATTTTAGTCTCTTAGCTATTGTGCCATTACGATCTAGCAGGGAACAATCTAGATAAAATATAGAATTAAATATTGGAAAGAGCTCTATAAAATCTGAACTATATTAGTTTAGCAGAGACAAGCCATAATCAGGATTCCACATTATGTAGAAATATATTTTTGGTTGAAGTCGATATTAAAGCTTTTAAAATCTAAGACAAATGACTCATTTTGCTCAAGCGGTAATTGGAATGCATAAAAGTCTACATTATTTAGTTAGTAAATGCGCTTTTAGAAGCTGACCTGCAGGATGCATTAAAAATAATATACATCTAAAGTGTAGGGTTAAATGTGGGTGATAAAGCAGTACTAAACACAAAAACAGCCTTCTGCCGGCTGCATAATTTGCGCACCTTTTAATGTAATAAATTCTTAGGTTGAGCCCAAGCTGCAGACTTTCATTGCAGATTTCTCTAAGAGGGTTAAGCATTTTGTTTATATCACTTTAAAGGGGTACTCCGGTGCTTAGACATCTTATCCCCTATCCAAAGGATAGGGGATAAGATGCCTGATCGCGGGAGTCCCGCCGCTGGGGACCCCCTTGAGAGCTGTCACGCCCCCTCCCGTAGGCTTGCATTGAGGGGCGGAGCGTGATGTCACACGGGGGAGGAGGCGTGACGTCACACGCCGCCGGCCCTGTGGTTGCCGGTAATCAGACCTGGAGCGAACACGCTCTGGGGAATGATTACAAACGGGGTGCCGCGTGCAAGATCACGGGGGGTCCCCAGCGGCGGGACTCCCGCGATCAGGCATCTTATCCCCTATCCTTTGAATAGGGGATAAGATGTCTAAGCACCCGAGTACCCCTTTAAGAGACTAAGTGATTGCCTAAAGGCCTTCCAGCTTATTAGGAAATTGTTCATTACTTTATTGTTAATGGCAATTATATGCCATGTAAATATAATATGCGTGTACCTGCTATATTGCATACTTGTGAAGCTATGTTACATAATGTGAGTATGTATGTGTTCGTTTATTGTTTCTGTATTTGGTGGTGTCAAAGTAGCTGAAAGGAGAAATAATTCATTTTTTGGCTTGGAGCAACCATTGTGCCATTGGTGTCTTGCGCCACAATTTTATACGAAGATACTGCCATATCGGGTCAATGCATGGGGCGACGGAAGCAAGCTTTGAAATCGGCCTCCATTCTCAAAAATCCATTTAATGAATGGTCCCCAGATAGGGGACATATCAGATATTAAACTAATAAGAACAGACACTACACTTGATCTTAGCCAATTTTGAAGGGTGTGCCTTTGTTTTGGTTCCAATAGGCCAAGTTTAGTAGGGCTTGGGAGGCCATATCATACCTACATCCTGCTAATCCCTGCCTACTTGGTAAGTGCAGTGCTTTTGTGAAAAAATCTGCAACTTCTGGATGCCAAAATACCTGTGTACTTAGTTGATCAATTTCCCTTCTATTTTACCCTCATGGTGAATTCTGTAAAACACTAAAAACACACACAAAAAATGACATGATTGTTTTTTCTTCCATTCCAAAAAAACAACATATACCGTATGTACATAAATGATTTATATGCACCCTAAACTGGTTCTGTTGAAAAATGACTTGCCTTATTAGAAGTAAGGGGATGTCTGGCAACATTGCAAAAATAATAAAATGGAATAAAAAAAAAAAAATAATAATAATAAAAAAAAATAAAAAAAAAAAAAAAAATATATATATATATATATATATATACATACAGGAGGATACAGCAGCACACTGCTAGCACAAAGATACAGATGAAACATGAAATGCTATATTGCTACAATGCAAAAAATGAAAAAATGGAGGTACTTTGCTCACCATTTGGCCAAATAGTTTGGACCATCCCGCCATGATAATTGGGACGGACCCTACATTGTGAATGTGCCTCTGTGCAGTCAGTTACCAGGCTAGAACCTTGTAAGATGGGTGGGGTGCAGGAGCCAACATGGAGGTAGCAACTCCCATATATGTATAACACAAACAAGGATAAGTTGGCCAGCACATACTAATACCTAACTACTGCATGGACCCGGCATACAGGTGCACGCTGCTAGGCTAAATCTACATAAACAGGAGAATTTAAACAAACAACGTGGTCTCAAATGGCTGGAGGTGCTCAACCCCAAATGTGGTTGTGCATTTATACTGGGGGAGCAGATCCTGCCCTTGTAGTCCGTTGCTAGGGGCGATCCGCAGCATAAAAATGCATACAATGGAGGATGCCTGCAGCGGACTACAAGTGCCATATTCCCATATTCCTGTATTGTATTATACAAACAGGAGAATACAGAAGCACACTGCTAGCACAAAGATACAAGCCTGGTAACTGACTGCACCGAGGCACATTCACAGTGTAGGGTCCATCCCAATGAGGTCACCTTATCGTGGTGGGATGGTCCAAACTATTTGGCCAAACGGTGAGCAAAGTACCTCAATTTTTTCATTTTTTGCATTGTAGCAATATAGCACTTCATGTTTCATCTGTATTTTTGTGCTAGCAGTGTGCTGCTGTATCCTCCTGTTTGTGTATATTGAGCCTAGCAGCGTGCACCTGTATGCCAGGTTCATGCAGTAGTTTGGTTTCAGTATGTGCTGGCCAACTTATCCTTATATATATATATATATATATATATATATATATATATATATATATATATATATATATACATATAAACATTGTCGAGGTCTAGTCCTGAAGAGGTTTTGACATGGAGCTAAGTTATTGAGTGGAACTGAGTTATTGATTAGAACTCCCAAGGCAGCAGTGACTCTAATATTAAAAGATAATTCTGGATACAATTTCTAGAATTTTTATGTAAACTAGCCTGATTCTTTAAAATGTACAAATAACGCACACACTTACCTGCCCCAATCCCTTGCAGCTGTGTCTGGTCGTCTGATCATCAGCAAAGTCTGCAAGAGATGGTATGAAGCTTTGCATAAGTGTGCGCCTGATTAATTCTTACATCATCTATTATAATGTGGGTGTATTGAAGACAAAAAGCAGGGACCAAATACTAAATATCCCTTTTGGTGGCTTGTCTTCTTCTTTGCTGTGACAGGGGCAGCGGCAAATTAATGGCTGTGACACACCATAGCTGATGGACTATGGTGCATCCTGCAAAGCAAACATAGTCCATCAGCTTGGTGGTATTGCCAGTGAGGTTACATAACTTTGGGCTTCAGACAGAGAATGGAAAAATTGAAATGGAGCCATTATCATGGAATAACTTCAATATGGCTGGATAGAATAGTGCAAATCCTTTCTGTCCTTCTGTCTGTGCAAGAGATGAGAATTAGAGAGGTCGCGAATTGTTCGCCGGCGAACAGTTCCCGGCGAATTTAGCATGTTCGCGTTCGCATCGCCGGGCGAACATATGTGAAGTTCGATTCTCCCCCTATACTTTAACATTGCAGTAAACTTTGACCCTGTGAGTCAGAGTCAGCAGACACATTACAGCCAATCAGCATCAGTCCCTCCCTTCCAGGCCCTCCTACCTCTTGCACGGACGCCATTTTAGCCTCATTCAGCATGCTGCAGGCTTAGGAAGTGGAGGGACAGAGAAGCTGCTCCTGCTGTATAGGGAAAGTTATTCAGGGTCCAGTTTACTTCTAAAGCACTAGTGTAACATCTGCTTAAAGGACAGCACCCAAAAAAGCCTTTTTTAGGGCTGAAAGATATCATTCCTGGTTGGGAGGGAACCGCTGGTTAAAAGGGGTACTCCAGAATCAAACTTAAGTTCCTTCAAGCAACTGACTACTACAGTATTCAAAGGGCTGAAATATATCAGTCCGTGTGTTTTGCAACAGCTGGAGGCACCCTGGTTGGGGACCACTGCTTAAAAGGGGAACTCCGCTGGCAAGCTTTTTTGCTCATTGTCATACTATTGCAAATCATATTAGGCGTGACAGTTGTGCAAATAAAAAAAAAAAAACCTTTTCTGGCTGTTAAATAAAATCAGTTGTCACTGTCAGTTCACGTCACAGTTGCCATTTTTTTTTGCCTGCAGGGCAAATTGTGTCACCCTAGTGCAAATCACATTAGGTGTGACCGTTGTGCAAATTAAAAAAAAAATAATAATTTTTTTTGGTTGTTAAATAAAATCAGTCGTCACTGTCAGTTCACGTCACAGTTGCCAGTTTTTTTTTGCCAGCAGAGCAAATTGTGTCACCCTAGTGCAAATCACATTAGGTGTGATAGTTGTGCAAATGAAAAAAAAAACTTTTTAGGCTGTTAAATAAAATCAGTCGTCACTGTCAGTTCACATCACAGTTGCCATTTTTTTTTGCCTGCAGGGCAAATTGTGTCACCCTAGTGCAAATCACATTAGGTGTGACAGTTGTGCAAATAAAAAAAAAAAATATATATATATATATATATATATATATATATATATATATATACCTTTTTTGGCTGTTAAATAAAATCAATCATCACTGTCAGTTCATGTCACAGTTGCCAGTTTTTTTGCCTGCAGGGCAAATTGTGTAACCCAGTGCAAATCACATTAGGTGTGACAGTTGTGCAAATTAAATAAAAAAAATATATATATACCTTTTTTGGCTGTTAAAATCAGTCTTCACTGTCTGTTCACGTCACAGTTGCCAGTTTTTTTTCCTGCAGGGCAAATTGTGTCACCCTAGTGCAAATCACATTAGGTGTGATAGTTGTGCAAATGAAAAAAAAAAAAACTTTTTTGGCTGTTGAATAAAATCAGTCGTCACTGTTAGTTCACGTCACAATTGCCATTTTTTTTTTGCCTGCAGGGCAAATTGTGTCACCCTAGTGCAAATCACATTAGGTGTGACAGTTGTGCAAATTTAACCAAAAAAATGACAGGCAGAGGAAGGCCACCCCGCAGGGGCCGTCGTGGTGCTGGGATTCCCTTTGGCCCTAGAATGGCCAGTGTTCAGAGGCCATGTACCCTGAACCCCCAAAGTTCTGAGGACCTAGTTGACTGGCACAAGACACCCAATATACTACAGCTTCGGCTCAGAACCTTGACGCACCGTCCTTCTCCTCCTCTAGCTTAGCTTCGGGCACCTCTCATGCTACCACTTGCCCGCCTGCCGCCACCACCAACACTAGCACCGCAGCAGCTTTACTTGATTCATCAGAGGAGTTTTTTACACATCAGTTTGAAGACATGAGTGATGCGCAACCTTTATTGCCAGAGGATGTAGTTAACAGGGATATGTCTCAGTCAGGCAGCATTACACACATGGACGTACGGTGTGATGATGATGTTGTACCCGCTGCTGCTTCCTTTCTTGAGATGTCAGATAGCGGTGAAGGTGTTGATGATGACGATGTGTCCGTGGATGCCACGTGGGTGCCTGCTAGAAGAGAAGAAGAGGGGGAAAGTTCAGATGGGGAGACAGAGAGGAGCAGGAGACAAGTTGGAAGCAGGGGGAGGTCGTCGCAAGGAGCTAGTGGCACAGTCAGACAGAATGCATCGGCACCCGGAGTCAGCCAGACGGGATGCCAATCAACGCATGCTGTTGCCACCACTAGAATGCCGTCATCGCAGAGCTCAGCAGTGTGGCATTTTTCTTGTGTGTCTGCCTCTGACAACAGCGAGGCCATTTGCAACCTGTGCCAGAAGAAACTGAGTCGTGGGAAGTCCAACACCCACCTAGGCACAACTGCTTTGCGACAGCACATGATGTCACATCACAAATGCCTATGGGATCAACACGTCAGTACAAGCAGCACACAAAGTCAAAGCCGCCATTCTTCTCCTGGTCCAGCATCTTCAGCCAGGTCAACGACTGCTGCCCTCCTTGCCCCCTCTCAACCATCCGCCTCTCCGTCTCTCGCCTTGAGCAGTTCCTGCTCATCTGCCCACAGTCAGGTGTCTGTCAAGGAGATGTTTGAGCGCAAGAAGACAATGTCTCAAAGTCACCCCCTAGCCCGGCGTCTGACAGCTGGCTTGTCAGAACTGCTAGCCCGCCAGCTTTTACCATACAAGCTGGTGGAGTGGGAGGCCATCGTGACACCATAGTGGAAGGTACCCGGACGAAATTTTTTTGCAATCCCCAACCTTTACTCCATTGTGCAAAAGGAAATGATGGCATGTCTAGCAAACCATGTAGGGGCAAGGGTCCATCTGACCACTGATACCTGGTCTGCAAGTTATATCACCTACACTGCGCATTGGGTAAACCTGGTGTCGGCTGCCTCAAAGCGGAGAGTCACACCGCACCAAGACTCCTGTCGGCCCTGAACGCACAGGTGGACCAGTGGCTGACTCCGCGCCAATGGAGATCGGCAAGGTGGTTTGTGACAATGGAATAAATTTGTTGGCGGCATTGAGGTTGGGCAAGTTGACACATGTGCCGTGCATGGCACATGTGTGTAATCTGATTGTACAACGCTTTGTGCTCAAGTACCCAGGCTTACCGGATGTCCTGAAGCAGTCCAGGAAGGTGTTGCCATTTCAGGCGTTCCTACACGGCCATGGCGCACTTGTCAGATATCCAGCGGCGAAACAACATGCCAGTGAGGCGCTTGATTTGCGACAGTCCGACACGTTGGAATTCAACACTCCTAATGTTCGACCGCCTGCTCCAACAAGAAAAAGCCATCAACGAATATTTGTATGACCGGGGTGCTAGGACATCATCTGCGGAGCTGGGAATTTTTTTGCCACGTTACTGGAGGCTCATGCGCAATGCCTGCAGGCTCATGCGTCCTTTTGAGGAGGTCGGTCAGTCGCACCGAAGGCACCATCAGCGACATCATACCGTTTGTTTTCATCCTGGAGCGTGCCCTGCGAAGAGTGCTGGATCAGGCAGTAGATGAGCGTGAAGAGGAAGAGTTGTGGACATCATCCCCACCAGAAACAGCCTTATCAGCATTGCTTGCTGGACCTGCGGCAACGCTGGAAGAGGATTGTGAGGAAGAGGAGTCAGAGGAGGAATGTGGCTTTGAAGAGGAGGAGGAAGACCAACCACAGCAGGCATCCCAGGGTGCTCCTTGTCACCTATCTGGTTCCCATGGTGTTGTACGTGGCTGGGGGAAGAAGATTATCCCTTCCCTGACATCAATGAGGACGAGGAACGGGACATGAGTAACTCGGCATCCGTCCTTGTGCAAATGGGGTCTTTCATGCTGTCGTGCCTGTTGAGGGACCCTCGTATAAAAAGGATGAAGGAGAACGACCTGTACTGGGTGTCCATGCTACTAGACCCCCGGTATAAACAAACTGACATGTTACCGCATTACAGCAAGGCGGAAAGGATTCAGCAGGTCCAAAATAAATTAAGAAGTATGCTGTACACAGCGTATAAGGGTCATGTCACAGCACAACAGGGATCTAACAGGGGAAGAGGTGAAAGTAATCCTCCTCCTCCCACGAACACACCGGCAAGGACAGGATGCTGTACAGACATGCTGTCGATGGAGGACATGCAGAGCTTTTTAAGTCCTACGCATTGCCACAGCCATTCGAAGACTACCTGGCCTTAACCGCAGATATCGACACTCTGAGGAGCGATGAACCCCTTGACTACTGGGTGTGCCGGCTTGATCTGTGGCCTGAGCTATCCCAATTTGCACATTGAACTTCTGGCCTGTCTCGCTATAAGTGTCCTGTCAGAAAAGACCTTCAGTGCAGCCGGAGGTATTGTCACTGAGAAGAGGAGTCGCCTTGGTCAAAAAAGTCTGGATTACCTCACCTTTCTTAAGATGAATGAGGGATGGATCCCGAAGGGACTGACACTGGGCGATACATTTGGCTGAACAAGGCCTGATCAGATGAGCTGCCTTGGGCTAAAAATGGTCCACACGCTGCTGTATTTGAACTCTGAATGCCGGGTGACTTGCGTGACTTATTCGCCACCAACTAGGGTTCAAGCCGCAATGTTTTAGGGCACTTTCTGCCTGGCGAAACAAACAGAAATTTTTCTGGCCGCTGTTACAGCAGCAGCTGCGACAGTACCAAATTTTCCAGCCAGGTGTACATGCCTAATTTTTCTGGCCTCTGCTGCTGCACTTTTTCTGGTTCTGCAATTTTTCTGGCTGCTGCTACAGCTGCGGCTGCGACCATACCCAATTTTTCATCCATGTGTACATGACTAATTTTTCTGGCCTCTGCTGCTGCACTTGTTATGGTGCTGCAATTTTTATGGCTGCTGCTACAGAAGCGGCTGCAACAATACCAAATTTTTCATCCATGTCTACATGCCTAATTTTTCTGGCCTCTGCTACTGTACTTTTTCTGGTGCTGCAATTTTTCTGGCCGCTGCTACAGAAGCGGCTGCAACAATACCAAATTTTTCAGGCATGTGTACATGCCTAATTTTTCTGGTACTCTCTGCTGACATCTCTGTCCATTTTAGCAACAGTGGATATTAAATGTATGCTAAGGGTAGCATGGTGGATCAGAGGTTAGCACTGCTGCCTTGCAGTGCTGAGGCCTTGGGTTCACATCCCACTATGTGCTGCCTCAAGGGGAGCTCTAACTATGTGCTGCCTAACATGGGTGGATCTAACTATGTGCTGCCTATTATAGGGGAATCTATGTGCTGTCTAAAGGGGGAAATCTAACTATGTGATGCCTAAAGGGGGGCTCTATGTGCTGCCTAAAGGGGGCTAAAGCACGTTATTCCAAACCATTTAGGAATAATATGTGATTTATGCCCTTTATGGATTAAAACCAGACTCTGCATCAACTATGTAATTTTCCATGGGAGTTTTACCATGGATCCCACTCCGGCACACCACAGTCCAGGTGTTAGTCCCCTTGAAACACCTTTTAAATCACTATTGTGGCCAGAAAGAGTCCCTGTGGGTTTTAAAATTCGCCTGCCCATTGAAGTCAATGTTGGTTCGCCCGGTTGCAGAAGTTCGCGTTCGCGGTTCGCAAACCGAAAATTTTATGTTCGCGACATCACTAATGAAAATATATAATGGAGGAGGATTAAAGGGGTACTCCGCTGCTCAGCATTTGGAACAAACTGTTCCGAACGCTGGAGCCGGCGCCGGGAACTCGTTATGTCATAGCCCCGCCCCTTCATGATGACACACCCTGCCCCCTCAATGCAAGTCACATCCGTCACGCCCCCTCCCATAGACTTCCATTGAGTGGGTCGGGGCGGGACATCATGAGGGGGTGAGGCTATGATGTCACAAGCTCCCGGCGCCGTCTCCAGCGCTCGGAACAGTTTGTTCCAAACGCTGAGCAGTGGAATACCCCTTTAACTCCTCTTAGTAACTTTGGAAGTAAAGGCACCAAAAATTACTTCCATGGCAGTGTTTCTGCATTTAAAACTGCTGAGAATTACGAGTCTAGTTAAAGGGGTACTCCAGTGAAAAAAAAAATCTAATCAACTGGTGCCAGAAAGTTAAACAGATTTGTAAATGACTTCTATTCAAAAATCTTAATACCTTCCAGTACTTATCAGCTGCATCAGCTGCTGTATGCTACATAGGAAATTGTGTAGTTCTTTCCAGTCTGACCACAGTGCTCTCTGCTGACACCTCTGTCTGTGGCAGGAACTGTTCAGAGGAGGAGGTTTGCTCCGGGGATTTGCTTCTACTCTGGACAGTTCCTGACACAGACTGAGGTGTAAGCAGAGAGCACTGTGGTCAGACTGAAAAGAACTACACAACTTCCCCTGTAGTATACAGCAGCTGATAAGTACTGGAAGGATTAAGATTTCTATTTAACTTTACTAACTATTTTACTTATTAGCTGCTATATGTTCCAGAGGAAGTTCTTTTCTTTTAGAATTTCCTTTCTGTCTGACCACAGTGCTCTTTGCTGACATCTCTGTCCATTTTAGGAACTGTCTGGAGCAGGATAGGTTTTCTATGGGGATTTGCTCCTACTCTGGAGAGTTCCTGAAATGGACAGAGGTGTCAGCAGAGAGCACTGTGTTTAGACAGAAAGGCAATTAAAAAAGAAAAGAACATACAGCAACTGATAAGTACTGGAAGGGTTAAATAGAAGTAATTTACAAATCTGTTTAACTTTCTGGCGAAAGTTGATTTGAAAACATTTTTTTTCCACTGGAGTACCCCTTTATGATACTTGACTATTACTTGGCAAGGTCTCTCCCTTATGGCAGGTGTAATCTTGTTTGTTTTGTCTGGTCCCAAACTCAAGTCCAGATCATCATGATGGATAGTCTCCACGTTGCATCCTCAGGGATGTACTGTTCACAGATTTGAGCCTTGTCATTCTGTGGTATCAACTTGGGGAGAGCAAAGATTTGCAAGTTACTTTGTCTTAAAGGGGTACTCCGGTGCTGAACTTTCGGAACAAATAGTTCCGAACACTTGGAGCCGACATCGGGGCTCGTGACGTCACGGCCCGACACCTCATGACATAACGCCCCGCCCCCTCAATGCAAGTCAATGGGAGGGGGAATGAAGGTCGCCATGCCCCCTCCCATAGCCTTACATTGAGAGGGCGGGTCATGATTTCACAAGGGGGTGGTGCCTTGATGTCCCGAGCCCCAATACCGGCTCTATGCATTTGGAACAATTTGTTACTATGTTACCCCTTTAAACAATTTTCAAGGTCTTTGACCTTATCCCACAGTTGTTTATTTTCATGGCACAATTCATGCAGTTGGGCCCTAGTCTCAGTTTATTTCCTAAGTTGGGTGAAGTTTAGTCTCTTCAGAATCCAGAAAGTAGCCATGTTGCACCACTTTGGTCTGGATATGCATGAGCATTTTTGTGGCCAAGGTTTGCTGGATATGTGAAGAGATTTTTAAGGAGATTTTATGGTCACTTTCTTATGGTTAATCAAGAAAGGTTGTCCTAAGGCTTCAGAGGGTGCCTGTCTTTGTCATAAGGAACAGTGCCTTAGAAGGTTTTCTCTTACTTTTGAGATCAGTATTCTGTCCCATTCTTTGAATAAAGTGATAAATAGAAGTGGTATATTGGGACCTGGGTCTTGCTCAGGGCACCATACAAGTAGAAAGTTTGGTAAGCAAGCATAGGTTATGAAGAGAATTTTGCAGCGCTCCTCTTGGGACATTATTACATAGCGGCCAGAACTGGAAGCAAGCTTTACAAGTCAGTGAATTATCTTGTACTTAAAATGTTTCTCCAAATTCTACCTCCTGCCAGATCTTCTCATCAGATGGAAGGAGACACAGGACACACTGTACGGTGCAATTGCAAAGGCAACCAGACTCCCAGCGTGCATGGGCTTTTTCTAATTGAAATTACTCGTGCACAGAACTTGATGGTCACCAGCCAGTTCCCTAGGTAACCCATCAGCCCAGCATGGCCTTCATCTCCCCCCCCCCCATTTAAAGATTGGGTGGTAGCTTGACTTTGGAGCTACAAGTTAAGCCTGGTTTGACAACTTCCAGGAGCCGTGCTACTCAACTGATTAAAGAGATTACTGGGCTCCACTATATGATGCAACCTATACATTGTTCACACTGCTGTGCGTACAGGTCTGGCTGGGTCTGGTACTGCAGCTCAGTCCAATTCACTAGAAGTGAGATTGGATCCCACCTATAAAACCTTGTAGGTGTTACGCCGAGCGCTCCGGGTCCCCGCTCCTCCCCGGAGCGCTCGCTACACTCTCGCTCCCGCAGCGCCCCGGTCAGATCCACTGACCGGGTGCGCTGCGATACCGCCTCCAGCCGGGATGCGATTCGCGATGCGGGTAGCGCCCGCTCGCGATGCGCACCCCGGCTCCCGTACCCCGGCTCCCGTACCTGACTCGCTCTCCGTCGGTCCTGTCCCGGCGCGCGCGGCCCCGCTCCCTAGGGCGCGCGCGCGCCGGGTCTCTGCGATTTAAAGGGCCACTGCGCCGCTGATTGGCGCAGTGGTTCTAATCAGTGTGTTCACCTGTGCACTCCCTATGTATACCTCACTTCCCCTGCACTCCCTCGCCGGATCTTGTTGCCATCGTGCCTAGTGAAAGCGTTCCCTTGTGTGTTCCTAGCCTGTGTTCCAGACCTCCTGCCGTTGCCCCTGACTACGATCCTTGCTGCCTGCCCCGACCTTCTGCTACGTCCGACCTTGCTTTTGTCTACTCCCTTGTACCGCGCCTATCTTCAGCAGTCAGAGAGGTTGAGCCGTTGCTAGTGGATACGACCTGGTCACTACCGCCGCAGCAAGAACATCCCGCTTTGCGGCGGGCTCTGGTGAACACCAGTAGTGACTTAGAACCGGTCCACTAGCACGGTCCACGCCAATCCCTCTCTGGCACAGAGGATCCACCTCCTGCCAGCCGGCATCGTGACAGTAGATCCGGCCATGGATCCCGCTGAAGTTCCTCTGCCAGTTGTCGCCGACCTCACCACGGTGGTCGCCCAGCAGTCACAACAGATAGCGCAACAAGGCCACCAGCTGTCTCAACTGACCGTGATGCTACAGCAGCTACTACCACAGCCTCAGCAATCATCTCCTCCGCCAGCTCCTGCACCTCCTCCGCAGCGAGTGGCCGCCTCAGGCCTACGACTATCCTTGCCAGATAAATTTGATGGGGACTCTAAGTTTTGCCGTGGCTTTCTTTCACAATGTTCCCTGCACTTGGAGATGATGTCGGACCAGTTTCCTACTGAAAGGTCTAAGGTGGCTTTCGTAGTCAGCCTTCTGTCTGGAAAAGCTCTGTCATGGGCCACACCGCTCTGGGACCGCAATGACCCCGTCACTGCTTCTGTAGACTCCTTCTTCTCGGAAATTCGAAGTGTCTTTGAGGAACCTGCCCGAGCCTCTTCTGCTGAGACTGCCCTGCTGAACCTGGTCCAGGGTAATTCTTCCGTTGGCGAGTACGCCGTGCAATTCCGTACTCTTGCTTCAGAACTTTCCTGGAATAATGAGGCCCTCTGCGCGACCTTTAAAAAAGGCCTATCCAGCAACATTAAAGATGTTCTGGCCGCACGAGAAATTCCTGCTAACCTACATGAACTCATTCATCTAGCCACTCGCATTGACATGCGTTTTTCCGAAAGGCGTCAGGAGCTCCGCCAGGATATGGACTTTGTTCGCACGAGGCGTTTTTTCTCCCCGGCTCCTCTCTCCTCTGGTCCTCTGCAATCCGTTCCTGTGCCTCCCGCCGTGGAGGCTATGCAAGTTGACCGGTCTCGCCTGACACCTCAAGAGAGGACACGACGCCGCATGGAGAATCTCTGCCTGTACTGTGCCGGTACCGAACACTTCCTGAAGGATTGTCCTATCCGTCCTCCCCGCCTGGAAAGCCGTACGCTGACTCCGCACAAAGGTGAAACTGTCCTTGATGTCAACTCTGCTTCTCCACGTCTTACTGTGCCTGTGCGGATATCTGCCTCTACCTTCTCCTTCTCCACTAAGGCCTTCTTGGATTCCGGATCTGCAGGAAACTTTATTTTGGCCTCTCTCATCAACAGGTTCAACATCCCAGTGACCAGTCTCGCCAGACCTCTCTACATCAATTGCGTTAACAATGAAAGATTGGACTGTGCCGTGCGTTACCGCACGGAACCCCTCCTAATGTGCATCGGACCTCATCACGAAAAAATTGAGTTTTTGGTCCTCTCCAATTGCACTTCCGAAATTCTCCTTGGACTACCCTGGCTTCAACACCATTCCCCAACCCTGGATTGGTCCACAGGGGAGATCAAGAGTTGGGGTACCTCTTGTTTCAAGGACTGCCTTAAACCGGTTACCAGTACTCCCTGCCGTGACCCTGTGGTTCCCCCTGTAACCGGTCTCCCTAAGGCCTATATGGACTTTGCTGATGTGTTTTGCAAAAAACAAGCTGAGACTCTTCCCCCTCACAGGCCTTATGACTGTCCTATTGACCTCCTCCCGGGCACTACTCCACCCCGGGGCAGAATTTATCCTCTGTCCGCCCCAGAGACTCTTGCTATGTCTGAGTACATCCAGGAAAATTTAAAAAGAGGCTTTATCCGCAAATCCTCCTCTCCTGCCGGAGCTGGATTTTTCTTTGTGTCCAAAAAAGATGGCTCCCTACGTCCTTGCATTGACTACCGCGGTCTTAATAAAATCACGGTAAAGAACCGCTACCCTCTACCTCTTATCTCTGAACTCTTTGATCGCCTCCAAGGTGCCCACATCTTTACCAAACTGGACTTAAGAGGTGCTTATAATCTCATCCGCATCAGGGAGGGGGATGAATGGAAAACGGCATTTAACACTAGAGATGGACACTTTGAGTATCTGGTCATGCCCTTTGGCCTATGCAACGCCCCTGCCGTCTTCCAAGACTTTGTTAATGAAATTTTTCGTGATCTCTTATATTCCTGTGTTGTTGTGTATCTGGACGATATTCTGATTTTTTCTGCCAACCTAGAAGAACACCGCCAGCATGTCCGCATGGTTCTTCAGAGACTTTGTGACAATCAACTTTATGCCAAAATGGAGAAATGTCTGTTTGAATGTCAATCTCTTCCTTTCCTAGGATACTTGGTCTCTGGCCAGGGACTACAAATGGATCCAGACAAACTCTCTGCCGTCTTAGATTGGCCACGCCCCTCCGGACTCCGTGCTATCCAACGTTTTTTGGGGTTCGCCAATTATTACAGACAATTTATTCCACATTTTTCCACCATTGTGGCTCCTATCGTGGCTTTAACCAAGAAGAATGCCAATCCTAAGTCATGGCCTCCTCAAGCGGAAGACGCCTTTAAACGGCTCAAGTCTGCCTTTTCTTCTGCTCCCGTGCTCTCCAGACCTGACCCATCTAAACCCTTCCTATTGGAGGTTGATGCCTCCTCAGTAGGAGCTGGAGCGGTCCTTCTACAAAAAAATTCTTCCGGGCATGCTGTTACTTGTGGTTTTTTTTCTAGGACCTTCTCTCCAGCGGAGAGGAACTACTCCATCGGGGATCGAGAGCTTCTGGCCATTAAATTAGCACTTGAGGAATGGAGGCATCTGCTGGAGGGATCAAAATTTCCAATTACTATTTACACCGATCACAAGAATCTCTCCTATCTCCAGTCTGCCCAACGGCTGAATCCTCGCCAGGCCAGGTGGTCTCTGTTCTTTGCCCGGTTTAATTTTGAAATTCACTTTCGCCCTGCCGATAAGAACATTAGGGCCGATGCTCTCTCTCGTTCCTCGGAGGCCTCGGAAGTAGAGCTCTCTCCGCAACACATTATTCCTCCGGATTGCCTGATCTCCACTTCTCCAGCCTCCATCAGGCAAACTCCTCCAGGGAAGACCTTCGTCTCTCCACGCCAACGCCTCGGAATCCTCAAATGGGGTCACTCCTCCCATCTCGCAGGCCATGCGGTCATCAAGAAATCCGTGCAACTCATCTCTCGTTTCTATTGGTGGCCGACTCTGGAGACGGATGTTGTTGATTTTGTGCGGGCCTGCACTGTCTGTGCCCGGGATAAGACTCCTCGCCAGAAGCCCGCTGGTCTTCTTCATCCTCTGCCTGTTCCCGAACAGCCTTGGTCTCTGATTGGTATGGACTTTATTACAGACTTACCCCCATCCCGTGGCAACACTGTTGTTTGGGTGGTCGTTGATCGATTTTCCAAGATGGCACATTTTATTCCTCTTCCTGGTCTTCCTTCAGCGCCTCAGTTGGCAAAACAATTTTTTGTACACATTTTTCGTCTTCACGGGTTGCCCACGCAGATCGTCTCGGATAGAGGCGTCCAATTCGTGTCAAAATTCTGGAGGGCTCTCTGTAAACAACTCAAGATTAAATTGAACTTTTCTTCTGCTTATCATCCTCAATCCAATGGGCAAGTAGAAAGAATTAACCAAGTCCTGGGTGATTATTTACGTCATTTTGTTTCTTCCCGCCAGGATGACTGGGCAGACCTTCTACCATGGGCCGAATTCTCGTACAACTTCAGAGTCTCTGAATCTTCTTCCAAATCCCCATTTTTCGTGGTGTACGGCCGTCACCCTCTTCCCCCCCTCCCTACTCCCTTGCCCTCTGGTTTGCCCGCTGTGGATGAAATAACTCGTGATCTTTCCACCATATGGAAAGAGACCCAAAATTCTCTCTTACAGGCTTCATCACGCATGAAGAAGTTTGCTGATAAGAAAAGAAGAGCTCCCCCCATTTTTTCTCCCGGAGACAAGGTATGGCTCTCCGCTAAATATGTCCGCTTCCGTGTTCCCAGCTACAAATTGGGACCACGCTATCTTGGTCCTTTCAAAATTTTGTGCCAGATTAATCCTGTCTCTTATAAACTTCTTCTTCCTCCTTCTCTTCGTATTCCTAATGCCTTTCACGTTTCTCTTCTTAAACCACTCATCATCAACCGTTTCTCTCCTAAACTTATCTCTCCCACTCCTGTCTCCGGTTCTTCGGACATCTTTCCTGTAAAGGAGATACTGGCCTTCAAAAAGATCAGAGGAAAAACCTTCTTTTTGGTTGACTGGGAGGGCTGTGGCCCTGAAGAGAGATCCTGGGAACCTGAGGACAATATCCTAGATAAAAGTCTGGTCCTCAGGTTCTCAGGCTCCAAGAAGAGGGGGAGACCCAAGGGGGGGGTACTGTTACGCCGAGCGCTCCGGGTCCCCGCTCCTCCCCGGAGCGCTCGCTACACTCTCGCTCCCGCAGCGCCCCGGTCAGATCCACTGACCGGGTGCGCTGCGATACCGCCTCCAGCCGGGATGCGATTCGCGATGCGGGTAGCGCCCGCTCGCGATGCGCACCCCGGCTCCCGTACCTGACTCGCTCTCCGTCGGTCCTGTCCCGGCGCGCGCGGCCCCGCTCCCTAGGGCACGCGCGCGCCGGGTCTCTGCGATTTAAAGGGCCACTGCGCCGCTGATTGGCGCAGTGGTTCTAATCAGTGTGTTCACCTGTGCACTCCCTATGTATACCTCACTTCCCCTGCACTCCCTCGCCGGATCTTGTTGCCATCGTGCCTAGTGAAAGCGTTCCCTTGTGTGTTCCTAGCCTGTGTTCCAGACCTCCTGCCGTTGCCCCTGACTACGATCCTTGCTGCCTGCCCCGACCTTCTGCTACGTCCGACCTTGCTTTTGTCTACTCCCTTGTACCGCGCCTATCTTCAGCAGTCAGAGAGGTTGAGCCGTTGCTAGTGGATACGACCTGGTCACTACCGCCGCAGCAAGACCATCCAGCTTTGCGGCGGGCTCTGGTGAACACCAGTAGTGACTTAGAACCGGTCCACTAGCACGGTCCACGCCAATCCCTCTCTGGCACAGAGGATCCACCTCCTGCCAGCCGGCATCGTGACAGTAGGCCTGTCCTAGGGCCTTAATTTTTATAGGTGTTGAACTATAGCACTGTACACTGACATATTAATGCTGAGCGTAGAAGCCCATAGGAATTACAACTCTCTGTTACACTAAGCTAAGCCTACATAAGCCCCTTTTTCCTGGATATTAACAGTGAAAAAACTCTTTCAAGCAGCTACTGTAATCAAACTATACCTTTCAAAACTAGAATTGAGTGCCGCCATTACTTTACATTTATGATCTGCTTCATATCAAGCCAAGCTCAAATTAAATCCAGAAAAAGCCATCTGAAAAGATTACATAAATATGGTAAATGAGGGTTTCCAGATGTCTTCAGGATATTGTTACATGATTTATAGAGCAAGGAGCTTCTCATTTCAAAACTGCTGTTATAATGTGGATGGCACTTGCTGTTAACTCTTTCAGTAAATGGGTGTAATAAAATCATCTTCCATCAACCAGCTTTCCGAATCAAAATAGTGTTGCCGTCACATTCGGTAGGGAGCAGTTACAACCTGAACTTGCCCCAACCAGTGTCCCTATCTACTTAAGCCCCTCTCCCCCCCAACTTGGCAACTGTCCATACACTAGCTGCACGTGGCATCAGTGGAGGTCAGGACAGCAACAAATGGGCAAAGTAAGAGCCAAATCATAAGGCAAAGTTACCAGGGAAAACACCAAGTGGGCAGTGCAGTACAAAATCAGTCAGAGCAAGAAAGAGTCAAACTGCGATGTCAGAGTTAGGAACAAGTCAGCAGACAGGTGAATAGTCAATTAATAGGAGTATTTCATTGTAAAACGTGTCAGTTATACTTACACCTTAGCGCAAGCAGTGTGCTGCTGTATTTTTCTTGTTTGTGTAGGCCCAAGGTCAGGTTATGAGAACAGGAACATGGGCAAAGTGTAGGGAATCATATACAAAAGGGGTAGAAGACACTCATTTAAATCTGCTGGCTGATTGGCCCTGTGCTCTAACCTCCGGATTGGCCAGGTGGGCTGCATCATAAAGTGAATAGTGGTCCTTTGCCGGGCAGGACCGGCTTCCAGGGATGTTGAGTAATGCTGCCGATGGGAATATCTGAGGTGGCCCTGGACTTGCACATGGTAAGTTCATTACATATATAGTCTATCCATCCAATAAGAAAAATGTCAATGCCAATTGTGGCATTTCTGAGGTTTGCAGACCGCCTGCACCTGCAAGTTTTTTTATTGGATTCTGCGTGACCCGTGGGATCTTAATCCCGATGCAGGACTCTACTGTAGGCATTGTGTGTGTTTCTATATGGTGCCTTTGTGTAGTTCCATATTCCCCCCACCCCAATAATTTTTAAATACCACATTAATAGGGCATGCAATAGGATATACCACTTAAATTTTTGAAGCATTTTGGGTTAATCTGTGAGCGAACATTATACAGAATCCATAATTGGGTACACTATGAGACCACAGCAGTCCGAGCAATCTTCTCTGGCATGTTGGTATCACAGAACTGTGTATTAGATTCATTTATAACACAGCTGATAGTGCCCTTGAGCTATAATGTGTTTGTTGCTAAATTCCAAATATGTTCTCTGGGTGCAATTATCCCAACCTGCTCCAGACAATATTTCCTTTAGGCTATACAGCAAAATATGACCTGAAAAGCAATATGCTATTAGATAATAAACCCACAAAGATAATCCAGGGGAGATGACATATACTCGATCTCTGGGTAGTAGTCAGGTCTAATACACCACAGGGCTATTTGTCACTGCAGGGACAATACAGCCGATGTTCAATGCCTTTACTAGCTAAAATAATAAGTCAATTATAGTAGGATCCTGTCATGCTTGTGAGGTAGAACAGGCACAAAATTTTGCACTAATATTATATATTTACAAATAATTTAGTGTTTATTGGAGAACTTTGGTTAAGAAAATTAAATATATAACTAGCATATTGCGTATTACATATTTTCCTTCTCTGTAACCAGGGCACAGCTCTTAGGTACAAATAAGGGGAATAATTTCTTACTCATGACTTTGTCACCCCCTTTTTGAGCTTGTACTTTATCATTTAGACTGCCGAAAAGCATACATTTTGTTTGGCCTGTTTAAAAAAAAAACAGCCAAAACAAAAGGCTTAGTAGGTCAGGCATTTCATAGTTTCCAAATGACTCTCAACTAACATCTGGCTATTATGTTTTTGCCAAAAAAATACCATGTGGCAAGTATGGCATTTTTGGGGGCTTTTTTGGACAGAAAACACCAGGTGTGTTTTAGCCTAAATGCCAGTTTCGATTGATCAAAATTAATCATATTGTCACATCGTGTCTAATTAATTTATATATGTTTTTTAATGCAATTTTCTGTTATGGGGATTTTCCACTGACTGGTGCGATGTTGTACAAATATTTAGCAAAAATAGCAAACACAAATACTAAATATGTCTGAAAAGCGTTAACAGCGTTATTGCAGGGGTTTACATTGTTTCGCAAGGATAGAATGAACAGAAAAGGTGGTGGAGTCTGTCTGTATGTTAGAAGTAGTATGAAAGTCAGTGTGAACGATGCCATAGTGTGTGATGATTCTGAGGATGTGGAATCACTGTGGATAGAATTACAAAAGGAGGGAAATACTGAAAAAATAATATTTGGTGTAATCTACAGACCCCCTAATATCACTGAAGAGATAGAAGGTCGGCTGTATAAACAAATAGAGAGGGCCGCCCGGGCAGGTACAGTGGTAATAATGGGAGATTTTACCTATCCAGATATAGATTGGGGCCGGGGGTTGGCTAAAACTACAAAGTGGAGAAAATTCCTAAATTTATTGCAGGATAATTTTATGGGCCAGTTTGTGGAGGACCCAACAAGAAGTGATGCCTTGTTGGATCTGATCATTTCCAACAACGCAGAGCTGGTTGGTAATGTAACTGTGAGGGGAAACCTTGGTAATAGCGACCACAATATAGTTACTTTTGACTTAAAATGTAGAAAACAAAGACAGACGGGGAAAGCAAAAACATATAACTTTAAAAAGGCAAACTTCCCTGGGTTGAGGGCTGCACTACAGGACATAGACTGGGGGGAGGTGTTCTCAAATACTGATACAGAAGGTAAATGGGGCATCTTTAAATCAACTCTAAATAACTATACAGCTAAATATATACCAAAGGGGAACAAATATAAACGATTAAAACTAAATCCTACATGGCTGACAAATAAGGTTAAAAGAGCAATAAACAACAACAAAAAATAGCCTTCAAAAAATACAAATCTGATGGGTCAGCTATAACATTTAAACAGTACAAGGAGCTTAATAAAATCTGTAAAAATGTAATAAAAACAGCAAAAATTCAAAATGAGAGACAGGTGGCCAAAGAAAGCAAAACTAATCCTAAATATTTTTTTTAGATATATAAATAAAAAAAAAAAACAAGGACAGAGCATGTAGGACCCCTTGATAATGATAATGGGGAGGTTGCCACGGGCGATCAAGAGAAGGCGGAGCTACTGAATGGGTTCTTTAGTTCTGTATATACTATGGAAGAAGGAGCTGACATTGGCCAGGTCAGTGCTGGTAACACATCATATAATGTATTGAACTGGCTTAATGTAGAGATGGTACAAGGTAAGTTAAGTAAAGTAAATGTAAGCAAATCTCCAGGGCCAGATGGACTACACCCAAGAGTTCTTAGAGAGGTAAGTTCAGTAATATCTGTACCCTTGTTCATGATATTTAGAGATTCTCTGGTGTCTGGTATTGTGCCAAGGGACTGGCGCAAGGCTAATGTGGTACCAATCTTCAAGAAGGGCTCTAGGTCTTCGCCAGGCAATTATAGACCGGTAAGTCTAACGTGCATTGTGGGTAAATTGTTTGAAGGACTTATAAGGGATTACATACAGGAATACAGAGGGGATAATAGTATTATAAGTGATAGCCAGCACTTTACTAGGGATAGAAGTTGTCAAACCAATCTAATTTGCTTTTATGAAGAGGTGAGTAGAAGCCTTGACAGAGGAATGGCTGTGGATATAGTGTTTCTGGATTTTGCCAAAGCGTTTGATACTGTCCCTCACAGACATCTGACAGGTAAGTTAAGGTCCTTGGGCTTGGAAACTTTAGTTTGTAACTGGATTGAACACTGGCTCATGGATCGTACCCAGAGAGTGGTGGTCAATGATTCGTACTCTGATTGGTCCCCGGTTATTAGTGGTGTACCCCAAGGTTCAGTACTGGGCCCGCTGCTGTTTAATTTATTTATCAATGATATAGAGGATGGTATTAACAGCTCTGTTTCTATCTTTGCAGATGACACCAAGCTTTGTAGCACGGTACAGTCTATAGAGGATGTGCATAAGTTACAAGATGACTTGGATAGACTAAATGTCTGGGCATCCACTTGGCAAATGAGGTTCAATGTGGATAAATGTAAAGTTATGCATCTGGGTACTAATAACCTGCATGCGTCGTATGTCTTAGGGGGGATTAAACTGGCAGAGTCACTGGTAGAGAAGGATCTGGGTGTACTTGTAGATCACAGACTACAAAATAGCATTCAATGTCAGGCTGCTGCTTCCAAAGCCGGCAGGATATTGTCATTTATAAAAAGAGGCATGGACTCGAGGGACAGGGTCATAATACTCCCCCTTTATAAAGCATTGGTACGGCCTCACCTGGAATATGCTGTTCAGTTTTGGTCACCTGTTCATAAAAGGGACTCTGCGGAGTTGGAAAGGGTGCAGAGACGCGTGACTAAACTAATATGGGGCATGGAACATCTTAGCTATGAGGAGCGATTAAAGGAGTTACAATTGTTTAGTCTTGAGAAGAGACGTTTAAGGGGGGATATGATAAATGTATATAAGTATATAAATGGCCCATACAAAAAATATGGAGAAAAACTGTTCCAGGTTAAACCCCCCCAAAGGACGAGGGGGCACTCCCTCCGTCTGGAGAAGAAAAGGTTCAGTCTAAAGGGGCGGCACGCCTTTTTTACCGTGAGGACTGTGAATTTATGGAACGGTCTACCTCAGGAACTGGTCACAGCAGGAACAATTAACAGCTTTAAAACAGGGTTAGATACATTCCTGGAACAAAATAACATTAATGCTTATGCAGAATTATAAAACTACATCCCTTTCCCTTATCCCCTTACATCCTTCCCTTCAATCCCCTGGTTGGACTTGATGGACGTATGTCTTTTTTCAACCATACTAACTATGTAACTATGTAACTATGTAACACTTAGGGGGAGATTCATCAAAACCAGTATAGAGGAAGAGTTGTGCAGTTGCCCATAGCAACCAATCAGATTGCTTCTTTAATTTTTTAAAAGGCCTGTGAAAAATGAAAGAAGTGATCTGATTGGTTGCTATGGGCAACTCAGAAACTTTTCCTTTGGACAGGTTTTGATACATCTCCCTCTTAAAGGGTACTCTGCCCCTAGACATTGTTACGCCGAGCGCTCCGGGTCCCCGCTCCTCCCCGGAGCGCTCGCTACACTTCTCTCACTGCAGCGCTCCGGTCGGTTCCACGGACCCGGGGCGCTGCGATACCGCCTCTGGCCGGGATGCGATTCGCGATGCGGGTAGCGCCCGCTCGCGATGCGCACCCCGGCTCCCGTACCTGACTCGCTCTCCGTCAGTTCTGTCCCGGCGCGCGCGGCCCCGCTCCCTAGGGCGCGCGCGCGCCGGGTCTTTGCGATTTAAAGGGCCACTGCGCCGCTGATTGGCGCAGTGGTTCCAATTAGTGTTTACACCTGTGCACTTCCCTATATCACCTCACTTCCCCTTCACTCCCTCGCCGGATCTTGTTGCCTTAGTGCCAGTGAAAGCGTTTCCTTGTGTGTTCCTAGCCTGTGTTCCAGACCTCCTGCCGTTGCCCCTGACTACGATCCTTGCTGCCTGCCCCGACCTTCTGCTACGTCCGACCTTGCTTCTGTCTACTCCCTTGTACCGCGCCTATCTTCAGCAGCCAGAGAGGTTGAGCCGTTGCTAGGGGATACGACCTGGTCACTACCGCCGCAGCAAGACCATCCCGCTTTGCGGCGGGCTCTGGTGAAAACCAGTAGTGACTTAGAACCGATCCTCTAGCACGGTCCACGCCAATCCCTCTCTGGCACAGAGGATCCACTACCTGCCAGCCGGCATCGTGACAGTAGATCCGGCCATGGATCCCGCTGAAGTTCCTCTGCCAGTTGTCGCTGACCTCACCACGGTGGTCGCCCAGCAGTCACAACAGATTGCGCAACAAGGCCAACAGCTGTCTCAACTGACTGTTATGCTACAACAGTTACTACCACAGCTCCAGCAACCATCTCCTCCGCCAGCTCCTGTACCTCCTCCGCAGCGAGTGGCCGCTTCTGGACTACGACTATCCTTGCCGGATAAATTTGATGGGGACTCTAAGCTTTGCCGTGGCTTCCTTTCCCAATGTTCATTACACTTGGAGATGATGTCGGACCAGTTCCCCACTGAAAGGTCTAAGGTGGCTTTCGTAGTCAGCCTGCTGTCTGGAAAAGCCCTGGCTTGGGCCACACCGCTCTGGGACCGCAATGACCCCGTCACTGCCTCTGTACACTCCTTCTTCTCGGAAATTCGAAGTGTCTTTGAGGAACCTGCCCGAGCCTCTTCTGCTGAGACTGCCCTGTTGAACCTGGTCCAGGGTAATTCTTCCGTTGGCGAGTATGCCGTACAATTCCGTACTCTTGCTTCTGAATTATCCTGGAACAATGAGGCCCTCTGCGCGACCTTTAAAAAAGGCCTATCCAGCAACATTAAAGATGTTCTGGCCGCACGAGAAATGCCTGCTAATCTTCATGAACTTATTCACCTAGCCACTCGCATTGACATGCGTTTTTCCGAAAGGCGTCAGGAGCTCCGCCAAGATATGGACTCTGTTCGCACGAGGCGTTTCTTCTCCTCGGCTCCTCTCTCCTCTGGTTCCCTGCAATCTGTTCCTGTGCCTCCCGCCGTGGAGGCTATGCAGGTCGACCGGTCTCGCCTGACATCTCAAGAGAGGACTCGACGCCGCATGGAGAACCTCTGCCTGTACTGTGCTAGTACTGAACACTTCCTGAGGGATTGTCCTATCCGCCCTCCCCGCCTGGAAAGACGTACCCTGACTCCGCACAAAGGTGAGACAATCCTTGATGTCCACTCTGCTTCTCCACGTCTTACTGTGCCTGTGCGGATGTCTGCCTCTGCCTTCTCCTTCTCTTCTGTGGCCTTCTTGGACTCTGGATCTGCAGGAAATTTTATTTTGGCCTCTCTCGTCAACAGGTTCAACATCCCAGTGACCAGTCTCACCAGACCCCTTTACATCAATTGTATAAACAATGAAAGATTGGACTGTTCCATACGTTTCCGCACGGAGCCCCTTCTAATGAGCATCGGATCTCATCACGAGAGGATTGAACTTTTGGTCCTCCCCAATTGCACCTCGGAAATTCTCCTTGGACTTCCCTGGCTTCAACTTCATTCCCCAACCCTGGATTGGTCCACTGGGGAGATCAAGAGTTGGGGGCCCTCTTGTTCCAAGGACTGTCTAAAACCGGTTCCCAGTAACCCTTGCCGTAACTCTGTGCTTCCTCCAGTAACCGGTCTCCCTAAGGCCTATATGGACTTCGCGGATGTTTTCTGCAAAAAACAAGCGGAGACTTTACCTCCTCACAGGCCTTATGATTGTCCTATCGACCTCCTCCCGGGCACTACTCCACCCCGGGGCAGAATTTATCCTCTCTCTGCCCCAGAGACTCTTGCCATGTCTGAATACGTCCAGGAGAATCTAAAAAAGGGCTTTATCCGTAAATCCTCCTCTCCTGCCGGAGCCGGATTTTTCTTTGTGTCCAAAAAAGATGGCTCTCTACGTCCTTGCATTGACTACCGCGGACTTAATAAAATCACGGTTAAGAACCGTTACCCCTTACCCCTCATCTCTGAACTCTTTGATCGCCTCCAAGGTGCCCACATCTTTACTAAATTGGACTTAAGAGGCGCCTATAACCTCATCCGCATCAGAGAGGGGGATGAGTGGAAAACAGCATTTAACACCAGAGATGGACACTTTGAGTATCTGGTCATGCCCTTTGGCCTGTGCAACGCCCCTGCTGTCTTCCAAGACTTTGTTAATGAAATTTTTCGTGATCTGTTATACTCCTGTGTTGTTGTATATCTTGATGATATCCTAATTTTTTCGGCCAATCTAGAAGAACACCGCCAGCATGTCCGTATGGTTCTTCAGAGACTTCGTGACAATCAACTCTATGCTAAAATTGAGAAATGTCTGTTTGAATGCCAATCTCTTCCTTTCCTAGGATACTTGGTCTCTGGCCAGGGACTACAAATGGATCCAGATAAACTCTCTGCCGTCTTAGATTGGCCACGCCCCTCCGGACTCCGTGCCATCCAACGTTTTTTGGGGTTCGCCAATTATTACAGGCAATTTATTCCACATTTTTCTACCATTGTGGCTCCTATTGTGGCTTTAACCAAAAAAAATGCCGATCCCAAGTCTTGGCCTCCTCAAGCGGAAGACGCCTTTAAACGACTCAAGTCTGCCTTCTCTTCGGCTCCCGTGCTCTCCAGACCTGACCCATCTAAACCCTTCCTATTGGAGGTTGATGCCTCCTCAGTGGGAGCTGGAGCTGTCCTTCTACAAAAAAACTCTTCCGGGCATGCTGTTACTTGTGGTTTTTTTTCTAGGACCTTCTCTCCGGCGGAGAGGAACTACTCCATCGGGGATCGAGAGCTTCTAGCCATTAAATTAGCACTTGAGGAATGGAGGCATCTGCTGGAGGGATCAAGATTTCCAGTTATTATTTACACCGATCACAAGAACCTCTCATACCTCGAGTCTGCCCAACGGCTGAATCCTCGTCAGGCCAGGTGGTCTCTGTTCTTTGCCCGATTTAATTTTGAAATTCACTTTCGGCCTGCTGATAAGAACATTAGGGCCGATGCTCTCTCTCGTTCCTCAGATGCTTCTGAAATTGAACTCTCTCCTCAACACATCATTCCTCCTGACTGCCTGATTTCCACTTCTCCAGCCTCCATCAGGCAAACTCCTCCGGGAAAGACCTTTGTTTCTCCACGCCAACGCCTCGGAATCCTCAAATGGGGTCACTCCTCCCATCTCGCAGGTCATGCGGGCATCAAGAAATCTGTGCAACTCATCTCTCGCTTCTATTGGTGGCCGACTCTAGAGACTGATGTGGTGGACTTTGTGCGAGCCTGCACTATCTGTGCCCGGGATAAGACTCCTCGCCAGAAGCCCGCTGGTTTTCTTCTTCCTCTGCCTGTTCCCGAACAACCTTGGTCTCTGATTGGTATGGATTTTATTACTGACTTACCCCCATCCCATGGCAACACTGTTATTTGGGTGGTCGTTGATCGATTCTCCAAAATGGCACATTTCATCCCTCTTCCTGGTCTTCCTTCAGCGCCTCAGTTGGCTAAACAATTTTTTGTACACATTTTTCGTCTTCACGGGTTGCCTACGCAGATCGTCTCGGATAGAGGCGTCCAATTTGTGTCTAAATTCTGGAGGGCTCTCTGTAAACAACTCAAGATTAAATTAAATTTTTCTTCTGCATACCATCCTCAATCCAATGGACAAGTAGAAAGAATTAACCAGATCTTGGGTGACTATTTACGACATTTTGTTTCCTCCCGCCAGGATGACTGGGCAGATCTTCTACCTTGGGCCGAATTCTCGTATAATTTCAGAATCTCTGAATCTTCCTCCAAATCCCCGTTTTTCGTGGTGTACGGCCGTCACCCTCTTCCCCCCCTCCCTACCCCCTTGCCCTCTGGTCTGCCCGCTGTGGATGAAATTTCTCGTGATCTTTCCATCATATGGAGAGAGACCCAAAATTCTCTCTTACAGGCTTCTTCACGCATGAAGAGATTCGCGGATAAGAAAAGAAGAGCTCCTCCCATTTTTTCCCCTGGAGACAAGGTATGGCTCTCCGCCAAATATGTCCGCTTCCGTGTCCCTAGCTATAAGTTGGGACCACGCTATCTTGGTCCTTTCAAGATTTTGCGCCAGATTAATCCTGTCTCTTACAAACTTCTTCTTCCTCCTTCTCTTCGTATTCCTAATGCCTTTCATGTTTCTCTTCTTAAACCACTTATCATTAACCGTTTCTCTCCCAAATCTGTTCCCCCCACTCCTGTCTCCGGCTCCTCGGACATCTTCTCCGTCAAGGAAATTTTAGCATCTAAAAAGGTCAGAGGGAAAACCTTCTTTTTAGTGGATTGGGAGGGTTGTGGTCCAGAAGAGAGGTCCTGGGAACCTGAGGACAATATCCTGGACAAAAGTCTGGTCCTCAGGTTCTCAGGCTCCAAGAAGAGGGGGAGACCCAAGGGGGGGGGTACTGTTACGCCGAGCGCTCCGGGTCCCCGCTCCTCCCCGGAGCGCTCGCTACACTTCTCTCACTGCAGCGCTCCGGTCGGTTCCACGGACCCGGGGCGCTGCGATACCGCCTCTGGCCGGGATGCGATTCGCGATGCGGGTAGCGCCCGCTCGCGATGCGCACCCCGGCTCCCGTACCTGACTCGCTCTCCGTCAGTTCTGTCCCGGCGCGCGCGGCCCCGCTCCCTAGGGCGCGCGCGCGCCGGGTCTTTGCGATTTAAAGGGCCACTGCGCCGCTGATTGGCGCAGTGGTTCCAATTAGTGTTTACACCTGTGCACTTCCCTATATCACCTCACTTCCCCTTCACTCCCTCGCCGGATCTTGTTGCCTTAGTGCCAGTGAAAGCGTTTCCTTGTGTGTTCCTAGCCTGTGTTCCAGACCTCCTGCCGTTGCCCCTGACTACGATCCTTGCTGCCTGCCCCGACCTTCTGCTACGTCCGACCTTGCTTCTGTCTACTCCCTTGTACCGCGCCTATCTTCAGCAGCCAGAGAGGTTGAGCCGTTGCTAGGGGATACGACCTGGTCACTACCGCCGCAGCAAGACCATCCCGCTTTGCGGCGGGCTCTGGTGAAAACCAGTAGTGACTTAGAACCGATCCTCTAGCACGGTCCACGCCAATCCCTCTCTGGCACAGAGGATCCACTACCTGCCAGCCGGCATCGTGACAGACATCTTATCCACCACTGGGGACCACTGCGATTTCGGATGTGGCACCCCAGACATCCAGTGCACAGAGCGAGCTTCGGACCATGCCGGATGACTGGTGATACGGGGCAGAGGCTCCTGACGTCATGGCCTCTCTCTCCACCTACAACACAAAACCAAATATTGGGGGGGATTTATCAAAGCTGTCTATTTCCCCCATCAATATAGACCAAACTACAGAGTGTAAGGCCAGTCTATTGTGCACCTAATTTATCAAAAGTCGCACGGCTCTTGATAAATTCTGCGCATGGATTTCGGGATCTACAGTTTAGACTGTATTTAAACCTGCTTCAGCATGGTCTGACATTTCAGAGTGTTTTCGCCTGATGCGAATTGTCGCCAAAAAGTTGCAATTGATTAATTCAGCACCAATGCATTTATCCATCTAAAATTGCCTAGAATGCATCATGAATTAAAAATTATCTAAAGAAAAAGTTGCACGTATTTAGACTGTGATTTTCTGTGCGACAACCTGTGCGACAATTTTAGATGGAAAAACCTGTCTAAATCCTTTGATAAATCCCCCATTGTGCCTATTGTCGATTAGAAGTGATGAAATAATACAACAGACTGAAGTTTGTAAGTCAGCTGTATTCATATGGGGATTGCTCCTCCCGTGACCACTCCACAGTGACAGACAGGCTGCTGTGTATATGCTGGCATGGCTGTCAATCATCACTAAGAGGGCACAATCCCCTCATGACTAAGAGACACATTTTTTGTGCAGTTTGGCTCCTCGAAAAATGGACCTGCATCTGTAATATGCTGACCTTACATGGGGGAGCATATTCAGCTGACACATCCACTTTTTATTGTTATTATGAAGTCTATGAAACATTCTCTCATAAGAGCAGAGACCTCATTCCACATATGTGATACAGAGAGAACAGGTGATTTTAATTAGAATTAATGGTCATTTTATTGCATTACTTAATGAAGAATACATAGTTTTTTTTTTTTATTCAACTCAAACATCTCATCTAATTTAATCTTAGCAAACAGTATAATAGGTAGGGCCTCTAAAGTCCCACACTAGATAAAGGAAAATAAGAATTTTTATTTTTTTGAAGGACATTGCAACTCTTGTCAAGGTCAACTTTTAGCTATTAAGTATTAAAACAACAGATGAATATCTTTGACAGCTTCTGGCTGTTTCTTAAGGAAACAGTAAGTGTACAAAAATAATAATAAGTTCTTATAATTTTGTGACATGTATACCTCCTACGTCACCTTTTCGGCACTACCTCTCTCCTCTTCTAAGTGCTCTCAGCAGCCTCTCTCACACTTCAGGGCTTTTCACCATTGAATGATGAGCCTTCCAGGAGGGGGTACACTGGCCCAATAAGCTGCGGCAATGGCGCTCACATCTCCTGGTGGTGGGAAATTTAAACTGATCTGCATCTTGGTCCTATGCCCATAGTTGTCCTGTCACAAGTGTTTCTGTTTCCTACATTCCTATTCTGTTCTGACCTCCTGTGCCCTGACTTTTTGTCTGTTCGCTTACTTAGCTTCTAACTTTGTACCTTGGCATTCCCTAGATATAACCCTTGCCTGTCATGACTGTTTTGTCTCTGATTGTGTACTAAGCTGCCCTTTTGGTTATGACCCTCTGGCTAGTTTCTGTTAACTCATTGTATTTTGATTTGGTACAGTTTTTGCCTGTATATTATTTACCTGGACTATTTGATGATTCTTAGCATCCCTGCACTCATTCCAGTGTAGGGACTGTTGCCCAGTTGGGGACTGCTGTTAGCGCGGATAGTTTAAGCAGCTAGGGACAGTTGTTTGGGCTAGATTCAGGTCGGCACTAGTCCCTACACCGGACGTGACAAATCATATTTTGGGGTCAGACTTAACAACTACTTCAACTTTATTGGTTATCAATAGTGATCATCTAAACTCCCAAAATGTATTTTGCTTCAATCAACTGTCATATTTGATTTGACCCTATACACACTTGACCAGATGCAGAGCCCCTGTCTCATCAAGGGTAAGATGTTATGGATTCTTGGGCCCATACTGTTTGTAGCAATGAGTTGCTGCTTACTGTACAGGAGCTGGGACTCAAGTTTGAAAAGGAATTTGCCCCCGAGCACTAATTGATATATAAATCGCTGCATATTGCATGTACTAAGAACTGACAAAGAGGGCATTAGTAGCTCTCTCCGAAATGCATGCTTGCTCTTAACCTGTGCCAGTAAAAAAAAAAAAAAAAAAAAACACATACAGCCCACAACCCAAACCATCAATATAACCACTCTAAAACTATGTATGTAAATAAAAATAAATGAAACAAAACAGGGAACCTAAATTAACACTATGTAGTGTGAATTTGCAAAAAAAATATATATATATAAATATAAATTTAATAATGGTTAATAAAAAAAATACTATTAAATATAAAAACAAAACAGTCAAA
Organism: Hyla sarda; assembly: GCF_029499605.1. Lineage (NCBI taxonomy): Eukaryota > Metazoa > Chordata > Amphibia > Anura > Hylidae > Hyla > Hyla sarda. Next base: position 223,136,901 of record NC_079194.1, on the reverse strand, counting down.
AAAATTCCACCCTGTTAAAAATTCATAGGCAGAAAAGCATATAAAAAGTGTCTGAAAATTTAGGACTAAAATCCTCTAGTCTTCATGGGTTATTGATATATTTTCAATTTATTGTGGTACCCCAATGGAAAATGTTCTCAAAGCCTGGCACTATTCTGTTGCTTTTATTTTGCATATGCTTTATACTGTACATGTGCTGTGCTGAGAATATTCAGAGCTACTACACAGGTCTTCATTCGGAAGTTATAACTATGGCAGCAGCCCTTTTTTTAATCTGTTGTAATTATCCTTTATTGTAGATAACAGGCAACCTATATGTTCTTAAGGCTTTCTGAATCAGTAGTCACATAATATATAAGCATTTAAATGACCTCTTATGCATAATACGTGCTATTTAAATGGTGCTGGCCCTGTGCATACTTAACCTTTACCGTAGATGATCGCTCAAAGTTATCAAATGGCTTTGTTTTCCGAATGACATTCAGTTTTATTTCGAGAATTGCTAATACCTTATACTCTAGAGTAGTTGTGCAGTTGTGAAGTGGTAAATTGAACGCAGCTGCATAATATGAGTCATTCAGTCTTGCATTGTAACAACAATCCATTTATTTATGGCTAAATGTTTTAAAAAAAAATTTCTGCTGGCCAGAAGAAGTGATGGGGCAATAGAAAGAAATCCCTCCAGGGTCTTGTCAGCTATGTTACAGGTATACTGTATGCGGTGCAGATAAGGAGCTAAATGGTGAAAGGTTATGCTGAGTGTACTAGTTCTTAGAACCTGGCACTGAGCAGAGGTTTCTCAATGACCAACATACTTTTTGTCAAATAAAGCTGTCCATGCATGCAAAGCACAGGAATGAGACTTCTAATGCTAGGATTCCATGAAATAACTTAAAGCGGTACTCTGCTTTAAACATCTTATCCCGTATCTAAAGGTTAGGTGATAAAATGTTAGATGGGGGAGGTCCAGCTGCTTTAGACGACCGCAATCTCCGCGGCGGCACCCCTGTCATTCAGTGCACGGAGCCATTTCTGCTCCGTGCCAGATAACTGGTGATGACGGCCACCACGCCCCCTCCATTCACGTCTATGGGAGGAGATGTGATGGTTCTGTACTAGCCATGAATGGAGGAGGCATTGCGTGACATCATGAACACGGAAGCTGCAAGCTTCCATGTTCCGGACACCGCCGTTGCTGGCCCGGAGATCTAACATCTTATCCCGTATGCTTTGGAAAGGGGATACAATTGTGGTAGCTGCCTAGGGGTGTAGTGTAGTTGGGGTGTTGCTTCGGTATATGAGGGGTTAATTTGACCCCTGTCACTCGTGACGCCAGGGTGAGGGTTAATACGCTGTGGTAAATCTTCGGCCTATCGCCACCCTTCCCAGAAACGATAGGTGCGTGCTTAAATGAATGAAGGTCCACAATAGGGATGAACTTGAACTTGTATAAACTTTACTGAGGTACTTGCAGTACATCCAATTAACAGCAACAGTCTTAGCAATACAGTCTCTATATACCACGGCAATGATTGACAGATGCTGCGGACCCTTAGCTTATCCAAAGAACTAGTAGAATTAGGATGCAGAGATCCGTCCGGATTTAGGGGTTTGTTTAGGTCCGGTGATCTTGCAGACTTAACAGGGATTGAGATAACTCACAGTTTTGTAAGATGGCCGTTGCCGCAATTCTTGGGCCTAGTCACTGCTGATGACAGCTGCGCAGATCCTCCTCCATCAGCAGCCCAAGAGAAAAAGAGAGAGATTAATGGCCGCCGCTCCCTTATATGGGCAGGGGCAGGGCCTTTTTGGATTGGTCCGTGTCAGCTGTCACTCACCGTTACAATGCATGGTGGGCGATCACCTGACTTCCTCTAAAGGTCCTTGAACCATAAACCATAGAGTTTTGAAACGCATTACGTGACCCGCAGGTCCTGCGACACTACAACAAGGCAAGTACACTTTATCTACATATTTACACATTGAATTAGGATAATTTTAACTATTAAAGGGGTGACAAGGGGCTAACTATCGATGAGGACCCTACCGGTAGCTAGGGACTCTGACTTTGGGGACCTCAACACAAGGTAACGAATTCAATCCGGTACCGGGACACCACAAACCCCCTTACTTAAAACAAGTCGACCCCAACGCCTGTCCCCTAAGGCAGAGGAACTAGGGCAGATAGAACAGGATTGCTAACTAGACAGAATCTATATCCTGACAAAACTTTTATACACATTAGGTACTCTTAAACCTACTAGATACTTTTCTAGGCATTTTAAACATTTTTAGACTAGTAATCCTACTAGACAATCACAAAGGCTTCCTGGACAATTATGAAGCTATCTAGACCTTTAGTTTCTAGATTCTTAGACATTTTAATTAAGCTTATTATTCATTCTAAGCTTACTAAACAATTAGGCAGCTATCTAACATTTAGTGGTTAGCTCCTAAGACATTTTGTTTTAGTTCTCTACACATTTTACGAGGCTAACTAGACATAAGTACAACTCTCTATACATTTAGCTTCAAGCTGACTATACATTTTGAAATCTCACACATTCTTTTTTTCTTTTTGCCAACAATGAGTTACCTGTTATTACACGAAAGGTATACTGGCTAGCCGGAAGCTAGGTCACAGTAAGATTGGCTGCTAGGGTCTATCGGCTACACGCTACTTACCCCTAGAGCATTTCAAAATAACATACCTAGGTAACCTTTTGAACTACATGTTTAATTCTATACTCGCAAGAGCACCTACTGGCCAGGTAGAGCATCTCACACACGCAATACAGAGAAGAAAAACATGAGTGTACCTAACAGTGGCAGGAATTGGGTATCAATAGGCTACAATTCCTAAGTGTTTCTTGAATGTGAGATATATTTTGTTTTTGGTGTATGTACTGAAGTAGACTGAAGTAGTACATTTAAGTGAGCATTCTAGAGTACTGAAAAGTTATAGGTAGAGCATTGAAGTGGGTTATCAAAGGTACTATGTGTGCAGGTACTAAATGTGAATCTTGGTACCTTAAGGGTAGTTTACCCTGTGTAGTCCTTTGAGACCGCCGCAACACCACCTCTGAATCATCAGGAGCCCATTCACTTGGGGATTCTGCAAGAACTTCAGTCCCCGAGGGATCAGCTGGAGGGCTGGAAACAGAAGCAATATCTTAGGATGGACTGGGAGGTTCTCTGAAGTCAGGTGGAGAAGGTGCATCAAGACTTGGAGCAGTCACAGGAGCAGGACTGATGTTTGGTGTAACAACCAATGGTGGTTGACAGGGAGCAACAGCTATTGGCAACTGGCTGGGTGGAATGGCTACTGGCAACTGTCTGGGTGGAGGAACCAGTGGCGGCTGTTCCTGTGGACCACCTGTGGCTCGAACCCTTCTTTCTGTATCTCATATACAACCGTTTCAGGGTAAGGGACTGCAGTAATGGTATATGGTTCCGTTTCCCACAATGAGTCCAATTTATGGGTTCTAGGGAACTTTCGGAGCCACACCTAATCTACAAGTTGTAAGGGCTGAGCTGAAGCATGTTGATTATAATCTGTCTGCTGGTGCTCATGAATAGTGTTGCTCACGAATATTCGCAATTCGAATATTATTCGCGAATATCGCATATTCGCGAATTCGCGAATTTCGCGAATATAGCGCTATATATTCGTAATTACGAATATTCGTTTTTTTTTTTTTTTTTTTTTTTTTTTTTTTTTTTTTTTTTCACAGTACACATCACAGTGATCATCCCTCTCTGCTTCCAGCTTGTGTGGTGTAAAGAAGGCTCTAATACTACTGTGTGAGACTGGCGCGCGAAAATTCGCATATGCGAAAATTAGCATATGCGAAAATTAGCACATGCGAATTTTCACAAATGCGAATTTTCGCGTATGTTAATTTTGTATATGCTAATATGCACATATGATAGTTTTCGCATACGCGAATGTTCGCATATGCGAAAATAAAACGGGAATATAACGAATATGCGAATATTCGCGAATATATGACGAATATTCGTCCATATATTCGCGAATATTCGCGAATTCGAATATGGCCTATGCCGCTCAACACTACTCATGAACTTCACCCATTTTCTTCTCAACAATGTTTTTGGCCTCCTCTATTCTTCATTGATGCTCCGACACCCAACCTTGGGAAACTTGAGGGGAATTGTTGAAAGGTGCCTGCAGTCCGAAAGTCCGATCCTTTGGCAATTGGCCGCGTTGGACCATCATCAGGAAAAAGGGCGTATACCTTGTAGAACAGTGGACAGGGTTGTTGTAAATTTCTTGGAGTTCAGGCAACAACTGGGGCCCCTCTTCCTGCTTTGAGACAGAGGCAGCTCTGAGCATTTGGATGAACACTTGATTGATCCTCTCGCAGAGCCCATTCCCTTGGGGGTGGTAGGCCGTCGTCCAGAGCTTCTTGCAGTCATGCAACTGGCAAAGTTCTTGGAACAACTGGGTTTCAAAGGCGGTTCCCCTATCCGTGAGGACCGATTCGGGACACCCCAGAGGTTGGATCCAATGATGATAGAAGAGCAGAGCAGCCGTCTTGGCGGTAAGGTCCTTGACATGGACCACAACCACCCATTTGGAGTAATGATCCACCATGGTCAGAGCATGACAGTAGCCCGATCGAGTAGGGGCCAACTTCACATGATCTAAGGCAACAATCTGGTTTGGCCTCTCCGTACAGATGGGATGTAAAGAGGCCCTTGGTTCCCTTCGGGGATTCTTGATAACATTGCACACGGAGCATTCAGCGCACCATTTCTCGACGTCTCCCCCCCATCCCTATCCAGTAAAATCTTCTTCTGATGGTGGCTTCTGTCTTATGGACCCCGAAATGTCCGGACTGGTCATGATAGGCATTCAGGACCATGGCTGCATCTCTTCTGGGGACCACAATCTAATGTATGCGATCTCCGGAAACTGGGTCTAGGGAATTTCGGTAGACCAACCCCTTTTGCAGGAACCGGCGATTCCTCTGCCGCCACAGCCGCTTCAATTCAAAGTCCCCTTGTGTCTTGTGCAGCCGAGTGGGCACTTTCTTGTGGAGGCAATAGTCTAAGAGGTCCCCGATAACCTGGCTTTCATCCTGAAGTGTCTTCCATATGGATAAATCTTCAGGGACTTTGGGAGATTCAGGTCCGTCACCCTCCTGGGCAGTTAGAGCACTCTGGCTCACGAACCTTTCTGTAGAAGGGCGGCTACTCCACATCTTCCCACACATCTTCAGCAGGAGGTGCTTCCCCTGGGGCCATGCGAGAAAGTAGATCTGCATTAACGTTAGTTTTTCCACTGCGGTACTTGATGTTGATATCATAGTTGGCCAACCGAGAGGCCCAGCGCTGTTCAAGAGCTCCCAACTTAGCAGTGTTCAAATGGGTCAAGGGGTTGTTATCAGTGTAGACCGTGAAGGGAGTAGCAGCCAGATAGTCTTTAAACTTCTCAGTAATGGCCCAGACCAGGGCCAGGAGCTCCAGTTTGAAGGAGCTATAGTTAGCGTCATTCTTCTCGGCGCCTCGGAGATGTCGGCTGGCGTAGGCAATTACCCTCTCTTTGCCATCTTGCACCTGAGATAAGACTGCTCCCTGACCTTCGAAGCTAGCGTCTGTATATAGACGGAACGGCAAGCTATAGTCAGAATACACCAACATAGGAGACTCCGTGAGGAGGTACTTCAGGGCTCGGAAGGCATCTTCTTGTTCTTCGGCCCACCGTACGGGTAGCCTCCCATTATAATTCTCCCGGGCAGTTCCTCTCAGTAACTCGGTCAAGGGCCCAGCAATTTGAGAAAAGTGGGGGATGAAGCGTCGGTAATAACCAGCAAATCCCAGGAAGCTTTGGACGTCCCGCACTGTCCTGGGGGGGGGGGCACTCTTTCACGGCACTCACTTTGTCCGGATCAGGCTGGACTCCTTGAGCACTGATGACATGTCCCAGATAGTGTACTTGCGGCTTTAACAAATGACATTTGGAGGGTATAACCTTGAGCCCATGTTGGATAAGGACTTGGAAAACTTCTTTCAAGTGGTCCAGGTGTTCCTGATATGTCCGGGAATAGACAATAACATCATCTAGATACAACAGAACAGTCTGGAAGTTAAGATGTCCTAAACATCGCTCCATTAAGCGTTGGAAAGTAGTCGGTGCATTGCACAGTCCAAAGGGCATACTTTTGAACTTGAAGAGTCCCATGGGGGTCACAAATGCGGTCTTCTTTCTATCCTCCTCCGCCATCGGCACCTGCCAGTAACCACTCGTCAAGTCCAGTGTGGAAAAGTAGGCGGCAGACCCCAGTGCAGTCAAGGATTCTTCAATGCGGGGAAGGGGATAGGCATCCTTGTGAGTTATGCCATTCAATTTCCGGTAAGCTACGCAAAAGCGGATAGTCCCATCTTTTTTCTTCACCAGGACCAAAGGTGTGGCCCAAGGACTCTGGCTTTCTTGGAAAACATCAGCCTCTTTCATCTCCACGAGCATCTTCTTTATGGTCTGATACATTCCAGGAGCCACGGGGCGATGCCTCTCCTTAATGGGTGGACTGTCCCCAGTGAGAATCCGATGTTTGATCATCGTGGTCCTGTCAAAGTCTGTGGGGAACTTGCTGAAAGCCTCTTGATATTTCTTAGCTACCTGGATGACTCCTTCCACCTGTTCCTTGGGGGTATCTTCGTCTCCTATTTGTAGTTGGCACCACCAAGGTTCCGCAGGATTCTGATCAGGTCCCCGTTGGGCCACTTGTGACTTCGAGACCACATCTCTGACGTCTAAATGGAGCAGTTTAGCCACAGGGGTATACTTGGGTAATCGGACGGCAACTTGAGAGAGATTAATGAGTCTTACCGGAACTTTCCCATTACGTACTGTTACCAGGCTTCTAGCTGCTCGCACCAAGGGACAATTTTCCAGTATGATGGGTTCCAAGAGTGCTTGATAATGTTGATTTTTCACCCCCACCCCGGGTCGGGCACGACACCAAATAACTGTCTCCATCTGTGGCTGTAGACTAACAGCACGTATATCTTGGATCCTTACTCGACAGATTTCTACTTGATGATTCACAAACTTCTGTTCTGCTTGGAGGACTTTGAGGTGGTGTTGGGCAGCTCGCTGGCCTGGAAGTGACAAGTGAGGGAGAGATGCATGCAGTGCATAGACAATTTAATTAAAACAGTGCCTCATGATATTCATTCCTAAGATGAAGTCAGCTGCCCCTTCATCCCTAACATTGGTGACAATCACACCCTGCCTTTCTAACACATGCTCTCCCACCTTCACCGTGGGCTCCCAGTAGCCATGCCTGGGTACTGGTTTCCCGTTCCCTACAATGAATCTAAACTCTGCTTCTTTAGGTTCACACAACCTTTCTGGACCCCAATACTTATAGAAAACCCCCTGTGGAATAGTGGACACATGAGACCCCATTTCTATCAGAGCTTGTAACCGGATACCTTCAACTATCACCTGTACATAAGGACAAGGAGCAACACACATAGACTGTCCTTTCTTGTCGCTGGTTAGTTCTGGACCTTCAGCAGCTACTCCTGGGGTGCGGTCCTCGCCCCTAGGGGACTCCCGTTTAAAACCCAGCATTGGCTCTTCCAGTGTCCATTCTTATTACAATAACTACCGATAGGTCTATGACTTCCAGGTGGTCTCACAGGAGGGGTATTAGGTGGATAAGCAGGGCGGGGGTCAGGTTTCTTAGGTGGCGGTGTTGCAGACCTATAAGGATTGGGCCACACAGCCATTTCTTTAAAGGCCTTGGCTAACTGCTCAATGTCCTGCTTAATGTCTTGTAGGTCAGCTGTCCAAGGGCTATAAGGAGGTGTTGGCAGGGCAGGCTGAGAAGGGACAGGTGGCTGGGGCAAGGGCCCCGGAGATTCTGTAGCGGGAACACTTGCCTCCTCTGTCTGGGGTCCTGATTCGATCACTTTAACCGCTAGTCTCTTAAAAGCTGGGAAAGCCATGTCGGGATTTTGCATGGCCAGCATCCTAAGTTGGGCTTTGTCCCATTTGTTCAGTGCCCCTTCTATAAAACGGTCCCTCAGTACTCGGTTGCCCTGATCGGGCGTGATGCCGTCCAACTTCTGGACCGCCTCTAATGCGCTCTGTAAAGTTACTGCATATGCCCTGAGAGTCTCACCTGGTTTCTGGCATCGTACCTCGGCGTACCTCCGAGGGAGAATGAGATTCAAACACCTGAGAAAGTCCTTAAAAAATCTGTCCCATTGTGGCTTTGTCAGCCGCTGGCCAGGTGCGAAGTTCCTCCAAGGCGGGTCCCTGGCGTTGTCCCAGAAGTAACTGTATCTGTTGATGAGGCGGTAATGCATAAAATCCAAAGAGGCTGTAGAACTTTTCTTTAAAGTCTCTCAATGTAAAAGGGTCACCATTGTAGGTGGGAAGCACAGGATTCCCCAAGAAGACAGGTGCAGCAACAGGGGCTCCCAATACATAGGGAGAGACTGGAGGTGGACTTGCTGGATCCTGCTCCGTCTGTGACGAAGGTCTTGCTGGAATCACAGGGAGAGCAGGTGTTTGTGAAGTAGAAATTGTTGGTGAAGGCGGCAACACCCTTGTGGGGTCACTGGAGCATCGGCCCCTTGCTGCTCAGATGGGGATTGTGGCGTTGCAGGTTCCGGCATCTTTGTATTTGGGATGCTGGCCCTTTAAATAAATCTTGAATTCCTGGGTCCCGAGGGGATACGCAATTGTTCTCTAATCAGGAACTTGAGAGCGTAGATTTCAAATTTGAGAGCGGTGACTTGAAACTCAATAGCCTTTAGTTGAAATTTGAGTGCGTTGATCGGCAGCTGAAGCGACTCTATATAGGACTTCAATTTGGCAATCTGTGGTCTTAGAGTCCCGTACTGTTCCGTCTCTTTACAACTTCCAACCCGCTGTCGCACTCTGCGCCTTTTCCCACGCTGAACCATCTCTCTCTTTTTTGGTCTCCGGCACTAGACTCCAACAAAATGGCCGCCGGAGCACCGAGGGCTTCGGTGGGCGGGGTCTCTGGATCACGTGCGCGGGAAGGCCCCGCGCTAACTTCAGCTCTTTCTCTCACAACTTGTAACTCCGCTGTACTCTTCGCCTCCCCCCTTACTTTACATGCGCACTTCCTCCACACAGCACCGTGCGCGCAACCCCTTACTCCGGAGTATAAATCACAGTACATGAATAAGGTTCATTACTTTTTTTAGGGGGGGGGGGGGGAGTCCAATTTCACTAGTGGCAACAGTAGTAGGCACACACCCGAATCCTGTTCGTGCGACGCCAAAAAGGCTTTGTGGTAGCTGCCTTGGGGTGTAGTGTAGTTGGGGTGTTGCTTCGGTATATGGGGGGTTAATTTGACCCCTGTCACTCGTGAAGCCAGGGTGAGGGTTAATACGCTGTGGTAAATATTCAGCCTATCGCCACCCTTCCCAGAAACGATAGGTGCGTGCTTAAATGAATGAAGGTCCACAATAGGGATGAGCTTGAACTTGTATAAACTTTACTGAGGTACTTGCAGTACATCCAATTAACAGCAACAGTCTTAGCAATACAGTCTCTATATAGCACGGCAATGATTGACAGATGCTGCGGACCCCTAGCTTATCCAGGACTAGTAGAATTAGGATTGATGCAGAGATCTGTCCGGATTTAGGGGTCTGTTTAGGTACGGTGATCTTGCAGACTTAACAGGGATTGAGAACTCACAGTTTTGTAAGATGGCCGTTGTCGCAAGGCTTGGTCCTAGTCACTGCTGATGACAGCTGCGCAGATCCTCCTCCATCAGCAGCCCATGAGGAAAAGAGAGAGTTTAATGGCTGCCGCTCCCTTATATGGGCAGGGCCGTTTTGGATTGGTCCTTGTCAGCTGTCACTCACCGTTACAATGCATGGTGGGCGATCACCTGACTTCCTCCAAAGGTCCTTGAACCATAAACCATAGAGTTTTGGAACACATCATGTGACCCGCAGGTCCTGCGACACTACAACAAGGTAAGTACACTTTATCTACATATTTACACATTGAAATATGATAATTTTAACTATTAAAGGGGTGACAAGGGGCTAACTATTGATGAGGACCCCACCAGTAGCTAGGGACTCTGACTTTGGGGACCTCACCACAAGGTAACGGATGCAATCCGGTAACGGGACACCACACAATGTTTACAGCGGAGTACTACTTTGGCATATCCATAGAAATACAGTTACTTGAGTTCATCCTTAGATGATACAGCTTTGAAATCAGAATAATAGTAGTCACTGTCCCCGTAGTTAAAGGGGTACTATACCCATAGCCCATCCCTTACCTCTCACCAACCTATTTATTTTTCTAAATTTCATTCTTTCAGCTGTCACTTACATGCAGGGAGGGAGAGAAAGACATCATAATCTGATTCTGCTTGTCTTTTTGAGACAAGCCCCTACCCTCCTGGAAGACAAACATATGTGATTTCTGGCTTCACATCCACACCTCCCCCTCCCTCTCCCTGTGCGAGGACCTTGCTTGCAGAGAAGTCTCCTCAGCAACACATATGGCTGCTCTTTTACTACTGAAGATCTTATCTCTGACTGCTGCCATTCAGAGCATAGCATGATTTATTGCTGGGGGGAAAATAGTTTGAAAGAAAAGACATGTACAGTGTGTGCTGCTGACAACAACTGCACAGCATGCACACAGATAGTAAAAGCAATTGGCTGGAAGCCATTACACAGAGCCACACTGACTGCTGGGAGTTGTGGTCTGTGCTACAAGCAAGGAAAAACAGTTTGTAGGAGACAACAGGGGCCACAGGAGTTGGAAAAATCACATGGATAACTACAGGCGACACAGAACTGGTATTGTGGTAGCTTTGGGGGCTTTTTTTCTTTTTCTAAACTTCGCTGAAGCACCCCTTGTAGGCTGTTTTAGCAGCTTAGCTGAATTTTTGGAATCTTCAGGTGCTTTAAGCATGTATGTGAAATGCCTACTGTAGGTATGAGTTTACTGTCACTCTTGTTCACAGTCCAAATGTCAGAAGCCGTAGGGTTAATCGGTTTTGATGTTTCTTTTGTTTGTTTTGGTTGCTGAGCTATGCCTAGTTGTCTTACTGGTCAGCTGACCTTGATATGAGAACCTGTCTGGCGGCCTATATAAGCCTGCAGTTCACAAAAAGCTAGCCACAGTGTTATGGTAATCTCACAATATAGCCATTTAGCCCCAAGACAGGCACAGATCCTTCCTAAGCATGTCCATTACAAACTAAAATCACCTTATGGTGGATAACCATCTTAAGTACCAGGGCTCAAAGGAGTACCTGTATGCCCTTGGTCCTGGACAGGTTAAACTTGTTTTGTAGTTTATGTAAAAAAAAAAAAAACATTAAATGGCTCAGTAGAAGACATGGAAAATAAAATTGGTTTCCAGGCATAGAGTCTGCAGAGCTTTGTGAGTATAATGATTCATTTGCTGTGAATTTCGGCAGCGTAAGAACATTTGTGCTTACATTGCCTTCCATTTTTAAGTTTTATATGAGTCTCTAGGGTGTTTTTTAGCCTTGAAATAACTGGGATAAAAGTTTCCCACAGCCTGGGAAAACAGACCAAGAAAACAAGAGCATATACTGTGTGTGTGTATATATATATATATATATATAAATATATATATATATATATATATATATATATATATATATATGTATATATATACACATATATAGTGTCAGACAGTGTCTAGGCTCTACCCTAGATCACAGACTGATGCAAGGAGGGGAGACACCGTGTCCCTTTACCAGACGGGCACACAGCAGGTGGCTGTGGTGGACACACAAAGTGGCACCAGTGTGTTCCGTGATATTGTCATGGAAAACGAGACGAATGAGTGTTCATTCCCCAGGAGAGGGACTGTCAGATGAGCTGGCTGAGAAACACAAGATAAGCTAAATGGGAACTGTAAATAAATGCAATAGAAATAAAGGCAACTGCACTCACCAATCAGTGAAAAGGATTTCTTTACTGTAGTCCGTTAGGCATTAACAGCAGTGTGACAGGTATATTAAAGAGTGGAGGCAGAGGTGGTTACGGAACAGAACTGTTTCGCACAGTGATTGTGCTACCACAAGCCGACACCGACAAGAGGTGTCGGCTTGTGGAAGAACAATCACTGTGTGAAACAGTTCTGTCCCGTAACCACCTCTGCCTCCGCTCTTTAATATACCTTTCACACTGCTGTTAATGCCTAACGGACTACAGTAAAGAAATCCTTTTCACTGATTGGTGAGTGCAGTTGCCTTTCTTTCTATTGCATTTATTTCCATTGCTTGGATTTGCACTTGCACCCCATGCATCAGGATTAGGAGAGGTTCCCCGCGGTCTAACGCAGGTGTGTGTTCACTTGATTGCTACTAGCTGCCGCAGTGCCTGCTCTTACTTCTTTTTTGTGGACTAAATGGGAACTGTATCTTGTAAGGTTGCAGGTTGCATGTTTTAACTGGTAGGGATTAGACCACCAGTTGGTAGAAAGGGTCTGTATTGTGTAGCTAGTGGCTAGACGGCCTAGGTTTTATTTTTTGTTATGTTTTATTTTGTCCTACAACCTCTGTGAATAAACCTGACAGTCAGTTGCACAGAGAGAAGTTGGTGTGGACCTGGTTTATTGAGGTGAAAATGTGTCCTTTTGGATGCAACAAAGGACGATCCCTGAGCTAATCAGAGAGTGAAATCTCACAATATGTATTAAATGTCCGATGCCATTTTTTATAAATCCAGTACAAGTACCAATACTTTTTCAAGTACTCAGTGATACCAATTACTGATACTGTCATGTGACAGTTTTTACAGAAGTAATTGAACGCTCTCGTGCAGCATCCATTTTTTCTTTTTCGGTGGTTGAGCAGAATGGATGGATAAATGGACATATAGGCCCTAATTTACTAAGAGTGGAGTGTAGTTTTCTTTATGGGTGTTAATTCCCTAAGTATTTTTCCACTGTATTTATTAAGGTTTCCCTACATTTTCCACTTTCCCTTCATTTTGCTTTTTTACACATGTGCTGATCTGTAGGTTTTTCCAAAGCTCAAATCCACCACATTTTCTGTGGAAACCTTAGTAAATATGTTGAGATTTTTTGAAAATGTCAAGAACATGCCCCCTTTTTGGTCACACCCATTTTTGGGGTTTTCTGAGTAAAATGGAGACATGGTTAGGTTTTTTGAATTTTGGCGCAAGTCCTGGCGCAGACACAATTTGTGGTGCAATGCGACACATTTTGGTGCACAACCCAACAAAACAGGTCGGGTTTACAATAGTAAATCAGGGCCACAGTAGTAAGTCATTCGCATTGCCTGTATCTAGAGGATACAGATATATTATTGTCTTGTCCCCTGTCTTCAGCCTATAGCACTTCAACTGTTGCAAAACTATAATTCAAAGCATTCCAATACCTATGCAGGCCTAATGTAAGTTTTAGTTTTACAACAGCTGGAAAGCAACAGGTTGGTAACCACTGCTATAAACCCTCCATTTTCTCCCGTGCTCCCAGTACATCTTTCACAGTCAAAGGCCCCATCTCCCACTTAGCCCCCACATTATACTATCTCCCATTCTCATGTTCAAACCATCACAGCTGACCTCAGTCATGGTAATCTTCTGTTAGTTCACATTTGACTTCCCCATCAACTGGGGGTGTAGTCATGTCTGCTGCCAGTCATTCCATCGGCAGGATGCACTCATGGAGGTAGACACAATGTTATGGGGGAGATGGGGCAAATTGGCTAGCCCACGGGAAAGAGACCAGTGCAGTTATCGGTTAAGATGTCAGGGACATTTGCACTAGTACAAATATTCCCTCAAATCCCAGTCTGTTGTGGGGACCCTGGAGCCAGTGGATGGTAGCAGTATGCTGATACTTGTAGTGAATGCAATCACCCAGTAGGATATCACAGTGATAGGAGTGGGACCTTTGTCCCTTATGTAATTTACTAAATGCCATAGCAGTGTGCTAAGAGAGTGCACTGATGATAATAGTTCCTTCTAGTAGATGATAAATGGGGCACCTATGGTGTCAATGATGTGAAGCGCATTGAAGCCAGAGTGTGCTGCAGGGCTCCTGTACATTTTTTAAGAACATAAGAAAACTAAAGTTTTTAATTGTGACCTTTGGACATTTAATTCAAGAGTTGGCTGTTTGTTTGGCCAATGACTTATTTATGTATGTGTACGGTCTCCCCTGAGGACGCCAGATTATTATGGTAGAAATGCATTGGGAGCCATACAAATATGGTTGCTATTGGTGATTTTGTATTGGGCTTTTTCACTGGCATTATTTGATGGCTTTAAAGTCTATAAGAATGAATGCTAAGTTTTAGGCACTTCCCCACTGTACTTATATTGCTTTTAGGGTACTTATTAATTGACATTTTTGATAGTAGCCAAGCATTTAAATGGGCACTGTCAGAATCAAAAACCTCATGGCAAAACATTTCTAATATACTTGATATAACCCTTCTTTGGGGTAGAAACCATATTTCTAGGGGTCCCCAAACCATCAAGAACATAATCCTGTCTTGTTACAGCATCATCTTTCTCCCAGCTGAAGCATTGGGAGTGAGAGCAGGACTAGTACTCCACTGTGCTCACTCCTGTCCTGTCTACCAGATTCCTATCTGAAAACAGAGAGGAAGTGGTTAAAGAGCACTGGATTGGATGAAAAGACAGAGCACATCAGATCTTTTCTATCCCACAGGAAAGAAAAAAAAACACCATACACAAACATACAGAGGACAAAAAAAAAGGTCCAAACTGACATACTTTTGGCAACTTTTACATAATGGAAGTCATAGCATATGATTCAGCATCCAGGTTGAAGGGGTACTCCGGTGGAAAACTTTTTTTTTTTTTTATGAACTGGTGCCAGAAAGTTAAACAGATTTCTAAATTACTTATATTAAGAAATCTTAATCCTTTTAGTACATTTTAGCAGCTGTATGCTACAGAGGAAATTATTTTCTTTTTGAATGAATTTTTTGTGCTCTCTGCTGACACCTCTGTTCATTTCAGGAACTGTCCAGAGCAGCATAGTTTTGCTATGGGGATTTTCTCCTGCTCTGATCAGTTCCTGATACGGGCATCCGGTATCAGCAGAGAGCACTGTGGACAACACAAAAAAGGAATAAAAAAATAAAGATTTTCCTCTGTAGCAAACAGCTGCTAAAAAGTACTGAAAGGATTAAGATTTTTTTTATAGAATTTACAAATCTGTTTAACTTTCTGGCACCAGTTTATTTGAAAAAAGTTTTCCACCGGAGTACCCCTTTAAGCATATGTGTACAAATACCAGGGCACAGTGCCGTACATGTACTTTGCATGTCCACGCTAGGGGTTAAGGTATATTTATTTTACGGTATATGTACAGAAAGGCTTTTATGATATTATTGATATTATTCATTTTATAGGAGAAGTACTAAATTCCACACCTGAGTACTTCCATTTATTGCATTTCAATCTCCATTATATGGGGAATTATTTAAGCAACTCTGAAAATGCTTTATATTACTTTTGTCTCTTTCCTGGCAATATCATGCCATGACATTGCCTTAATCCCATCTATTGTATACCTGAATAATTCATGTGATCCAAAATGAACAGCGAGTGAAGATTAATAATCCCACTGAATGCAGGATGATGCCTTTTACCTTGTGCCCCAGTCATGTCAGATGTCCTATTTGTGTAAGTAAAGACCAATTAATTGACCCGACTGCGCTCTATTGTATACTCCCAGCACTTTACTGCTAAATATTATGTCTGACTGTACAGTATGAGTAATATTACAATGCACTAAACATATTTTACTTTTAAAGGTTTCTTTCACAGAATGACATTGAAAAGTGAGAGTAAAAGAAATAAGACAATGTATGGTTTTCCAATAAGGCAACTCACAAATTTACCCTCAAACTCATATTGAGGCAACTTTTCATCATATTTGCCCCTGAAAATCTGACCCTAACAAGCGCCTAACACACAAAACAGCCCCTTGAAATCCAAAGTGTATTAAATCCATACATATGCCTAAAGGGGTACTCCGCATCTAGACATCTTATCCCCTCTCCAAAACATAGGGGATAAGATGTCTGCTCATGGGGGGAACTGCTGGGAACTCCTGGAACCGCAATCTCTCCTGCAGCACCTTGTGTCATCTGCTGCAAGGAGCGAACTGCGCTCCATGCCTGATGACGGGCGATACAGGGGCCGGAGTATCGGCCTGCCCCCTCATGACGTCACACCCCACCCACTCAATGCAAGTCTATGGGAGGGGGCGTAGCAACCATCACGCCCACTCCCATATACTTGTATTGAGTGGGCCGGGCATGACCCCTGAAAGGTATTTCTGGGACTACATAATAGATGGACTATCAGATCTCGGGGGTCTGTCTCCTGAAGCCTTACCGAATAGCTGCTGGTGAACGCCACCCCCCTATCATTGTTTACTTGTTACAGCTCCTTACTTTCGGTTGTGGCTATGCTTGGTATTGCATCTATCTGCTGCTCATCCCATTAATTAAAGCGCATAGAAATAGATGGAAGAATTCCACTCACCACCTCTGGATGTGGTAACTTTTTCTTTATTGCTGGTGCTTTACAAGGTGACGGCATGCAGCGTATAGCATGTTCTGTAGCAGGCGAGGATGACTGCACTGATGACAGCTGTTTCATAGAAAACACCTACTTCTTCTGATCTGAATCTGATCTATCCTAAGGATACCATTTAGTTTTTATTTATTTATTTTATTTAATGGCTAAAAGAATATTTTTTTGCATTGGTTTTGTTTATGACATATAGAGTTGTTTTGGTATACCATTTTTACAGTAACATTGTTTTTTTTTATTGTTTTATTAGGAAATATTTGTACAAAATGTTTAAAATTACAATTCATCCATTTGTATACTTAGCAGATTCTGTTGTAAGAAGTAAGGCCAACTGCTTGTATCTCAGCAACTACTTCACTATTCTTAGAGATTTAATGGCAGAGTTATTACAGGTATGATACCTTTCTGTGATGTGCCAAATTTAACAGTTTGGGGTGGCAGAAGCCATTGCAGATCAATTATTTAAAGCAGGCGCTTTAAATCAATGAACTGCAGCGGCTTTTGCCGAGCCAGAGATTGCCGCCGCCGCCCGCTTCTCTCCCCCTGCCTGTCCTGGGGTCCTGAGTTGCCCCATCGCCTCCGTCGGCGTCCTGTGCTGTTGCTGTGCACTGTTACTGTGCACACTGACGGTGACGTTGGTTTGGGGACGTCACTCGTCATTGCGCAGCGCACAGAAACAGCGCAGGAGCCAGAAGTATCGCGGACCCCAGGAACAGGTAATTATAACACCGGGGATGGGGGAGGCGATGGGGCAGCGGCGGTATGTGGGCAGAGGATGGGGGGGAGGCGATGGGGCGGCAGCGGTATGTGGCCAGAGGATGAGGGGAGGCAATGGGCAGCGGCGGCGGTATGTGGGCAGAGAATGGGGGGGAGGCAATGGGGCAGCAGCGGTGGTATGTGGCCAGAGGATGGGGAGGCAATGGGGCAGCAGCGCGACGGTCGTCTCTGGCCGGGGGGGGTGGGCAGTACATTATCAGCATATCGGCAAGGTAATTGATGATACCGATAATGTCCAAAATCATGATTATCGGCCGATAATATCGGCTAAACCAATAATCGGTCGATCCCTAGTAATTAACACAAAATCTGTAATCTGATAGACAAAATCTGGCCCTCCTCTTGGTTTACCCCACCCACTTTTCCTGTCACTTAAAAAAAAATGGTTGAAGCTAAAAAAAAAAAATGGTTGCAAATGTTAACACTAATGTGATGCTCAACAAATTTTGTGGCTGTATTAAGCCACAAAAGTGCTTCAAAGCTGTTACTGAATGTCACCCTTACTGTATAATGCAGGATATGTAAAGCAATATATCCATTAATTGCACTGTTCTGCTATGTAGAGCACTGATCACTATGAGAATCTTTACTGGAGAATTTTGGGTACTGTGTTGAGGAAGGACACATTCTGGTTCCCATTATCTAAATTGGATCCGGGGAGATATTTCAGAAAGGTGCTGTGGGTGTTTTGACATTCTGCCCAATTACGAGTCTTGTTTCTGCTCATTAGAGGTTGCAAACGGATTTTCTTGAACATTTGCATTGTATTTTTGAATTCTCAACTTGTGGTCTCTTTAACCTTTCGCTTAAGCAGGCTTTAGTTTTTAATGAGAAACCTTTTTATAGAGCGAGCTGAAAAATTATCATACGTCGCACTATTAGGCCGGGTGAGTTTTGCAATGCAAAATACAAAGCCCATTTTAACTCGATAACAAATAGTTTCATTGATTCTGAACAAAAACAATTAAACCCTTTGAAATTAACTTAAACAAACTGTTAGGTCCTTTACTTTTAGGTTCTGTATAGGCCTACCAATACTTAAAGGGGTACTCCAGTGGAATTTTTTTTTTTTATAAAATCAACTAGTGCCACAAAGTTAAACAGATTTGTAAATTACTTCTATTTAAAAGTCTTAATCCTTCCAGTATTTATTAGCTGCTTTATGCTCTACAGAAAGTTTCATTTCTTTCCGAGTTCTTATCAGCCTGCCCCCAGTGCTCTCTGCTGACACCTCTGTCCGTATCAGGAGCTGTCCAAAGCAGGATAAGTTTGCTATGGGGATTTTCTTGTACTCTGGACAGTTCCTGACATGGACAGAGGTGTCAGCAGAGAGCACTGTGGTCAGACTGAAAAGAATTCCAGAAAGAAATACAACTTCCTTTGGAGCATACAGCAGCTGATAAGTACTTGAAGGATTAAGATTTTTAAATAGAAGTAATTTACAAATCTGTGAAACTTTCTGGCACCAGTTGATTAAAACATTTTTTTTTCCACCGGAGTACCCTTTAAATGTTAGCTATATTATGGCCATTATGAACACAAAACTTGAACCATTCCTAGTTATACTCAACCAAACCTGTATCATCCTAAGTTTAGTCCCATCAAATCGCTTCTAAGCTTATTTGTCTGGCCTTCTGCTCTTCACTGCTGTCCCATGCATCAGCTTTTCCATGCTTTGTATGTAAGAACCCGAAGGGTTAACCTGCACTGAGGTTTTCTTTTTATTCTGGTGACTGTGGAAATGCCCTGTTCTCTGGATGGTCAGCAGACCTTGGCTGCCACTCCCCCTCCCATAGACATGAATGAAGGGGGCGTGACATGACATCACGAGGGGCGTGGTGTGACGTCACGTCTCCAGTCACAGAAACACAGAGGTTTCCGTGACTCGAGCAGCAGCCTGACATAGAATGTGGGTGCTGCACTCTCCGTGCAGCACCCGCATTCTATGCCAGGCTGCTGCTCCAGTCTCGGCAGGCCCCCTGTGATCAGACATCTTATCCCCTTGGATAGGGAATGAGACGTCTATGGCCGGAATACCCCTTTAACATAATTTAATTTAAACAGAGACTACCCTACAGTAGTAACCTTGAGATTTCTGGTGATAAAGTCCATAGAGTATGGAGGTTCTGGTGGGAGGAACTCCTAATCACCTAGAATGGATACACATCAACATTTTTAAATTACATCCCTCAGGTCCCAAAAGGAATCTGAGAAATTGAAATAAAACTGAAATGAACGGATCCAATTGATTTACGCAGGACGTACTCAAACAGCCCCTTTTCCGAGTCCTTAAGGACTCAGGACGTTTGAGTACGTCCTGTCAAATCCCGGCCCCCCGCCGCTAGCCGGAGGGGAGCCGGTGCCCGATGCCTGCTGAAATCGTTCAGCAGGCATCGGGGCATATCGCCCAGGGGGGTCATTATGCCCCCCCATGTCGGCGATGGCCGCAGATCGCTGGACAATTCAGTCCAGCGATCTGCAGCAGATTCCGGGTCAATCGGGTCTCCAGTGACCCGGTGACCCGGAATTACAGGCTGTTCGGGGCCGTCTCCGACGGCCCCGAACAGCCAGAGCCTGCAGGGGTGAGGTGGCACTGGTGCCACCTCACGATCGCCCTGATTCGTCGGCCGGATTACCGGCCGACCAATCAGGGCGCCTGCTGCGGGTGTCACTCCCGCAACCCGCTCCGCCCCTCTTCCGGATGACGTGAGCGGGTGCGGGATGTGCACCCCAGGTGCTGGGGACCCCGATCCCCGGCGTCAATGTTGGGATCGGGGCCCCAGGAGCGGCGGCGGCGGCGACGACGAGGGACTGACCTGTGCGGCGAGGATCGTGGGAGGTGAGTGACAGCCTCCTGCTGTTGCTTAGCAACAGCTCCCAGCATGCAAAAAGGGCATGCTGGGAGCTGTAGTTATGCAACAGCAGGAGGCAGACCACCACAACTCCCAGCATGCCCTTATGGGCATGCTGGGACTTGTAGTTTTGCAACAGCTGGAGGCACATTTTTTCTATTGAAAAGTGTACCTTCAGCTGTTGTGTAACTACAACTCCCAGCTTGCACCAACAGCTAAAGTGCATGCTGGGAGTTGTAGTAGTGCATCTGCTGGTTGCATAACTACAACTTCCAGCATGCCCGTTGGCTGTCGGTGACTGCTGGGAGTTGTAGTTTTGCAACAGCTGAAGGCACACTGAGTTATGTAGCAAACCAGTGTGTCTCCAGCTGTTGCATAACTACAGTCCCCAGCATCCCCAGCCAAAGTAGTATGCCTCCAGCTGTTGCATAACTACAAGACCCAGCATGCCCTTCCGCTGTCCGTACATGCTGGGGGTTGTAGCTTTTGCAACAGCTGAAGGCACACTGGTTGCAAAACACTGAGTTTGTTACCAAACTCTGTGTTTCACAACCAGTGTGCCTCCAGCTGTTGCAAAACTACAACTCCCAGCATGCACTGATAGACCGTACATGCTGGGAGTTGTAGTTTTGCAACAGCTGGATGTCCCCCCCCCCCAATGTGAACGTACAGGGTACACTCACATGGGCGGAGGATTACAGTAAGTATCCGGATGCAAGTTTGAGCTGCGGCAAATTTTCTGTCGCAGCTCAAACTGCCAGCGAGAAACTACTGTGAACCCCCCGCCCGTGCGACTGTACCCTAAAAACACTACACTAACACACAATAAAAAGTAAAAAACACTACGTATACACATACCCCTATACAACCCCCCTCCCCAATAAAAATGAAAAACGTCTGGTACGCCACTGTTTCCAAAACGGAGCCTCCAGCGGTTGCAAAACTACAACTCCCAGCATGCACTGATAGACCGTACATGCTGAGAGTTGTAGTTTTGCAACAGCTGGATGTTCCCCCCCCCAATGTGAACGTACAGGGTACACTCACATGGGTGGAGGATTACAGTAAGTATCCGGTTGCAAGTTTGAGCTGCGGCTCAAACTGCCAACGTGAAACTACTGTGAACCCCCGCCCGTGTGACTGTACCCTAAAAACACTACACTACACTAACACACAATAAAATAAAAAGTAAAAATCACTACATATACACATACCCCTACACAGCCCCCCTCCCCAATAAAAATGAAAAACGTCTGGTACGCCACTGTTTCCAAAATGGAGCCTCCAGCTGTTGCAAAACAACTACTCCCAGTATTGCCAGATAGCCACTGACTGTCCAGGCATGCTGGGAGTTTTACAACAGCTGGAGGCACCCTGTTTAGGAATCACTGGCGTAGAATACCCCTATATCCACCCCTATGCAAGTCCCTAATTTAGGCCTCAAATGCGCATGGCGCTCTCACTTTGGAGCCCTGTCGTATTTCAAGGCAACAGTTTAGGGTCACATATGGGGTATCGCTGTACTCGGGAGAAATTGTGTTACAAATTTTGGGGGGTATTTTCTGCTTTTACCCTTTTTAAAAATGTAAAATTTTTGGGAAAAGAGGCATTTTAGGTAAAAAAAAAATATTTTTTTTACATATGCAAAAGTCGTGAAACACCTGTGGGGTATTAAGGTTCAGTTAACCCCTTGTTACGTTCCCCGAGGGGTCTAGTTTCCAAAATAGTATGCCATGTGTTTTTTTTTTGCTGTCCTGGCACCATAGGGGCTTCCTAAATGCGGCATGCCCCCAGAGCAAAATTTGCTTTCAAAAAGCCAAATGTGACTCCTTCTCTTCTGAGACCTGTAGTGCGCCAGCAGAGCACTTTTCACCCCCATATGGGGCGTTTTCTGAATCGGGAGAAATTGTGCTTCAAATTTTGGGGGGTATTTTCTGCTATTACCCTTTTTAAAAATGTAAAACTTTTGGGAAACCAAGCATTTTAGGGAATTATTATTTTTTTTTTTTTTACGTATGCAAAAGTTGTGAATCACCTGTGGGGTATTAAGGTTTACTTTACCCCTTGTTATGTTCCCCGAGGGGTCTAGTTTCCAAAATGGTATGCCATGTGTTTTTTTTTTGCTGTTCTGGCACCATAGGGGCTTCCTAAATGTGACATGCCCCCCAAAAACCATTTGTCGCTCTTTCCCTTCTGAGCCCTCTACTGCGCCCGCCGAACAATTAACATAGACATATGAGGTATGTGCTTACTCAAGAGAAATTGGGTTTCAAATACAAGTAAAATTTTTCTCCTTTTTACCCCTTGCAAAAATTCAAAAATTGGGTCTACAAAAACATGCGAGTGTAAAAAATGAAGATTGTGAATTTTCTCCTTCACTTTGCTGCTATTCCTGTGAAACACCTAAAGGGTTAAAACGCTGACTGAATGTCATTTTGAATACTTTGGGGGGTGCAGTTTTTATAATGGGGTCTTTTATGGGGTATTTCTAATATGAAGGCCCTTCAAATCCACTTCAAACCTGAACTGGTCCCTGAAAAAAAGCGAGTTTCAAAATTTTGTGAAAAATTGGAAAATTGCTGCGGAACTTTGAAGCCCTCTGGTGTCTTCCAAAAGTAAAAACTCATCAATTTTATGATGTAAACATAAAGTAGACATATTGTATATGTGAATAAAAAAAAATTATTTTGAGTATCCATTTTCCTTACAAGCAGAGAGCTTTAAAGTTAGAAAAATGCAAAATTTTCTAATTTTTCATCAAATTTTGGGATTTTTCACCAAGAAAGGATGCAAGTTACCACACAATTTTATGACTAAGTTAAAGTAGAATATGTCACAAAAAAACAATCTCGGAATCAGATTGATAACTAAAAGCGTTCCAGAGTTATTAATGTTTAAAGTGACAGTGGTCAGAATTGCAAAAAATGGCTGAGTCCTTAAGGTGAAAAAGGGCTCAGTCCTTAAGGGGTTAACCTCCGCTAGCTTCAGTTGGGCAAAACAATTCCCGACCATGCACTAATTTTTTTCCATAATGTCCATTATTAATTTAACATTGAAATTAGAGATGAGCGAATCAAACTTGACGAATCCGAATTCGTTACGAATTTCATGAAAAATTCGATTTGCAACGAATACGAATATCGCCGCGATTCTATCACACTAATCGCTTCATTAAACTCCATTTTACAGCGTTCCAGGCTATTGTAGAGCTAAGATGGCGGATCCAAATGTGAGTACATGGGGCAGGGGATTATGGGAGGGCGGGAAACAGCGGTGGGAATGAAGGTAGGCGGGCTGACCCTGAACCACATGTGAGATGCAGCCTATCAGTGTTCACTGACCCCTGTGATGTCACAGCCCCTATATAATCGGCAGCCATCTTGCCTCTCTTCATTTCATCTATGCACTCAGATAGAGAGGACAGGACTGCGTGTGTGTGAATAGCTCATATCACAGCGTTACACTGCAACTGCTAGTCACATCAGCATTAGGGAAAGGCAGGAGTGCAGAGTGCTTTGCTGTTACTCTGAGAAGGATCATTGATTGCTAAACCTCCTATTCACGTTATTGAGCATTGCAGCAGAGAGGGGCAGATAGCTGTCAGCTGCCTCATACAGATCTCCAAGCTGCCTGAACTTTCTGAAGCATCTCATCTCCTCATTTTTCAGCTCTATTGAGTTATTTTTTTCTCCACAAATCTTCTGCTGCTCAGAATTGTGTGACAGAGTGCAATTTAGGGTTTAATCCCTGGATTTTTTTTTTTTGGTGGTGCTGCACTGTTGGGTCCTGCTGCTGTTCAGAAATAAGTCATATTAGTGTGGACTTTAGTGCCTTTTTACCATTTTTCACCTGTTACTCTGTCTCTGTGCTAAATTCAGTGTTATACCACACGTTATACACCTGCCGGTGTATTAAAGAAAAAAAAGTTTTTACTGAGTACAAATACGCTTTTTCAGTGGCATTATCATTGCAAAGGGCCTACATACAAGCAAATAGCGTACCATATACCACCTTTTTTTCTGTCTCTGTGCTAAATTCAGTGTTATACCACACATTATACACCTGCCGGTGTATTAAAGAAAATACATTTTTTACTGAGTAAAAATACGCTTAACAGTGGCCTTATCATTGCAAAGGGCCTAAATACAAGCAAATAGCGTACCATATACTACCTGTCTCTGTGCTAAATTAAGTGTTATACCACACATTATATACCTGCTGGTGTATTAAAGAAAAAAAAGGTTTTCCTGCTTAAAAATACACTTAACAGTGGCCTTATCATTGCAAAGGGCCTGCATACAAGCAAATAGCGTACTATTTAGTACCTGTATTTCTGTTTTATACCACACGTTATACACCTGATTGTGTATTAAAGAAAAAAAAAGGTTTTCCTGCGTAAAAATACGCTTTTTCAGTGGCCTTATCATTGCAAAGGGCCTAAATTCAAGCAAATAGTGTACCATATACCACCTTTTTTTCTGCCTCTGTGCTAAATTCAGTGTTATACCACACGTTATACACCTGCCGGTGTATTAAAGGAAAAAAAAAGGTTTTCCTGCGTACAAATATGCTTAACAGTGCGCTCATCATTGCAAAGGGCATACATATAACCAAGTAGTGTACTATTTAGTACCTGCATTTCTGTCTCGGTGCTAAATTCAGTGCTATTCTGTCTAGGGTCTATATACTTTGAAAGGACAGCCGTAAGTAATCGCCTGCTGCTGTTCTATACCCTCATAAACGCACTAAGTATGTCAGGCAGGGAAGTGCCAGGACATGCACAGAGAAGGGGCAGAGGCCTACATACGTCAGGCAGAGTTGGCAGCAGACTTGGGGCGAGTGGCAGCAGGAGTCGCAGCAATAGGCCTGAGCTCCCGTTAACACCCAGTGGTCGTGTCGTCGACCCATCTCTCCTCGTCATGGTTTGCACACTCATCCCCATCATCACAAGCGACATCTGACAACCCCAGTCAAGAGTCGGTGGGTTCCTCAGACACAACCCTCAGTTGGCATGGCCCGGGAGCAGTCCCCGTAATCCTATTGCCTTTGTCCTATGCTGTTCCCTCTCCCAAAGAAGTATCTCATGCTTTGGGTTCAGCTCCACTATTTAGCTAGGACGATGTAATAGAGGACAGTCAGCATCTAATGGGCAGCCAAGAATGTGAGGAGACATGCGTCCCTTGCTCCGCAAGGCGGCCAAGTAGTGATGCGGAGAGTGATGTGGGAGGCGGTGTTTCAATTGTTCAGGGTCCTGAGGCAGACACTGTTGTGGAACACGAGGAGGACATCAGTGACGTGCACACATCTTTTGATGATGATGAGGCCGATCGCAATTGGGAGCCGGGTGCAGAAGCCGGGGCTTCATCATCATCAGGAGAAGAGATTTGCTCTTTGTCTATGAGGCAGCAAGGCGGTAGCATGGTTGGCAATCTGCGTGGTGGTGGCAGTAGTGGAAATTAAGGAGCCAAACGTGCCAGGGGGAGACCACCTGCTTCGTGGCAAGCTGCCATTCAGGGAGGTAGTGGAACAGGGGTTCCTGGAGACGGTGCCAATAGCAGGGAAATAGTGGGAACTACGGGTGGAAAAATCAGCTACTCTGTGGTGTGGTTGTTCTTCATAAAGAATCCGGAGGACCTTAGCGTAGTCACATGCAAAATCTGTGGGCAGAAAGTGAAGCGTGGCCAGGGTCCCAATCTCGGCACCACAGCCCTGCGTCAACACATGATTCGCCACCATAAAGCGGCCTGGGATAACCGTGGCTCCGAGGTAGTGGTCCAGCCTGCCACATCACCCAGTGGCCATCCGCTCCCTCCATCATCCAGCAAAGGCTCCCCCACCTCAGCCGAAGCGAGCATTGTGTCAAACCATCCTTCTTGGGTTCCTGCTTCCTCCGCACGTAGTCAGCCATTCCGCCAACAATCGATCAGTGAAGCCATGTCCAAGAGACAACAGTATGCGCCCATTCATCCAACGGCGCAGAAGTTGAATGCGCTCCTGTCCAAGTTGCTGGTGTTGCAGTCCCTCCCTTTCCAACTGGTAAACTGTGTAGCTTTCAGGGAATTGAAGGCTTGTGCCGAGCCGAGGTGGAGAGTCCCAAGCCGTCATTTCTTTGAGAAGAAGGCAGTACCAGCCCTGCATAAGTTTGTACAAGAGAAGGTAAGC
Source organism: Hyla sarda (assembly GCF_029499605.1). Taxonomy (NCBI): domain Eukaryota; kingdom Metazoa; phylum Chordata; class Amphibia; order Anura; family Hylidae; genus Hyla; species Hyla sarda. The sequence continues at coordinate 223,110,481 of NC_079194.1, read as the reverse complement.
CAGTCCTTGAGCCTGTCGTTGTGTTCAAAAGTGCACGGCAGCGCCGACGTGTGGAGCTGTAACTACGGGCAGGGACAATACATGTCTTTTACGGCCCACTGGGTAAATATTGTTCCTGCACAGCCACAGCAGCAACTTGGACAGGTCACACCGCTTCCTCCTCCACGCTCTCGCTCCCAGGCAGTTGGTCCTTTTACAGTGTGCGCCGCCTCCTCCTCCCCCGTGTCCTCGACCTCCACTGCACATCCAAATCTCGGTGGCCCTTCATCGTACCACGTGTGTAGGGCACAGCGGTGTCAAGCCGTCCTTCACATGGTTTGCCTTGGCGAACGGAGTCACACAGGGGAGGAACTGCTGAAGTTCATCAGGGAAGAAATCCGAGTATGGCTTACTCCACAAAATCTGGAAATGGGAACCATGGTGACCGACAATGGGAAGAACATTGTGGCGCGCTGCGACAAGGAAGTGTGAACCATTCGCCCTGCATGGCACACGTGTTGAATCTGGTTGTCAAGAAGTTCATCAAGTCTTCACCCCATTTGCAAAACGTCCTGACAATGGCAAGGAAACTGTGCATGCACTTCAGCCACTCGTACACCGCCAAGCACACTTTGCTTGAGCTGCAGCGTCAGAACGGTATCCCACAACATAGTCTCATTTGTGACGTTGCCACACGTTGGAATTCCACCCTCCATATGTTGGACAGACTATACGAACAAAGAAAAGCCTTCACGGATTTTTTGATGATGCAAGCAGATAGGAGTACTCCCCTGTGTAACTTCAATGTGAACGAGTGGCAGCTCATATGTGACACCTGCCGTTTGTTAAGGCCTTTTGAGGAAGCACATTTTTTGTTAGTCACTCGAATTACGCCATGAAAGATGTAATTCCACTCCTACATTTACTCCAAAAAATGATTGAAAACATGGCTGGTCACAGCAATGGAGATGTTGCGCCTACATCAGAAGGCTACATGAGTCCTGTGGGGGATGAACTGGAGGAGGATGATGAGGGGCAGAGTGGAGCACAGTTTACGGTGGATGAGATGGCTGGTGTTTCTGGTCATTGGACTGGAGAGGAGGAGCAGGAGCAGCCAGAGGAGCTGGAGGGTTATTAGGAGGGAGGCGAGACAGAGGACCCAGACACACCGTGGCAGTATGCAGTGGAGATGGAGGCAGGTAGTCCCAGTGAGTCACTGTCACAAATGGCACGATGCATGCTGAGTTACTTGCGTAGTGACCCCCGAATTGTCAAAATTCGTCAGGGCGATGACTTCTGGATCTCCACCTTATTAGACCCTCGCTACCGGCCCAGAATAGGGGCCTTTTTTACACCCACTGAGAGGAAGGACAAACTGACCTACTTCAGGGAGCTTCTATGTAGTCGGTTGGCCGATGCCTATCGGCTACATGGTCCATCCACTCGCAGGTCTGATTCGGGGGGCCCTCTGAGCTCACCTTCCACTGCCATGGCTGCTGGGGAGGGGAGGGGTGGCAGGAGCAGTACCGGCTCAATCAGCAGCAGCCTGAGTCTACAGTCGCTGATGAGTAGCTTCCTTCAGCCGCATAGTGAAGCTACTCATCAGCAGCAGGTGGAAATGGAGCAGGACCTGAACCAGCAGGTGATGGCTTACCTCGACATGACCCTGCCAACAACTGTTGAAGATCCGCTGGACTTCTGGGCAGCCAAACTCGATTTATGGCCGCAACTAGCGGAGTTTGCCCTGAAAAAGCTGTCCTGCCCGGCCAGTAGTGTGCCATCAGAACGGGTGTTTAGTGCGGCCGGGGCCATAGTCACCCCAAGCGAACTCGTCTGTCCACTAAAAATGTGGGGAGACTGACGTTTGTCAAGATGAATCAGGGATGGATCAGCCAGGATTTCCAGCCACCAATGACAGATGGGTCTGAGTAGATTGACCATGCTCCTACAACAAAATTTTCTCTATTGTGGTTGGTTATGAAACCCTCTGGGGCAGACCTGGGGATTGTACGGCCTGCTTGACACATACGGCCCTTTGATTGGCTCTGACCGGCCCGCGCTGATTGGGGGACAACTATGCTGCCTAATCTGGGGGACATCTATGCTGCCTAATCTGAGGGACAACTATGGTCCTAATCTGGGGGACATCTATGTTGCCTATTCTGGGGGACAACTATGCTCCTAATATGGGGAAAACTGAAGCTTCTGGCCTTGGGCCTATAATTTTTTTGAAGTTTAGCAGTAGCTAAATACATGCTAAATTCAAATGTAAACATTGATCTTTAAATGTAAGGGGTTATGAAAACCTCTTGGGTACTGCAAATGCATGCTCCAGACTCATTCTGTGTCTTTCAGGAACTTCTTGCCTCCCTGGTGCCTCTGGCCTTGGACCTTAAATTTTTGGATGTTTAGCAGTAGCTAAAAACATGCTTAATGCAAATTTCAACAATGATCGTTAAATTCTCGGCGCTCTGCCGGGGCCTTCTCCTACCCCGCCTGGGCCGATCCGAGGACCTCACTAACCAACCCACTAAACTAATCCAATCGCTTATAGCGACGGGCGGTGTGTAAAAGGGCAGGGACTTAATAAACGCCAGCTCATGACCCTCACTTACTGGTAATTCCTCGTTTTAAGATTAAATAATTGCAATCACAGAACCCTATCACAAACTGGTTTCAGCGTGCAACACGCACCTGTCCTTGAAAGATAGAGAGACGCTAATCTGTTCAGTGGAGCGCTAGTGCGGCCCAGGACATCTGAGGCCATAACACACCTGTTATTCCTCGATATCGCAATTGATCGGGCAAGGTAAGGGGTTATTAAAGCCTCTTGGGTACTGCTGAGGCCTACTCCTGACTGCTCCTGGTGCAATGTATGGGGTAATTGAACACTCTTGGGTAGTGTTATTTTTAAATTTACTGGTAATTTTATCAGTAATAAAATTGAATTTTGCAGAATGCTAACCGTTACACAACGGAAAGCTTGTTGCGTGTGATTTTTTAATGAAAAAAAATAAATAGATGGAGAGGGATTAACTCTGCTTAATCATTTTTGGCGAATAGAATCCTTTTGCCATCTGATTTTTTGGAGACAGATGCACTTACACACATGTAGTAATTTTTTTAACCAAATTTTAAACATTGTGTGGTTTATTACTGTCACGATGCCGGCTGGCAGGTAGTGGATCCTCTGTGCCAGAGAGGGATTGGCGTGGACCGTGCTAGAGGATCGGTTCTAAGTCACTACTGGTTTTCACCAGAGCCCGCCGCAAAGCGGGATGGTCTTGCTGCGGCGGTAGTGACCAGGTCGTATCCCCTAGCAACGGCTCAACCTCTCTGGCTGCTGAAGATAGGCGCGGTACAAGGGAGTAGACAGAAGCAAGGTCGGACGTAGCAGAAGGTCGGGGCAGGCAGCAAGGATCGTAGTCAGGGGCAACGGCAGAAGGTCTGGAATCACAGGCAAGGAACACACAAGGAACGCTTTCTCTGGCACTAGGGCAACAAGATCCGGCGAGGGAGTGAAGGGGAAGTGAGGTGATATAGGGAAGTGCACAGGTGTAAACACTAATTGGAACCACTGCACCAATCAGCGGTGCAGTGGCCCTTTAAATCGCAAAGACCCGGCGCGCGCGCGCCCTAGGGAGCGGGGCCGCGCGCGCCGGGACAGAACTGACGGGGAGCGAGTAAGGTACGGGAGCCGGGGTGCGCATCGCGAGCGGGCGCTACCCGCATCGCGAATCGCATCCCGGCCGGAGGTGGTAACGCAGCGCCCCGGGTCCGTGGAACCGACCGGGGCGCTGCAGTGAGGGAAGTGTAGCGAGCGCTCCGGGGAGGAGCGGGGACCCGGAGCGCTCGGCGTAACAGTACCCCCCCCCTTGGGTCTCCCCCTCTTCTTGGGGCCTGAGAACCTGAGGATCAGACTTTTGTCCAGGATATTGTCCTCAGGTTCCCAGGACCTCTCTTCTGGACCACAACCCTCCCAATCCACTAAAAAAAAAGTTCTTCCCCTGACCTTTTTAGAGGCCAAAATCTCTTTGACAGAGAAGATGTCCGAGGAGCCGGAAACAGGAGTGGGAGGAACAGATTTAGGAGAAAAACGGTTGAGGAAGAGAGGTTTAAGAAGAGAGACGTGAAAGGCATTAGGGATACGAAGAGAAGGAGGAAGAAGAAGTTTGTAAGAGACAGGATTAATTTGACACAAAACTTTAAAAGGACCAAGATAGCGTGGTCCCAACTTATAGCTCGGGACACGGAAACGGACATATTTAGCGGAGAGCCATACCTTGTCTCCAGGGGAAAAAATGGGAGGAGCTCTTCTTTTCTTATCTGCGAATCTCTTCATGCGAGAAGAAGCCTGTAAGAGAGAATTTTGGGTCTCTTTCCATATGGTGGAAAGATCACGAGAAATTTCATCCACAGCGGGCAGACCAGAGGGCAAGGGGGTAGGGAGGGGGGGAAGAGGGTGACGGCCGTACACCACGAAAAACGGAGATTTGGAGGAAGATTCAGAGATTCTGAAATTATACGAGAATTCGGCCCAAGGTAGAAGATCTGCCCAGTCATCCTGGCGGGAGGAAACAAAATGTCGTAAATAGTCACCCAAGATCTGGTTAATTCTCTCTACTTGTCCATTGGATTGAGGATGGTATGCAGAAGAAAAATTTAATTTAATCTTGAGTTGTTTACAGAGAGCCCTCCAGAATTTAGACACAAATTGGACGCCTCTATCCGAGACGATCTGTGTAGGCAACCCGTGAAGACGAAAAATGTGTACAAAAAATTGTTTAGCCAACTGAGGCGCTGAAGGAAGGCCAGGAAGAGGGATGAAATGTGCCATTTTGGAGAATCGATCAACGACCACCCAAATAACAGTGTTGCCATGGGATGGGGGTAAGTCAGTAATAAAATCCATACCAATCAGAGACCAAGGTTGTTCGGGGACAGGTAGAGGATGAAGAAAACCAGCGGGCTTCTGGCGAGGAGTCTTATCCCGGGCACAGATAGTGCAGGCTCGCACAAAGTCCACCACATCAGTCTCTAGAGTCGGCCACCAATAGAAGCGAGAGATGAGTTGCACAGATTTCTTGATGCCCGCATGACCTGCGAGATGGGAGGAGTGACCCCATTTGAGGATCCCAAGGCGTTGGCGTGGAGAAACAAAGGTCTTTCCTGGAGGAGTTTGCCTGATGGAGGCTGGAGAAGTGGAAATCAGGCAGTCAGGAGGAATGATGTGTTGAGGAGAGAGTTCAATTTCAGAGGCATCTGAGGAACGAGAGAGAGCATCGGCCCTAATGTTTTTATCAGCAGGCCGAAAGTGAATTTCAAAATTAAATCGGGCAAAGAACAGAGACCACCTGGCCTGACGAGGATTCAGCCGTTGGGCAGACTGGAGGTAGGAGAGGTTCTTGTGATCGGTGTAAATAATAACTGGAAATCTTGATCCCTCCAGCAGATGCCTCCATTCCTCAAGTGCTAATTTAATGGCTAGAAGCTCTCGATCCCCGATGGAGTAGTTCCTCTCCGCCGGAGAGAAGGTCCTGGAAAAAAAACCACAAGTAACAGCATGCCCGGAAGAGTTTTTTTGTAGAAGGACAGCTCCAGCTCCCACTGAGGAGGCATCAACCTCCAATAGGAAGGGTTTAGATGGGTCAGGTCTGGAGAGCACGGGAGCCGAAGAAAAGGCAGACTTGAGTCGTTTAAAGGCGTCTTCCGCTTGAGGAGGCCAGGACTTGGGATCGGCATTTTTTTTTGTTAAAGCCACAATAGGAGCCACAATGGTAGAAAAATGTGGAATAAATTGCCTGTAATAATTGGCGAACCCCAAAAAACGTTGGATGGCACGGAGTCCGGAGGGGCGTGGCCAATCTAAGACGGCAGAGAGTTTATCTGGGTCCATTTGTAGTCCCTGGCCAGAGACCAAGTATCCTAGAAAAGGAAGAGATTGGCATTCAAACAGACATTTCTCTATTTTGGCATAGAGTTGATTATCACGAAGTCTCTGAAGAACCATACGGACATGCTGGCGGTGTTCTTCTAGATTGGCAGAAAAAATCAGGATATCGTCCAGATATACAACAACACAGGAGTATAGTAGATCACGAAAAATTTCATTAACAAAGTCTTGGAAGACGGCAGGGGCGTTGCATAGACCAAAGGGCATGACCAGATACTCAAAGTGTCCATCTCTGGTGTTAAATGCCGTTTTCCATTCATCCCCCTCTCTGATGCGGATGAGGTTATAGGCGCCTCTTAAGTCCAATTTAGTGAAGATGTGGGCACCTTGGAGGCGATCAAAGAGTTCAGAGATGAGGGGTAGGGGGTAGCGGTTCTTAACCGTGATTTTATTAAGACCGCGGTAGTCAATGCAAGGACGTAGAGAGCCATCTTTTTTGGACACAAAGAAAAATCCGGCTCCGGCAGGAGAGGAGGATTTACGGATAAAGCCCTTTTTTAAATTTTCTTGGACGTATTCAGACATGGCAAGAGTCTCTGGGACGGACAGAGGATAGATTCTGCCCCGGGGTGGAGTAGTGCCCGGGAGGAGGTCAATGGGACAATCATAAGGCCTGTGAGGAGGTAGAGTCTCAGCTTGTTTTTTGCAAAAAACGTCCGCAAAGTCCATATAGGCCTTAGGGAGACCGGTTACATGAGGAAGCACAGGGACACGGCAAGGTTTACTGGGAACCGGTTTTAAGCAGTCCTTGGAACAAGAGGGCCCCCAACTCTTGATCTCCCCAGTGGACCAATCCAGGATTGGGGAATGGAGTTGAAGCCAGGGAAGTCCAAGAAGGATTTCAGAAGTGCAATTGGGGAGGACCAACAGTTCAATCCTCTCGTGATGAGATCCGATGCACATTAGGAGGGGCTCCGTGCGAAAACGTATAGTACAGTCCAATCTTTCATTGTTTACACAATTGATGTAGAGGGGTCTGGCGAGACTGGTCACCGGGATGTTGAACTTGTTGACGAGAGAGGCTAAGATGAAATTTCCTGCAGATCCAGAGTCCAAGAAGGCCACAGCAGAGAAGGAGAAGGCAGAGGCAGACATCCGCACAGGCACAGTAAGACGTGGAGAAGCAGAGTAGACATCAAGGACTGTCTCACCTTTGTGCGGAGTCAGCGGACGTCTTTCCAGGCGGGGAGGACGGATAGGACAATCCTTCAGGAAGTGTTCGGTACTAGCACAGTACAGGCAGAGATTCTCCATGCGGCGTCGTGTCCTCTCTTGGGGTGTCAGGCGAGACCGGTCGACCTGCATAGCCTCCACGGCGGGAGGCACAGGAACAGATTGCAGGGGACCAGAGGAGAGAGGAGCCGGGGAGAAGAAACGCCTCGTGCGAACAGAGTCCATATCCTGGCGGAGCTCCTGACGCCGTTCGGAAAAACGCATGTCAATGCGAGTGGCAAGATGGATGAGTTCATGTAGGTTAGCAGGGATTTCTCGTGCGGCCAGAACATCTTTAATGTTGCTGGATAGGCCTTTTTTAAAGGTCGCGCAGAGTGCCTCATTATTCCAGGATAATTCTGAAGCAAGGGTACGGAACTGTACGGCATACTCGCCAACGGAAGAATTACCCTGGACCAGGTTCAACAGGGCAGTCTCAGCAGAAGAGGCTCGGGCAGGTTCCTCAAAGACACTTCGAATTTCCGAGAAGAAGGAGTGTACAGAGGCAGTGACGGGGTCATTGCGGTCCCAGAGCGGTGTGGCCCAAGCCAGGGCTTTTCCAGACAGCAGGCTGACTACGAAAGCCACCTTAGACCTTTCAGTGGGGAACTGGTCCGACATCATCTCCAAGTGTAATGAACATTGGGAAAGAAAGCCACGGCAAAACTTAGAGTCCCCATCAAATTTATCCGGCAAGGATAGTCGTATTCCAGAAGCGGCCACTCGCTGCGGAGGAGGTACAGGAGCTGGCGGAGGAGATGATTGCTGGAGCTGTGGTAGTAACTGTTGTAGCATAACAGTCAGTTGAGACAGCTGTTGGCCTTGTTGCGCAATCTGTTGTGACTGCTGGGCGACCACCGTGGTGAGGTCAGCGACAACTGGCAGAGGAACTTCAGCGGGATCCATGGCCGGATCTACTGTCACGATGCCGGCTGGCAGGTAGTGGATCCTCTGTGCCAGAGAGGGATTGGCGTGGACCGTGCTAGAGGATCGGTTCTAAGTCACTACTGGTTTTCACCAGAGCCCGCCGCAAAGCGGGATGGTCTTGCTGCGGCGGTAGTGACCAGGTCGTATCCCCTAGCAACGGCTCAACCTCTCTGGCTGCTGAAGATAGGCGCGGTACAAGGGAGTAGACAGAAGCAAGGTCGGACGTAGCAGAAGGTCGGGGCAGGCAGCAAGGATCGTAGTCAGGGGCAACGGCAGAAGGTCTGGAATCACAGGCAAGGAACACACAAGGAACGCTTTCTCTGGCACTAGGGCAACAAGATCCGGCGAGGGAGTGAAGGGGAAGTGAGGTGATATAGGGAAGTGCACAGGTGTAAACACTAATTGGAACCACTGCACCAATCAGCGGTGCAGTGGCCCTTTAAATCGCAAAGACCCGGCGCGCGCGCGCCCTAGGGAGCGGGGCCGCGCGCGCCGGGACAGAACTGACGGGGAGCGAGTAAGGTACGGGAGCCGGGGTGCGCATCGCGAGCGGGCGCTACCCGCATCGCGAATCGCATCCCGGCCGGAGGTGGTAACGCAGCGCCCCGGGTCCGTGGAACCGACCGGGGCGCTGCAGTGAGGGAAGTGTAGCGAGCGCTCCGGGGAGGAGCGGGGACCCGGAGCGCTCGGCGTAACAATTACTTTTGAGAAGAATGTCTTTGGGTGGTCCACCATCCTGCATTATAGAGTCTTCTGAACTGCTGTATATGCGCTTGCTTTTTTAAAAAAAAGGTATTTTGTCCGACAATTTCGATTACAATTTTGCGGTTTTTAGGGGGGATTGTGAAGCCCGGGTGACGGGTGTGTAGTGTGTAGTCGTGCATCAGTCAACTCCAGTCTGTGTCCGTTAGGCAATATATGGGTTACTGATGCAGCAGAGGTGGGGCCTTGGTCTTGGAATTTCAATTATTTAAAAAAATGTAACATATTGTGTGGTTTATTATATTATAGAAGAATGTCTTTGGGTGGTCCACCATCCTGCATTATAGAGTCTTCTGAACTGCTGTATATGCGCTTGTTTTAACAAAAAAGGTATTTTGTCAGACAATTTTTTTAAAAAATGTGTTTTTTTGGGGTGGATTGTGAAGTTCGGGTGTGTACTCGTGCATCAGCCAACTCCAGGCTGTGTCTTTCAGGCAATCTATGGGTTACTGATGCAGCTAAGGTGGGGCCTGGGTCTAGGAATTTCAATTAAAAAAAAAAAAAATCAACAATTATGTGGTTCATTATTTTTGAGAAGAAAGTCTTTGGGTGGTCCACCGTCCTGCCTTATAGAGTCTTCTGAAATGTTGGATATGCGCTTGTGCTTACACAAAGTTGTAAATTAAAAAAAAAAATGTATACAATTTTGTTAATTTTGGGGCGGATTGTGAAGCCCTGTGTGTACTGGTGCATCAGCCAACTCCAGGCTTTGTCCTTCAGGCAATAAATGGGCTCCTGATGCCGCAGAGGTGGGGCCTGGGTCTGGGAATTTAAAATTTTTGGATTGCGGGTGCTACAAAAAAAGATGGACACACCCTAATCCGTTCAGTGGATCGCGCCTGCGGCCCCGGACATCTGAGGGCATAACACACCTGTTATTGCTCAATCTCAGGAGAAGGGGGTTCATCATGGGGAGAAGAGGGTTGCAGAATGCTCTTGAGTCAGCAAGGCGGTAGCACGGTTGGCAGTCAGCGTGGTGTGGCAGTAGTGGAAATTCTGGAGCCAAACGTGCCCGGGGGAGACCACCTGCTTCGCGGCAGCTTACCTTTCCGGGAGTTAGTGGGTTACCAGCAGCGGTCGATGAAAGATAGAGACACGCTAATCCGTTCAGTGGAGCGCGCCTGTGGCCCCGGAAATCAGAGGGCATAACACACCTGGTATTGCTTGATCTCGCAATTGATTGTGCAAAGGTAGGGGGTTATTAAAGCCTCTTGGGTACTGCTGAGGCCTACTCTTGACTGCTCCTGGTGCAATGTATGGGGTAATTAAATACTCTTGGGTAGTGTTTTTTTTTAATTTACTGATAATTTTATCAGTAATAAAATTGAATTTTCCAGAATGCTAATCGTTACACAACGGAACGCTTGTTGCGTGTGATTTTTTAATGAAAATTAAAAAAAAATACGGACAGGGATTAACTCTGCTTCATCTTTTTGGGTGAAAAAAGTCCTTTGGTGATCTGATCTTTTGGAGACAGATGCGCTTACACACATATTGAATTAGTTTTTGTAAAAAAAATTCAAACATTGTGTGGTTTATTATTTTTGAGAATGTCTTTGGGTGGTCCCCCGTCCTGCATTATAGAGTCTTGTGAACTGTTGGATATGTGCTTGTTCTTACACAAAGGTATTTCTTTTAAAAAAATTCTAAAATGTTGTTGTTTTTTGGAGGGGATTGTGAAGCCTGGGTGTGTACTGGTGCATCAGCAAACTCCAGGCTGTGTCCTTCAGGCAATATATGGGTTCCTGATGCCGCAGAGTTGGGGCCTGGGTCTTGAAATTTAAAATTTTTGGATAGCGGGTGCTACCAATGAGAAATCTTTGACAAAAATGTCATATATTGTGTTGTTTTTTTTTTTTTTGGGGGGGGGGGGGATTGTGAAGCCCTGGTGTGTACTCTTGCATCAGCCAACTCCAGGTTGTGTCATGCAGGAAATATATGGGTTACTGATGCCGCAGAGGTGGGGCCTGGGTCTGGAAATTTCTAACTTTTGGATAGCGGGTGCTACCAATGAGAAATCTTTGTCAAAAATTTCATATATTGTGTTGTTTTTTTGTGGGGGATTGTGAAGCCCTGGTGTGTAGTGTACTAGTGCATCAGCCAACTCCCCGCTATGTCATTCAGTCACTATATGGTCTCCTGACACTGATGCCACCACCAGGCTCTGTCATTGTGCTGCTGTGCGGCAGTGATTCTAAGAGCGATGCCGATAATCTGCATGCTATTCTGAATAACAGTATTATTTCACTACCCCAGCACACTCCATATGCGTTTTACGACACAGCAAAGTGTTCTATACCCCTATAGAGGCTGTATGTAGGCTAGAAATAGCCTTTTTTAACATCGATTCGCCGTGAATAAATTTGGATCCAAACAAGCTTTTTGGGAAAATTCGGCGAATCGGCCGAATCGAATTTTTGAAAAGTTCGCTCATCTCTAGTGAGGATGGAGTTGTGGAAAGCAGCTTGAAAAGGGGTTATAGGCTTACTAGCCGGGATCACAGTGGGGCAATAGGGCTTGAGCACCATCTCCAAATTAGGAGCAACCCATGACCCTTTCGTTGGTACCTTAGGAACTGGCAAACTCTCACTGCTCCGAGAGGGCCTTGGTACATCTGTGGGTACCCCAGGGTTAGACAAACTTTCACTGCTCCGAGAGGGTCTGGGTACCGACTTGGGTGGCCGCAACTTTGGCCTGTTTTCTTCACCCTGTGCAGGACTTGACTCTCGACGGTATGAAGACGATGAAGAACTTGACTCTTTACTGTACATAGAAGATGGTGGACTTGACTCTTTAAGCTCCTCCTCCTTGGGCACGCTGGTAGAGGCTTTAGGAGCAGACCTTGTCGGCCTCAAGTTGAAGGGATCGGACTCCCAATCTGTTGACGGGAAATATTTGAAAGGAAGCTATGTTGGGGCTGTTGGTCTGGTGACCGCTGCAGTCCATTCTCCACGAAGGCTCTGGACAGGGGTGTACTCAACAATTTCACCCACCTCCAAGGTGTAGAATTTCTTATGGAGATATGGCCTTTGCACTGCTTGCCGGTTTACGATGATGGTCTGCCCAGTGTGGCAGTCAAGGAGTGTCCAATACCCTTGACCTTGTCGAACTTGGCCACAGTTTCTCTTCTTCTTTCTAATGGCTCCTCCCCTTCTTGGGGGTGATCCCATTTACGGATGTACAATGCCTCCATTTCTTTGGTATTTTCCTGATACCGAACTCTTTCTTCATAAGACAAATGTACGTGCTTGGGAGCATAGAGTTCTTTGTATCGGGCCTTTAGCTTTTCCATCAATTCGGACAGCTCGGCTTCTTGACGGGCCATTTCCCTTTCTGCAGTTGGGATTGGTGGGAGTGTCTTCCCAGGTAATGGTTGAAGTACTCTGTGCATGTACTCGATCAGCTCCAGCTCATCTCCGAACACCCATTGCAGCAATTTTGGTGAGCACGGTCGTGCACTTGGCAAGCTTGATCGAGGAATGACCTCAGGGCTAGGGGAGGAAGAATAGGCCGCCTCTGGCGGGGTACTCACAAACTCCTCCGACGGGATTTCGGCCCACGAGCCCCAGGTTCTGTGGTGAGGGGACAATCTCACTGGTGAAGCACCTCCAGGTGTCCCTGCACTGTTCGCTGAAGGTGTCTCTGGCCAATCGTCATCATCATCAGGCAGTGGGGGAAGATGGCAGGCCCCTCTTTGTCTAATGACAACCGCTGCAAACGGTTAGCAAGCTCTTGAAAAAGTTGGGCTGCGACTGCCACAACTGTCCGTGTTTCCAGCGCCATTTTGCCAACTTGACCACTTGGAACGCTGCTCTCCGCCATGTCTGTATTCTCCAGCTCCCTCTGCAGACTGAAGAGGTTGCTCTGCGTGGCGTCTTTTATAGCGGGCTTCTACAAAATGGCGCTGGGCAGGAAGGACGCTATCAGTGCAGCCCCGACTTCCGGTCCCTCCAGAAACGACTCCTGCATCTCTGAGTTCCCTTTTGGCTGGGATACAGCGACTTGGCGTCGCCGTCCAGGGGCGGGGCGTGGCGCAGCGCAAGTTTTCTTCGCGCGCTTTTCTGGTAGCAGTTCGGCTCCGCCTGTGCCGACCGGACCAGATGATCACAGCATGAACTCATTGCGCAGTTTACACATTTCAACTATAGACATATCTTCGCCTCCCTCCTTACTTTTCTCTTGGCCCCCCTTGTATGGTGCCCCACAAGCACTGTTCCTGTACACAGCAACACGGTTTGCAACACATGAATAAAATTTGCTTTCTGGGGGGGAGTACACTTTCACTAATGGCGACTGTATTAGGCACACACCCGTATCCTGTTCGTGACTCCAAAAAGGCTTTGTGGTAGCCCTTGGGGGGTTTTTAGTATAGAATGATGGGATTACATACGTCACAGGGACCTCCACAGGACCTCAAGCAGAAATACCATAGAGTTCACCTAGTCATGTGACCCGCAGGTCCTGGTACGCTGGTAATTAACTATTTATTTACATTTATATAACGATATTTACATAAAACTTGCATAAGTTACTGGTTTACTAGATGGAATAGGGGTGACAAGGGGTAGACTATACAACATGGACCCCTACGTCCTAGGGACTCTGGCTATGGGGACCCATACACATAAAGGGACCGCATAAGATGTGGTACCGGTACACCACAATGTCTTTTGAAAATATTGTTGTTTTTTTCCTTATATTTAGCTGTAATACATCTGTCCATTTAGATGTCCACATTCAGGTCAACTTGATATTTAGTCATCTATTATTTCACCGCACTTCATATGGGTCCCTGCAGCCGCTGCTGAGAGACAGAGTCAGGAAGTGAAAGCTGATACAGTATTCCTCTGTGCTTGCTCACGGACATGCCCCCTACTAGGGAGAGGACTTCAGGGAAAGTGAACAGCACAACGGAGAAGATATCTGTCCAAAATTTGACTAACAGTAAACAAGTGACAGTAAAAGGATGTTAATTGCATTGTGACTAACATCCATGGAGTCTATATATATATTTTTTTTTGGTACAGTCACAACATATAGGCATAGTAACATCTGCACAACACACATTCTGTACATAAACACACACTTGCATGCTCACCCCCTGAGAATGCATGTTCCGAATGTACACAGAGGCACATATGCCAACGCATACCACATGCATGCATGCACATATGTGTCCATTCAGATGTTTCCACAGTTATCTTCCTGAAAACTGTGTTTTGGACTAAAACGTTTCACGATACAAATTTTATAAATTGTTGCGACCTACTAGCAAAAACCTTGACAGGCTGCAATTAATAGTACAGCCACTGGGTTACCACACATAGCAAAAACAACTCCTAACAGAGCAATACAAAATCATTTTTTTTTCATCCCATGCCACTGATCTTGGGATATGACAAACTAAGAAGAAATATTAGGAAGAACAGACACATACAATATGTTAGCTAGATATATATTATAGTTACTATAGATTGCCACAAATTAATGGCATACTGAGAACAAGTCACTCATCTAAATTCAAGGTCACAGATACAAGGTTTTTCTTTGGAAAATGTCAGCATTAAAAACAAATGTAGTTGGAGTTGACGCTCTTCCTGAAGCTTCCACATGTTTGCAGACCCATCATTTTTCATAAGAACAGCATGTTATGCATAAAGAGACAGTTACCTAAGCAACCAAGTTGATCAGATTATCGGGGTGTCTGATGTGATGCAGTAATCACAGGACATCATTATGAGCACTTAACATCCTGGACTTCTGGAGCAGCAATTACGGTAAACAATAAAAATGGATGGGATGATCACATAGAGCGTTTAATAACTAGAACAACTCACACAGTGAGCTTCCACTGCTTTATTTTTCTTGGTAAACAGAAGACATTTCTGTAATTTGGGAACGTAACATTTCAGACGCACCTTTACATAATAGCAGAAACCTCTTAATGTTCTGTTTTTTTAGGTTTGTAATGTTGATGCCAGCTGGAGACCGCCATCTGAAAATGTATAAAAAGATTAAAAGCCACAGGCAAACAGGTGGTGGATGTGCAGTAGAGAACAGTTTCCCCAAACACTGCAGGGGAGGGCAATATATCTATTGCAGATTTTGCTGACTACATGCTAGATTCTGTACAGCGTGAGCTTTGTTGGGGAATGCATGCAGAAATTAAAAGGGACAGCAATTCAGAGATTATTTCCTTATGTAATGGTACAATATCAGTATCATTTCTTGGCTGCATTTTATTCTGCTTACAGTATATAAAAGACAGAGCAAAGCTGAAGTGTACAATGGAGGTAACATGGCAATAATGGGTAATGTCGGCTTCCTGCTCATTGTTACCAAACTCTGGTTTGTGCGGATTTTGTGTGGAATTGGTGCAGAATTGGTGCGGAAATTCAGTAGTGTGGAATCCCATAGAAGTCGATTGGGCTTTATTTGAGGCGGAAATTCCACCCGTGTGAATAGACCCATACTGGGGGACATAATTTTTATTTTATTTAATCCTGTATTTTTATATATAGCTCAAATAGGTTACACTGTAATCACTCAGCTGTGTTTCTCCAGAAGACCAAGGCCACTTCAACCTTGAGGTACAACTTATAAGCAGATTCTATTTAGGATTCCTGTGTATAAGAGGCATACTATTTAATGGTTATTAGTACTGTTTAGAGGACACGTACTCTGGCCTATGGGTATTCCATAGTAGAACACCATAGCCTCAGAGTTGCACGGCTTCTGCTTCTGACCCAGGCTTGGCATTGATAAAGCAGGTAGGCACAAACCAGTCCCAGTGCTGTTGCTTATCTCAAGGAAAGCAAATAACAGAGTTGGATCCAGTTTCAAAAAGGTTTGATGCTTTTCTCTGCATGCTCCCTGATCAACGTAATAAATCACTACATCTGAAGGTGAATGTGCCATTTGCGTAACTTGTGTTTACAGGGTTCCAGTTTAGTTTTATTCAACCTTTAAAACATAAGCCAGGGTTGAATTTCAATGTCATATCCGCTCTCCAGATCATTTGTCTCTGCTTTCATACTGTCATTAAATGCATAGAATGGAAAGGGAGCCGATATGAATTTTCATGTCCGTGAAGACCAGCTCACTCCCCACAGAGACGCTTTTCCACAGAGGAAAAGCAAAACAGCATAGCTTGCAGCAATCTCACTTTACAATATATTACAATTACTAAAACAGGCTAGGCAGCTTCAAACAGATATTAAAGCAGGTCGATGGGTAAAACCAGCTTGTTTATAATTCACACTTTCACTCCAACCCATTTTTCCCCCTAGGCTTCAGCCAATGTGCTTTGCTTGCTAACTTTGTCACACTGTTGCCCGAACCATGTTATTAAGCACAGGATGTGTAAGTGGATCTGAATAATGTAAAAGGACATTTCTCATATTAGCAATGAAAGTAGCATTTACATTTATTGAAATAATACTTTACATATCCTTGCAGTGCAGCGTCTACTTTTAGATTTCACTTATTGTATTTAAAGACCAATGAACTGATAAAAATGATGAAGTAAGCACCAAATTTAGGCCAATAACTAAATGGAAAGAAGGGTGAAGGTTTTTTTTTTTTTTTTTTCAAACTTTTTTTTCTCATTTAACTGGTCTTTTTGTTAAGAACAAAACTTTTTACTTTTACTTTTGTAATTTGTCCTTTTCTCACCTGGGACAAAGATTCAGTTTAATGCCCTTCCCCTATGTATATAGGTCGTAGGCGTGCGCATAGGGTGTGCATGGACATGCCTAATTAGCCCTAAGGGCAACACGGAAAGCCCCTTATCGGTACTGTCCTTAGCTATAAGTACATCCATAGGTACTTATAGTGAAATACAGCAGCAATCAGCTCACAGCTCCAACATAGAAAAGAGCCCCCGGCTCCTCTTTCTGTCACTAGGGGTCTGAAACCTGTCTTCCCCTACACTCCCTGCTATCTCAGGGAAAGATAGCAGAGTAGCCCCGCTATATAACTACCTATATGATGGGGACCTACATACAGGGGGAAAACTACCTATATGGGGACTAATACAGTGAGAACTACCTACAGGGGGCAAGAACTAACTATATGGGGACTTTTATACAGGAGGAAAAAAAATCTACCAGCGGGGGAGTTAACCACCAATATAGGGACCTATACTGGGGGAACTACCTATGGACGGGGGGATCTACCTATATATGGGGGAACTGCCTATAGGGGGACCTAACTCTGGGCCAATCAAGTGTTTGGCCAGCAGTTATCTAATGTGTATGGCCAGCCTAAGTATTTTATTTCTTCAGATCAGAGGCAGACTGATCATTTGGGCTCCAGGAAAGTGCTCCAACTTTGGCCAGTTAGAGCAGAAGTCCCGAACAGAGTCCCCAAAGCCACCAACAGTCCAGGATTTGCATGTGTCCCAGTTCTATTCAAATGGAGTAACTTAAAAAGCTTGGAATGTTGGTGGGCCTTGATAGCTGGGTTGAGAACCAATGAGTTAGAGCACACCTTGTTAGAGATGAGTGAACTTTTCAAAAGTTTTGGTCGGGGATTTAGACTGAACTTTACTAACAACCGAGATGTTTTTGAGGCAAAGTTAATGTCACAGTTAGTGCAACATGTACAGGTATGAATAAAGAGATGTTACCTGGTGGCAGATACCTCTGTAATGCCCGACTCTGGTTGAACAAGAAGAGTTAAATTACTCTAGTTGGGGCGGAGCTTCTTGGAGCTCACCTCTGTCATCTGGGTGTGGTTCTCAGCTCTGCTAACTATGAAGGAAGGTGTATCCCTGATCACCTGCCTATATAAGCTAGGAGCACTGATCAGTTAATTGTCTTTGAAATGTTATGCCTTAGCTGACACCTCCTGCTTACTGGATACCTGCTTGTTTATTGATTTTTGGCTTTTCCCTTGACTCTTCTCTTGCTCTGCATTCTTGTACTCCGCTATTCCCTGATACCGACCTTGGCTGGACTGACATTGATTTGGCCATGTGTGTGTCTTAGTGTATTTCTGTTAGTTTGTGTGCCTCCATCTGTTTCCCGACTCTTACTATTGTATTTTATCATTTTGACAACGCTGCCCTAGCACTTAGCAGAGAGAGTTTGTCATTGTGGTTGTCGATCCATCACTTAGGGTGGTTAGGGAATAGGTACGGACAGTGGGTTAAGGCTTCACTGTTCCCTGCCCATACGTGGCATCCTCCTGTTGTTTATGCGCATGTGGAAGTATTGGATAGAGTAATGGTTTTTTCTAAGTAGTTTAAAAATACCTTTTTAGGAGTAGAAACAGGATTGGCTTCATGGAAAGTGACATAAAAACCCTCAATGCACTGCTTTCTAACAACAATTGTGCCCCTCCCTTTAATAAAAATGATAAAAATGGCACACTTTGTGATTACTGCTCAATCATCCAATCAGATGTAATTGTTTGATGTGGAAAAACCAGACTGTTTTGATTTCAGGCAGAATGATAAATCTGGGCCAGTGTATGGAAAAGTAACACAAAACCCTGTATGTGCTGCTTGTTCACCACAAACAGTGTGCCACAAAAAAACTGGCACACTTAACTTGAAACAGATTTTGCACTGAAAAAAAAACACATGCGCTCTCTGCACTGCAGTTTTATCTACAATTTTGGTATCTGTGTGGTCCTACGCCTATCTTCTCCTATCATCTGCTGTTTCTAAAATGACTGCTGAAGCTATATGCAGAGTCTTTTATAGTGGCCACATCTAATGACATTTCTTTACTGTCTTCTGATTGGGTGGGAGAGCTGTTTGCAAAGAAAACTGGCTATCCTAAGGTTATGTCATCCTTGATCCTTATCCTTTCTGTCATTTGGCCAATGCTATTTTTAGCAGGTTTGGCAAAAACAAACCGCTCACCAAACCCAGGTTTAACGGGTTCAGTTAACTTATTTCTACTGTTTTTATATAATGGAGAGAGGTTGGTGCAGTGGCAGTGATGTCATAACTATTGCACAATTATATAATTTTATTAGATGGGACTATTTCAGTGTACAAATGAGTACTTTATTATGTAATATTATGTATAAAATATGTTATTACATACAATGACAGATGATGTCATCTGCAGCTTGCTGTTAGGTTCAGGCATAGTTTGCATACTTTATTCTGGGAACTTCAAGCTAATCCACTTGGCCTGATACACAGAGATACAACAGCTATTAAAATTACATGATTACAAAACAATACAATTTTGCTTCAAGCTAAAAAAAAAAAATAAAAAAAAAAAGAGAGAAAAGAAAAACAACAGATTACAGTGCACAAATGAGAATGCGTATGATGTGCACTGACAGTGTGACTCTCACCTTCCATTAGTACACACAGCAGGATGATTAGACAGGCGTCTCATTTTTGGAGACATGGTGCCTGGCCAGCTGTGTCTTGTCCATGGGAATTATGTTGGCAAACCATGTAACACAGGCAAACTGTGCGGATAATTGTGTTAATATATGAATGAGCATACATTGCATGATTTGGATACAATACTAATCTCAATTATCATCTTTATACAGCATTTTTTATGGATTATTACAGAACAAATAAGACGGCATTCAGTTTTGTCAAGCTTTGCTCTGTTCTTTCAACTCGTTGTATATAGTTGATAAAACACTATCAGTCTCATACACTGAATGTCCACTTTAAAAGAGACACCTGCCCTTTCTTGATTGAATATGAAAATTTTACATGTGACCATGGAGTTCGGCATAAAATCAATTGTGCAAGTTTTCTGTAGGTCAATCTCAGTGTGAATCCACATTAGAATGGGATTGGAGCTGGGAAAACCCGTACAGTTGTGATTTCAGGCCGATTGATAAATATGGGCCAATGGTGACAAATGAGAAAAAAACAAAACTTTTATGCGTTGCTTTATGACAACAATTAGTGTACTGCAAAAAATAAGCACAGTTTCTGTAGGTCAATCAGTGTGAATCTGCATTAAAATGGAAAAATCTAATTAGGCATGGCCATCAATACTGGACTAGCCAGGGACAAGGTTTTACAACCAGCCTTGTAAGTTTTTCTAATGCAATTATATTGAAAGTATATACCAAAAATAGTAAGAATGAGAGAAAACATCCAGCAAAAGGGTATGCTGTGGATGTAACCAACTTGGCGGTGAAGGGGTTGGAGGAGGATGTCAGGAATCGTTCTGATGAATAGGTGGTGCATGGTCAAGCAAATTGCAGCCGAAAGCAACACTAGTGCTCCATTTAATGTTCCAAAAGCACAATTAGAAAAAGAAAACTGTCACCCTGATCACCCACACTTAACACAATACACTGGGTTACAGTGTGGGTGACCAGGAATCCGAAGAGGGATCACTTACTGTAATCGGTGCTGTGGTTCCCGAAATATTGACTGGCGAAGTTCCCCTTCTGAATTTGCACGCAGAAGGCGGGCCCCGCTGGCTAGCCGCCCCTACTTCTTTCTATCTTCTCAATCAGCTGTCCTTTTAGTTAGCATATTCATATTCTACGACTCCACGTGCTAGTGACGTGAGTTGCATGTCACGTGAGCGCTGCGCTGTCGGTAGAGTGCATCCGCCAGCAGCTCTACAGCTCTCACATGACTGCTTTCAGCATTCAGAGCTCAGGACATGAGAGCTGAATGTATGTATGTGCTCTACCGACAGAGCACAGCGCTCACATCAGGTCACTAGGATGTGGAGTCACACAATAGGAATATGCTAACTAAGGGGACGGCTGATTGAGAAGACGGAAAGAAGCAGGGGCTTCCAGCCGGTGGAGCCCTGTCTCCTGCGTGTGACTCCCTGAATTCAGAAGGGGAACTTCACCAGCATATATTTCGGGAACCACAGCACCGATTTTAGTAAGCAACCCCTTTTTGGATTCCTGGTCACCCACATTATAACCCAGTATATTGGGTTCAGTGTGGGTAATCATGGTCATAGTATATTGGGTTCAGTGTGGGTAATCATGGTCATAGTTTTCCTTTCATAAACATAGATCCAACATTAAAAATAGGTATAAGCTTCATAGTGCTTCTAGACACTTTCCCCAATGTCACGGGGGCAACCCTAATGGATTAAAAATAATTCCTATAGACTCCATCCAGTATGGAAATTATACCCGGTTATGTCATAGATAGATGTACTGGATTTTCCGAGTAAACATCTTGACTCCATATGGCCTCAATGAGTCCTTGGAGTCAGTGTTTTACAGGAATCTCCAGTACATCTACATATCATATTGTATACCTTATAACTGTATGTATTCAGAAGGTGGAGAGGAATCTCCTGAAAGTGGTGTTGTCAGCGTCACTCTCCTCTGGATGCTCGGGAGTCAGGACGAATGTCTGGACAGATTGGATTCGGGACCATCTCACCTTAGGGATGTCCCAGCGTAGGATCTCACAAAATCTAGTCTAGTAACTTGAGAAAGATTTTGTGCAATTCTGATGAGGGCCGTGCAACCCTTGACGGTCCAGATGGATGGAATAGTGGATGGTTGGTGGAAGGCCACCGTGTTCCAACAAGGCTGCGACGTCAGCAAGACAGTGGTGGAGTCATGTTTTGGGCTGGAATTATAGGAAAAGAGCTGGTCAGCCCCTTTAGGCTCCCCGGAGGTGTAAAGATGACCTCTGCAATGTATGTGGATTTTCTGACCGACAACTTTCTTCCCTGGTACAGAAGGAAGAACTATGCTTTCAGTAATAAAATCATCTTCATGCACGACAATGCACCATCTCATGCTGCAAAGAATACCTCTGCATCAATGGTTGCTATGGGGTTAAAAGGAGAGAAAGTCATGGTGTGGCCTCCATCCTCCCCTGACCTCAATCCTATTGAGAACCTTTGGAGCATCTTCAAGCAAAAACATCTATGAGGGTTGGAGGCAGTTTAAATCCAAACTGCAGCTCTGGTAGGCTATTCTGACATCTTGCAAACAAATTCAAGCAGGAACTGTCCAAAAACTCACAAGTTCAGTGGATGCAAGACTTGCGAAGCTGCTATCAAAAAACGGGTCCTATGATAAAATCTAACATTACCTGTCAAAATGTTTAAAAAGTTAAAATGTTGTTAAAAAAGTTTGATTAAAATAGCTTTTGATTTCAGTAAATATGCTGCAAATACAACTGACAATTTACAGTTCTTTACAACCTATAAAGTGTTTTGAAACCTACTGTGCTTAATAATTTGGAACAGTGCATTGTACGTTTAAAAAAATAATACTGTTATCATTAGGAGGTTTGTTCAATAAAATTGTAATTGTACTCAATAGTTTATAACATGAGAATTATACTGAGAATTGTAGTTTGCACAATAATTTGGAACAGGATATATATATATATATATATATATATATATATATATATATATATATATCCAAGGATATACTGCAGCACTACTCAGCCTTAATGTGATGGTGCCAGCATCCAGAATTTCTTGATGCAAGTCCTTGTTAGATACAACCCGGTGATAACACAGCACTCAGAAATATCGATGAAAAAACTGTGGATTTATTTCTGTAACATCAAAACAAGCAATGTTTCAGCTCCTATGGAGCCATTTTTAAGCTTAGTGATACACACCAGTAAGGGGTTTAAATACCCATGTGCACAATCATAATTACATTTCAAATCAAGTGCCAATTACATAAATCCATCTTACTTTCATAAATATTAGATACATAAATATGTATCTGTGTATACATTAAATATCATCAGTGCACTTCTTATATAAAACAAAAGTGCATATATGTGCATAAAAGTGTATAACTGACATGTTATCACAATATATTTTATTAACCTACTCAAAATTAGGTACATGGAAGCTACCGTATATACTCGAGTATAAGCCGAGTTTTTCAGCACGATTTTTCGTGCTGAAAACACCCCCCTCGGCTTATACTCGAGTGAACTCCCCCACCCGCAGTGGTCTTCAACCTGCGGACTTCCAGAGGTTTCAAAACTACAACTCCCAGCAAGCCAGGGCAGCCATTGGCTGTCCGGGCTTGCTGGGAGTTGTAGTTTTGAAACCTCCGGAGGTCCGCAGGTTGAAGACCACTGCGGCCTTCAACATCATCCAGCCCCCTCTCACCCCCTTTAGTTCTGAGTACTCACCTCCGCTCGGCGCTGGTCCGGTCCTGCAGGGCTGTCCGGTAAGGAGGTGGTCCGGTGAGGAGGTGGTCCGGGCTGCTATCTTCACCGGGGAGGCCTCTTCTAAGCGCTTCGGGCCCGGCCTCAGAATAGTCACGTTGCCTTGACAACGACGCAGATGCGTCGTTGTCAAGGCAACGGCTCTATTCCGGGCCGGAAGCGCGGAGAAGAGGCGCCCCCGGTGAAGATAGCAGCCCGGACCACCTCCTCACCGGACCACCTCCTTACCGGACAGCCCTGCAGGACCGGACCAGCGCCGAGCGGAGGTGAGTACTCAGAACTAAAGGGGGTGAGAGGGGGCTGGATGATGTTGAAGGCCGCAGTGGTCTTCAACCTGCGGACCTCCGGAGGTTTCAAAACTACAACTCCCAGCAAGCCCGGACAGCCGATGGCTGCCCGGGCTTGCTGGGAGTTGTAGTTTTGAAACCTCTGGAGGTCCGCATGTTAAAGGCCGCAGTGGTCTTCAACCTGCGGACCTCCGGAGGTTTCAAAACTACAACTCCCAGCAAGCCCGGACAGCCGATGGCTGCCCGGGCTTGCTGGGAGTTGTAGTTTTGAAACCTCTGGAGGTCCGCATGTTGAAGGCCGCAGTGGTCTTCAACCTGCGGACCTCCGGAGGTTTCAAAATTACAACTCCCAGCAAGCCCGGACAGCCGATGGCTGCCCGGGCTTGCTGGGAGTTGTAGTTTTGAAACCTCTGGAGGTCCGCAGGTTGAAGACCACTGAGGGCGAATGATGAGAAGAGGATGATGAAGGGGGGGGGGTGTGGGGATGATGAAGGGGGGTGGGGATGATGAAGGGGGGGGGTGTGGGATGATTACAAGGGGATGATGAAGGGGGGATGTGTGGGATGATAAGGGGATGTGTGGGATGATGACAAGGGGATGATGAAGGGGGGATGTGTGGGATGATGACAAGGGGATGATGAAGGGGGGATGTGTGGGATAAGGGGATGTGTGGGATGATGACAAGGGGATGATGAAGGGGGAATGTGTGGGATAAGGGGATGTGTGGGATGATGACAAGGGGATGATGAAGGGGGGATGTGTGGGATGATGACAAGGGGATGATGAAGGGGGGATGTGTGGGATGATAAGGGGATGTGTGGGATGATGACAAGGGGATGATGAAGGGGGGATGTGTGGGATGATAAGGGGATGTGTGGGATGATGACAAGGGGATGATGAAGGGGGGATGTGTGGGATGATGACAAGGGGATGATGAGGATGTTAATGACGGGTCTGGATGATGACAGGGGGGGATGAGGTATTTCCCACCCTAGGCTTATACTCGAGTCAATAACTTTTCCTGGGATTTTGGGTTGAAATTAGGGGTCTCGGCTTATACTCGGGTCGGCTTATACTCGAGTATATACGGTAGTTTATCCATCAATACTCCCAAAAAAATTATAATAAAAATAATAAAAAATACATTTGGCAAAAAGTAAAGATATAAAAATAAAAAATAAAAATTGAAAAAAAAAATACCAAAAAGACAAACAAAAATTAAAAAATAAATAGAAAATAATAAATAAAAATAAAAAAATATTTATTTTTATAAAAAAAATGTTTTTACTTTTTTTTCAAAGGGAGGTATACAGAATATACACCCAACATTGTGTCTCAGGTCATATCACCTATATTATACTCCTGCATCCGTAGGACTATCATTCCTCGAAGTCATCTCTGATTTCCTGAGAGGTGACTGTCAATGGGGGATCAAGACATTTGGGACTGTAGGGTCCCTACCTGTCTCGGTCTACCCACCTACATACAAAATGGAGTGCGCCCGCTATTCCAGCAGCGTCAATATTTATAAGTAATACCTGAGTAATACATTTTTTCAGTTTTTTCTAAATAATAAGAAAAGTCATAAAACAAGGATAACCCAAATAAAGTAAACAAAAAATTATTAAATAAATAAAATAAACATTGCCAAAAACAAACTCCTCTGAAAATAATCCAGAAGAATTCCCTCTTGACATCGTAATATATTAAGTAGTTACCAAATTTATTGAAGGAGTGGTTCAGGGATTTAACCCCTTAAGGACCAATACAAATAAACCTGTACGCCCCTGAAAGACCAGGCCTGTTTTTTCAAATCGGGGATGTCTGTCTTTATTAGAGAATAACTCTGGTAACGTTTTGCCAATCACGATAATTCTGACATTGTTTTTTTTGTCACAAGTTGTCCTTCATGTACATAGTAAAAGTAAGCCGATATCATTTGTAGTTTTTTTTTACAATGTAAAAAATCATGAAATGTTTATAAAAAATTAGGATTTTTTGCTATTTTAATACTAATAGGTTGCATATATTTATACATACTGACCAAATAGTTTATGAAACTTATACTTTCAGATGTCTACTTTATTTTGACGTCATTTTTTTGTTTTTCATTAACATTTTAAATTAGTTAGAAGCCTAACAATTTAACTTGAAATGTTGAAAATTTTGAAAATTTGAAAAGTACATATTTTTTTGTGTGCTATGCAAGGTTTGCAGAAATTAAAAGGTAGTAGAACATAGGAACACCCCCCAAATGACCCCATTTTAAAAACTAGACCCCTCAAGGTATTCGCTAGGGGGTACAGTGAGTATTTTAACACCATAGTTTTTTGGCAGGAATTATTACAAAGTCAGTGTTAAAAATTCGAAATTTGCAATTTTTCACAAATGCATCATTTGGAGGGCATATTTTTTGTACATCACTTCTGATATTGAAAGAAATGCACCCTATATTTTATTTAGCTGCTTGTCCCATGTTCGGAAATACCCCCGCTTTGGCCATATATGGTTCCTTGGCCGTGTGGTAGGACTCAGAAGGAGAGGAGCGCCATTTGGCTTTCAGGGCAGAACAGTACCCCCACCCCCACAAGTGACCCCATTTATATACCGCACCCCTACAAGTTACTGGCTGGACCAGGGACCTCTCTGATTGGTCCTTGGTCGGCTGGCAGTATAACGTGTCTGTCTGTGACAGTTAAGGCTCCTGATGGATATATCCGCCATGTTGTGGGAATAAGCACCCGCTCATGGCAAAATATATCCATCACTGCTGCGGCTGGGTAGCTCAGTGTGTCCGCTCATGACGGGAAATCCACCGCTATGAGTGGACACACAAAGCTACCCAGCCACAGCAGGGAGCTCATTACCGTGACTGCTGCATAATGTGTAGGATCACATGGTGGACATCCGCAGCATATTACATGCTGCGGATGTCCGCCAATGCGACCCTACACATTATGCATTTTTTTTATTAGATTCATTTAATGTATTTTTAATATATATATATATATATTTTTTTTTTACACTTTTATTAAATTTTTTATTTATTTTTACACTTTTATTTTATTTATTTATTTTTACACTTTTTAATGCTTTGGAATACTTAGTATTCCAAAGCATTGCAATTATATGCTGCCTGCCAGTTTTCACTAGCAGGCAGCATATTAGGACGTGCCTCTGGCACGTCCTACAGGCAATACCCAGGGCAGACCTGGGGGTCTTTGTAGGACCCCCGACTGCTCAGGTATGCCGCAGCACCCCGCGATGCTCCGGGGTGCTGCAGGAGAGACAGAGGGAGCTCCCTCCCTCTGTCAGAACTCCTTACAGCACGCGGTCACTTCTGACCGCGGCTGTTAGGGTTAAACTGTCGGGAATGAAGAGAACTTCACTCCCGGCAGTGCGGCAGGCTTCGGCCAGCCGCATATTACACACAGCACCCCGCAATGTCGATGCAGGGTGCTGCAGAGGAGACAGAGGGAGCCCCCTCCCTCTGTCATAACACTTACAGCCCGCGGTCACTTCCGACCGCGGCTGTAAGGGTTAAAACTGCCGGGACCGAAGTTTACTTCGGTCCTGGCAGTGCAGCAGGGTCCCGGCTGTGTGATACAGCCGAGTCCCTGCCGCGATCTCGTGGGTGCACTGGGCAGCACCCACGAGAATAATGGACGAGTATAGACGTCCAGGTGCGGGAACGCCCGCCAACCTGGACGTCTATACTCGTCCATGGTCATTCTCGGGTTAAGTGACTATTCCAAAGATCGAGTATACAATTGAAATCAAAATCCATTTAATAATGTGCGAAAGGATATGAGTAACCGAAAGGGTGTGAAACCCAAATTGCCACCTGATGGATCTAATACTTCTGCATCTATTGATAAAGGTTTTTTAGGACAAGGGGGGGGGGATCCTGAATACCCCCTCAAGAAGCCAACCAGAAGAGGTGGCAGAAAAAGAAACCGGAAGAACAAGAACACAAAGTCATCATCCACAGAGACAGAAGAACACAAAGAATCAGGGTCCTAAGAAAAAGACATAAACAGGACTGTGGTAAATATATCATCTTATGAGTTGTCTGATATTGAATTGTCTTTACTAGCAAAGGCCTATCATATTGTCCCACTTCAAAAATAGACTGGTTCGATCTAAAATGGGATTTTCAAATATTTTTTAGAATACTAAAGCTAAAGATTTGGTTTAATTCACAATATAGGGGTAGCACAACTGTATCTAGTGACCCTAGGAGTCATGTGTTGAAATTGAAGGATTTTGAATTGTATAATACCAGTACATTTAATCCAGTGGTTGTTTCTCACCCTTTAGAGACATTTGTAACTCTGGTGAGACAAGATATCCAGAATCTGAGACAATGACAGTGGTATCAAAAAACATAATCAAATTCTGTCAGAGAAGAGGGCATTGGATAATCTGGCTTCTAACCATGACCTCACCATCAAACCAGCCAATAAAGGTGGTGGGGTCGTCGTTATGAATACAGTGGACTATAAAAAATAAATCTACAGACAATTAGCGGATACACAGACATATAGAGAATTAGAGGGTGATCCAATGAGAGAAATTATGAGTAAATTAATCAATATAGTAGAGGGGGCATTTGCAGAGGGACTTATTGATAAGGATTTAAAAGAATTTTTTAGAATTAGATACCCAATGACACTAAGGTTATATATATCGCCAAAAATCCATAAGTCCCTCTGCAATCCCCCCAATTTTTTTAGACAAGATTTTGAGACCGTTTTTTTTTTCAGTTAACTTCATATATCCAGGACACCAATGATTTCCTCTTAAAAATCAAATCTGTACAAACCACAGAAAAGACTATCCTGGTCTCTCTGGATATATAAAGTTTATATACATCCATTTGTAATGAAAGAGGGTTAACAGCAATAAAAAAAACATTGTCGACTTCAGACTTCCTCATGGCGGTTCAAGATTTTTTCTACAACTTTTAGATCTCATTTTGAGAAATAATAATTTCGTTTTTGATAACAAATATTATTTTCAGTTAACCGGAACCGCCATGGTGACAAATGTAGTGCCAATGTATGCAAATTTATTTGTGGCAACCCTGGAGGAAGATGTCATCTATCGATCCCACCATTTCAGACATTGTCTGGGACGGTGGTGATTTATTGATGACATCTTCCTCCTATGGGAGGGATCAGTTGATTTATT
This sequence comes from Hyla sarda, assembly GCF_029499605.1. Taxonomy (NCBI): domain Eukaryota; kingdom Metazoa; phylum Chordata; class Amphibia; order Anura; family Hylidae; genus Hyla; species Hyla sarda. The sequence continues at coordinate 223,082,037 of NC_079194.1, read as the reverse complement.
ACATGAATTTCACGAGTTTCTGAACAACATGGATCCAAATATTGACTTCACAATGACATACTCAACTAGTGAAGTCAGTTTTCTAGATGTATTAGTGATCAAGACAGGGGAAAAATTGCAGACACAATAATATAAACCTGCTGATGAAAATACACTCTTATACTTCAACAGCCACCACCCGAGAAATATGGTAAAATCCTTGCCCTACAGCCAGATGCTGAGGGAAAGAAGGGTGGGGATGATGAAGAAGCTTTGAAGAGTTCATTGGATACCATGACAAATAATTTTCTGGATAGAGGTTACCCCCAAAAAATTGTAGACCAACATAGAAGAACAGGGGAGACTTTTAACCCCTTCAGGACCAAGCCTATTTTGGCCTTAAGGACCAGAGCATTTTTTGCACATCTGACCACTGTCACTTTAAACATTAATAACTCTGGAATGCTTTTAGTTATCATTCTGATTTCGAGATTGTTTTTTCGTGACATATTCTACTTTAACATGGCGGTAAATTTTTGTGGTAACTTGCATCCTTTCCTTGTGAAAATCCTAAAATTTGATGAAAAATTTGAAAATTTTGCATTTTTCTAACTTTGAAGCTCTCTGCTTGTAAGGAAAATGTATATTACAAATAAAAATTTTTTTTACTCACATATACAATATGTCTACTTTATGTCTGCATCATAAAAGTGATGAGTTTTTACTTTTGGAAGACACCAGAGGGCTTCAAAGTTCAGCAGCAATTTTCAAATTGTTCACAAAATTTTCAAACTCACTATTTTTTAGGGACCAGTTCAGGTTTGAAGTGGATTGTAGCCCGATTTCTCTCGAGAAAGCACATACCTCATATGTCTATGTAAAGTGTACGGCGGGCGCAGTAGAGGGTTCAGAAGGGAAAGAGCGATAAGGGAATTTTGGAGAGTACGTTTTTCTGAAATGGTTTTTGGGGGGCATGTTGCATTTAGGAAGCCCCTTTGGTGCTAGAACAGCAAAAAAACCCTCACATGGCATACCATTTTGGAAACTAGACCCCTTGAGGAACATAACAAGGAATAAAGTGAGCCTTAATACCCCACAGGTGTTTCACGACTTTTGCATATGTAAAAAAAAAATATTTTTTTTCACTAAAATGTGTGTTTCTCCCCAAATTTCACATTTTTCCAAGGGTTAATAGCAGGAAATACCCCCCAATATTTGTAACCCCTTCTCTTCTGAGTATGGAGGTATCCCATAAGTTGACCTGAAGTGCACTATGGGCGAACTACAATGCTCAGAAGAGAAGGAGTCATATTTGGCTTTTTGAGAGCAAATTTTGCTCGGGGGGCATGTCGCATTTAGGAAGCCCCTATGGTGCCAGAACAGCAAAAAAAACAAACCCACATGGCATACCATTTTGGAAACGAGACCCCTTGAGGAACGTAACAAGGGGTACAGTGAGCATTTGCCCCCCCCCCCCCCCCCCCCCACTGGTGTCTGACAGATCTTTGGAACAGTGGGCTGTACAAGTTTTCATTTTCACGGACCACTGTTCCAAAGATCCGTCAGACACCTGTGGGGGGTAAATTCTCACTGCACCCCTCATTACATTCCGTGAGGGGTGTCGTTTCCGAAATGGGGTCACATGTGGTGTTTTGTTGTTTTTGCGTTTGTCAAAACCGCTGTAACAATCAGCCACCCCTGTGCAAATCACCTCAAATGTAAATGGTGCGCTCTCCCTTCTGGGCCTTGTTGTGCGCCCCCAGAGCACTTTGCGCTCACATATGGGGTATCTCTGTAGTCGGGAGAAATTGCGTTACAAATTTTGGGGGGCTTTTTTCCCTTTTACCTCTTCTGAAAATGTAAAGTATAGGGCAACATCAGCATGTTAGTGTAAAAAATTGAATTTTTTACACTAACATTCTGGTGTAGACCCCAACATTTCCTTTTCATGAAGGGTTAAAGAAGAAAAAGCCCCCCAAACCTTGTAAGGCAATTTCTCCCGAGTACGGCGATACCCCATATGTGACCCTAAACTGTTGCCTTGAAATACGACAGGGCTCCAAAGTGAGAGCGCCATGCGCATTTGAGGCCTAAATTAGGGATTTGCATAGGGGTGGACATAGGGGTATTCTATGCCAGTGATTCCCAAACAGGGTGCCTCCAGCTGTTGCAAAACTCCCAGCATGCGTGGACAGTCAACGGCTGTCCGGCAATACTGGGAGTTGTTGTTTTTCAAAAGCTGGAGACTCTGCTTTGGAAACAGTGGCGTACCGGACGTTCTTATTGGGGGAGGGGGGCTGTGTAGGGGTATGTGTATATGTAGTGTTTTTAACTTTTTATTTTATTTTGTGTTAGTGTAGTGTAGTGTTTTTAGGGTACAGTCACATGGGCGGGGGATTACAGCGAGTTTCCCGGCGCAAAATTTGCTGCATCTCAAGATGCGAGAAACCCACTGTAAAAGCCTCGCCCATGTGAATGTACCCTGTACATTCACAGGGGGGGGGGGGGTGCACCAGCTGTTGCAAAACCACAACTCCCAGCATGCATGGTCTGTTAGTGCATGCTGGGAGTTATAGTTTTGCAACAGCTGGAGGCACACAGGTTAGGAAACACTGAGTTAGAAACAGACAATGTTTCCCAACCAGTGTGTCTCCAGTTGTTGCAAAACTACAACTCCCAGCATGCCCAGACAGCTGAACGGCATGCTGGGAGTTGTAGTTCGGCAACATCTGAAGGGCCAGATGTTGCTGAACTAAAACTCCCAGCATGCCTGGACAGTCAGTGCATACTGGGAGTTGTAGTTTTGCAACAGCTGGAAGAGCACAGATTGGAGACCATTATACAATGGTCTCCAAACTGGGGCCCTCCAGATGTTGCAAAACTACAACTCCCAGCATGCCCAGACAGCCAAAGGCTGTCTAGGCATGCTGGGAGTTGTAGTTTTCAGACTCCTAGAAGCAGCAGTGAAGATCTTCACTGCTGCTTCTGAGGACCATATACTTACCTGCCAGTCCCGTCGCTGCTCGTCCACGTGGCCGGTCCTGCCGCTGCTCCTCGGTCCCGCCAGGTAAGGCCGCCGGTCCCCTGATGTTCCCCCCCTATGCCGCAGGTCCCCGCGAGCCCCCGCAGCCATCGTCCCCTGTTCTGCCTGACTTCCAGGGGCGGGCAGTGCGGGGGATCTGAACTTTCACCCCAGATCACTGTGATTGGTCCACAGGGACCAATCACAGTGATCGCTGACCAGGACCATCAATGGATGGTCCTGGGGGTGAAGCAGAAGTTGTCCCCTGCTGGAAACAGCGGGACTTCTGCCAGTTAACCCGTGCGATGCTGCGCATCGCCGGGTTAACTTAATGTCATTTATAAACGCCGGGATGCTCGAACGCACTGCACAACCCGGCGTTTATATATGACATTCTGCGGGAAGGGGTTAATAGAGAATCCACATTAGTGAAGAGGTCAGGAAACACTAATAAATGTATTCCCTTCACATCTACCTATCATGACATGACTGGACAGATTGCAAAAATATTAAATAGACATTGGTATATACTAAAAAATAGTTTCAGAGATATCGAGGAGTTTTCGATCAGTCCACTCATGTCATATAGGAGAGGACTGAACATTAAAGACAAATTGGTCAAGATAGAGATTATATCTGATAAAAAGACAGGACAGACCTCTCTAACTTCTAGGAAGATGGGATCATATCCTTGTCTGTCCTGTATCAACTGCAATGTAATGATAAAAGGATCTTTTTTTCATACATCCTATTACCCAACATAAATACTCCTGTAGATACTTCACCTCACGTGTGACTCTACATGGGTCATATATGTACTTATGTGCCCATGTAAGAAGTTATATGTGGGGCAGACTGCATGTAGCTTAAAAACTAGAATCAATAACTATAGGTACAGTGTAAGGAAAGGCAAAATTGACTTACCAGTCTCGAAACACTTTGTTGAATTTAAACATTCCGAAAAAGATCTAAAATACATGACGATTGATTTTGTGCCAGCACCAGTGAGAGGGGGCGATAGGTTGGCACTACTGAAGAAAAGAGAAATGTGGTGGTTCCATCAGCTAGATTCACTGAAATCAAAAAGTTTAAATGTAGAGTTTAGTATAATCTAGAGGATAGAAATGTGTGGCAGGAACTGAACACCCATGGACGACTCTGGGAATACTGTTCCCGAATCTAAAGATTGCTAAACACAGTATTTAATAATTCTTATGGAGTTATATATCAATATTAAAGGGCACCTCTCATCAAATAAACTTTTGATATATTTTAGATTAATTAATGTTGAATAACTTTCCAATAGCATGTTAATGAAAAATATGCTTCTTTCTATTGTATTTTTCCCCATCAGTCCTGTCAGCAAGCATTTCTGACTCATGCTGGAGTCCTAAACACTCAGAGCTGCCAGCCTGCTTTGTTCACAGCCAAACAGGCTGTGAACAAAGCAGGCTGGCAGCTCTGAGTGTTCTCCTTTGTGAACAAAGCAGACTGGCAGCTCGTAGTGTTTAGGACTCCAGCATGAGTCTGAAATGCTTGCTGCCAGGACTGGTAGGGAGACCCCTAGTGGTCATTTCTTCAAAGTGGAAAATTAAATATAAAGAAGCATATTTTTTAATAACATGCAATTGTTAAGTTATTCTGCATACATTAATCTATAATAGATCAAAAGTTTTTTTTATGAGAAGTACCCTTTCATTTTTTCTTTTCGTTTAATTTGTAGATCTACTACAGGCGGAGATACCAAGGAGAAGACATTACCTGCTCTGTTTATATTATTTGTATTGCATATTTTTATGAATAAATAAAAACCAATAGAGATGAATAGGATATGTGCTTCATCTGAGTATTATCAGACAACATTGATTTGGATAGAGTCATTGTAAATGTATGCCAGCTCCTTCAATAAATTTGGTAACTAATATAGTATGATGACAAGAGGGAATTCTTCTGGATTAATTTCAGAGGAGTTTGTTTTTGGCGATTTTTATATTATTTATTCAATAATTTTTTGTTTATTTTATTTGGGTTATCCTTGTTTTATGATTTTTCTTTTTTTTTTTAAAATAGAAAAAATAGAAAAAAATGGATGACTAAGGTATTACTTATAAATATTGATGCTGCTGGAATATTGATGCTGGGTTATTGATGCTGCTGGAATAGCGGGCCCACTCCATTTTAAATGTAGGTAGACCAAGACATGTAGGGACCATACAGTCTCAAATGTCTTGATCCCCCATTGACAGTCACCTCTCTGGAGATCAGTGATCACTCCAAGGGATGATAGTCCTATGGATGCAGGAGTATAATATTGGTGAAATGACCTGATACACAATGTTGGGTGTATTTTCTGTATACCGCCCTTTGAAAAAAATATAAAAAAATATATATTTATTTTTATTAATTATTTATTATTTTCTATTTATTTTTTACATTTTTGTTTGTACTTTTGGTATATATTTTTTTATTTTTAAAATTTTTATTTTTAGTTTTATATCTTTATCTTTTGCCAAATGTATTCTTTATTATTATTATTTTTTATTTAGAGTATTGATGGATAAGCTGGCTTCCATGTACCTAATTTTGAGCAGGTTAATAAAATATATTGTGATAACATGTCAGTTTAACATACCAGTTTGGCATATATCCAGTTTATCAGTTTATTTTCTCTTTATGGTATTTTATACAGATTGCTATGCCTTTCCCCTTGTTCCCATTGAGGCAGATCAGCCTTGATGGTAGCCAGGGTAACAGACGACTCGAACGTTGTACTAGCATGCAAATGCGATCATGTGATCGATGGCGGGTCAAGTGACTTGATCACGTGACCACCTGGGATCCGGATCGCATCCGGCACAGGCGTAGTGGCACTTTGACCCATGCTACTGGACACCATGAATGGAATTCAGAGCGTGTAAGAGTCGTTCTCCCTCCTTCATCTTTTAATGTAAACATGATTATGTTGTACAGCTGCTATGAATTATGATAATTGCAATGGAGCAAATAGTTTTGAGCAACTTCTTGACTTTAATACACTTTTATGAACATATATGCACTTTTTTATATAAGAAGCGCACTGATTATGTTTAATGTATACACAGATATATATTTATGTATCTAATATTTATAAAAGTATGATATATTTATGTAATTGCCACTTGATTTGAAATGTAATTATGATTGTGCACATGGGTATTTAAACCCCTTACTATAGGGAATCATCATTAATATAAATATTTTTTTGTCAATGGTATTTATAATTTATAACTATTTTACTATATGTAATGGCACATTGCTCCCCCTATCTAACGAGAAAAATGGGTTTTTTTAAATTATTGTGAATTTTTAGCCTTAATTATATAACATTGCACTTTATGAGATAGGTGAAACCCATGATGCGGCCCAGAAGGAGGATGTACGCATCTCCCTTCTGGGCTTAGTGATGGTTGACACGCATCTGCATTCCAGATACCGGAAGTGAGATCACAGGCTCCATCCGCCGGGGTGCTGGATGTCAAAGCCGACGGCACAACATAGATACAGAGTGGCCGGGCGCGCTGGAGTCAGCTAGATGGATGTGACACTTTCGGTTGAGCGCCGGAAGTCCTTTCACCAGCATGTGTAACACATGTAGTGTGTTCACACTTGCAGGCGGATGGAAGGAGCAATAAAGTGAGTAAGTATAAATAATGTGTCAATGCCGGGTTATATAGGACTTTAAATGAAAATATCTTGACTGATGAAAGTACCTATAAGAAACTCAGTGGGGACCCCACGACTTCATGTTTGCGTGAATTGAATGAATTACTTGACACAGGTGTTGACATGGGGGTACTGAATAAAAGAACCAGGGACTACATATATGTGAGCGAACCAGTCACCCCAGTCTTCCACTCTCTCCCCAAGGTACATAAGGGGGTTTCCCCCCCCCTATGCGTCCGAAAGTGGCAGGCATCGGAGCCTTGGGAGAGAGACTGGGAGTCTGGGTGGACAGCCATCTACAACCCCTGGTTGGGATCACGCCCACCTATTTAAGGGACACCAAACATGTCCTTGAGATAATGCACCAGATGGAGTGGCAGGAGGGGTACAGCTGGGCCACATGTGATGTGGTCTCGCTGTATCCCTCCATCCCTAATCGTGAAGGTATGAGGGCATTGGCCCGACATTTGGACTTATACAGTAACTATCCCACAGATCTGAAGCGTTTTATTTTAATGTCAACAGAATTTCTTCTCTATAATAATTTTTTCATGTTTGACGAACAGTTTTACCTTCAGATCCGTGGAGCCCCTATGGGAGCCAAGTACTCCCCTTCGTATGCCAACATTTACATGATACATTGGGAGGAGGTGTATGTTTTTTCTCCTAGCTACCCCTTTCATAGTGACATCAAGTGGATAGGTCGATATATCGACGATTTGGTGTTAATATGGAGAGGAGATGCCGATAGGTTCAATAGTTTCGTTCATTATATTAACATGAACGATTTGAACCTTAAATTTACGGCATCTATCTCAAGGGATGATATCCCCTTTCTTGATGTGGTGTTAAGAGGCAGTGGTAACAAAGTGGAAATTCTTCCATTTCGCAAAGAAGTCGCTGGCAATACTATATTGCAGGCAACTTCGTGCCACCCTCACCATGTGGTACATAACATACCATATGGTGAGTGGGTACGTTTGCGACAAAATTGCACCAATCTAAACACCTTTTGAGGAGGAATCAGATAAACTACATGTTAGACTATTAGAAAGGGGATATAATGACTCAGTCCTGCGAGAGGCCCGACAAAAAGCCAAGTTTTTAAACAGAGAAGAGTTAATCAAACCCAAGAAAAATAGATATCCTGTAAGCAATCAGAGGGAAACCAGAGAACCATTACCTAGGTTTATTACATCTTATAGCAAGCAGTTTTATGCGATTAAAAACATCATGAAAAAATACCTACCTATCCTGGAACAAGATTCAGTTTTAAGGAAGTTCGAGACATGTTCCTTCCAGGCCGTAGCTAAGCGGGGACCCTCCTTGGGCTCTCGCTTATCTCCGAGTCTGTTTGTGGACCCCAATAAAAATAAAAGCAAACCAACATGGTTGAACTTCCCGGGTAATTGGAAGTGTGGCCATTAACAATGTATCACATGCAAATATATATGGGTCGCTAACACCTTTTCATCATGCAGTACCAATAGAATGTATAATATTAGAACATACATTAATTGCAACACCTCACACGTCGTATATCTAGCGACGTGTGAACAGTGCCGCATTCAATATGTGGGGTGCACCGTGAATGCCCTGAAGTGCCGGATTAGGAGACACATTTCAGATGCGAAAGGTATAGGATTTAATGGGTCCTCCCTGTCAAAGAACTTCAGGGACATTCACGGTGGTAATGTTAGCTCTTTGCAAATTATAAGTATAGAAAAGGTTTTCAGACATACGAGAGGTGGAGACGATCGGAGGGCACTCCTGAACCGGGAGTCCTTCTGGATGTTCCAGCTAGATACACGTCAGCCTTTGGGGATGAATCTTAGACAGGATTTGATTTTGTCCTGCTAAGATCACCTTAAAACATAAGTACATGCATCCGTTATTTTTTGTGTATATATATATATACCTCTTGCTTGCAGCCAACCGCTAATTATTATAATCTGTTTTGATGCATATCTAAATATTGAATATGTTATGCAGGTCATATATCCTTATATTTCTCTGGTTTAGTTCCCTACCTGTTAATTTGAGATGTTCTGAATTTTTTGCACTAGCAGCTTGTAACCAATGAATCCAAACCATGTTTTATAGAAATCATTCATCCCTACCATGTTTTCCAGGTCTCTTTTCATCCAGGCTGATGTAAGATCACATGACCATTTAGTTTTATATAAAAGGAATATGTTTTAATGTTTGTACATGCCATGACTAAGGACCGGGTGTAGGTCCGAAACGCGTCGGCTGATGTTCTGTCTGAATACTACCCAATAAAGAAAACACTGCTTTTACCTGCTACCTTGGGCTGGACCGTCCTTCTTTGTTTGCTGCTTACACGTGGTCAGGGACGCTGCTGATCAGGCCCGTGCACAGGTGCAGGTGGCGAAGGTGAGCTGTCGGTTAGTCTACTCTATAAATAATGTGTGGTATGATTGTAATTCTGGATAAGCCTGAGGAAGGGGGAATTATGCCATATGCCCAGAAACGAGTTGCTTTGGCATTTTTTAACATTGATTTTAGTACAATAAATGGGATTGCAGTTCACCGTGTGTGGATAACATGATCGCTATACTGAAGGGGGGTACTGGATGTAAGGTACAATCCCTCCCCCCCCCCTCCACTGTGGAGTGAGTTCATATACATTTCCCTATTGATCTTTTTTATACTTTAGCTGCCACTATATTACTTCTGAGCGTTGGCTATTTATTGTTCTTCTTTTTATGGTGAAAAGCACAATTTGTCATTCTTTGTTATTGATGAACTAACAGTATTCCTTTCTAGGCAAGACGTGTCAATAGTTCAGGCTTGTACAGGTGGTGTACTAGTGTGGGAAATGTTTTCCTGGCACATTCAGGATCCACTGACACTTGTGACTGGACAATTGGACAGTAGGCCTACCAAATTCTTCCCTTCACTGCAGCTGTTTACCCTATGGCAGAGGGATGCTTTTAGCAGGGCAGTGGATCATGCTACAGGGGTAATATAGTCATGGATTGCTTCCATCAAAAGGAAAAGTTTTCTTTAAAGTGGTACTCCACTGCCACAGCGTTCGGAACATTTTGTTCAGAACATTGGGAACAGGCTGCAGGGTTTGTGACAACATTACCACGCCCCTTGCAGATGCCACTTTCCCTCCTATAGACTTGCATTGAGGGGGTGTGGTGTGATGTAACAAGGGGTGTGGCCATGACATCACGACCCCTGCAGCCCACACCCAACAAAACAAAATGTTCCGAACACTGGGGAAGTGGAGTACCACTTTAAGTCCCTGGTCTTCACAGTCCCCAGTTTTTAATTTTATAAAAGTATTTCTGGGAGGAGCTAGAATTGGCTGCTCAGAGCATGTCAGTACCTCCACCTTGTGCATTAACTGCGAATAGCATGCATATGAACTAATATTTCTGTAGAACACCTAGTGGAATTTATGCCAAAAGAAATTGCTGCAGCTTATTTTTTTACTAGGCTAAAAGTGAAATAGCACATTTTACGCTGCAGATCCGCCACCAAAGGACCCCTACAGGGTGCCTCAGATGTGCCTGCTCGGAGTGGCAATATGCCGCTATGAGCAGACACACTGCGATGTGCGAGTTGCCACATGCATGCACAGTATACTCGCACACCGCCGCTGCTCTCTGCCTAGCTCATGGGGAGCATCCGCAATGTGTGCGAGTACACGGCGCAAGCACAGATACTCGCACATCGCAGAAGTGTGTCTGCTCGTAGCGGTGTATTGCCGCTCCGAGCAGGCACAATTGAGGCACCCTGTAGTGGTCCTACGGCGGTGGATCCGCAAGGTAAAATACACTATGAATCCGCTCATCTGAAGGTACCCTTAGGCATATTCAAATTGAAGATATGCTGACATGAGGGGAGAGGCAGGACACCACCAAATATATTACATAGTTGCTTGATCACACCAAATACTTTCCTTTAATGTGCTTGGGAATCTTAAGTCATTGCACCACAACAACCTGGGTCCCATAAACTGGAAGGTCTTGCCTTCTTAGAAACACCTGACCAAGTTTCCCTGAAGAACATGCTTATCATGCTTCAGAACAATATCTCTAATATGTAAAGGACTTAGCATCCAATCTTCAAACTAACAGACGCTCTGGGCACCCGAACAGATCAGTTACAAAGAACAATGGTGGAATGCAACATAGCATCCTTAGCAATGCCCACAACTAATTGGAAGAAGTGTCTTGCATTAAAGCAAAACTGTGACACCAAAGATAGTTCCAGGCGCTACATCAAAATTTGGGGTATATAGAAAGATGATAATATGTCCCCAATTCCTGCAAAAATAAAATTCTTGTTCAAAACCATCCATATCCATATTCTTACTGATTTAGACCTTGCCATAGAGTGCACTGAATTCCTTAATCTAACACAGCACCAACTCACGCTCCTAGAGACATACTTGTCAGAGTCTATTTTTTACCATATAAAGAAGTTGTTGATGGCTGAAGCAATGGAAAGGGGCTGCTCTTAGATCCATACACCAATGTCACTCTTTAACCAGAGCTTGATGCTGCTACATTTATCATTGGCTTTACACCACTTCAATGTTCAATATGTTCCTGCAAATTTTGCGCAATTGCATTTTTTGCACAATTTTTTGGGTCAATTTTCAGTAAAACATCTTTCAAAGTTGTCTACTGTTTGGTGCATCATATCCCACTTTTTATAGTGGAACTGTATTTATTATTTGCTCAAATCTATTTAAAAGTGTTTTTTTATTTTTTTATTTGCGCAAAGCTTAATTTTTATTTGTGTAAACCCACATCACCTAATAGGAAACGTAGAAAGGTGTCAGATGCCAGAGCACAAAGCTTAAATCAATTTCTGCAGCCCACTGGTTTCTATAATTGCGCAAAATTTATCAAGTCCTATGAACCTTTTTGGTAAATTTTGAGCAACTGTGCAAACAATACACCAAGCAAACAGGGGTTAAATCTTTACTACCTTCCACCAACATTGATAAATGTCCCCATTAAAACATAAACAATAGATTATCGATCTCCAGAAATGGCACTCTTATCCCTGTAACTAAGGTAAATCCCTTTAACGAAGGTGTGTCTCTACTAGCAAAGGGAAATATTTCTTCCTTGACAAACCACTCTACCAAAGGAAAACAACATCAACCTAATGTTGCTTGTAGGAACAGATTTCAGTCATACCATTGAAGAATCAACAGAAAAGCATTTTTTTTCAGTCCCTCAATGGCAAGAAGGCAATAGACCAAATTATCTGGTCCTATACCTTCTTAGTGCTTCAAACCATGGGTCATTTCAAAACCATATGTTAGGTCTATGGCAAATATCAAGTTGAACCCACTAATTTCAATAGAGACAACTATCCAAGATGTACAGTATGGAGCCTCTCATCTCTACCAACAGGGGACAAGTCAGTTCCATTGTCCAATAATTTCAGATCTGGGGAGATAAGCCATTTCCAGGAGCTTTCTCTCATCTTCCTTTAGAACACATGCAAGCGTGGTGAAGCCAAGAATAGAAGAATTAGAGAGAGAGAGAGCTGTTGGTCTAAAGACACCAATCAAATGTTAGTGGCCATCTTTGAATTCTTCTCCTCTGTTACAATGAGATCACAATTAGACATGTGCAATTCGTTTCGGACTAAATTCGTTTTTGTCCGAATTGTTCATATTTCGTACATTCGGATGGATCCGAATGTACGAAATATTTACATCCGAATGAATCCGAAATCCGAACAAAACGAATCGTATATGCCTACGAAATTGTGAAAACGAATTTTATTTTTGTTAAAACAAAATTTTTTTCATTTAGAAGCAGGGGACCATTATCGGGAGCGGGTGCATGGAAAAGAAGAGACCCGTGTGATTCATTAATACATGATGTAATGTTGAATGAATGAATGAATAAATGTATGTATGAATGAATGCTGTATGAATGATTGATGTGTTTGATCGATGTGTTTGATTGTCGGGTGATTTATGTATAACATGTTATGTCACTTGTGCTACCGTTTCTGTTACTGTTACCAGGGTGCCTCCGGCTGTTGCAAAACTACAACACCCACCCAGCATGCCCTGACAGCCAAATGCTGTCTGGGCATGCTGGGAGTTGCAGTTTTGCAACAGCTGGAGACACCCTGGTTGGTTGGAAAACATGCGCTATGTTCAAACTACTTTCATTTTTGAATTTCCCTCTCTATTTTTTGAACTGGGTTAGTTTGTGAATGAAATGCATAGTAATTGCCGTGTTAATATTTTTTATTCATAATACCGCAGACTGAACTGGATAATTGGACCATAGGAGAGCGGCCGCTCCATCTATACATTATACAGGAGGATTGCGGCGAGTGTCTGGAGTGATACCCGCAGTGATCTTTCTATAACTACAAGTACTACTACTCCCAACATGGAGTACACTCTGCTCCATGCTGGGAGCTGTAGTACCTGCATTAATAGACAGATCGCATTATGTGTCAGAAATTACACTCGCTGCGATCTGTCTATTAATGCATTTACTACAACTCCCAGCATGGAGCAGAGTGTGCTCCATGTTGGGAGTAGTAGTACCTGCAGTAAGGGACAGATCCCAGCGGATGTCACTCCTCCTGACACCTGCTGCGTTCCTCCCGATGTCTGGGCATGCTGGGAGTTTTAGTTTTGCACCAATTGGTGGCTCCCTGCTTAGGTAGACATTGCATTATGGGTGCTTTCCCTAGCGGACAATGCCAAAAATGTCATAACCAATTTTTTGTGTTTTTTTTCAGATCCGTGTATGCAGAGGATTACGGCGGATTTGATGGATTATGGTGGATTAATTTTTCTTTTCTTTTAATAAAATGGTTAACGAGGGCTGTGGGGGAGTTTTTTTTAAAGTAAAATAATTTTTCCAAATGTGTTTTTTTTTTTTATTGAATTTTCAGGCTTCGTAGTGGAAGCCGGTCTTATTGACGGAATCCATTACTAAGCCAGGGCTTAGCGCTAGCCCCCAAAAAAGCTAGCGCTAACCCCCAATTATTACCCCAATACCCACTGCCACAGGGGTGCCGGGAAGAGCCGGTGCCAACAGGCCCAGAGCGTCAAAAATGGCGCTCCTGGGCCTAGGCAGTAACAGGCTGGCATTATTTAGGCTTGGGAGGGCCAATAACAATGGTCCCCGCCCACCCTGGTAACGTCAGGCTGTTTCTGTTTGGTTGGTATTGTGCTGAGAATGAAAATACGGAGAACCCTATACGTTTTTTTTAAATAAATTTAACCATTTTTGATGCTCTGGGCCTGTTGGTTCCGGCTCTTCCTGGCACCCTTGTGGCAGTGGGTACCGGGGTAATAATTGGGGGTTAGCGCTAGCTTTTTGGGGGGCTAGCGCTAAGCCCTGGCTTCATAATGGATTACGTCAACTACTAAGCCTGAAAATTCAATTAAAAAACACAACACATTGGAAAAATTATTTTATTTTAAAAAACACTCCCCCACAGCCCTCGTTAACCATTTTATTAAAATAAAATAAAATGAATCCGCCGTAATCCATGAAATCCGCCGTAATCCTCTGCATACACGGATCTGAAACGAGAAGAAAAAAACAAAAAATTGGTTATGATATTTTTGGCGCTGTCCGCTGGGGAGAGCACCCATATTGCTATGTCTACCCAAGCAGGGAGCCACCAATTGTAGATTAGCAACAGCTGGAGTCTCCCTGTCTGGGAAGACACTGCCAGAAGGGTCTGTTCGCATTATACAAAACGGACAATGTGAACAGAGCTTCAGATTTACTAGCCTGGTTCCCTTTTGTAGATCCGCCCCCTAATGACGTCATCACTAGGAGGCGGGGCTACACAGACCTGTCCGGGACTTGAGGGAAGTAAGCGGAGTTCGTCTTCTGTATACACTATATACAGCTATCTATAGATAGCTGTATGTAGTGTATACCACCCAAAGGGTTAACCTACACTGTCCAGCAGTGTAAGTTAACTATTTCTTTGCTGGGCTTGCACATAGCGCACAGCTCAGCAAGGGGTTAAGTGAGCCAGCAATGTGCATACTGTATACACATTGCAGGCTCACTGAAAGTTCTTGCTGGGCAGTAGATATACGATGTATACCTACGGCTCAGCATCAGCTGTTCTTCGTGCTCTGTAGCCCTGAGAACAGCTGATCCCGACATTCACATCAGGAGGATCGCAGCGGGTGTCCAGAGGAGTGACATCTGCTGGGATCTGTCCCTTACTGCAGGTACTACTACTCCCAACATGGAGCACACTCTGCTTCATGCTGGGAGTTGTAGTACCTGCATTAATAGACAGATCGCAGCAAGTGTAATTTCTGACACATGATGCGATCTGTCTGTTAATGCAGGTACTACAGCTCCCAGCATGGAGCAGAGTGTACTCCATGTTGGGAGTAGTAGTACTTGTAGTTATGGAAAGATCACTGCGGGTATCACTCCAGACACTCGCTGCGATCCTCCTGTATAATGTATAGATGCAGCGGCAGCTCTTCTATGGTCCAATTATCCAATTAAGTCTGCGGTTTTATGAATTAAAAATGTTCCCATGGCAATTACTATGCATTTCATTCACAAACTAACCCGGTTCAGAAAATAGAGAGGGAAATTCAAAAATGAAAGTAGTTAGAGCATAGCGCATGTTTTCCAACCAACCAGGGTGTCTCCAGCTGTTGCAAAACTGCAACTCCCAGCATGCCCAGACAGCGTTTGGCTGTCAGGGCATGCTGGGTGGGTGTTGTAGTTTTGCAACATCTGGAGGCCCCCTGGTAACAGTAACAGAAACGGTAGCACAAGTGACATGATATGTTATACATAAATCACCCGACAATCAAACACATCGATCAAACACATCAATCATTCATACATACATTTATTCATTCATTCAACATTACATTATGTATTAATGAATCATATAGAATTATACATTATCTTACCTGTCTTAATGTTCCGATATCTGCGGCTGCCCTCTTTTCCTGCACACGCTCCCGATAATGGTCCCCTGCTTAAAGAAGATTTACCCGAATGTACCTGAATACCGAATGTATCCGAAAAAAATCACACCCGAACCCCCGAATACCGAATGTATCCAAAAAATCAAGCCCGAAAAAATTACCGAACCGAAAATTTTACCAACAATGAAAAACGAAACAAAACTAAAATGTTGTGCACATGTCTAATCACAATTAAGGTATTGAAACACTGATGGTCCTACTACAATGTGTTTGTGATATACTATGGCATCCATGACAAGGTTTTTTAGGATGTTGTACCTCTCTTTATCCAAACTCCTCACGTAAGGTGATGAGCGCTGTACGTTAAGCAAAAAGGTTAATTAATTTAAATGTTAGATTTTACATCACAGCAATTTGCTCATTCAGGAGACAAGTTTTTAAAGCTTTTCTTAAAAGGTTTTTACCCTCCAAATGGTTCTTTAATTATATTCTTAGTGTCTCCCATTAACTTTTAATTGTGTCAGAGATAAGGAAGAAGCTTAGCCAGGATTTGCCTGATCACGATTAAACAATCCCGCCAGACTGACAATATTATTGTCACGGTGCTTACTGCAGAATACATGCAGACGACAGTTGACCTTGGCTTAGGGATATTGATTTCAAGGGTATTTGGTGATTTAGAAACAGAAGATTAGGAGGGCTAATAATCATTTATCCTCATCTAGTTTCACATTGACAAAACTTTACATGTGGTACATAGACTATATGGGAGCTAGGAAACCGCCACACAAAAGGGATTTTTAAATCAGATATTGACAAATGTATGCCCTGAAAATCAAGATGTATGGTGTTACCGAGCCTTATTATACAAACCGGAGAAATGGGTCATGGAGAAAAGTCGATACCTTGAGTGGCTCATGGTAAATTCATCAAGGTAAAATTAAGAAATTCTTCTTCTGCTTTCCTTATGGCTTCATTTATATTCTCCTTTTTGACTCAATTACAATCGATGATTTGTATGGTGGTGGAAGGTCAATAAATACTATAATTGTAGTAAAAGAACTAAATATGGCTTTATAATGTCTACAACTTGTCATTTTTTTTTAACAACTAATCCTTTCCAAATATTTTGGATTGTGGATAATCCAAATAATACAAATTGTGCCATAAATTTACCCTATACAGTATATTGAAATTAGAAATGAGTGAATCAAATCTGAGGAATCCGAATTCATTACAAATTTCAGGAAAAATTTGATTCACAACAAATGCGAATATTGCCACAATTCAATTGCTTCATTAAACTCCATTTAATGCTGTCCAGGCTCCAGGGCATCTAAAATTGTGGATCTACATGTGAGGACATGGGGCAAGGAATCCTGGGAAGGCAGGAAAAAGGGTAGACGGGAGGACGCTGAATCACTTGCAGGATGCAGCCTATCAGCAGCCAGTCACCCTTGTGATGTCACAGCCCTATATAATCAGGAGCTATATTGCAGGCAGTCATCTCATCCTTACACTGCAGATAGATAGATAGGGACAGACAGCCCTGTGTGTTACACGGAAAAGCTTTTTCCAGCAGCGATTTACCGCCTAGTCAAGTCAGCGTTCTGTTGGACAGAGAGCAGTTTGTTTTTCACAGAAAAGCCTGCTTACTGCAGCGATCCACCTCCTAGTCACTGTCTACAGCATTCTATTATAAAGAGGATCAGAGAGCAGTGAGTTGCACAGAAACGCAGCGATTCAGCTCAAGCACAAATCCTACCTAGAAGCACTGATAGGGAAGGGAGTGAGATTAAGAAAGTGCAATTTTGGCTGTTGTACACAGTGACTGTGTGCTGCAGCACTGGTGTCTACTGCTGGTGTTATGCACAAAAACTTTTTTAAGCGTACTGTTGCACATTATTCTGCCCTCATAAGTGCATACCACATATGTACATCTAATTGTTGTACCATTTTGTTCCTGATAAAGTCTTAAGGGCCTAAATACTGTGAAAGGCTAGGCAAAAGTACTCACTGGCTGGTGTTGCACACATACTTTTTTAAGCGTACTGTAGCGCATTTTTCTGCCCTCATAAGTGCATACCACATACGTACATCTAAGTGTTGTACCATTTTGTTCCTGATGAAGTCTTCAGGGCCTAGATAGTGTGAAAGGCAAGGCAAAAGTACTCACCGGCTGGTGTTGTACACATACTTTTTAAAGCATACTGTAGTGCATTTTTCTGCCCTCATAAGTGCATACCACATGCGCACATCTAAGTGTTGTACCATTTTGTTCCTGATAAAGTTTTAAGGGCCTAGACACTTTGAAAGGACAGCCAAAAATACTCACCGGCTGGTGTTGTACACATACTTTTTTAAGCATACTGTAGCCCATGTTTCTGCCCTCAGAAGTGCAGACCACATAGGTACATCTAAATGGTGTACCATTTTGTTCCTGATATAGTCTTAAAGGCCTAGTTTCTGTAAAAGGCCAGCCAAAAGTACACACTTGCTGCTGTTCTAGACAAATACTGTTTTAAGCGTAGAGAAATGTATTATACTCCCCTCATATAAGCACTAAATATGTAAGGCAGAGAAGTGCCAGGACGTGCACAGAGGAGTGGCAGAGGTCTAAATTCATCAGGCGCTGGCAGAGGTTTCAGCAGACTAGGGATGAGTGGCAGGAGTCGCAGCGAGAGGCCTGAGCTCCCGGTATCAGCTAGCTGTCGGGTCTCGACCAGCAACCCATCTACCGTCATCGATTGTTTAACACGGTCATCCACTTCATCACAACTGACATCTGATACCTCCAGTCAACAGTCGGTGGGTTCCTCAGACACAACCCTCAGTTGGCATGGCCCGGGAGCAGTCCCTGTCCTCCCATTGCCTCTGTCCTATGCTGTTCCCTCCCCTACAGAAGTATCATATGCTGTGTGCTGTGGGTTCAGCTCCACTATTCAGTGAGGATGATCTAATAGAGGACTGCCAATTCAGGGTCCTGAAGTAGACACTGTTGAGGAACCTGAGGAGGACATCAGTGACGTGCAGACACTTGTTGATGATGATGAAGCCGATCACAATTGGGAGCCGAGTGCAGAAGGGGCTTCATCAACATCAGGAGAAGAGGGTTGCAGGTTGCCCGTGAGGCAGCAGTGAGCAACCAAGGTGGTAGCATGGTTGGCAGTCAGCATAGTGGCAGAAGTGGAAATTCTGAAGCTAAACGTGCTCGGGATAAAACAGCCTGCCTTCCCGGGAGGTAGTGGAACAGATGTTCCTGGAGACGGCGGCAGTAGCAGTCAATTAGTGCAGACTGTTGGTGGAAAAATCAGCTACTCGGCGGTGTGGCAGTTTTTCATCAAGCATCCGGAGGAGGTTAACATAGCCACATGCAAGATGTGTCGTTAGAAGGTGAAGCGTGGCCAGAGTCTCAATGTTGGAACAACGGCCCTGTGTCAACATATGCTGTGCCAACATAAAGCAGCCTGGGAGAACCATGACTCCCATGTGGTGATCAAGCTTGCTGCATCACCCAGTGGCACACCACTCCCTGTTTCAGCCAGCCAAGGCTCCACCACCTCAGCCGAAGGGAGCTGTGTGTCATGCCCTTGTTCTGTCACTCTAGATGCTCCTGCTCCTCCTACTTTGAGTCAGTCATTCCGCCAGCAATCCATTGGCGAAGCCATGTCCAAGAGACAGCAGTATGCGTCCACTCATCCAACGGTGCAGAAGCTGAATGTGCTCCTGTCCAAGTTGCTGGTGCTACAGTCCCTCCCTTTTCAAGTGGTGGACTCTGCACCTTTCAGGGAACTGATGGCTTGTGGAGCCCAGGTGGAGAGTCCCAAGCCACCATTTCTTTGCGAAGAAGGTAGTACCAGCCCTGCACAATTTTGTGGAAGAGAAGGTGGAACAAGTCTCAGTGCCCCTTCAGCATACCATGTTTGCAGAGCACTGCGGTGTCATGCTGTTCTTCACATGGTTTGCCTTGGAGAACGGAGTCACACAGGGGAGGAACTGCTAAAAGTCATTCATAAAGAAATCGGAGCATGACTTACTCCACTAAAACTGGAAATGGGGGCCATGGTGACTGGAAAAGGGAAGAACATCGTGCTTGCGCTGCGACAAGGAAGGCTGAGCCATGCACCCTGCATGGCACACGTGTTTAATCTGGTTTTCAAGCGGTTCCTGAAGTGTTCCCATCATTTGCAATATATCCTAACAATGGGAAGGAAACTTTGCATGCACTTCAGCCACTCGTACACCACAAACCATACCCTCCTTGAGCTGCTGCGTCAGAACGGTATCCCTCAACATAGTCTTATTTTCGGCGTTGCCACGCGTTGGAATTCCACCCTTCATATGTTGGACCGACTATACAAACAGAGAAAAAACATCACCGATTTCGTGATGATCCAAGAGGATAGGGGTACTCCCCTGTGTAACTTCAATGTCAACCAGTGGCAGTTCATAAATGACACCCGCCGTTTTTTCAGGCCCTTTGAGGAAGCTACATTATTAGTCAGTCACCAGGATTAGGGGATGAACAGCGTCATTCCACTGCTTCATTTCCTACAACAAGTGTTGGAAACGATGGCTGGTCAGGGCACTGGAGATGTGGCACCTACTGTACATCTTACGGCCACATGAGCCCTGTGGGGGCTGAACTGGAGGAGGAGGAGGGTGAGTGGTTCAGTGGAGCACAGTTTAGGTTTCGCGAAATGGGCGGTTGTTCTAGTCATCTTAAAGGAGAGGAGGAGCAGGAGCAGCCAGAGGAGCTAGAGGGTTATGGGGAAGGCGAGACAGAGGACCCAGACACAGTATGCAGTGGAGATGGAGGCAGGGAGTTCCTCCGAGGCACTTGCATAATTGGCATGATGCATGCTCAGTTGCTTGTATAGTGACCGCCGAATTGTCCCCATTCGGCAGCAGAAAGATTTCTGGCTCTCCACCTTTTTGGACCCTCGCTTCCTGCACAAAATGCGGGCCTTTTTTACACCCACTAGGGAAGACAAACTGACCTACCACAGAGACATCCTACGTAGTCAGTTGGCCGATGCCTATCCGTGCCAACATCCATCCTCTCGCAGGTCTGACTTGGGGGGCCCTCTGTGCTCACCCTCCACTGCCATGGCTGCTGGGGAGGGGTGGGGTGGCAGGAGCAGTACCAGCTCCATCACAAGCAGCCTGAGTCTACAGTCGCTGATGAGTAGCTTTCTTCACCCACATAGTGAAGCAACTCATCAGCAGCAGGTAGACTTGGAGCAGGACCTGAACCAGCAGATAGTGGCATACCTTGACATGCCCATGCCAACACACCTTGAAGATCCGCTGGAATTCTGGGCAGCCAAACTTGATGCGTTCAGTCACTAACTAGTGACTTCCTCAGGTGCGCCCCTGAGGAAGTCACTAATTAGTGACAGAACACGTGGGGACCTTTTGTGGGGGGCCACCTGCTCTCATGACCATGTGATGTATCTCTACCTCCTCCTTTGCCTACTTACCTTTGTATAATTGTTTACAATTATTCAGCTGCTTGTTTTCTTGGCCGTTATTTATTCAACTTGGCTTTGATTGCACACTTTATTATTATATAGCTGCTGTTTATATTTATCTATTTTACTGTGTCTGACTGTGGGGGTTCAGCCATTGGAGGAGTTTAACAATTATATCGTACTTTTGAGATTATCGAGTGACCCTTGGGGGAGCTTCCAGGGCTCTGGAGTTCCCCACTGGGGCTGAGGGTGCCTAGGAGGTTGTGCCCCCTCATTTTTAAATGTTTTAATTTTGTGAGGCTACCGTTTTTGTATAAATAACATAATAAAATATATTGCTTGGACTATTAGGGGAGTGCACCCCTTTTTTATGCCATTGCTTTTCTTGTTGAGTAGACTAAACAGATATAAGGCGCTGCTCCCCAATTACAAACATTTCTCCGCATCAGACCTTTTTTCACCCTCCTTCGTACCCGGGTACTGGTATTGCCACCCATGGCACCACTCTGTCATCGGGTCACTTTCAGGACTCCTGATGTTGTTGCGGCCACCTCCAGGATGTCTCATTCTGCCACCATCTGTTCTCCTCATGCTGCCGCCACCACCAGGCTGTGCCATTCAGCCACTATATGGTTTCCTCATGCTGCTGCCACCACCACACTGTGTCATTCAGCCACTTTATGTTCTGCTCATGCTCCCGACAATTCCAGGCTGTGCCATTCAGCCACAATATGGTCACCACATGCTTCTGCCACCTCCAGGCTGTGTCATTCAGCCACTATATGTTCTCCTCGTGCTGCCGCCAACTCCAGGCTGTGCCATTCAGCCACTATATGTTCTTCTCATGCTGCCGCTAACTCCAGGCTTTGCCATTCAGCCACTATATGGTCTCCTGATGCTGCCGCCACCTCCACGCTGTGTCATTCAACCACTATATGTTCTCCTTATGCTGCTGCCAACTCCAGGCTGTGCCATTCCTCCACTATATGGTCTCCTCATGCTGCAGCCACTTCCACTCTGTGTCATTCAGCCACTATATGTTCTCCTCATGCTTCCGCCAACTCCAGGCTGTATCATTCAGCCACTATATGGTCTCCTTATGCTGCTGGGACATTACCTTAAAAATTTTATGGTAGCACTAGCTACCATAAATCTTCAATTTAAATGTGAAAATTCCTCTTTTAATCTTAGAGATTGAGAAGCCCTATTGTCTCCTCATGCTGCCGCCAGCTCCAGGCTGTGTCATTCAGCCACTATATGGTCTACTTATGCTGCTGGGACATTACCTAAAAAAAATTTTGGTAGCACTAACTACCGTAAATCTTCAATTTTAACCCCTTAACCCCTTCCCGCTATTGGACGTATGCATACGTCCAGGTGAATTACACGTTCGCGCAAATGGACGTATGCATACGTCCAAGCGATCTCCTGCTCTGCCGCGGGCAGCGCAGGAGATCGCGGGTGGGACTCAGCTGTCAATCACAGCCGGAGTCCCACCGCAGCTGCCGGGGCCGCGATCGCGCCGGTCCCGGCAGCATTAACCCCATAGATGCCGTGATCAGTTCTGATCACGGCATCTACGGTGTTTGCAGGGGGAGCGTTCTCCCCCTGCCCATCAATCGCGGCGCCGCGATAAAATAAGGGGGATCGGGGGTGTCCAAGACACCCTCGATCCTCCTTGAAGAGATAGGAGTGAGGTGGCAGGGTTGCCACCCCTCCTATCCCTGCTATTGATCGGCGGAGCGGCCGATCAATAGCAGACTGGGGGCGGGGGGGTTAAAGTTCGGTTCCCCCCGCTATGCCCACCCATCGGTGTCCGGGCACAGCGGGGGGAACCGTGTAATAGCGGCGGCAGCGGCGGTCACTTACCCGGCGGCGGCGGCTGTGATTACGGCGGCGGTGGAGGTAAGTATGACGCCGCATGTCCAGGAGTCTGTTGCCTAGCAACATCTGCAGGGCGAAATTTTAGAGAGTGGTCTCTAAACTGTCACCCCCCAGATGTTGCAAAACTACAACTCCCACCATGCCTTGACAGCTGTTTGCTGTGTTGGCATGCTGGGAGTTGTAGTTTTGCAAGATTTAGAGGGGTTCAGGCTGGAGATCACTGACAGTGGTCTCTAAACTGTAGCCCTCCAGATATTACAAAACTACAACTCCCGGCATGCCCAGACAGCAGTTTGCTGTCTTAGCATGCTGAGATTTGTAGTTTTGCAACATCTGGAGGGCCACAGTTTAGAGACCACTGTCAGTGATCTCCATACTGAACCCCTCTAAATCTTGCAAAACTACAACTCCCAGCATTCAGGAACAGCAAATGGCTGTCTCGGCATGCTGGGAGTTGTACTTGCGTGCCTCCAGCTGTTGCATAACTACATCTCCCAGCATTCCCTTTGGCAATCAGTACATGCTGAGAGTTGTAGTTCTGCAACAGCTGGAGGCACACTGGTTGGGAAATACCGAGTTAGGTAATAGGTTCTATTACCTAACTCAGTATTTTCCAACCAGTGTGCCTCCAGCTGTTGCAAAACTACAACTCCCAGCATGCACGTTCTGTCAGTGCATGCTGGGAGTTGTAGTTCCCCCCCTCCCATGTGAATGTACAGGTTACATTCACACTGGCGGCGGATTACAGTGAGTTCCCTGCTTCAAGTTTGAGCTGCAGCCGCAGCTCATACTCCTAGCGGGAGACTCAGTGTAATCCGCCGTCAGTGTGAATGTAACCTAAAAACACTACACTAACATAAAATAAAGAGTAAAACACTACATATACACACGTACACTGCCCCCCCCTACCACCCCTTCCCCCCCAATAAAAATGAAAAACGTATCTTACAGCAGTGTTTCCAAAACGGAGCCTCCAGCTGTTGCAAAACAAAAACTCCCAGCATTTCCGGACAGCCATTGACTGTCCAAGCATGCTGGGAGTTTAGCAACAGCTGGAGGCACCCTGTTTGAGAATCACTGGTGTAGAATACCCCTATGTCCACCCCTATGCAAATCCCTATTTTAGGCCTCAAATGCACATGGCGCTCTCTCACTTCGGAGCCCTGGCGTATTTCAAGGCAACAGTTTAGGGCCACATATGGGGTATTTTCGTACTCGGGAGAAATTGCCTAACAAATTTTGGGGGGCTTTTTCTCCTTTTACCCCTTATGAAAAGGTAAAGTTGGGGTCTACACCAGCATGTTAGTGTAAAAAAAAAACATTTTTGTACACTAACATACTGGTGTTGCCCCATACTTTAAAATTTCACAAGCGGTAAAAGAAAAAAAGCCTCCAAAATTTGTAACGCAATTTCTCCTGAGGACGGAGATACCCCATATGTGGGCGCAAAGTGTTCTGGGGGCACACAACAAGGCTCAGAAGGGAGAGTGCACCATGTAAATTTGAGGTCTAAATTGGTGATTTGTACAGGGGTGGCTGATTTTACAGTGGTTCTGACATAAGTGCAAAACAATAAATACCCACATGTGACCCCATTTTGGAAACTACACCCCTCACGGAATGTAACAAGGGGTACAGTGAGCATTTACACCCCACAGGTGTCTGACAGATCTTTGAAACAGGGGTCTGTGAAAATGAAAAATAAAATGTTTAATTTGCACAGTCCACTGTTCCAAAGATCCGTCAAATGCCAGTGGGGTGTAAATTCTCCCTGCACCCCTTATTACCTTCCGTGAGGGGTGTAGTTTTAAAAATGGGGTCACATGTGGGGGGGGTCCACTGTTCTGGCACCACGGGGGGGCTTTGGAAATGCACATGGCCAAATTCTCTCTCCAAAAGCTCAATGATGCTCCTTCTCTTCTGAGCATTGTAGTTCGCCCCCAGTGCACTTCACGTCCACTTATTGGGTATTTCCATACTCAGAAGAGATGGGGTTACAAATTTTGGGGGGTATTTTCTGCTATTATCCCTTGTAAAAATGTAAAATTTGGGGGAAAACAAGCATTTTAGTGTAAAAAAAATTTTTTTTTTTTACATATGCAAAAGTCGTGAAACACCTGTGGGGTATTAAGAATCACTTTACCCCTTGTTACGTTCCCCAAAGGGTCTAGTTTCCAAAATGGTATGCCATGTGTTTTTTTTTTCTGTCCTGGCACCATAGGTGCTTCCTAAATGCGGCATGCCCCCAGAGCAAAATTTGCTTCCAAAAAGCCAAATGTGACTCCTTCTCTTCTGAGACCTGTAGTGCGCCAGCAGAGCACTTTTCATCCCCATATTGGGTGTTTTCTGAATCAGGAGAAATTGGGCTTCAAATTTTGTGGCGGTATTTTCTGCTATTACCTTTTTTAAAAATGTAAAATTTTTGCTAAACCAAGCATTTTTGGTTAAAAAAAAATTTTTTTTTTTACATATGCAAAAGTCGTGAAACACCTGTGGGGTATTAAGGTTCACTTTATCCCTTGTTACGTTCCTCAAGGAGTCTAGTTTCCAAAATGGTATGCCATGTTGTTTTTTTTTGCTGTCCTGGCACCATAGGGGCTTCCTAAATGCGACATGCCCCCCGAGCAAAATTTGCTCTCAAAAAGCCAAATATGACTCCTTCTCTTCTGAGCATTGTAGTTTGCCCGTAATGCACTTCAGGTCAACTTATGGGGTACCTCCATACTCAGAAGAGATGGGGTTACAAATTTTGGGGGGTATTTTCTGCTATTAACCCTTGCAAAAATGTGAAATTTGGGGGAAAACCAACATTTTAGTGAAAAATATAAATATTTTTTTTACATATGCAAAAGTCATGAAACACCTGTGGGGTATTAAGGCTCACTTAATTCCTTGTTACGTTCCTCAAGGGGTCCAGTTTCCAAAATGGTATGCCATGTTTTTTTTTTTTGCTGTTTTGGCACCATAGGGGCTTCCTAAATGCAACATGCCCCCAAAAAACCATTTCAGAAAAACGTACTCTCCAAAATCCCCTTGTCGCTCCTTCGCTTCTGAGCCCTCTACTGCGCCCGCCGAACAATTTACATAGACATATGAGGTATGTGCTTACTCGAGAGAAATTGGGCTACAAATTCAAGTGTAAATTTTATCCTTTTACCCCTTGTAAAAATTCAAAAATTGGGTCTACAAGAACATGCAAGTGTAAAAAATGAAGATTTTGAATTTTCTCCTTCACTTTGCTGCTTTTCCTGTGAAACACCTAAAGGGTTAAAACGCTTACTGAATGTCCTTTTGAATACTTTGGGGGGTGCAGTTTTTATAATGGGGTCTTTTATGGGGTATTTCTAATATGAAGACCCTTCAAATCCACTTCAAACCTGAACTGGTCCATGAAAAATAGCGAGTTTGAAAATTTTGTGAAAAATTGTAAAATTGCTGCTGAACTTTGAAGCCCTCTGGTGTCTTCCAAAAGTAAAAACTCATAAATTTTATGATGAAAATATAAAGTAGACATATTGTATATGTGAATCCAAAAAAAAAATATTTGGAATATCCATTTTCCTTACAAACAGAGAGCTTCAAAGTTAGAAAAATGCAAAATTTTCAATTTTTTCATCAAATTTTGGGATTTTTCACCAAGAAAGGATGCAAGTTACCACAAAAATTTACCACTATGTTAAAGTAGAATATGTCACGAAAAAACAATCTCGGAATCAGATTGATAAGTAAAAGCATTCCAGAGTTATTAATGTTTAAAGTGACAGTGGTCAGATGTGCGAAAAAGGGCTGCGTCCTAGAGGTGAAAATGGGCTGTGTCCTTAAGGGGTTAAGGACCTGGGATTTTTCAGTTTTTTCATTTTCAATTTTTCCTCCTTAACTTTAAAAAAATCATAACTCTTTTAAATTTTCACTTAAAATTCTATATGATGGCTTATTTTTTGCGTCACTAATTCTACTTTGTAATGACATTAGTCATTTTACCCAAAAATCTACAGTGAAACGGGAAAAAAAATCAATGTGCAACAAAATTGATGAAAAAACACTATTTTGTAAGTTTTGGAGGCTTCCGTTCTTACGTAGTACATTTTTCAGCAAAAATGATACCTTATATTTATTCTGTAGGTCCATATGGTTAAAATGATACCCTACTTGTATAGGTTTGATTTTGTATCACTTCAGAAAAAAATCATGCATACATGCAGGAAAATTTATATGTTTAAAATGGTCATCTTCTGACCCCTATAACTTTTTTATTTTTCTGTGTTCAGGGCGTTATGAGGGCTCATTATTTGCACCATGATCTGAAGTTTTTAGCGGTACCATTTTTGTTCTGATCAGACTTTTTGATCACTTTTTTGTGGTATAAAAAGTGATCAAAAATGCGCTATTTTGGACTTTGGAATTTTTTTGCGCGTACGCCATTGAACGTGTGGTTTAAAAAGCGGTATATTTTTATATTTTGACATTTCCGCATGCGGCGATACTACATATGTTTATTTTTAGGGTTACTGATTTTTTTTACACTTTTCTTATGCAATATTATAGCTCCTATAGGGGGCTATAACATTGCATTGACTGATCTTTTACACTGATTGATGCATCTCCATAGGAATGGATCAATCAGTGTTTTCGGCGATTGAATGCTCAAACCTGGATCTCAGGCTTGAAGCATTCATTCGGCGATCGGACAGCGCAGGAGAAGGTAAGAAGACCTACTCCTGTGCTACAGCTGTTCGAGATGACGCGGTATAATATTATATTATAATTATACCGCGGCGATCCCGAACAGCTCCCTGAGCTAGCCGGGCACTTTTACTTTCGTTTAAAGCCGCACGGCTCAGCTTTTGCGCGCGGCTAAAGAGTTAATAGCGCGCGGCACCGTGATCAGTGCCGCGCTATTAGAGGTGGGTCCCGGCTTCACTATAACGCCAGGCCCGCCGCGATATGATGCGGGGTCACCGTGTGACCCTGCGTTATATCGCAGGACCGGGACCCTGGACGTACCCACACGTCCTGGGTCCTTAAGAGGTTAAATTTGAAAATTCATCTTTTAATCTTAGGGATTGTGAGGCCTAAGACTCTTGAAGACTCTTGGCTGGCTACAAAAAAAGCGTTTACAAGCTGTGTTACTTGCCAAAGGGGGCAGTACAAGATATTAACTCTGTAGGGTGCCCAAACTTTTGCAGATGCCATTTTTTTGTTTTCTGTTATTCTGAAAGTGTAAATGATGGAAATAAAATCTAACTTTTGTTGACATATTATAAGAATGTCTAATCTGTAATTTGATGCCTTTTGGAGATTTTTCCATCATTCCTTGGCTTCATTATGCACATTAATACAAATTTTTACCTGGGGTGCCCAAACTTTTTATCTTCACTGTATGGTCTCCTCATGCACCCATCCAATTCCAGGCTTTGTCATTCTGCTGCCACCTCTAGGCTCTGTCATGTGACTCCTTGTTAGATTGGGTTTTGTGGTCATAAAGTATTAGTTCAAAGTAAACGCTGGGACATTAAACTTGGGAATCTAATAAATCTTACATTTAAAAAAAATCTATGTAATCTTTTCAAGACTGAGGTCCTATGGTGGTCGATGTCATATTACCTGTAGAGTTACCACAAGAATCCAATGAAACAGCTTGGAGCGATAACAATGAACCATAACTGATTAAATGAAACATTCGCATTTCACAGTCAGGGGCGCACAGAGAGGCAGGGGCTGGAACAGGTGGTATCTTGCCAGGTGGCGGTCGATGCTCACCAGTATGGGTAATCAAAAAATGTAAATAAATTCAAATTAAATTAAATAAAAATTACATAAACAATCTGCCACATCCAGATGCTTTGCAGCAGTGATTCTAAAAGCGATGCCTGTAATCTGCATGTCATACTGAATAACAGTATTATTTCACTAACACAGCATGCTCCCTATGCGTGTTAAGACAAGGCAAAGTGTTCTACACCCCTATTGAGCCTCTCCATAGGCCAGAAATAGCTATTTTTAA
The DNA here is from genome assembly GCF_029499605.1 of Hyla sarda. NCBI lineage: Eukaryota > Metazoa > Chordata > Amphibia > Anura > Hylidae > Hyla > Hyla sarda. The sequence goes on along the minus strand of NC_079194.1, from coordinate 223,053,016 downwards.
TAGCGATTTGCCACAAATAAATCCGGACCAAACCAAATGTTTTCAAAAAATTTGGCGAATTGGCCGAATCAAATTTTTCAGAAGTTCGCTCATCTCTAATTGAAATAGGGAATTCTGCAGTGAAAGCCTGTTTGTATAATGCCTGAACCAAAACTGTCTGTTGTTATTTTTATTTATTTTTCTTCATAACAACCAATGCTCAGCTTTCATATCTTAACAAACTCTGGTTGTAACATTCACACCTGGTCAGGTTTCTAGTGCTGTGCTCTGGCCACTCAGGAGCTGCAGGCGCATGGCGAATTGGCCCCAACCTCAACGACCACACACTTGTAAGCTGATCTTTATAAGGCTTTATTACAGCTAATAGCTGTGTCTCTAGCTTCTCGTCTGCTTTTGCCTCATATCTTTCTTTGATCTCCTGCCTGTTTATTGACTAGTCTTTTGTCTGCCAGTCTGTGCCTTGTTGTCAGTCTGCTTTGACCTTTGCATTTGACTTCCCTTTCACTTAGTGTTTTTGTACTGCATTACTTTCTGGTTTTGAATCGGGTCTGTTTGACTCTGCTTTGTTTGTCTGTCTGTTTGTCTGTTTACTAAATTGTGCTCCCTGGTTTTAGCTTTGTTTAACCCAATGTCTCCTGACCAGACTCCTGTCCTCTGTACTGTGTTTTGTTTGTGACGCCCCTGCACTTCCAGCGTAGAGACCAGTGCCTAGTTGAGCGTTCACTTCCTAGGGAAGATTGTCAAGTAGGCAGGGACAAAAGTCTGGGTGAGAGCAGGGAGCTACTATTCCCTATCAGACATGACAGTGGTAAAATAAAAGCCGAGCTGTATTTTGTCACTATGAGCTAAATCAGACAGTTTGGGTTTCGGGAAGATTGATAAATCCTGACCATTGAAAATGTTGCTGATTGGAAATAATTTTCCATGCAGCATTTTTCCACTACATTTGGACAGGGTTTCAGAAGCACCATCCATGTGTATTCTACTGTAAACTACTACTATGTGTGGTGTGCAAACCTGCAGCAATTTTGCCAGCTATGTGTAAGTTACCCTTGATAGAAAAAGAGCACTGCGAGCAACCCATTTTGCACTCTTAGACCATAAAAAATAAACAAATAAATAAATGTAGATATAAATAAATAGATAGATAGATAGATAGACACAGAGATAAATTAAAATTCTGAGTATAAAAGGGTATTTTATCATTACAGATTGTGGTTATAATTATTTTAGTACAAAATAATAATTTGCTTCCCTGTTACCTAAGGGGGTGGTGGGGGGTTGCTCATAATATTTAGAAGCTTTTTGTGTGGGTCACACTGCTGTCTTTTAAATGTCTACATTAAGAACAGGATTTAATAAAGCGGTTCAGTAATTGAGAATAAATCATCAACCAAATTAGAAAGCAATTAAGAATTGCAAACTTACTGAATGCAGGTTTCATTAGTCCATATTAAAGTCTTAATTATTATGTTTTTTTTTTAGAATGTCTTAGCTGGAAAGATTATGCATTCCATCTGTGGTTATTTACACAGTGTCACAAGTGGCTTTATATAGGGATCTGCAAATGTTTGATAAGACCTGACGCCATTAAGGACATCACTCTAGTCATATGTGCAGAATCACAAGTAACTGTAACCTGATTGTTTACTGGTAACAATAGCTACATAACATAAATACTGTAATAATGGGCAGCCCATGAGAGGATGGATAATTCTTAGAAGAGACGGATAAATGTGCATGGTTGTCAAAAGGTTGCATCATTTTGTGCCCCTTGTTGACATAATAAAAACTTCCTATAACAACTTTAGGGCAGACTTGCGACACCTATTGCCTTTAGCAAATGTATGCCAGAAGGTTCCTCCTAGCCTGCCTCATGCCATCTTTTTACAAAGAGTCGGGCACAGAATTTAACAAAACCTCTTTTAATTAGAGAACAGCTATATTTTTTATGAATCGTATAAGTTTAATACACTGTATTTTTATTGCCTACTATTAGAGATGAGCAAACTTTAGATTAAAATTTGATTTGGCCGATTCGCCAAATTTTCAGAAAAAATTTGGTTCGATACGAGTTTATTTGTGGTAAATTTATATTAAAAATGGCTATTTCTGGCCTAGAGAGAGCCTCAATAGGGGTGTATAACACTTTGGTGTGTTCTAACATGCATATGGAGTGTGCTGGGGTGGTGAAATAATACTGTTATTCAGTATGACATGCAGATTACAGACATCGCTTTTAGAATCACTGCCGCAGAGCAACACAATGACAGAGCCTAGAGGTGCCATAAGTATGAAGAGACCATATAGTGGCTGAATGACACAGAGTGGAGGTGTTGGCAGCATGAGGAGACCATATAGTGGCTGAATGACACAGCTTGGATGAGGCTGAAGCATGAGGAGACATATAGTGGCTGAATGACACAGCGTGGAGGTGTTGGCAGCATGAGGAGACCATATAGTGGCTGAATGACACAATGTGGAGGTGTTGGCAGCATGAGGAGACCATATAGTGGCTGAATGACACAGCCTGGAGCCAGCAGCAGCATGAGTAGACACTAGGTCTTCACAATCCCTAAGATTAAAAGACGAATTTTGAAATTTAAATTGAAGATTTATGGTAGCTAGTGCTACCATAAAAAGGTTTTAGGCCCAGGCTCAGCAGCATCAGTAAACCATATATTGCCTGAATGACACAGCCTGGAGTTGGCAGCAGCATGAGTGGACACTAGGGCTTCACAATGCTTAAAATTAAAAGATGAATTCTGAAATGTAAATTGAATATTTTGGGTAGCTAGTGCTACCAAAACAACATTTTTATTCCCAGACCCAGGCCCAGCAGCATCAGTGAACCAAATATTGCCTGAATGACACAGCCTGCAGTTGGCTGAAGCATGAGGAGACCATATAGTGTCTAAATGGCACAGCCAGGAGTTGGCAGCAGCATGGGTAGACACTTGGGCTTCACAATCCCTAAAATTAAAAGATGAATTCTGAAATGTAAATTGAATATTTTGGGTAGCTAGTGCTACCAAAACAACATTTTATTCCCAGACCCAGTAGCATCAGTAAACCATATATTCCCTGAATGACACAGCCCTTGAGTTGAGTTGTCTGAAGCATGAGGAGACCATATAGTGTCTGAATGGCACAGCCTGGAGTTGGCAGCAGCACGAGTAGACACCAGGGCTTCACAATCCCTAAGAAAAAAACACAAATTTTGAAATTTAAGTTGAAGATTTAGGGTAACCGTGCTACCATAAAACTAGTGCTACCAAAACAACATTTTTATTCCCAGACCCAGGCCCAGCAGCATCATTAAACTATATATTGGCTGAATGACACAGCCTGGAGTTGGCTGAAGCATGAGTAGAACATATAGTGTCTGAATGGCACAGCCTGGAGTTGGCAGCAGCATGAGCAGACACTAGGCTTTACAATCACTAAGATTAAAAGATGAATTCTGAAATTTAAACTGAAGATTTTGGGTAGCTAGTGTAACACTAACATCTCAGAAAACAGGAACTCCAGTGGATGTGGATCTGCTGGACCTGTGTGGCAGATGACTAGGACTGTACCAGGGAGTGGAGTTTAAGGTGCCGCTGGTTTTCACCAGAGCCTGCCGAAAAGCGGGATGGACTTGATGCAGCAGGCGGCACACAGGTCGCTACCCCTGGCACGGCTTGGCCACATGGGTGGCTGATGAGATGCAAGGCACGGGAGGGATAAGGCAGCTTGTAGTCAGAATAGCAGAAGGTCAGGGCAGGTGGCACGGTTGCATAGTCAGGACATAGCAGGAGGTCAATAGGCAGGCAGCAGAGAAGCAAGGTTGGGTCACCAAGCGAAGGAACAGATACACGGTGTCTGAATGGCACAGCCAGGAGTTGGCAGCAGCATGGGTAGACACTTGGGCTTCACAATCCCTAAGATTAAAAGATTAATTCTGAAATGTAAATTGAATATTTTGGGTAGCTAGTGCTACCATAACAAAATTTTTATTCCCATACCCAGGCCCAGCAGCATCAGTAAACCATATATTGCCTGAATGACACAGCCTGGAGTTGGCTGAAGCATGAGGAGACCATATAATGTCTGAATAGCACAGCCTGGAGTTGGCAACAGCATGAATAGACACCAGGGCTTCACAATCCCTAAGAAAAAAAAAACAACTAATTTTGAAATTTAAGTTGAAGATTTAGGGTAACCGTGCTACCATAAAAAAAATTAGGCCCAGGCCCAGCAGCATCATTAAACTATATATTGGCTGAATGACACAGCCTGGAGTTGGCTGAAGCATGAGTAGAACATATAGTGTCTGAATGGCACAGCCTGGAGTTGGCAGCAGCATGAGCAGACACTAGGCTTTACAATCACTAAGATTAAAAGATGAATTCTGAAATTTAAACTGAAGATTTTAGGTAGCTAGTGTAACACTCATGTTTCAGAAGACAGGAACTCCAGTGGATGTGGATCTGCTGGACCTGTGTGGCAGATGACTGGGACTGTACCAGGGAGTGGAGTTTAAGGTGCCGCTGGTTTTCACCAGAGCCTGCCAAAAAGCGGGATGGACTTGATGCAGCAGGCGGCACACAGGTCGCTACCCCTGGCACGGCTCGGCCACATGGGCGGCTGATGAGATGCAAGGCACAGGAGGGATAAGGCAGCTTGTAGTCAGAATAGCAGAAGGTCAGGGCAGGCGGCACGGTTGCATAGTCAGGACGTAGCAGGAGGTCAATAGGCAGGCAGCAGAGAAGCAAGGTTGGGTCACCAAGCGAAGGAACAGATACACGGTGTCCGAATGGCACAGCCAGGAGTTGGCAGCAGCATGGGTAGACACTTGGGCTTCACAATCCCTAAGATTAAAAGATTAATTCTGAAATGTAAATTGAATATTTTGGGTAGCTAGTGCTACCATAACAAAATTGTTATTCCCATACCCAGGCCCAGCAGCATCAGTAAACCATGTATTGCCTGAATGACACAGCCTAGAGTTGGCTGAAGCATGAGGAGACCATATAATGTCTGAATAGCACAGCCTGGAGTTGGCAACAGCATGAATAGAAACCAGGGCTTCACAATCCCTAAGAAAAAAAGACAAATTTTGACAATATAAATTGAAGATTTAACCCCTTAAGGACCGAGGGTTTTTCCGTTTTTGCATTTTCGTTTTTTCCTCCTTGCCTTTAAAAAATCATAACTCTGTTCAATTTTGCACCTAAAAATCCATATGATGGCTTATTTTTTGCGCCACCAATTCTACTTTGTAATGACGCCAGTCATTTAGCCAAAAAATCTACGGCGAAACGGAAAAAAAAATCTTTGTGACACAAAATTGAAAAAAAAATGCCATTTTGTAAATTTTGGGGGCTTCCATTTCTACGTAGTGCATTTTTCGGTAATAATGACACCTTATTTTTATTCTGTAGGTCCATACAATTAAAATGATACCCTACTTATGTAAGTTTGATTTTGTCATACTTCTGGAAAAAATCATAACTACATGCAGGAAAATTAATAAGTTTAAAATTGTCATCTTCTGACCCCTATAATTTTTTAATTTTTCCGCGCATGGGGCGGTATGAGGGCTCATTTTTTGCACCATGATCTGAAGTTTTTTGCAGTATGATTTTTACATTGCTGGGACTTATTGATCATTTTTTCATGATATAAAAAGTGACCAAAAATGCACTATTTTGTACTTTGGAATTTTTTTGCGCGCGCGCCGTTGACCGTGCGGTTTAATTAAAAATATCTTTTTATAATTCAGACATTTCCGCATGTGGTGATACCATTTATGTTTATTTTTATTTACACTGTTTTTTTTTATGGGAAAAGGGACTTTTAATAGGGAAGGGGTTAAATGATCTTTATTCACTTTTTTTTTTGCACTTTTTTTTGCAGTGTTATAGCTCCCATAGGGACCTATAACACTGCACACACTGATCTTTTACATTGATCACTGGTTTCTCATAGGAAACCAGTGATTGATGATTCTGCCGCTTGACTGCTCATGCCTGGATCTCAGGCACTGAGCAGTCATTCGGCGATCGGACGGCGAGGAGGCAGGTAGGGACCCTCCGGCTGTCCTGTAAGCTGTTCGGGATGCAGCGATTTCGCCTCGGCTATCCCGAACAGCTCCCTGAGCTAACCGGCATGCTTTCCCTTTCACTTTAGACGCGGCGTTCAACTTTAGCCACGGGTCCTGGCCGTTGTTAGAGGCCGTGGCCCCGCATTATAGATCGGGAGCGGACTCATGACGTACCGGTACGTCATGGGTCCTTAAGGGGTTAAGGTAGCTAGTGCTACCATAAATATTTTTAGGCCCAGAACAAGGCCCAGCAGCATCAGTAAACCATATATTGGCTGAATGACACTGCCTGGAGTTGGCTGAAGCAAGAGGTAACCATATGGTGTCTGAATGGCACAGCCTGGAGATGGCAGCAGCATGAAATTTATGATTTTTAACCCCTTAAGGACCAAGCCCATTTTAACCTTAAAGAGTACCTGCCATCAATTAAACTTTCCATGATCCCCCTCCCCATCTGTCCCTTACTCTAACTATGCCTATCCCTGTGTTTATTGAGGTTTAAAATGCTGTGGAAATACCTTTTTTTATCCCTCTTCATTAGCTCAGAAGCACTGTCTTTCTGAGGGGTGGAAGGAGGCTGGTCCCGGCAGGCATGATGTCACATGAAGCCTGGCCGGGACTCTGCTTCTGCCAGTCTTCCTGTATGCTGCTCTCCCTCTGCAGCAGTGTTTTCCAACCAGGGTACCTCCAGCTGTTGCAAAACTACAACTCCCAGCATGCCCAAACAGCCAACAGTGTGCATACAGACTAAGTACAGGGGAGGGACGGCAGCCTCTGTCTCTCTCTCTCCTGTGTCTCTCTGCACTAAAAAGTCAATGCTGAGAACCAGGGGCGGTGGGAGCAATCACAGAGGCAGTAATTAAGATGAATGTCGGGGGGGGGAGGGGCACAGAGCAGGGAGTGCAGTGAGATAATACAATGTATAAGATAACGTGTGGTGAGGGGAAGGGAGAACACAGAGCAGGGGGGAGGGGGAGGTGACTGGCCTCTGTTATATGAGAGGCATGTGCAGGCTTGTAGCTCACAGTGCTGCTCCAGGCTGGGAGCGAGTCCTGAGCTGAGAGTACTGAGCTTCCTGTGGAAGGACCAGAGCCCTTTCAGCATTAGTCCTAAAAGCTGTACACTTACTATGAAAAGCATAGGAAGCTGCCTGCAGACCAGGCATAAAAGAGAGACCCCTAGTGGCCAAAAGTATAAAATGAAAAAACTGGTATAAATATTAATATTTTTTAATGAAGATATATTACAATATGTCTTCATTAATGATTATGAACAACATATTAAAAGTTTTTGTTGATGACAGGTACTCTTTAAGGACCAGGCCAATTTTATTTTTGCGTTTTCGTTTTTTATTCCTCGCCTTCTAAAATCCATAACTCGTTTGTTTATTGAATGACCAATTTTACTTTGTAATTAAGCCTCTCATTTTACCATAAAATGTACGGCGAACCCAAAAATTTATTTTTTTTAGAGAGGAAATTTTAATGAAAACCACACATTTGCACATTTTGAAGGGTTTTGTTTTCACACTGTACACTTTACGGTAAAAATTACGTGTTCTTTATTCTGTGGGTCAATACGATTAAAATGATACCCATGGCTAGATACTTTTATATTTTTGTACCCCTTAAAGAAATCTAAAACTTTTTTTTACAAAATCAGTAATCTAAAATCGCCCTATTTTGGCCACCTATAACTTTTCCATTTTTCCGTTTATAGGGCGGTATGAGGGCTCATTTTTTGTGCCGTCATCTGTACTTTTTTTTTATGCCACATTTGCATATATAAAACTTTTAGATCATTTTATATCATTTTTTTAATGAATTAAATGTGACAAAAAAGCTGCATTTTTTTTTTTTTTTTTACATTTACACCGTTCACCGTACGGGATCATTGACATTATATTTTGATAGTTTGGACATTTACGCACGTGGAGATACCAAATATGTAGAGGTGCACCGAAATGGAAATTTCAGAACCGAAACGAAACCGAAATTAAAAAAAATGTCCGGCCGAAGCCGATACCGAAAATGACTTCTCCCCGTCTTCTGGTAAAATGCAGCGCTCCGCTCATTAGATTCCCCCACATTAGATTGCCAGCTCCCCCACATTAGGTCGGGAGTTTCCCCCACATTAATACGCAGCTTCCCCACATTAATAGGCAGCTCCCCCACATTAATAGGCAGCTCTCCCACAATAGTAGGCAGCTCCCCCACAATATTAGGCAGCTCCCCCACATTAGGTCAGCATTTCCCCCACAATATTAGGCAGCTCCCTCCAACAATATTAGGCAGCTCCCCCCCACACTAGGTCAGCAGTTCCCCCACAATAGTAGGCAGTTCCCCCACAATATTAGGCAGCTCCCCACAACAATATTAGGCAGCTCCCCACAACAATATTAGGCAGCTCCCCCCAAGAATATTAGGCAGCTCCCCCCACATTTGTAGGCAGCTCCCCCCCCCACAATATTAGGCAGCTCCCCCCCAACAATATTAGGCAGCTCCCCCCAACAATATTAGGCAGCTCCCCCTAACAATATTAGGCAGCTCCCCACACAATATTAGGCAGCTCCCCCCACAATATTAGGCAGCTCCCCCCCAACAATATTAGGCAGCTCCCCCCAACAATATTAGGCAGCTCCCCCCCACAATATTAGGCAGCTCCCCCCACAATATTAGGCAGCTCCCCACATTTGTAGGCAGCTCCCCCCCACAATATTAGGCAGCTCCCCCCCAACAATATTAGGCAGCTCCCCCCCAACAATATTAGGCAGCTCCCCCACAATAGTAGGCAGCTTCCCCCCACCCCACAGACATACAGCTTCCATCCATATACAGTGTATGGCTGGAGGCTGTATGTCTGTACTGCTGCCCCCACAGTGTTCCGGTCACCGCTCCTCCGGCCTGGGGTCACAACTACTGCTATGGCCCATGGACCATAGCAGTAGGTGCCGGGACCGGAGGAGAGGTGACCGAAACACTGAACAAGATGACGCGGTCACTTACCAGGCCCCGGCCGGTGTGCGTTCTCCTGCGACGATCCTGCGGTCCTCCTGCGTCTCTATGGTTGTACGCACAGGACGTCAGTGACGTCCCGTGCATACGACCATAGAGGCGGAGAAGCGAAGGATCGAAGGAGGATCGCAGGAGGACGCCAGGGAATGGTGAGTGACCGGCGGACATCCTTATGTCCAGAAAAGATTTTTCTGGACACAGGGATGTCCGGGATAGGATTAGGAATACTTCTTTTTATGTGCCCGGGCCGGCTCCCGTGTATGGCTGCAGGCGGGGGCCGGCCAGAGCACATAAAACCTAATACTGTATACTAAAAACCAGGGGCCTCCAGCTGTTGTGAAACTACAACTCCCAGCATGTCCGGACAGACTTTGCCGGTCCGGGCATGCTGGGAGTTCTAGTTTCACAACAGCTGGAGGCCCCCTGGTTTTTAGTATACAGTATTAGGTTTTATATGCTCTGGCCGGCCCCCGCCTGCAGCCATACACGAGAGCCGGCCCGGGCACATAAAAAGAAGTATTCCTATCCCGGAGAGCGCCCCCCCCAGATGTTGCGCCTGGCCCCCCCTGCACCCCCCACGAGTGCCTCTGCCACTGGCAGTGTTTGCAACTTGTGCTGTGCGCGGGCAGGGGAGGTGGCTCATTATCAGCACATTTTTAGTTGTTTCGGCATGTCCCCGAAACAGCTATTTTCGGCCGATATATATCGGTGCATCCCTACAAATATGTTTATTAAAAAATTTTTTACGCTTTTAGGGGGTAAAACGGGAAAAACTGACAATTTTAATTTTTATTGGGGAAGGGGATTTTTCACTTTTTTTTTACTTTTTATTTTTACATTTTTCAACTTTTTTTTTTACACTTTTTATGTCCCCATAGGGGACTATCTATAGCAATCATTTGATTGCTAATACTGATCAGTGCTATGCATAGGACATAGCACCGATCAGTATTATCGGTGATCTTCTGCTCTGGTCTGCTCGATCTCAGACCAGAGCAGAAGACCCCGGGAGACAGCCGGAGCCAGGTGAGGGGACCTCCGGCCGCCATGCTGGATGATCGGATTGCTGCAGCAGCGCTGCGGGTGATCCGATCATCCATTCACAGTACCGCACTGCCACAGGTGCCGTGATCTATATTGATCACGGCCTCTGAGGGGTTAATGGTGGACATACGTTCGATCGCGGATGTCAGCCATTACCGGCTGGTCCCCGGCTGCTGCAGTCATCAGGAACAGTGGAAGTTAAAGCAAAATGTGGAAGACCAAGAAAAATATCAGACAGAACAGTTCGCAGGATTGTGAGAAAAACTATGCAAAACCCACTTTTGACTGCACAATCCCTCCAGAAATATCTGGCAGACACTGGAGTTATGGTACACTATTCCACTATAGAAAGATACTTGTACAAATATGGTCTTCATGGAAGAGTCATCAGAAGAAAACCTCTTCTACATCCTCACCACAAAAATCAGCATTTGAACTTTGCAAATGAACATATAGACAAGCCTGATGCATTTTGGAAACAAGTTCTGTGGACCTATGAGGTTAAAATTGTACTTTTTGGCCGGAATGAGCAAAGGTACGTTTGGAGAAGAAGGGTAACAGAATTTAATGAAAAGAACCTCTGTCCAACTGTTAAGCATGGGGGTGGATCAATCATGCTTTGTGGTTGTATTGCAGCCATTGGCACAGGGAACATCTCACGAGTAGAAGGAAAAATGGATTGAATAAAATTTCAGCAAATTTTGGATACTAACTTAAAGCCATGTGTGAAAAAGCTGAAGTTAAAGAGAGGATGGCTTCTACAAACGGATAACGATCCTAAACACACCTCGAAATCCACAGGGGATTACATAAAGAGGTGTAAACTGAAGGTTTTGCCATGGCCTTCACAATCTCCTGACCTCAACATAATTGAAAATCTATGAATAGACCTTAAAAGAGCATTGCGTGACAGACAGCCCAGAAATCTCAAAGAACTGGAAGACTTTTGTAAGGAAGAATGGGCAAAGATACCTCAAACAAGAATTGAAAGACTCTTGGCTGGCTACAAAAAGCGTTTAAAAGCTGTAATACTTGCCAAAGAGGGTAGTACAAGATATTAACTCTGCAGGGTGCCCAAACTTTTGCAGACGCCATTTTTTGTTTTCTGTTACTTTGAAAGTGTAAATGATGGAAATAAAATCTAACTTTTGTTGACATATTATAAGAATGTCGAATCTGTAATTTGATGCCTTTTGGAGATTTTTCCATCTTTCCTTGGCTTCCTTGTTCACCATTGTTGCTAACATGTCTACAGAGCAATGTGTCACATGTCACACACACGCAGTAGCATATCACTCATGACCTGTCACGTATTCCAGGTGGGATGCACTATTCAACTATTGTTGCGGCCATGTTTTTCAGAGCTATAATATTATGGTTCACATACACAGTTCACATTCTTAATGTTGTGAGAAAAAAAAGGGTACCTCGATAGCATTACTAACACGATCTTGTGTCCTCAGGTTTGCAAGGTTGGTAGGATGTATGAACTGTTATCTGTCCCACAGGCTCACATTGGTCACATTCACAGGTAAGTCATCATATCCTGGATGTCATTTTTCAGAAAAAATGTTCATATTTCAACTGGCTCCAGAAAGTTAACCAGATATGTAAATTACTTCTATTAAAAAATATTAATCCTTTCTGTACTTATGAGCTTCTCAAGTTGAGTTGTTCTTTTCTGCCTAAGTGCTCTCTGACACGTGTCTTGGGAACCGCCCAGTTTAGAAGCAAACCCCCATAGCAAACCTCTTCTAAACTGGGCGGTTCCCGAGACATGTATCATCAGAGAGCACTTAGACAGAAGCTCATAAGTACTGAAAGGATTAAGATTTTTTAATAGAAGTAATTTACAAATCTGTTTAACTTTCTGAAGCCAGTTGATATATAAAAAAAAGTTTTTCCCTGCATAACCCCTTTAAGGTCAAATTTCAGGTCACTGCTTAATTGGGTCAATAATTATGCTAGCTTTCCACCCTATTCTGTCTTGATTTTTACCTTCTACAGGCGTGCCCTCACGTGCGGTTATGGCACACCTCAAACCGCATGTTAAGGTTTATTAATTGTATAGCTATTGCATGTTATGCTTCGAGCCCCAAGCACAAGTGTTAAGCCTGCAGGGCTGTATTTGTGGGAGGGGCGTGGTTCTTTATAACGCCCCTTGTGCCTGACATCCGGTGCGTGGGTGGCGTTCATGGACACACCCAACCCTCCCTTTTCTTAAGCTTTCCATAGGGTATACCCTCTACAGGCGTGCCCTCACATGTGGTTATGGCACACCTCAAACCGCTTGGTAAGGTTTATTAATCGTATAGCTATTGCACGTTACGCTTCGAGCCCCGAGCACAAGTGGAAATTTACCTCCTAATGTTAGTAATACACGGGCTTCTGCTGACACATCTCTTTTGAATTCACCTTACTTAACCCACTGCTGAGATCCTATTTTTCTACCTATCAAAGTCAGCGTGGATGAAGCAGAATAAATAGCTCTTTGACAGTAATGCAGGAGAGGTAATTACATCTACACCGCTGCTATAACTAAACTTTTACATAGTTTGGCTTCCCTGTAGCTTTCCATGTTACATTAATCCCAGTTTCTGCATTAAAGTTTAACCTGAGGGAAATCCCTTGATAGACCTGCGCTCTGCTCTGTTTATTGACAGGGCTATAAGCTTTTACATGAACACAGCAGATAATGTTAGATAGCCCATACATAAATGGATAAGGATTGTGTGCGCCATAGCGTGAAGCGGGCATAAAACAAGGAATGGGAGACATTTCTGACCCAAAATATTGGCACAAATACATATACCTTTCAAAATCAGCACTGTCCCTGCATTGGCAACAGACAGTATTACTGCTGGTATCACTGTACAATGACATGTTGCGATCATGGCAGTCCAGGGGATCATACTCTATCTCCATAATTGGCCCCTAATGCACAATACATTTTGGGTGTTACCTACGAACCAATCATTGTTGACTTGGGTCTATTTCGGGTTGATGAACACATACTGTAACCTATTAGACTTTACTGATGGTATATCCTGTAGTAGAAGGATACAAACAAGACTGATGTCCACATATACTATATTGTGAGGCAGTGACAGGAATAGTCATCCGTGTTCACTATATTTCCCCAAGGTACCTGTCATATGTGAATAACTGATTTCAGGAAACAAATATCTCATTCATGGAAAGCTGGGTCAGATATGGGAAATCCAGAAGAGATAATGGGGGAGATTTATCAAAACCTGTGCAGAGGAAAAGTTGCCCAGTTGCCCATAGCAACCAATCAGATTTCTTCTTCCATTTTTAACAAGGCCTCTGCAAAATGAAAGAAGCGATCTGATTGGTTGCTATGGGCAACTGGGCAACTTTTCCTCTGTACAGGTTTTGATAAATCTCCCCCAATATCCCTGGCAAAACTAATATGCTAGGGCTGTTGGTAAGTCTTTTTTATCAGGCCTCAATTTTTAAAAGATGAAAGGCAGTGTCACGATGCCGGCTGGCAGGAGGTGGATCCTCTGTGCCAGAGAGGGATTGGCGTGGACCGTGCTAGTGGACCGGTTCTAAGTCACTACTGGTTTTCACCAGAGCCCGCCGCAAAGCGGGATGGTCTTGCTGCGGCGGTAGTGACCAGGTCGTATCCACTAGCAACGGCTCAACCTCTCTGACTGCTGAAGATAGGCGCGGTACAAGGGAGTAGACAGAAGCAAGGTCGGACGTAGCAGAAGGTCGGGGCAGGCAGCAAGGATCGTAGTCAGGGGCAACGGCAGGAGGTCTGGAACACAGGCTAGGAACACACAAGGAAACGCTTTCACTGGCACAATGGCAACAAGATCCGGCGAGGGAGTGCAGGGGAAGTGAGGTACAAATAGGGAGTGCACAGGTGAACACACTAATTAGAACCACTGCGCCAATCAGCGGCGCAGTGGCCCTTTAAATCGCAGAGACCCGGCGCGCGCGCGCCCTAGGGAGCGGGGCCGCGCGCGCCGGGACAGGACCGACGGAGAGCGAGTCAGGTACGGGAGCCGGGGTGCGCATCGCGAGCGGGCGCCACCCGCATCGCGAATCGCATCCCGGCTGGAGGCGGTATTGCAGCGCACCGGGTCAGTGGATCTGACCGGAGCGCTGCAGTAGCGAGAGTGTAGCGAGCGCTCCGGGGAGGAGCGGGGACCCGGAGCGCTCGGCGTAACAGTACCCCCCCCCTTGGGTCTCCCCCTCTTCTTAGAGCCTGAGAACCTGAGGAGCAGACTTTTGTCTAGGATATTGTCCTCAGGTTCCCAGGATCTCTCTTCAGGACCACAACCCTCCCAATCGACCAAAAAAAAAGTTTTCCCTCTGACCTTCTTGGAGGCCAGTATCTCCTTTACGGAGAAGATGTCCGAGGAGCCGGAAACAGGAGTGGGAGAAACAAGTTTGGGAGAGAAACGGTTGATGATGAGTGGTTTAAGAAGAGAAACGTGAAAGGCATTAGGAATACGAAGAGAAGGAGGAAGAAGAAGTTTGTAAGAGACAGGATTAATCTGGCACAAAATTTTGAAAGGACCAAGATAGCGTGGTCCCAATTTGTAGCTAGGGACACGGAAGCGGACATATTTAGCGGAGAGCCATACCTTGTCTCCAGGAGAAAAAATGGGGGGAGCTCTTCTTTTCTTATCAGCAAACTTCTTCATGCGTGATGAAGCCTGTAAGAGAGAGTTTTGGGTCTCTTTCCATATGGTGGAAAGATCACGAGATATTTCATCCACAGCGGGCAAACCAGAGGGTAAGGGAGTAGGGAGGGGGGGAAGAGGGTGACGGCCGTACACCATGAAAAATGGGGATTTGGAGGAAGATTCAGAGACTCTGAAGTTATACGAGAATTCGGCCCATGGTAGAAGATCTGCCCAGTCATCCTGGCGGGAGGAAACAAAATGCCGTAAATAATCACCCAGGACCTGGTTAATTCTTTCTACTTGCCCATTGGATTGAGGATGATATGCAGAAGAAAAGTTTAATTTAATCTTGAGTTGTTTACAGAGAGCCCTCCAGAATTTTGACACGAATTGGACGCCTCTATCCGAGACGATCTGCGTGGGCAACCCGTGAAGACGAAAAATGTGTACAAAAAATTGTTTTCCCAACTGAGGCGCTGAAGGAAGACCAGGAAGAGGGATGAAATGTGCCATCTTGGAGAATCGATCAACGACCACCCAAACAACAGTGTTGCCACGGGATGGGGGTAAGTCCGTAATAAAGTCCATACCAATCAGAGACCAAGGCTGTTCGGGGACAGGCAGAGGATGAAGAAGACCAGCGGGCTTCTGGCGAGGAGTCTTATCCCGGGCACAGACAGTGCAGGCTCGCACAAAATCCACAACATCCGTCTCCAGAGTCGGCCACCAATAGAAACGAGAGATGAGTTGCACGGATTTCTTGATGCCCGCATGACCTGCGAGATGGGAGGAGTGACCCCATTTGAGGATTCCGAGGCGTTGGCGTGGAGAGACGAAGGTCTTCCCTGGAGGAGTTTGCCTGATGGAGGCTGGAGAAGTGGAGATCAGGCAGTCAGGAGGAATGATGTGTTGCGGAGAGAGCTCTACTTCCGAGGCATCCGAGGAACGAGAGAGGGCATCGGCCCTAATGTTCTTATCGGCAGGCCGAAAGTGAATTTCAAAATTAAATCGGGCAAAGAACAGAGACCACCTGGCCTGGCGAGGATTCAGCCGTTGGGCAGACTGGAGATAGGAGAGGTTCTTGTGATCGGTGTAAATAATAACTGGAAATCTTGATCCCTCCAGCAGATGCCTCCATTCCTCAAGTGCTAATTTAATGGCTAGAAGCTCTCGATCCCCGATGGAGTAGTTCCTCTCCGCCGGAGAGAAGGTCCTAGAAAAAAAACCACAAGTAACAGCATGCCCGGAAGAATTTTTTTGTAGAAGGACCGCTCCAGCTCCTACTGAGGAGGCATCAACCTCCAATAGGAAGGGTTTAGATGGGTCAGGTCTGGAGAGCATGGGAGCCGAAGAAAAGGCAGACTTGAGCTGTTTAAAGGCGTCTTCCGCTTGAGGAGGCCATGACTTAGGATTGGCATTCTTTTTGGTTAAAGCCACGATAGGAGCCACAATGGTGGAAAAATGTGGAATAAATTGTCTGTAATAATTGGCGAACCCCAAAAAACGTTGGATAGCACGGAGTCCGGAGGGGCGTGGCCAATCTAAGACGGCAGAGAGTTTGTCTGGATCCATTTGTAGTCCCTGGCCAGAGACCAAGTATCCTAGGAAAGGAAGAGATTGACATTCAAACAGACATTTCTCCATTTTGGCATAAAGTTGATTGTCACGAAGTCTCTGAAGAACCATGCGGACATGCTGGCGGTGTTCTTCTAGATTGGCAGAAAAAATCAGGATATCGTCCAGATATACAACAACACAGGAATATAAGAGATCACGAAAAATTTCATTAACAAAGTCTTGGAAGACGGCAGGGGCGTTGCACAGGCCAAAGGGCATGACCAGATACTCAAAGTGTCCATCTCTAGTGTTAAATGCCGTTTTCCATTCATCCCCCTCTCTGATGCGGATGAGATTATAAGCACCTCTTAAGTCCAGTTTGGTAAAGATGTGGGCACCTTGGAGGCGATCAAAGAGTTCAGAGATGAGAGGTAGGGGGTAGCGGTTCTTTACCGTGATTTTATTAAGACCGCGGTAGTCAATGCAAGGACGTAGGGAGCCATCTTTTTTGGACACAAAGAAAAATCCGGCTCCGGCAGGAGAGGAGGATTTGCGGATAAAGCCCTTTTTTAAATTTTCCTGGATGTACTCAGACATAGCAAGAGTCTCTGGGGCAGAGAGAGGATAAATTCTGCCCCGGGGTGGAGTAGTGCCCGGGAGGAGGTCAATAGGACAGTCATAAGGCCTGTGAGGAGGTAGAGTCTCAGCTTGTTTTTTGCAAAAAACATCCGCAAAGTCCATATAGGCCTTAGGGAGACCGGTTACAGGGGGAACCACAGGGTCACGGCAAGGAGTACTGGGAACCGGTTTAAGGCAGTCCTTGAAACAAGAGGGGCCCCAACTCTTGATCTCCCCAGTGGACCAATCCAGGGTTGGGGAATGGTGTTGAAGCCAGGGTAGTCCAAGGAGAATTTTGGAAGTGCAATTGGGGAGGACCAAAAACTCAATTTTCTCGTGATGAGGTCCGATGCACATTAGGAGGGGCTCCGTGCGGAAACGTATGGTACAGTCCAATCTTTCATTGTTAACACAATTGATGTAGAGGGGTCTGGCGAGACTGGTCACCGGGATGTTGAACCTGTTGACGAGAGAGGCCAAAATAAAATTTCCTGCAGATCCGGAATCCAAGAAGGCCATAGTAGAGAAGGAGAAGGTAGAGGCAGATATCCGCACAGGCACAGTAAGACGTGGAGAAGCAGAGTTGACATCAAGGGCTGTCTCACCTTTGTGCGGAGTCAGCGTACGTCTTTCCAGGCGGGGAGGACGGATAGGACAATCCTTCAGGAAGTGTTCGGTACCGGCACAGTACAGGCAGAGATTCTCCATGCGGCATCGTGTCCTCTCTTGAGGTGTCAGGCGAGACCGGTCGACCTGCATAGCCTCCACGGCGGGAGGCACAGGAACGGATTGCAGGGGACCAGAGGAGAGAGGAGCCGGGGAGAAAAAACGCCTCGTGCGAACAAAGTCCATATCCTGGCGGAGCTCCTGACGCCTTTCGGAAAAACGCATGTCAATGCGAGTGGCTAGATAAATGAGTTCATGTAGGTTAGCAGGGATTTCTCGTGCGGCCAGAACATCTTTAATGTTGCTGGATAGGCCTTTTTTAAAGGTCGCGCAGAGGGCCTCATTATTCCAGGATAGTTCTGAAGCAAGAGTACGGAATTGTACGGCGTACTCGCCAACGGAAGAATTACCCTGGACCAGGTTCAACAGGGCAGTCTCAGCAGAAGAGGCTCGGGCAGGTTCCTCAAAGACACTTCGAATTTCCGAGAAGAAGGAGTCAGTGGCACAGAGGCAGTGACGGGGTCATTGCGGTCCCAGAGCGGTGTGGCCCATGACAGAGCTTTTCCAGACAGAAGGCTGACTACGAAAGCCACCTTAGACTTTTCAGTGGGAAACTGGTCCGACATCATCTCTAAGTGCAGGGAACATTGAGAAAGAAAGCCACGGCAAAATTTAGAGTCCCCATCAAATTTATCCGGCAAGGATAGTCGTAGGCCTGAAGCGGCCACTCGCTGCGGAGGAGGTGCAGGAGCTGGCGGAGGAGATGATTGCTGAAGCTGTGGTAGTAGCTGCTGTAGCATCACGGTCAGTTGAGACAGCTGGTGGCCTTGTTGCGCTATCTGTTGTGACTGCTGGGCGACCACCGTGGTGAGGTCGGCGACAACTGGCAGAGGATCTTCAGCGGGATCCATGGCCGGATCTACTGTCACGATGCCGGCTGGCAGGAGGTGGATCCTCTGTGCCAGAGAGGGATTGGCGTGGACCGTGCTAGTGGACCGGTTCTAAGTCACTACTGGTTTTCACCAGAGCCCGCCGCAAAGCGGGATGGTCTTGCTGCGGCGGTAGTGACCAGGTCGTATCCACTAGCAACGGCTCAACCTCTCTGACTGCTGAAGATAGGCGCGGTACAAGGGAGTAGACAGAAGCAAGGTCGGACGTAGCAGAAGGTCGGGGCAGGCAGCAAGGATCGTAGTCAGGGGCAACGGCAGGAAGTCTTGAACACAGGCTAGGAACACACAAGGAAACGCTTTCACTGGCACAATGGCAACAAGATCCGGCGAGGGAGTGCAGGGGAAGTGAGGTACAAATAGGGAGTGCACAGGTGAACACACTAATTAGAACCACTGCGCCAATCAGCGGCGCAGTGGCCCTTTAAATCGCAGAGACCCGGCGCGCGCGCGCCCTAGGGAGCGGGGCCGCGCGCGCCGAGACAGGACCGACGGAGAGCGAGTCAGGTACGGGAGCCGGGGTGCGCATCGCGAGCGGGCGCCACCCGCATCGCGAATCGCATCCCGGCTGGAGGCGGTATCGCAGCGCACCGGGTCAGTGGATCTGATCGGAGCGCTGCAGTAGCGAGAGTGTAGCGAGCGCTCCGGGGAGGAGCGGGGACCCGGAGCGCTCGGCGTAACAGGCAGGATTGGTAGTGGGTCCTTTCACAGCTAGTCACTGGGCTTAAAGGGGTACTCCACAGGAAACCATTTTTTTAATCAACTGGTACCAGAAAGTTAAACAGATTTGTAAATGACTTTGATTTAACAATCTTAACCCTTCCAGTACTTATCAGCTGCTGTATGTTCCAGAGGAAGTTATTTTCTTTTTGAATTTCCTTTCTGTCTGACCACAGTGCTCTCTGCTGACACCTCTGTCCATTTTAGGAACTGTCCAGAGCCGGAGACAATCCCCATAGCAAACCAGCAAACCTATCTTGCTCCGGACAGTTCCTAAAATGGACAGCACTGTGGTCAGACAGAAAGGAAATTCAAAAAGAAAATAACTTTGTCAGCACCAGCAGGGTTAACAGGTGCTGACAAGGTGTTGTTTGCAAGGTTGCCGAGTTACGCCCTGCTGTCTGAGTGGCTAGCTACTGATTGACCACATGTGCATCTCCCTATATTACCAGGCATCAGTCACTGGGAAGATGCCTGTGAAAGCGGTCATTACCTGAGTAGCTAGCATACCCTTATTTCCTTGTATACCCGGCAACTTGACTTCTGGCTTCATATCTGACTTCTCTTTTGTTATGGAGATTCGGCACCTCTTCCCACTCCTGGCTTGACTCGGTTTGACTGACATTGACTTTATGTGTGTATGTTTAGTTTGTCCTTGTTAGTTGCTTGTTTCCCTGTTGCTCCTGACAACTGACAGGATTATACTTTATTTTGTTGACATTTGACTCCCCTCACTTATTTAGGAAGGGATTGTCGACCAGTTGCCGGCCTATCATTTAGGATAGGCGGACAAGTAGGCAGGGACAAGGGCGCTGGTGAGCTTAGCGAGCACTCCTTCCCTGCCCATATGTGACAAACTTTCTCTGGAATATACAGCAGCTGATTAGTACAGGAAGGTTTAAGATTTTTCAATAGAAGTCATATACAAATCTGTTTAACTTTCTGACACCAGTTAATTTAAAAAAGAATGTTTTCCAGGGGAGTACCCCCTTTAACCCCCTTAAGGACGCAGCCCTTTTTCACCTTAAAGGGGTAATCCGGTGAAAACCTTTTTTCTTTTAAATCAACTGGTGGCAGAAAGTTAAACATATTTGTAAATTACTTCTATCAAAACATCTTAATCCTTCCTGTGCTTATTAGCTGCTGAATACTACAGAGGAAATTATTTTCTTTTTGGAATGCTCTCTGATGACATCAAGAGCACAGTTCTCTCTGCTGACATTATAATAATAATAATAATGCTTTATTTATTTATTGTTGTCCTTAGTGGGACAAGGGAGCAGT
Organism: Hyla sarda; assembly: GCF_029499605.1. Classification (NCBI taxonomy): domain Eukaryota; kingdom Metazoa; phylum Chordata; class Amphibia; order Anura; family Hylidae; genus Hyla; species Hyla sarda. The sequence continues at coordinate 223,032,417 of NC_079194.1, read as the reverse complement.
GCTAACCACTGAGCCACCATGCTGCCCTTAGTATACATCTGCTATGCATGGTTGCTAAAATGGACAGAGATGTCAGCAGAGAGCACTGTGGTCATGACGGCATCAGTGTTCCAAAAAGAAAGGAATTTCCTCTGTAGCATTCAGCAGCTGTAAAGTACTGGAGGGATTAAGATATTTTAATAGAAGTAATTTACAAATATGTTTAACTTTCTGCCACCAGTTGATTTAAAAGAAAAAAGGTTTTCACCGGAGTACCCCTTTAAGGACTGAGCCCTTTTCGCATTTCTGACCACCGTCGCTTTACGAATTAATAACGTGAAAACGCTTTTACCGAATATTCTGATTCTGAGATTGTTTTTTCGTGATATATTCTACTTTATTTTGGTGGTAAATTTTCAGCGTTACTTGCATCCTTTTTTGGTGAAAAATCCCAAAATTTCATGAAAATTTTGAAAATTTAGCATTTTTCTAACTTTGAAGCTCTCTACTTGTAAGGAAAATGGATATTCCCAATACCTTTTATTTTTATTCCCAAATACAATATGTCCACTTTATGTTGGCATCATAAAATGGACATATTTTTGCTTTTTGAAAAAATTAGAGGGCTTCAAAGTAGAGCAGCAATTTTAAAAAATGTCATGAAAATTGCTAAATCTGAAGGGACAGATGTTACAGAACTACAACTCCCAGCATGCCTGGGCTGTCCAGGCATGCTGAGAGTTGTAGTTTGGCAACATCTGGAGGGCTACCATTTGGGCTCTACTGTAACAGTGGTCTCCAAACTGTGACCCCCCAGATGTTGCAAAACTACAACTCCCAGCATGCCTTTGGCTGTCTGGGCATGCTGGGAGTTGCAGCCTGGCCTTCCTAGTGGTTGCTACAGTAAAGATCACTTTACTTTCACTTTCAATCCCCCCCTCCCCCCACCGTCGCTTCCCTACTTGAGCCAGGATCTAGCAGTCTCCAGCAAAGAATGGGGGTTCCCAGGCATCTTCTCCTCCAGGTACCGGCCTCCATCTTCTGTCCATGTTCCCCTCGACATTAAGGGGTGGGCAGCATGGGGAGGAAGTGACGGCGGCATGAGCTAGGGCCGCGCACTCCGGGGCTCTGGCCCTGCCCCCTGAGCCCTCGGGACGGAGGTGGAGTGGATGCCGACCTCACGATGCCAGGATACTCACGGCTTAACGCCGACAGTGGGGCTCTCCTGCCCGGACGCCCTGTGAAGAGCCGGGGGCGCTGGATTCTGCCGTCGGAGGAGGGAGGAGCGAGACGGTGGTGGCGCAACCCGTCGGAGGATAGGACGGGAGGCGCTGTGGAAGGGGATGCCGGAGAGGAGGTGAGAGAGGGGGGGGTGTGGTTTTACTTCGGCCAGCTACTGAGAGGAGCTTCGGGCTTGTGCCGGAGGCCTATATATGGTGGCACCTGCCTCACGTAGGCCACAGTGACGCGGAGGTGTTGAGGGGCATGTGTGGAACTCCGCTACTCCTTGCTGGGATTTGGATAGACTGGCCCAGACCCTTACTTGTGGATGGAGAGTGGAGCTGAGTAAAACGATCAGACGCTACATGTGATGAATATCTAACAGTGCAGAAGCCGGTGAGTTATTGCTCCCTTTTGGGGGGCAGATTTTCTTATTCAGCAGTCTCTCTGCATGGATGTGTTTTACATGAGGACAAACTGCCATGAAACCTACTCACGGATTCCCTCCAACTAGGTGAAACCATTGATTAATACCCCGGCAATATTCTGAACAGCAGCAGCCCCTTGCACTGGCCCCATGTGGAATGGACAATATTGGATGCCTGACTCTCTGCCTGGTCACCCCTCCTAGCGATTTGGTGAGTGGCAGCTGCGGCAATGCATCTGTCCGGGTCTCCCCCCTCTTCCCCCTGTGATGGTTGATAACTGTGGAGCACCCATTGAAGTTTATTAAATGTCCTTATGAGGCAGACATGTATATTATTAGCTTGGGGTGCTGTGTGGCTGCTGCACATGAGGAAGGAGCTACAGTGTGCCTAATTACAGTGATAGAGATGCTCCTGCCCTACCTGCTTAGGCCGAGCCCTAATGGACAATTGACGCCTCGGGGAACTGAGCTAACTGAGCAATGTGGGACTGACGCCCCCCCTCCCTCCTCTCTTTAGGCATCCTTTACTTTTAGTCATGGAGACTCTCTGCCCATAATGAAAGCTGTGTGGACCTTGAGGAGTATGGATGGTATAATTATGATCACGTAGAGGTACCTATGGCTTGCCATGCTGTAAAAATCGATGTTTTTGGAGGACTTACCCCCCCCCCCCTCTCTCTCTCTTATACAGGAGAAACCGGGACTCATGGACTAAATTGGACAACTTGGTCTTAGCAGAATTCCTCTCTTATGAAATTGGACCCCTCCCTGGATCCAATAAGATCAGTGACTCTGGGGGGTGATTGCACTGTCTACCAGGGGGAGCGTGAATACACTAATGATTCCGTAGTTGCATATTAGTATGCTATATTTGGTGGTGGATATTTCTGGATCAGGGTGTGATACCCTAGGTTTTAAGCGCTCCCCAGAGCCATATGGGACTGTGAATTCTTACTTTTGTATGCTGTAAATAACGGTATTTAAATTCTCGAGTGGGAGGGGCCTATGGTGTATAAAGTTGCTAAGTTGGTCCGTGATATCCCCGTAGTGATACATACACCCCACAAATATAAAATGAAGAGAAATAGTGGGTGAAATGGCCCATAAGGTGAACCCCAGAAGATCAGGGGGTAGCTCGCCACAAAAAGATAAGGGGGCAATGGGTAAATTGGATAAAATATGGAAGTCTCCAGCTGTGGGTATAAAAACTAGAACCCAGAAGGATCTCTCCTCTAGTAAAACAGGCTCTAGGTACTCGGTCTTGGAGGTGAAAGAAACTGAGGAAGGGCAGTCTGTGCCCCCTATGGGAACACAGATGTTGGAGGAGATCTTGGGAGGGGTGAAAAAATCTAATTGCGCAATTGAGGAGATAAATAAACAACTGGGTGTGGTATCTACCGAGGTATCTCTGATAAGACACGATATGATTAAAATGAGAGATAGGATTTCCAGACTGGAGGAAGAAGCCCCTAAAACAGAAAATAGGATTAAGGTTTTGGAGGAGGAGGTTAATGACTTGAAAAAGGAGAGGACATCTGTTAAAGATAAGCTCACTGACCTTGAGGATAGATCCAGACGTTTCAATATAAGGATGGTGGGGTTTCCTGAGGGGGTGGAGGGGGGGGACTCTGCCATACAGTTTCTTAGTAGGTGGTTGAAGGAGGGGATAGGGGAAGGGCATCTTACCCCAATGTTTGGGATTGAACGAGCTCATCGGGTGCCAAGGCGTTTTCCTGCTCCGGGGGGGTCCCCCTAGGACAATCCTAATTAAGTTATATACCTCCCAGGACAGGGATACTATCCTTAGGAGGGCAAGAGAGATGAGGGACCTACAGTATAATGGACAGAATATTTTTCTATATCCGGATTTCTCTTGGGAGACCCAGAGGAAAAGGGCATCCTTTCGGGAGATAAAAAGGCGGCTAAAGAACGCAGGGGTGCCCTTCTCTCTGCTGTTTCCAACGAGACTCCGGGTTGAGCATAAGGGAAAGGTAACAATATTTGGAACCCCACAAGAAGTCTCAGATTGGATGGATAAAGAAGGCATCTAATATAAGGCACTACTGTGGCATTAGGGGTTGGAAGTATTAGTTGAGTAATAATGTTACGTCTCGGGGGGAGGGGTTGGGGGGTTCTCTGGGGTGTCACTAGGATAGGAGTGCATAGTAGAAGTACGGTGCATTATGGGGAGAGGGGGGGTGCGGGGGTGGAAGAGTAAGGGAAAGGAGGGAGGGATGGCACGGGATGATCAAAAGAGGGTTTTTTTTTTTTTTTCTCCTTCTTCTCTCTTTTCTTTTTTTCTCTTTATTAGCCTGGAATGTACAAGATATGTCAGATAGAATTAAAAAGTGTGCAATCTTCGATTATATTCGGAGGTGCCTTCCTGCGATCATATGTTTAGTTGAGACCCATAGGTGGAGAGATGAGCAGATACTTCCAAGGAAGTGGGCCAAAGAAGAATACCACTCCAGACTCTCTTCCTACTCCGTGGGAGTATCAGTATATGTTCACAGGAGGGTACCATTCGAGACTAAGAATGCAAAGGTAGATAAGTATGGTCGATATGTATTTCTTTATGGAATATGGGAAGATAGGGCAGTCGTCTTGGCTTTTGTTTATATTCCTTCACCTTTTAGAGTGGATGTTCTGAGGGACCTCGTGAGCTATAGCGAAAGTAAGACGCATTCGGCATTATGGATAGTTGGAGATTTGAACAATGTAATGGACCCTAGTATGGACAGATACAAATTAGGTAGGAATGTAGGGGGGAACGAAACAGCATTGGCGAGATACTGTGGAGAGATGAATTGGGTTGATGGGTGGCGGAAACTAAACCCAGGAGTAAGACAGTACTCATGTTTTAGTACCTCATATAACACCGCTTCCCGAATTGACTTATGCCTGTGTGATAAGAATGCAATGACCTGGACCAGCAGGGTGCAGTATAAAGCTAAAACCCTATCGGACCATTGCCCAGTGGTGGTGGAAATTGGAGGTAAGGTAATGGGTGGGAAAAGGTTGGGCTTTCGGCTAAACCCCCACTGGATTGAATTAGTGGGCAACCAGGACTGGTTTAGACAGGAAATAGAGGCATTCTGGGAGATTAATCATAAGTCCGCAAACCCTCAGGTGGTATGGGATACTATGAAGGCATATTTGAGGGGCCTATATATAGGGCGAATCAATAATAAAAAAAAAGGAATTCTCACAGGAAGAATCAGTACTGAATAGTAAAGTGGCATCATTAGAAGCAGGGATAGAAGAGGATAGTGGGGGTGAACAGCTGTTAGAACTGAAGGCAGCTCAAGAGGAATATAAAGAATATCTACTTAAAAAGGCACAAAATAAACTATTCTTCAGTGGGCAATTTAATTTCTTTGAGAAAGGGAAACCAAATAAGACACTGTCAAGATTACTTAAAAATCAAGGCGACGAATGTGGTATTATGGCTCTGAGGAGGGAGGATGGCAGCATAACCACAGATAGAGAAGAAATAGCCCAAATGGTTGGCTCTTTTTTCTCCAATCTCTATATGGGCAGCGATATTAATAGGGCGGAGGTAGCGGAATTCTTGAGGGGAATTAATATTCCAAGTTTGACAGAGGATGTCAGGGACTCCCTGGACGACCCAATCTCCCTCCAGAAATTGGAGGAGGCATTGGCATCAAACCAAGGGAATACATCCCCCGGGTCTGACGGCATTCCTTTCCAGATATATAGGATATACTCAACTCTGCTACTTCCAAAACTGCTGGGTATCATTAATGAATCCTGGAGGGGGGGGGGGGGTTCTCCCTAAATCTATGTGTGAGGCTAATATTAGACTCATTAGGAAAAAAGATAAGGATCCCTTGGATTTGGGCTCATATCGTCCTATCTCCTTGCTTAATACAGATATAAAGATAATAGCGAAAGCACTGGCAAGGAGATTGGATAAAGTAGTGGAGGTAGTGGTGGGCGGTGACCAGGGAGGGTTTAAGTCAGGAAGAACGGTTCATGACAATATCCACCAGGTGTATGAAGCAACCCAGAGTGGATCCCGGGGCCCCCGCTCCATCCTGTCATTGGATGCTACTAAAGCTTTTGACAGGCTGGAGTGGGGATACCTCTGGGAAGTTTTGAAGAGGGTTGGGGTGGGCCCGAGGTTTTTGAGTTATATTCAGCTACTATACACTAACCCCGAGGCGAGTGTAGTGGTGGATGGAACTCCCTCCTACTCATTCAAACTAAGTAGAGGAACAAGGCAGGGCTGCCCCCTCTCACCCTTTTTATTTTTATCTATATTGAACCCTTAGCGGCTTGGATAAGAGATAATGATGTTTATGAGGGATTTGGAGTAAATGGAGAGAAGAGTAAGATCTTGTTATTTGCAGATGATATCCTCCTTTTTGTAACTAACCCACAAGAAAAAATACATCGTATCATTAAGATGTTCGAGGCATTTGCCCCTCTATCTGGGTTGGAGATAAATTGGAGTAAATCTACTATGCTCCCCCTGGATGAAGATATGGGGGAGACGGTGGGAAGACTATCCGTGTAAAAAAAAAAAGAATTTTTCCTTTATCTGGGAGTAAAAATAGCAGCCACGAATGATAGGTTTGTGATTAACAATATACGGCCCCTTTTGAATAGTTTAGCGAAGAGAGTAGAAGTATGAATTAAAATGCCCTTCTCTATGTCAGAAAGGATGGCGATAATAAAAATGGTGGTCCTCCCACAGATCCTTTTTTTTCTTGCTGCCTCGCCAGTGTGGATCGGTTCCGGAAGATAGAAGTGATACTGGGTAGATTGTTATGGGGAAGAAAAAGGGTTCGTCTGAAGTACAGATATTTTATGGCCCCTGGAGATAGGGGGGGATTGGATATGCCCAATTTTTTTGTTTATTACATGGCCGCGCAGTTGGTACGAATCGTGAATTGGAGAAATTTTAGATATCTGGAGAAGACTGTAGTAGATAAGGAGAAAGTGAACATATATGAGGTGTTGGAATTAGATGATTATGAGGAGAGTGGGTCAAATAACACGATGTTATTGTATAAATATAGGAAAGTATGGGAAAGATTAAAGGGAGAATTACATGTAGGAAAAAGTTTTGGGTTCACACCCCTATGGGGTAACAATAAATTTAAAGAATTGGTGAAGTGTGAGTCAACTTTTTGGGATAGTAAGGGTATAAAACGACTGGAACAATTATTTGATAAAGGAAAACTCTTTTCATTTGAGCACATAAAAAGGGGGTATGATATTAGTGATAACGATTGGCTGTACTATTGGCAAGTTAGTCATGCAGTCCATAACACGATAGATAAGGAGATATATGTAGCACAGAAACACAATTTCATAGAAGCACTAACTCAAATAGAGCACTTTAAAAAAAAGGAATATGGGGGGGGGATGTTGATTAGACATACTCTTGGATGTAAACAAGTATGGATTTGGCTTCTATGGCTTTTGCTTTTTTTTCCGATTGGTGATGTTGTTTTATCGGATTTGTACAATCTATTTTTGTAATTGTTTAATATTAAAAAAAAAATAATAATTAAAAAAAAAAGGGGTGGGCAGAACGGGGTTTGCTCTGCCATTGGTCAGAATCAGTTCTGACCAATGGCAGGGGATAGGAGGAGATCGCAGCACTGCGACCTCACTCCTAGCCCTCAGGATGATCAGGCTGTCCCTGACAGCTTCGATCATCGCAATTTTCCAGGTGATCGGGTCACCAGAGACCCGATCAGCCCGGGATAGCAGAAAATCGCATGTCTGAATTGACATGCAATCTTCTGCGATCGCCGACATGGGGGGGCATCCCGGTCCGGTCCCCAACCGGCTAGCGGCGGGGACCGGAATTCCCACGGGCGTATGCATACACCCCACGTCCTTAAGGACTCGGGATGCAGGGCGTATGCATACGCCCGGCATCCTGAACAGGTTAAAAACTAAGCGAGAGTCAGTTTGCAAGAGAGCCTGTGACCATTGAAGAGAGTTTGAAGCCTTAGGTTTACAGCCTTGAAAATGGACATTGTAACCTGTGTGAGTAACACATTTGTTGACTGTTGTGTTGGGTGGGGTAACAAGGAATAAGGGGCTGTCGTTGATGGTCGGTATGTGTCACCGAGGTTCCTGGTGTCAGTGTAGCAGATTGCAGTCTGACATAGCTGTTTAGTATGGCTGTAAAGCTTATCTAGGGCGGCTTTAACTGGGAATAGTCAAAGTGCTGGGTGGGGGACTATTCCCCATGTTTCAGGCTTGGCAGGCTTATAAAGCAGTCAGCACAGTCAGGTGAGTGGTGTGTGTGATTGACCTCCATCTGACAGTGAAGCTGTGGAGTCCTCTGAGCTGAGGGCTAAAGACTGCAAACAGGTGTGCAGGCCACCAGGAAGCCTGCCAGTGAACTTTTCCATTTCTGAGAATTTAGCCGGGTGTGAACCAATACTTTGCTGAGTGTGAATAAAACACTGAAGTTTGATTTCCAATCTGGTTCCTTGCCTCTATACTGCGTCCGCTAACCTGGCTACCAGAGTAAATCGCCACAGTGGCTAGTAGTTATCCACCTGTATAGACAGGGATATGTGTGGGAAGGGTGTGATGAGGGCAGATGTTATTACCCTAGGGGCAAATGGCATTAACCCCTTGTGTTCATGACGCCAGGGCGTGGTTTGACCTCTTCACCACCCAATGGTATACCACTGGATCCTGGGCTAGGCACGGGGGCAAATAATGACTCTGACGCCAAGGTACGGAACAACGGCAGCTTTACCGAGATAGACAGGTGTAACAGTCTTAACAGCTTAGCCAGGCCCAAGGAGGTGACCAGTGACTTCAGAGACTCTAGGGCTCGCTGGGACTTGTATTGGACTTGGACAATTTGATGCAGGGCCACACTGACTTGACAGATTGATCTTGACTGACTTGACTTAACTGACTGGACTGACTAGACAGACATCACCCCGTTTGTAGCCTACCACCTGTGGGGCAGTGGATGCGTGGTTGCGTGGCAGGCTTTAGGCCTCCTCAGGACACCAGACACACTCTCTCTCAGGACGTGACCTTGCTGCACTTAGTAGGGTAGAAACTAAGGGGGAGATATATTAAAACTTGTCCAGAGGAAAAGTTGCCCAGTTGCCCATAGCAACCAATCAGCTCGCTTCTTTCATTTTAACAAGGCCTCTGCAAAATGAAAAAAGCGATCTGATTGGTTGCTACGGGCAACTTTTCCTTTGCACAGGTTTTGATAAATTTCCCCCTAAGAGACTAAGAAAGTGAACTAGCTCCACACAGGGTTTATATGGGGGAGACTCTGGAGGGGTCCCATAGGTCCCCCTGTAGGTCACATGGTCACTGGAACCTTCCTTGGTTACAACACATGACAACAGTATTTAAAGGTATATACCACTATTTACACTTAAAGGGGTACTCAGGTGCTTACACATCTTATCTCCTATCCAAAGGATAGGGGATAAGATGCCTGATCGCGGGAGTCCCGCAGCTGGGGATGCCCGTGATCATGCACGCAGCACCCCGTTTGTAATCAGTCCCCGGAGCGTGCTCCGGGTCTGATTACGGTTGATCGCAGGGCCGGCGGCGTGTGACCTCACGCCCCGCCCCTGTGTGACGTCACGCTCCGCCCCTCAATGCAAGCCTACGGGAGGTGGCATGATAGCTAAATCTAAATTGATGAACATCCCCTTAGCTTCCTAATTTAGTGACCACCATGGGTGGACATAGACAGCACAGTTCCTTGTTCTGAGCTCATCATGGAGCTTGTTCTCTCTTCTGGTCTCCATTCCACACAGAGATCAAGGGGAAGTATCCACTACACTAACCAAATGTTTAGTCTGACACAGTGTCTTCTGATCCCCTTCCTTTGCCCAAACATATTTATTTACATGTTTTCACACTGGAGGTGAAGAAAGAGTAATAGACAAAACAGAAGAAAATATGGAAAACGTTTGTTCTTTTTTTATTTTGCCGCAATAAGAGGATGGTATCATGATCATGTTCCTATTTTTAACCCTTGCACCACACTAAATTGTACAATTAATGATAAGTCCGTACCATATGGTTTGCCTAGTTAACAAAACCAGGAGACATTGCTAATGTTTTATGTAATTCTGCAAAACCTATGGAACATGCTTCTAGCATACAGTATACATGGAGATCCTTTCAACACCCTCTGAAGTACTTGACATGGGCTTTCCATTTGTGTGATTCAATCTGTTGTGCATTGTTATTTTTTATTTATAAAGGACATTTCAATTACTCTATTAAAAGGAAGTGATCTTGTAAGACCAGAAAGATGAAGTTACTTATTTCAGGCTGTATTGACATAGGATGGGATATTTTACTATTGTATTATGGTACATTTATCAGATAAGAAATAAAGTTATTCATGAAGAATCAAACGTCATAGAAAAATAGGTATTTTTTTTATTCATGACTTTACAACTACTACCTGTCCTTAAAGGGGTACTCCCACCCTAGACATCTTATCCCCTATCCAAAGAATAGGGGATAAGATGTCTGATCGCGGGGGGTCCCGCCGCTGGGTACCCCCGCATTATTGCATGCGGCACCCACCTCTTTTTACACCGTAACCGCTGGAGGTTCTGAGTCGCGAGTCCGGGACGGAAGTCTGTGATGTCAGGACTCCGCCCCTATGTGACGTCACGCCCGTCCCCTCAATGCAAGTATATGGGAGGAGGCGTATACGGGACCCCCGCGTTCAGACATCTTATCCCCTATCCTTTGGATAGGGGATAAGATGTCTAGGGTGGGAGTACCCCTTTAAAGGAGATTCATCATACTTAAAACTACAGAAAAACATATCTCTTATCCGCAGGATAGGGAATAAGTTTCTCTTGTATGGAGCTTTTCCCGGGAGTGGCACATCACGATTCTGCCCAAAGGGGGGGGCTGTCATGCCCCCTCCATATATCTCTAATGGAGAGCCAAAGATTGCAAAACGGTTCTCCCATAGAGATATATGGACGGGCTCGTGACGCACCACTCCCAGGGAGGGCCAGAGCTCCGTACAGGAGATCGCGGGGGCCCCATCGGTCGGACCTTCCGCAATCTAAAACTTATCCCCTATTAGTGGTGAGCGGCATTAGCCATATTCGAATTTGCGATATTTCGCGAATATATGGATGAATATTCACGGGCGATACGGGGGACAGAGCAGCGGGACGTCATGGCTCCGCCCCTCGTGACATCACGGCCTGTCCCCTTAATGCAAGTCTATGGGAGGGGGCGTGATGACCGCCACGCCCCCTCCCATAGACTTGTATTGAAAGGGGCGGACCATGACATCACGAGGGGCGGAGCCGTGACGTAATGATGCTCCGGCCCCTGTACCGCCCATCATTACATGCAGAGCGAACTCGCTCTGTGCTGTAATGATAGCGCGGTGCCGCAGCGGGGATCCCAGGGGTCCCCAGCAGCGGGACCGCGGCGATCTGACATCTTATCCCCTATCCTTTGGATAGGGGATAAAATGTCTAGGGGCGGAATACCTCTTTAAGATACAGAACTCTTATTTTTCCACCCACAGAGCCATATATGGGCTTGTTTTTTTGTGTGACCAATTGTACTTTGTAATGGCACGTTTAATTTTACCTCAAAATGTACTTTGCAGTTTTTAAGTGGTGCACTTTATGGTAAAATTGACTATGGTTCCTCATAAGGTTACCCATATTTACATGCTGTTTTTTATTATTATTATTATTTTTTTTTACAAGATAAGAAGTATGCTTAAAATTTCCATATTCTGACCCTTACAGCCCCATCTATGGAAAAATAAAAAAGTTGTATGATGGCTAATTTTTTGCACTGTGCTCTGCAGTTTTTAAAGGTACCCCTTATGTTTGTATGTGCCTTTTTGATCAGTTTTATAAAAAAAAAATTGGAATGTGATGTGGCCAAATTCAGCAGTTTTGGACTTTTTTTTCACAGTACGCGATTCACCGTAAGCCTGAAGACATGTGGGGGAGATTTATCAAAACCTGTGGAAAAAATGCTCAGTTGCCCATAGCAACCAATCAGATTGCTTCTTTCATTTTGCAGAGGCCTTGTTAAAAATGAAAGAAGCAAGCTGATTGGTTGCTATGGGCAATTGGGTAACTTTTCCTCTGCACAGGTTTTGATAAATCTCCCCCATAGTTCTTTCCAATTCAACACAGTACAAGTGCAAGAGCAAGCCCCCAGAGAAAATCCCTTTATTCTGCTTTGAGCAGTTTCTGAAACAGCAGAATTGGGAAAAAAGTACACAGCTTCTTCCAGGGCATAAAGCAGCTGTTTCGTACTGGAAGTCCTTTTCTACAAATGATTATGGGAAGAGTCAGGAGTCCCCCATACAACAAAGATCAGTGTTTCCCAACCAAGGTGCCTCAAACTGTTGTAAAACTTCAACTCCAGCATGCCTGGACAGCCAAAGATGCTCTCTTCATAGATTTATGCCCTGCTGTGTGTACAATGTATGCCCTGGTGCGCTAAGTACCAGGCAGTCAGGGTATACATTTTAAAAGGGTACTCCACTCCCCAGCATTTGGAACATGCAGACTTTGGGGGTCACCACGCCCCTTCATGATGTCATGCCCCTCCCCCTCAATGCAAGTCTACGGGAGGGGTGTGACGGCCGTTACACTCTCTCCCATAAACTTGCATTAAGGAGGCGGGGTGTGATGTCACAAGGTGGTGGAGCCGTGAAGTCACGATACTCTGTCCCCTGCATCGCCTATCATCAGCCACCGAGCGATCCTCTCTCTGTGCAGCTGAGAAACGGGGGTGCTGCAGGAGAGAACGTGAGGGTCCTTAGCCGCAGGACCCCCCGATCAAACATGGTATCCCCTATTCTTAGGATAGGAAATAAGATGTCTAGGGGCAGTATACCCTTTAAACCCTGCATCCTCTAGGGGTTAATGGCCCAGATTTATTCATGTAAAAATTAACTGTGTCTTGTTGTATTTTTGGAATCTAAAGCATGTTCTCTCACAATAACTTTCCAGGTAGATGTATCATGACTTTCTGTCGGGTTTAAACAATTCTGTTTTGAAAATAAAATAGGTGGCACTGTCTTGCTATTGTCTGCGTAAAGAGGTTTTCTGTTTATATGCAAATTAAACCCAATGACAGTATAAGTTCTATAACTTTCAAAAATACTAAGAAGCACTATCAACGGTGGTGCACGAGTATTTTGGCATCGTATAGTCACAATTTGTGGCACACATCGGCCCAGATTTATCAAGCTGTCTTAAACTAAAACTGTCTGTTTTTAACCAATCACAGATCAGCTTTCATTTTATCAGAGGGTTTTAAAGGGGTACTCTGCCCCTAGACATCTTATCCCCTATCCAAAGGATTAGGGAATAAGATGGCTGATCGCAGGGGGTGCATCCGTTGGGAACCCCCCCCCCCCCCCCCCGTTATCTCAGGGGCAGTGTCACGGCATTCTGAACAAGGAAGCTTGGAGCTTCCATGTTCGTGTTGTCACGCCTCCTCCATTCATGTCTATCATGCCTCCTCCCATAGACATGAATGGAGGGGGCGTGACGGCTGTGGTGGCCCGTCATCTGGCACAAAGCAGAGTTCTCGCTGTGCACCGGATGACTGGGATGCCCCGCTGGAGATCATAGAGGGGAGTTCCCAGAAATGTCCCCCACATTCAGACATCTTATCCCATGCCCTGTCCAGACAGTTTTTGTTTTTAAAGCAGATTGATATGGGCGGTCATGTTTCCCATTACACTTACCACTTCTGAAAAAAAGTGAGAAATGTGGATAGGGGTGGCCAGGAGCCACCAAATGTATAGAAAATGGTGCAAATGTAGTGTAAATCTATGCTTGCTTAGAAAAGTTGTTAAAGGGGTACTCCGGTGGAAAACATTTTTTTTTCATACCAACTGGCACCAGAAAGCTAAACAGATGTGTAAATTACTTATTGTAAAAAAATCGTAATCCTTCCAGTACTTAACAGCTGCGGCATGCTCCACAGGAAGTTGTGTAGTTATTTTCTGCATGCTCCACAGGCATGCTCCACAGGAAGTTGTGTAGTTATTTTCTGTCTGACCACAGTGCTCTCTGCTGGCATCTCTGTCTGTGTCAGGAACTGTCCGGTGCAGGAAAAAATCCCCATAGCAAATCTATCCTGCTCAGGACAGTTCCTGACCTGGACAAAGATGTCAGCAGAGAGCACTGTGATCAGACAGAAAAGAACTACACAACTTCCTGTGGCGCACACAGCAGCTGATAAGTACTAAAAAGATTAAGATTTTTTTTATAGAAGTATTTCACAAATCTGTTTAATTTTCTGGCACCGGTTGATTTGAATTTTTTTTTCCACCAGAGTACCCCTTTAATTTCATTGACTGTCTTTATTTTGTATCCAAGATGATTTAGTAATTAATCTTTACATAAAACTGTGATACAATATTGAACGTTTTGACGATTGCACAGGCTTTGTTTCTTCTTTGCAGCACACACACATAGATTTCCATAAGATTAAAATAGATTTCCGTGCATCTTACTGTTTTACATCTAAGCAAGATCAAACCAGAGACAAACAAGAGATTATTTATAGCCTTCACACAGGGTCAAGATAGATGCACCAAAAATATATGACTTGGCCCACCAAAATGACAGGTATTTGAGAATGGCATTGAGAAGCTTTGAAGACTATAAAGCAGTGGTATCAAAGTGTGATCCTCCAGATGTTGCAAAACTTCAACTCCCAGTATGCCCGGACAGCCGTTGGCTGTCCGGGCATGCTGGGAGTTGAAGTTTTGCAACATCTGGAGGGCCACACTTTGAGACCACTGCTATAAAGCTTTTTCTGTGGCAGGATTAAACAAAATAGAGGTAATTTTTCCATAAATACATCACAGACCAATGCCCAACGCGCCACAGCCACGAACCCCCGAAATGGCTCCGGGTCCCAAACCATTTATGACAGCCCATAATTAGTGTGAAAGATTAAGAATTAGAAAACTGTACAATAGCCGGAGGAAGAGCAAATTTAATTATAAAGAGGTGATTGCAGACTCTTTAATATGCATTCCTATTAAGAACGAGATCTAGGAATAGCGGCCAACTCCGAAGGTCTAAAAAGAATCCAATGAATTTTAATTAAGGTGGGTAGAGAGTCAAGAGATGAGTTACAATCAGCGACATATGCAATAAATTCTTACCCGTCAACAAGCAGATGTGCTGTGAGAAAATGCGCAAGATGGAGGTATTTTAATGGATCTCCACAAATCCCTCACTTGGAGCAGATCTCGTGTTTTAAGCACCATTCATGTGATAAATACCGCCAGGTTTCTCTGCTGATCAGATTTTTCAGAATAGAGCCCATCTCATGCTATTGAAGCTGATGTCTTTTCTAGACCAGTGCGCTACTCTTTACATGTCGATGTTTTATACAGACAATTGGGCTAGCTTCTTTCAGACTCTATTTTCTCTATATATATATATATATATATATATATATATATATACTTATACTGTCTTGCCTTATACAGTAGGTACTACTTACACTGATATACCTCTGGGCCTTTGTTTTACTTTTGTTTCTTCCAGACAGGCTAGCCTCTCATACTTTGTTTGCCTTTAAGGGGAACTCCGGTGGAATTTTTTATTTTTTTTTCAAATCAACTGGTGCCAGAAAGTTAAACAGATATGTAAATTACTTCTATTAAAGGGGTACTCCAGGGAAGCTAAGAAAAATAAAAATGCCCCAAAGCCAACACAATACCTGTTCTGTGTCCCCTGTAGTTATCCATGTGGTTTTGGCAGCTACTTTGGCCCCTGATGTCTCCTAAATACTTTTTTCTTGTTTACAGCACAGACTATAACTCCGAGAAGTAAGTGCAGCTCTGTGTAATGGCTGCCATCCAACTACTTTCACTGTCTCTGAGTGCCATGCACATCTGCTGCCTGAGTCCACGGTTTGTCTCTGTCTGAGGAGCATCGAGTTGGGTACCCCGCGGTGAGTGCGGATATGTTTTTTCAAATCTTCATGCCTAGTTTATTGATTTGCTGCTATTCATTATATCCTAGCACCCCTACCAACTAATTCATTGGATAGGAAGACTGTTTGTCTAGCCTTGTGACTCCTGCATGAGAATACTTCTAAGGAATTCTGAGCAGTGCCATCTCCTCACCTATGCTTTGTATGTATGCTTTCACTGTCTGTGTGCATGTTTACACTGCAGCTCACACATACTGTACAGGTCTTTTCTGTCAGACTATCATTCCCCCAGCAATAAATCATGCTGTGCTCTGAATGGCAGCAGTTAATAAATCTTCAGCAGAAAAACAGCAGCTATATGCTAAGTTGTGACTGAGAATCTTCACTGCTTTTCTCTCACGGCTCACAAGCTCCTCACACAGGGAGGGGAGGTGTGGCTTTACAGCCAGAGCTGAAATCCTCATGTGGTGTTGTCCAGAAGGGTGGGGGGTTTACACCAAGACAAGGTGGATTTTAGAATTGCGTCATGGTAACGGGGTGTGATGAGGGCAGATGTTGTTACCCTAGGGGCAGATGGCATTAACCCCTTGTATTCGGGACACCAGGGTGTGGTTTATGCTCAATACCACCCAAAGGTACACTGCTAGATCCTGGGCTAGGCATGTGGGCAATAATGACTCTGACGCCAAGTTACTGACAATGGTAGCTTTACTGAGTGATGGATGGAACAGTCTGTACAGTGACTTCAGAGACCTTAAGGGCTTGCTGGGACTTGCAGTAGATATTGACAATTTAGTGCCGGCCACGTTGACTGGACAATAGATGACAGAGACTGACTTGGTTTGACTTGTGACTGACAATGCTGTCACTGTAGCTTACTTGTAGCTTGTGACTGCAGAACTTGACTTGAGGCCTCCAATGACTCCAGACACACTCCTAGACTCGACTGCACTGGACCTCAGCTTAGCAGAAAGAGCAAAGCTCAAAAAGAGACTGAGGAGGCTCCTCCCAGGACTTTTATGGAGGAGACTCTGGTGGGGTCCCAGTGGTCACCCTTAAAGTGTACCCGTCAGATCCAACAAAAAAAACTGTTTTTTTTATATATCACTCAGTACCTAATCCTGACCATGTACATCTAATTTTTATGTTTCTAGCACCTTTAATTCTTTTTTATTACACTTTTAATTTAGCTCACGAGTCTGAATTCCTCTCAAAGGGAGGGGGCATGGTCTCACTGTGCAGGTCTCCACCCCCTCCCTCAGTATGTTATCTGCTCTCATCTCCCCTAGCATTAGCAAAACTACAACTCCCAGCTTGTCCTCACTGACAGTAAAGGGACACAAGCTGACAGTAGGAGGATTTTTCCTCCAGCTATGAGCCCTGCACTCACAGCTGTCAATCAAGGAAGTGTGTCCCTGACATAGGTGATGACGCATGGACACCGCAGGACTAGTATGTGTAAGCAGACAGGGGGGAGGCAGTTGTTTTACTGGCTTTTTCAGTATGAAATACTGAAAATTTTCTAAAGAAAGTAATTGCAACCTTTTGGTTATACATGCTTTACAACATATCAAAAGTTTTTGTATCTGACAGTGCCCATTTAAGTCACCTGGTCACTGATACCTCCTAGGTAACAGCATGACAACTGATGATTACATGGGAACATTCCTCAAAGTAATAACACCTTTTGTGTATATTACATAACATAACACATGGCAAACAATATTTATACATTAGGGGACACTGCAGAGAGGCTGCCAGACAGGGCAGCAAGGGTACGGAGTAACAACTCCTGTACTGGGCCACCACAATGTTTTTCTCTCACTAAAAGAGGGAAACTGCTCTTTATAGCTAATTAATTATATTTAGACAAATACATAAGTTGGTGAGAGGGAAAGGATGGGCTATGGGTTTAGTTCTCCGGAGTACCCTGTTAAGTACGCTGTTGTATGCTCCTCAGGAAATTACATAGTTCCTTCCTGTCTGACTACAGTGCTCTCTACTGGCACCTCTGTTCATGTCAGGAAATTTCCAGAGCAGGAGAGGTTTGCTGTGGGGATTTGCTTCTTGTCTGGACAGCTCGTGACTTGGACATAGGTGTCAGCAGAGAGCACTGTGGTCAGACAGAAAAGAACAATACAACTTCCTCTGTAGTATACTGCAGCTGACAAGTACTGGAAGGATTAAGATTTTGTCTTCCACCGGAGTACGCCTTTAAGCCCTGTACTGCGCAACTTGTGTATGGTAGGGGTGTTTGTTTTTCAGTATCATACTATGTACAAATCTGACATATAGTTAGGGGTATCATTAGGTCTATGGTTTTATCCAGGCTTCCCCGTTCCTTATTGGGTCAGTCCATGACTAGTTTATCATGCTCATTAGCTCTATATAGGAGTAGTGATGAGCTGCATAGGCCATACTTGAATTTGCAATATTTCGCTGAAAGAAGCAATCTGATTGGTTGCTATGGGCAACTGGGCAACCTTTACTCTGCACAGGTATTGATAAATATCCCATAAATATCCCATTATGTTCCATAACCTCCCATTCATTCATACCCAGCCTTACACATTACAACCAGTTTCAATTAACCCCAATACCGATATTTGGTACCCCATTAGATTAAAATTTGAATTGCGAATATTCACGAGCAACACGATACAGGAGTAGGGGTTTTTGAATTATACCCCCTCCAGGCCTTTTCAGTTGAAGAAAATGAGGTATATAAGCAAAGCCTACTGATATTTGTGTCCAATATTTGAGAAACGTACTATGAATCCAGCAAATCTGTTATACCTCAACCACCCGACTACTCTGTTGGGTAGCAGCTAAAACACCACACTGGGCCACCGCATTACTTCTGGTTTAGAGTGGCATACCCTTTCAGGTACACACATTGGCATCTCTCTACCTTCCTAATAGGCAAGACACTCTCCTAATAGGCAGGATGAATTGAGGAAGAAAGCTTTCTGACCACTTTCAGAATCCTGGCACATTTTACATCCAAAATATACGATTCATTCTAATTTACAGTTCATAAAGCATACTCTAGAAACAAATATTTCTGTTACATTTAGTAATGACAGATAACATTACTTTATCTGAACAGGATTACCATGGTCTTGCCCATCCCAATTCAATTCCAACAGCATTGATAACTTAACTCCTTAAGGACCAAGGACGTATGAGTAGGTCCTTGGTCCCGCTCCCGTGATATAACGCAGGGTCCCACGGTGACCCCGCATCATATCATGGTGGGCCCGGCGCCATAGTGAAGCCGGGACCCACCGCTAATAGCGCACGGCACTGATCACGGTGCTGCGCGCTATTAACCCTTTAGACGCGCACTATTAACCCTTTAGCCGCGCGCTCAAAGCTGAGCCACGCGGCTAAAAGTGAAAGTAAAAAGTGCCGGTTAGCTCAGGGAGCTGTTCGGGATCGCCGCGGTGAGATTGCGGCATCCCGAACAGCTGTAATACAGGAGGAGGTCTTCTTACCTTCCTTCCTGCAGTCCGATCGCCAATTGAATGCTTCAAGCCTGAGATCCAGGCTTGAGCAATCAATCGCCGAAAACACTGATCATGACATCCCTATGGAGATGCATTGAACACTGTTAAAGATCAGTAAATGCAATGTTATAGCCCCCTATGGGGGCTATAATATTGCAAAAGAAAAGTGTAAAAAAATAATTAACCCTTTGAATTATCCCTTCCCCTAATAAAAGTTTGAATCACCTGGCATTTCCAATAATAAAAAAAAAAGTGTAAATAAAAACAAAAATAAACATATGTGGTAACGCCGCGTGCGGAAATGTCCAAATTAAAAAACATATACTGCTAATTAAACCGCAAAGTCCAAAATAGCGTATTTTTGGTCACTTTTTATATCATGAAAAGATGAATAAAAAGCAACCAAAAATCAGATCAATGCAAAAATGGTACCGACAAAAACTTCAGATCACGGCGCAAAAAATGAACCCTCATAGCGCCCTGAACACGGAAAAAAAAAAAAGTTATAGGGCTCAGAAGATGACAATTTTAAACGTATACATTTTCCTGCATGTAGTTATGATTTTTTTCTGAAGTAATACAAAATCAAACCTATACAAGTAGGGTATTATTTTAATGGTATAGATCTAGAGAATAAAGATAAGGTATCATTTTTACCGAAAAATTTACTATGTAGAAACGGAAGCCCCCAAAACTTACAAAATGGCTGTATTTTTTCAATTTTGTTGCACAATGATTTTTTTTCCCATTTCGCCGTAGATTTTTGGGTAAAATGAGTGATATCATTACAAAGTAGAATTAGTGGTGCAAAAAATAAGCCTTAATACAGATTTTTAGGTGCAAAATTTAAAGAGTTAAGATTTTTTAAAGGTAAGGAGGAAAAAACGAAAGAGCAAAAACCGAAAAACGCCCAGTCGTTAAAGGGGTGTCCAGTTGTGTAAAACGTATCTCCCTACCCACAGGATAGGGGATAAGTGTCTGATTACTATTGGTCTGACCACTGGGACCCCTTTTATCTTCAAAATTGGGGCACATGTCTTACCTTGGAGTGCTTCACCTTATTTCCTATCCTGTGGATAGCTGATAAGTTTTACACAACCCCTTTAATGCCTCTCCACTACAGTGGGGCAAAAAACTATTTAGTCAGCCACAAATTGTGCAAGTTCTCCCACTTAAAAAGAGGCCTGTAAATTTCATCTGGTGGATTGTCATTCTGGTGGTTCCTTTCTTCTTCTTTGTGATTCTGCTTCTTACTAAATTGAAAAAATAAATGTATTAAAAAAGATCTATAACAGATCAGACACAAATGCGAATAACTGAAGTTATTATTATTTTTTTTATTCTGTACTATTCTAGACTTATATAATTATAGCGATTAAGATGGTTTAGTGACAGCTAGAAGACATATGATGTGCCTGTAGTTAATCACCATTGATACAATGTTCAGTATATTTCGTATTATTACGGAAGACTAAGACAAGTTGAGATGTCACAGAGAGATAAAGATCTCATTGTTCCAAATCAGCTGCACACATTTCTATCGCTATAGAAGTACATATAACGTTCTGTAAAGGCTACAAGGCTTAGATGTTGCACATCTTTTATCCTGAATTTCTATGAGTCACAATGTAGAAATTGTTATATATAAGATAAAGTCAGCAGCAACACTGTACGGTTTAATAAAGGCATACAGGATACATGAAGCGATTAAAGGAAAGAATTCTTTAGGTATAATGTGTTGGCATAAATGCTACAGCAAGAGAATACTCATTTACTACACATGCAGATATCTGTACAAATGGCCTCTTATTTTATCAGCTGTTTAGAGTCTGTGACCTCCAATTGAAATAATTGGAAATCCCATGGGTAGGTGTTTGGATTACCAGCCAACCAAATTGCAACATGGCTTTCTTGTGGGTATTGTTACCTCAGTGTGTGAGTTTCCTTCCTTTATGTACTAACTCAAATAGTCAAAGAAAGACACAAAAGTGTGCCCATGGGAATAATAAACATAGGTCTGAGACTTGGGGAGAGCAAAGGTGAAGGAAAGAGGAGAAAGCAGAGATGTTTTTTGTCTGTTATATAATGGTGATAGAGATGTATGATCTTCCTATCTAAAATTACAACTAATATTCTGGCACATTTATTAATTGCCTAGAAGGGGTAGACTGTGGTTACAATGGGATACTGGAAAAAGGGGGACATAGCTATAGTAGATTGTGGTGGTCTCCTGAGCTGGTAACACCTGTTTTCTGGATCCTGGCTTGTCGGACTATGTTCTACTCATTATTACCATCTACCTATTGTTTGGCTCATCTGACTACATTTTGTTCATGCTTAAGCTTTATTCACATTACAATTTGTCCATATGTCGCCGGTATACATCGGCAACTTGTCAAAAGGTGACTACATTTGGTCTATTTCCAGAACATATTCTGTCTTTCTACAAGATTCAAAAATGTGGTCTCTTACGCTCTCTTAAAGGGGTACTCCGTTGCTAGACGGGAGACGTGGTGTAATGTCACGGCCATGCCCCCCCCCCACAAACCCAGCATTCTGAACATAGTGTTTAGAACACCGGGTGTCTGCATGGAGATCACCGTTGGAATCCCGCTATCAGACATCTTATCCCCGAAGTCCTGCACAGACACAATACATATTATAGATTTGACTGAACCTATTTGACTAGGTTATTGGACTAGGATATTGGAGAGAGAGAGAGAGAGAAAGAAAGAAAGAAAGAGAGAGGTAAGTGGGGTTTAGGGTTTAGTCTTTAGACTGGGAGGACATGGGTTGCATTGGCAGTTTGGCTCATTTACATGGTTTAAATAAATATTCAATATTATTATAATTTTTTAACTATAATTATTTTTGTATTTATGTTGTCAACTGCCTGTACATTTGTAGATTACCCTTAATAAAGATGGCAGCCAATTTTGACCAGATCATGGTTGTTTGTGTGTTATGTGGGGGTTGCACTGTGTATATTTCACTAGTACATTTCTCCTGTCCCCCTCCCCTCATAGCAGGTTGTGTCTACCACTGTCCTTTTCTGTTCCTTCCATCCCCTCCCCCCCCCCCAGACCTGACACTTTAGGTCCCTGTATCTCCACTATCCCCTCTACAAAAAGTCTACAATATTTTGTGTAAATTACCTTTGCGATAACAATTTAGATTTTTTGATGCCAAACAATAGCATAAAAGCAATAATAAATTCCATCCTTAATGTTTTGTTCTAGGCAATACTGGTAAATTCATAGGCGATGTCAATGCTCCTAAAACCTGTACCCAAATTGATCCACTGTAACATATGGAGCAGACCATTCACATAAGTGCCAGATTGTGGCAATGAACGTGTTATGTTTAGACAGGAGACATTTTAGCTAACATAGAGGTAATTCAGCTGACAAAAAAAGGACCCGAGTTCTTCTGAGAACCGCTGATAACAATAATGATTTTCCTTCAGCCATTTGTTAGGGCACTGACAGTGCAACAAAAGGAAACCTGCAATAAAAAAACACACATATAGGAAAACCTACAAAAACACACACATAT
The DNA here is from genome assembly GCF_029499605.1 of Hyla sarda. Classification (NCBI taxonomy): domain Eukaryota; kingdom Metazoa; phylum Chordata; class Amphibia; order Anura; family Hylidae; genus Hyla; species Hyla sarda. Next base: position 223,009,770 of record NC_079194.1, on the reverse strand, counting down.
AGGATAGAAATAATAAGTATGCAAAGCTTTATTGCAGGTTATTTAATATGAACATCAGTAGCGAATACTGTCGGTGGTTCCTCCTCTTCCAGCTACAGGAAGATGAAGGTGTGATAGAACAGGCGGCTGCCAGCGAGAAGTGGATTGTGAATTAATTGCGCTATTGATTTTGTTATCATTGACAATGAGGGTAGTAAATAGCATGTTGGAAACACATTTTACTGACCTCTTGACATTAAAGGATTTTTCATGTGGCTGTAAAGAACTATCTGTCACTTGTGTGTCATGTTGCCCCTAAATGCATACGATGAAACAAGCTATTGAAGTCTCATATGTCTGATCTTAATCTCTGGACTTCAAACCGGACAAAAATAGAAGCCTGGAAGAATTTCTGGAATACAAAATAATTACAAACAAAAGTTAAGAACTGAAAGCAACAACAGCAAACATGTTATACATGATAAAATTCCGCTCAGGTGGGGTACTGACTGTCATTGAAGTGAGCTGGGGATTTATCTAATATCCACGGTTGCTAAAATGGACAGAGATGTCAGCAGAGAGTACCAGAAAAATTAAGCATGTGCACATGCCTGAAAAATTGGGTATTGTCGCAGCCGCAGCTGTAGCAGCAGACAGAAAAAGTGCAGCAGCAGAGGCCATAAAAATTAGGCATGTATACCTGGCTGGAAAATTTGGTATTGTTGCAGCTGTAGCAGCGGCCATAAAAATTGCAGCACCATAACAAGTGCAGCAGCAGAGGCCAGAAAATTAGGCATGTACACCTGGCTGGAAAATTTGGTATTGTCCCAGCCGCTGCTGTAGCAGCGGCCAGAAAAAATTCTGTTTGTTTCGCCAGGCAGAAAGTGCCCTAAAACATTGTGGCTTGAACCCTAGTTGATGGCGGATAAGTCACGCAAGTCATCCAGCATTCAGAGTTCAAATACAGCAGCGTGTGGACCATTTTTAGCCCAAGGCAGCTCATCTGATCAGGCCTTGTTCAGTCAAATGCATCGCCAAGTGTCAGTCCCTTCGGGATCCATCCCTCATTCATCATAAGAAAGATGAGGTAATCCAGACTTTTTTGACCAAGGCGACTCCTCTTCTCAGTGACAATACCTCCTGCTGCACTGAAGGTCCTTTCTGACAGGACACTTGAAGCGGGACAGGCCAAAAGTTTGAGCGCAAATTGGGATAGCTCAGGCCAAGCCGGCACACCCAGTAGTCAAGGGGTTCATCGCTCCTCAGAGTGTTGATATCTGCAGTTAAGGCCTGGTAGTCTGCTACCTGTCGGTCAAGTCGTTCTCTGATGGTGGACCCCGAAGGGCTGTGGCGATGTGTAGGACTTAAAAAGCTCTGCATGTCCTCCATCAACAGCATGTCTGTACAGCATCCTGTCCTTGCCGGCGTGTTCGTGGGAGGAGGAGGAGGATTACTTTCACCTCTTCCCCTGTTAGATCCCTGTTGTGCTGTTTCGTGACCCTTATACGCTGTGTACAGCATACTTCTTAATTTATTTTGGACCTGCTGAATCCTTTCCGCCTTGCTGTAATGCGGTAACATGTCAGGCACTTAATGTTTATACCGGGGGTCTAGTAGCGTGAACACCCAGTACAGGTCGTGCTCCTTCATCCTTTTTATACGAGGGTCCCTCAACAGGCACGACAGCATGAAAGACCCCATTTGTACAAGGACGGATGCCGAGCTACTCATGTCCCGTTCCTCGTCCTCAGTGATGTCAGGGAAGGTATAATCTTCTTCCCCCCAGCCACATACAACACCACAGGAACCAGATAGGTGACAAGGAGCACCCTGGGATGCCTGCTGTGGTTGGTCTTCCTCCTCCTCTTCAAAGCCACATTCCTCCTCTGACTCCTCTTCCTCACAATCCTCTTCCAGCGTTGCCGCAGGTCCAGCAAGTGATGCTGATAAGGCTGTTTCTGGTGGGGATGGTGTCCACAACTCTTCATCTTCACGCTCATCTACTGCCTGATCCAGCACTCTTTGCCGGGCACGCTCCAGGAAGAAAACAAACGGTATGATGTCGCTGATGGTGCCTTCAGTGCGACTAACCAGGTTTGTCACCTCCTCAAAAGGACGCATGAGCCTACAGGCATTGCGCATGAGCCTCCAGTAAAGTGGCAAAAAAAATCCCAGCTCTGCAGATAATGTCCTAGCACCCCAGTCATACAAATATTCATTGACGGCTTTTTCTTGTTGGAGCAGGCGGTCAAACATTAGGAGTGTTGAATTCCAACGTGTTGGGCTGTCGCAAATCAAGCGCCTCACTGGCATTTTGTTTTGCCGCTAAATATCTGACAAGTGCGCCATGGCCGTGTAGGAATGCCTGAAATGGCCACACACCTTCCTGGACTGCTTTAGGACATCCTGTAAGCCTGGGTACTTCAATGCCGCCAACAAATTTGTTCCGTTATCACAAACCACCTTGCCGATCTCCAGTTGGTGCGGAGTCAGCCACTGGTCCACCTGTGCGTTCAGGGCCGACAGGGGCGCTGGTGCAGTGTGACTCTCCGCTTTGAGTCAAGTCAACCCCAAAATGGTGCGACACTGCCGTATCCGGGATGTGGAATAGCTCCTGGGGAGCTGCGGGGGGTGCCGGTGATGTGGAGCAAGACGCAGCAGTGGAAGAGGACTCGGCCGAGGATGTTATGGAAGAGGATGGAGTAGGAGGAGTAGAGGAGGTGGCAGCAGGCCTGCCTGCAAGTTGTGGCGGTGTCACCATTTCCTCTGCAGAGCCACGCATTCCATGCTTGGCAGCCGTCACCAGGTTTACCCAATGCGCAGTGTAGGTGATATACCTGCTCTGACCATGCTTTGCAGACCAGGTATCAGTGGTCAGATGGACCCTTGCCCCTACACTGTGTGCCAGACATGTTATAATTTCCTTTGCACATTGGAGTAAAGGTTGGGGATTGCCTTTTGTGCAAAAAAATTTTGGCCGGGTACCTTCCACTGCGGTGTCCCAATGGCTCCAAATTTTTTAAAGGCCTCAGACTCCACCAGTATTACTAAAGCTGGCGGGCTAGCAGTTCCGACAAGCCAGCTGTCAGACGCCGGGCTAGGGGGTGACTTTGAGACATTGTCTTCTTGCGCTCAAACATCTCCTTGACAGACACCTGACTGTGGGCAGATGAGCAGGAACTGCTCAAGGCGAGAGACGGATGGTTGAGAGGGGGCAAGGAGGGCAGCAGTGGTTGACCTGGCTGAAGATGCTGGACCAGGAGGAGGATTGCGGCTTTGACTTTGTGTGCTGCTTGTACTGACGTGTTGATCCCATATGCGTTTGTGATGTGACATCATGTGCCTTCACAAAGCAGTTGTGGCTAGGTGGGTGTTGAACTTCCCACGACTCAGTTTCTTCTGGCACAGGTTGCAAATGGCCTCGCTGTTGTCAGAGGCAGACACACAAAAAAAAAAGGCCACACTGCTGAGCTCTGCGATGACAGCATTCTGGTGGTGGCAACAGCATGCGTTGATTGGCGTCCCGTCTGGCTGACCCCGGGTGCCGATGCATGCTGTCTGACTGTGCCACTAGCTCCTTGCGACGACCTCCCCCTGCTTCCAACTTGTCTCCTGCTCCTCTCTGTCTCCCCATCTGAACTTTCCCCCTCTTCTTCTCTTTTAGCAGGCACCCACGTGGCATCAATGGACACATCGTCATCATCAACTCCTTCACCGCTATCTGACACCTCAAGAAAGGAAGGAGCAGCGGGTACAACATCATCATCACACCGTACGTCCATATGTGTAATGCTGCCTGAAAGACATATCCCTGTTAACTACATCCTCTGGCAATAATGGTTGTTCATCACTCATGTCTTCAAACTGATGTGTAAATAACTCCTCTGACGGATCAAGTAAAGCTGCTGCGGTGCTAGTGTTGGTGGGGGTGGCAGGCGGGCAAGTGGTAGCATGAGAGGTGCCCAAAGCTAAGCTAGAGGAGGAGAAGGACGGTGCGTCAATGTTCCGAGCGGAGCTGTAGTAGATTGGGTGTCTTGTGATAGCCAGTCAACTAAGTCCTCAGAACTTTGGGGGTTCAGGGTACGTGGCCTCTGAACACTGGCCCTTCTTGGGCCAAAGGGAATCCCAGCACCACGACGGCCCCTGCGGGGTGGCCTTCCTCTGCCTGTCATTTTTTTTGTTTAAATTTGCACAACTGTCACACCTAATGTGATTTGCACTGGGGTGACACAATTTGCCCTGTAGGCAAAAAAACTGGCAACTGTGACGTGAACTGACAGTGACGACTGATTTTATTTAACAGCCAAAAAAGGTTTTTTTTTTTATTTGCACAACTGTCACACCTAATGTGATTTGCACTAGGGTGACACAATTTGCCCTGCAGGCAAAAAAACTGGCAACTATGACGTGAACTGACAGTGACGACTGATTTTATTTAACAGCCAAAAAAGGTATTTTTTTTTATTTGCACAACTGTCACAACTATGATTTGCACTAGTGTGACAATGAGCTAAAAAGCTTGCCAGCGGAGTTCTCCTTTTAAGCAGTGGTCCCCAACCAGGGTGCCTCCAGCTGTGGCAAAACACACGGACTGATATATTTCAGCCCTTTGAATACTGTAGTAGTTAGTTGCTTGAAGGAACTTAAGTTTTATTCTGGAGTACCCCTTTTAACCAGCGGTTCCCTCCCAACCAGGGTGCCTCCTGAAGATTTACTAAATATTTGTGATCATCCTGTGCCATAGAAGAATGTTTGTTCCATAGGGGAATTTCCTTTAGAAAAGTTAATAAAGTTTACATCTGTTTATGGTTAATTTCAGTTACCTGCTGCTGCCGGCAGGGCTGAGACTCACATCGCGAGACGTGCCTGCATGCGAGCCCCAGTCCGTCACTCACCTGGTGCTTCTCCTGCCCCAGCCTCTGCCTCACTGGTTAAAGGGCCAGTGCGCTCATTATTGTGATTCACCTGTGGCTCATTTATATATTCCTCCACCCTCCTCACTCCACTGCCAGATCTTTGTTGCCTTGAGCCTGAGAGAAAGCATTCCTGTTTCTCTGCCGCCTGTCTATTGACCTCCTGCTACGTCCTGACTTTGCAACCGTGCCGCCTGCCCTGACCTTCTGCTATCCAGACTACCAGCTGCCTTATCCCTCCTGTGCCTCGCATCTCCTCAGCCGCCTGTGTGGTCGAGCCGTGCCAGGGATAGTGACCTGTTTGCCGTCTGCCGCAGCTCTGGTGAAAACCAGCGACACCTTAGACTCCGCTCCCTGGTACGGTCCGAGTCATCTGCCACACAGGTCCAGCGGATCCACATCCACTGGGGTTCCTGTCTTCTGAAACGTGAGTGTTTCAGTAAGGTCCGGCCATGGATCCCGCTGAGGTACTCCTGCATGAAGTCGCTGATCTTCCCTCCATTGTGGTACGTCAGTTACAGCAGTTGTCCCGACAGGCGCAGCAACTTTCTCAATTTTCAGCTGACCTGGCCCACTCCCACTGCCAGCTCCTGCAATGTCTTCTGGCTCCCAGCTACGCCTGTCTTTACCTTCCAAGTATGATAGGGATTCCAAGTCATGCAGAGGCTTTGTTACTCAGTGCTCCATGCACTTGGAGCTCATGTCTGAACTGTTTCCGACAGAACGTAAGAAGGTCGTCATTAGCCTACTGTCCGGCAAAGCCCTGGCCTGGTCTACACCCCTTTGGGACCACGGTGATCCAGTAGCTTCCATCTTAATGGCTTTTCTGGCAGAATTTCACTGTGTCTTTGAGGAACCCGCATGTGCCTCTTCTGTTGAGACGGCTTTGCTGAACCTATGTCAAGGGAATTCTTCCGTTGGTGACTATGCGGTTCAATTCCGCTCTCTAGCCTCAGAACTGACATGGAATGATAAGGCCTTGTGCGCCACATTAAAAAAAGGACGTGCTAACAGGATTAAAGATGCCCTTGCTGCACGTGATCCTCCTTCTTCTCAGACTGAACTTATACACCTGGCCACACGTATTAATGTGCGTTTTGCTGAGAGGCAGGAAGAATTGCACTTAGAGATGGCACCTGCCCAAACACTGAGATATCCTCGCCTAGCACCAGTGTTTCAATATTCACCTCTACAGTTTCCTCCGCCTCATGCCAAAGAGGCTATGCAAGTGGGTCGTTCCCGTCTTATGCAACAGGAGAGATCACGACGACGCAGTGAGAATTTGTGCTTGTATTGTGCTAGCCCCGAACACTTCCTTAAAGACTGTTCTGTTCGTCCACAGTATCCGGGAAAACGCTTGCACCTAGGGCACATAGTAGAGGCATCCCTAGGTGCGAATACCACCTCTCCTCGCCTATTTCAGTACAAGTCTTCGCTTCTGCCAAGTTTTCCTTCAGAGCTACAGCATTTTTGGATTCAGGATCAGTAGGGGACTTTATTAATGCTTCTTTGGTCCACAAGTATCATCTTCCTGTCACTCGCCTTGCCAAACCCTTGTTCATCTCCTCTGTTAATGGACAAAATCTGGACTGTATGGTTCACTTCCGTACTGAATCTCTTGTCATGCAAGTGGGTGTATTGCATAAAGAAAAGATTGAATTCTATGTTCTGCCACACTGTACTTCAGAGATTCTTCTTGGCTTTCCATGGCTGCGACGCCATTCTCCGCAACTGGATTGGAGAACTGGAGAGATTATTTGTTGGGGACAATCCTGTCAAAATCTTAGCCTCCAACCAGTTCTGCATAAAGTTTTTTCTTGCCTTCCTCCTTTGCCTACTCTCTGCCTCCACATCGTCCATACGACTGCCCTATTAATCTTCTGCATGGTACAACTCCTCCTCGTGGGAGGATATACTCTCTATCGGTTCCTGAGACCAAAGCCATGGCTGAGTATATCCAGGAGAATCTCCAAAAGGGATTTATCCATAAGTCCTCTTCTCCTGCTGGAGCTGGTTTCTTCTTTGTAGGGAAGAAGGATGGCTCACTCCATGCATTGACTACAGGGGACTTAACAAAATCACTGTCAAGAACCATTACCTTCTACCTCTTATCTCAGAACTTTATGACCGTCTACATGGTGCAAAGGTCTTCTCCAAATTGGACTTACGTGGAGCGTATAACCTCATTCATATCCACAAGGGAGATGAGTGGAAAATGGCCTTCAATACTTGTGACGGACATTTTGAGTATCTCGTAATACCATTTGGTCTCTGCAATGCTCCAGCTGTTTTTCAAAAGTTTGTCAATGATATCTTCTGTTATCTTCTCTACACCTGTGTTGTCGTATACCTAGATTAATACAAAGAAATGAAAAGGCAACAAGAGGTGTGCCCCTAGTGAGGACCGACTAGGTAGGTGAATCAGGGTAAAGAAAAAGATGGGTCCTTACCCTTAGGTGTTGCACTTAGAGCACAACACCTACAGTAGCGTCTGGAATGAATGGAAGGCTGGACAGTTGCCACGAGGAACTTCCCGGAGTGACGTCAGTCTCACCGGTAGCAAAGCATTGGGAGGAATGTAGGAAAAGGTGTTCCCCTCAGTAAAGGCACTGGCGTTTCGACCCCGGACAGGGGTCTTCATCAGGCATCTCCATCTCACTGCCACATGGGTCCAGTGAATCCACATCCACCAGGGTTTCTCTTTCTTCTGAAACATGAGTATTACATGCACCTTCCATCATGGGCACATCTGCACCCAGATACCAACACTATACTGTGCCCTGGGATCCTAAACTATACCATCACATGCAGACCTCCTACAAAGGTTGCTGAGACTACCGGATGATATGTAGGGTCCAGTAAGGCCCTCAAGCTACCATGAAATAATAGACTGCTTTAGTGGGCACCACACCAATCTTAACATGGGGTAATTGGCTTCACAGTATAGTAATAATATTTATTTATATGGCGCCAACAAATCAAGAAGAATACTCACTGTACTATTGTGAAGAACAAATACATATATCTACCCCAATAAACATTCTTTCAGACATACACTCAGACATAAAGGGGTTTCATAACGTGAGGGCAAATTACTAGGATATGCCATTACTTTAAGATTCATGGGATCTTTACCAATTGTAAGAAAGAAGGACATGTAGTCCTGACCTCCTTGCGTTGTGAAGAGAGACAACAGTAAAGGGAATGGAGTGCTAGATATGCATTCTATGTCTCCCTCTTTATTATGATCAGTGGGTGTTCAAGAAGTTAGCCCCCAGCAATTATAAAATTATAGCATATCCTAGTGATAATTTATGTCTTTATCAGATGAGAATACAGCTTTTAGATATTAGTAGCCCATACTTGAAGTCCTGCTCTGATTAATCTTTGGGACAGAATACAACGTAGCAGTGCTTATGATGAAAAGCGACCAAACTGCTGACTTAAATGAAGGCTATGGACTATGGGGTTATTCCATTAGGACATGGTTGCTTCATACACAGTATACATTGTTTCCACTCTATTAAACTATACAATGTACTACAGAAAGAGCTACGGCAAGTGGAAAATAATACCACTTAGGATTTTCCCAACTGTATAAACTTAAATTGCTTTAATCAAATCTGCAATTGCATTATACGGTATACGGCTATTGATTAAAATATGCACGTTCTCATTTCATTGTGAGAGTGGTAGCGGCTCCGTGTATTGATTTCACTGTTACTCTGATGATTTGATGGTAATATCCATTCTGCCGAGTCCCGGTCTAAACTCGTAATCACGGACTACACTCGAGGCACTTATGGGGAATGGTAAGAGATCCAAAATCATTCTCATACGGTGAATATGGATAGATACCGGATAAACTGATGAATTTCATATTAGGTACATTATAATCCTTTCAAACCAAAGTGGCTGTCATGATCTATTGTGCATGGATCCGGCTGGATATTATTCAGACTGTAGCTTACTTGTAAACCTGTTATAACTAATTATATGTCCATAGCAGGTATTTATAAGGTTTGCAGAGCTCCAAATACTCTGCTTTCTTTCATACTTAAAAAAGTTAATAGTTACCACTTCATATAGAGGGGCATCATAAGGTCGGTAATTTAGGGCTCAGTAGCTGGGCCCACTTTATACACATAGGTGCTTGCTGTTAACAGCAGCTGATTCCTGGCCTCATTGACCGAGATCAGTGAGAGCTTTAATCATGTCCGTTTGATTCTTTAAATGCCACAGATACCATCAACCACAACATCTAGGCAGTAAGATTCCGGGCCCCTCTCTCCTATGATCCCAAGCGACTAAGATGTCAGTCAGTTAAAGGGGTACTCTGCCCCTAGACATTTTATCCCCTATCCAAAGGATAGGGGATAAGATGTCTGATAGCGGGGGTCCCGCCGCTGAGACCTCCCACAATCTCTACTATGGCACCGCTGTCATCAAGTGCACGGATCAAACTTTGCTCCGTGCCTGATGACTAGCAATGCGGCGCTGATTTCACGGCCGAACCCCCTTTTGATATCACGACCTCCTTCACAATGCAAATCTCTGCGAGGGGGGCATGGCCGGGATATCTCGAGCCTCCGGTGCAGCAGCTGTCATTCTAAACAAATGCCGGGTGCTGCACGGAGATCACAGGGTTCCCAGCGGGGGCCCCCCCACCATCAGACATCTTATCCCCTATCCTTTGGATAGGGGATAAGATGTCTAGGGGTGGATTACCCCTTTAAGGCTTCTAGTTCCTATATCTTAGTATCCCTAGTACACACTGTCAAATATAAGGTGGTCTAATGAAGCAGTCAGATTGTAATACACTGAAACACATTGGTATTGAAGTGTAATTTACATCACATTTACTCGTGATTGCTATAGTAAGGATAAATAAAAAAGGGAAGACAATTAAAAACTTTCATTAATAATATTAAAACTCCACAAACCCTGATAAAAAAATGTTTTTATCCCATATAGTAAATTTATCCCAAAATGTTTTTATCCCACTATCTGAGGAAAAGACTGCCAAAATATGTGGGTTTTTTTTAGCAGTTGGTCACCCAAAAAACAAGGATTAAAAAGCAATTTAAAGGACAAATACTGTATACCATGAAATTAAACCAATGATAACTACATCTCACTCTGTTTTTACAAGCTCTCACACAATTCCATAGGCAGAATAAAATAAAAAACATTATAAAGGGTCAGAACATGGTGAAGCAAAGCAATTTTATTTTTCTATTTTATAAAAGTAGTAAATTGGGATGAATGAATCGAATCTGATGAATCCGAATTTGTTACGAATTTCAGGAAAAATTCGATTCTCAACGAATGCGAATTTTGCCCCGATTCGATCACTCAAATCGCTTCATTGAACTCCATTTAGAGTGGTCCAGGCTCCAGGGCATCTAAAATGGCTGATCCACATGCAATCCTAGGAGGGCGGAAACAAGAGCCGGCGGGATGACCATGAATCAAATGCAGCATGCAGCCTATCAGCAGCCAGCCACCCCTGTGATGTCACAGCCCTATAAAATCGTCAGCCATCTTACGGCCAGTCACTTCAGCCTTTTATTGCAGAGAGAAAGAGAGAGGGAGAGACAGCAGTATGTGTTGCACAGAAAAGCATTTTTACAGCAGCGATTCACCTCCCAGTCACATCAGCGTTCTATTGCAGAGAGAGGGGGACAGAGAGAAGGGTGTGTTGCACAGAAAAGCTTTTTTACAGCAGAGATTCACCTTAAGCCCGAAGCACTGACAGGGAAGGGAGTGAGATTGAGAGAGAGTGGAATTTTGAGTGTAGTACACAGCAACTCTGGTGCAGCACTGAAGTGTACAACAACTGAAAAGCTAATAGTAGCCAGCCATTTAGGATGAATAGAGCACTAAAAGCATATTGTCCTCTATTAAGTGTAACCTGTGCGTACATCTAAGTAGTGTACCATTTTGTTCCTGTTAAAGTCTTAAGGGCCTAAATACAGTGAAAGGCCAGCCAAAGGTACACACCTGCGGGTGTTGTAGACAAATACTGTTTTAAGCGTACTGGAGCGCATTGTCCTCCCCTCATAAGTGCATACCACATGCATACATCTAAGTGGTGTACCATTTTGTTCTTGTTAAACTGACCATATGGAACAGCTTTCTTGACGTGAGGGAGGTGATGGCTTTTATAATGGAGCGCCATTATAAAAGCCATCATCCCCCTCACGCCAAGATAGTTGTTCCATATGGACAGTTTACATGTCTTAGACGGTTAAACAATAATGACGCAAATTTCAATGAGCAGGCAGAGGACCTAACTGCCCGGCTCATTGATAGGGGTTATCCCTCGGGTGAAGTAAGAACGGATTTAGAGAGAGCAAGGAATAATAAGCAATCCCAGCTCCTTACATCTAAAAAACGGAATACCGAAGGCAAACAATTTATTTTTTCCTTTCAACACTCTTCCATGAATAAAGTTATTCAGTCAGCAATACGTCGCCATTGGCACATTTTGGAAATTGATGAGGACCTCAGAGAGGCAACCGCTGTTCTCCTACAGGAGGCCATGCACACTGGGGGACCAGTTGAGTTGCACCCGTTTGGTAGAGAGAAGCGATAATTGGCTCGAGAGGATGGCCCCGAGAAGAAATTTTAAAAGTCGCCACTGTTCAATATTTAAGCAGAATGGGGAACTCATATTGCAATCTAGGAGGAGTAGACAGGAGGATTTCCCACTTTATTACCTGTAAGACTAAGTATGTGGTCTATGTGGTCCTGTGTCCTTGCGTGCTATTCTATATTGGCAAGACGATCCATTGCTTGCACGCGAAGATACAGGAGCACATACGTTCAATTAGAATAGGCCATGGTTGTCCATGTTTGATAGAACATGTCAGGAGTGTTCATGCCGGTAACCCAGATGTGTTGGTTTTCTCAGGATTGGAGACTGTTCGAGTGCAAAAGGACGGCGGTGATCGCCACAAGATACTCTTACAGAAAGAATCGGCTTGGATCCTGAGAACGAACGCTCTGGGTCCACCAGGATTGAATGATAAAAACTATCTGAGCGTATTTCTGTAAACATTTTACTATCTTTATTGTTCTTTTGCTGCTAGTACTGCATTGTTTTTAACTCATTAATAGTTGTATTACACTTGTCTTGCAACGGCGCCTGGGTGCGCATGCACAGGCATTTTTGTGTACTGGTTGCCGTGGCGACGACGCTGAGCTGACGTTTTTTGAGCTGTGCCTTCGCCACGTCACAACCAGTTAGCCGGAAGAAGCATGTAACGCGAAACGTCACTCCTATTGTGATCGTGCCTGTTTGTTTTTGGGTTCGGCGGCAGTAGCAGTCAATCAGTGCGGACTGCTGGTGGGAAAATTAGCTACCCGGTGGTGTGGCAGTTTTTCATCAAGATGTGTTGGCAGAAGGTGAAACGTGGCCAGGGTCCCAATGTTGGCACCCCGGACCTGCGTCAACATATGAAGTGTCACCATAAAGCGGCCTGGGAGAACCGTGGCTCTGATGTAGTGGTCAAGCCTGCTGCATCACCCAGTGGCACGTCGCTCCCTGTTTCAGCCAGCCAAAGCTCCAACATCTCAGCTGAAGGGATCTGTGTGTCATACCCATCTTCTGTCGCTCCAGATGCTCCTGCTCCTCCTACTTCGAGTCAGTCATTCCGCCAGCAAACCATGTCCAAGAGACAACAGTATGCGCCCACTCATCCAACGGCGCAGAAGCTGAATGTGTTCCTGTCCAAATTGCTGGTGCTGAAGTCCCTCCCTTTTCAAGTGGTGGACTCTGCACCTTTCAGAGAACTGATGGCTTGTCCCGAGCCGAGGTGGAGAGTCCCAAGCCATCATTTCTTTGTGAAGAAGGCAGTACCAGTCCTGCACAATTTTGTGGAACAGAAGGTGGGCTAGTTCATGAGCCTGTCGGTGTGTAACAAAGTGCACGGCAGCGCCGACGTGTGGAGCTGTAACTACGGTCAGGGACAATGTATGTCCTTAATGGCTTACTGGGTGAATGTGGTTCCTGCACAGCCACAACAGCAACTTGGACAGGTCAAGCCGCTTCCGCCTCCACGCTCTCAGGCCATTGGTCCTGTGACAGTTTGCGACCTCGTCTCTTCAACCTCCACTGTATCCTCAGCCTCCACTGCATGGACAAGTCTAAGTCCCCCTCCAGCATACCATGTGTGCAGGGCACAGTGGTATCATGCTGTTCTTCACATGATTTGCCTTGGTGAATGGAGTTAGACAGGGGAGGAACCGTTAAAAGTCATCTATCAAGAAATTGAATAATGGCTTACTCCACGAAAACTAGAAGTGGGAATCATGGTGACCGACAACGGGAAGAACACCTTGTCTGTGCTGCGACAAGAAAGGCTGAGACATGCGCCCTGCATGGCACACATGTTCAATCTGGTTGTCAATCGGTTTCTGAAGTGTTCCCTCCATCTGCTAAACATCCTAACAAAGGGAAGGAAACTTTGCATGCACTTCAACCACTCATACACCGCAAGCACACCCTCCTTGAGTTGCAGCGTCAGAACGGCATCTCCCAACATAGTCTGCTTTGCGACGTTTCCACACATTGGAATTCTACCCTCCATATGTTGGACCGACTATGTGAACAGAGAAAAGCCATCACCAATTTCTTGATGATTCAAGTGAATAGGGGGCTCCCCTGTGTAATTTCAATGGCAACCAGTGGTAGCTCGTACGTGACACCTGCCGTTTGCTCAGGCCCCTTGAGGAAGCCACATTATTAGTCAGTTGTCAGGATTATGGGATGAACAACATCATTCCACTGCTTCATCTACTACAACACGTGTTGGAAACAATGGCTGGTCAGGGCACTGGAGACAAGGGGCCTACATCACACACCCACATGAGCCCTGTGGGGGCTGAACTGGAGATGGAGGAGGGGGAGGGGCACAGTGGAGCACAGCTTAGGTTTCATGAGATAGACGGTTTTTCTAGTCATCTGACAGGAGAGGAGGAGCACCTAGAGGAGCTAGAGGGTTAGGAGGAAGGCGAGACAGAGGACCCAGACACACCTTGGCAGTATGCAGTGGAGATGGAGGCAGGGAGTCCTTCCAAGTCACTTGCACAAATGGCACAATGCATGCTCACTTTCTTGCGTAGTGACCGCCGAATTGTCACCATTCAGCAGCGGGATGACTTCTGGCTCTCCACCTTATTGGACCCTCGCTACCGGCACAAAATGGGGGCCTCTTTTGCACCCACTGAGAGGGAGGACAAACTGACCTACTACAGAGACATCCTATGTAGTCAGTTGAGCGATGCCTATCTGCGCCATCGTCCATCCTCTCGCAGGATGGATTTTGCCTGACTCAGGGGGCCCTCTGTGCTCACCGTCCACTTCCATGACTGCTGGGGAGGGGTAGGGTGGCAGAAACAGTACCAGCTCCATCAGCAGCAGCCTGAGTCTATAGGGGCTGTTGAGTAGCTTTCTTCACCCGCATAGTGAAGCAACTCATCAGCAGCAGGTAGACCTGAAGCAGGACGTGAACCATCAGGTGTGGCATACCTTGACATGACCATGCCAACACACCTTGAAGATCCGCTGGACTTCTGGGCAGCCAAACTTGACTTGTGGCCACAACTACCAGAGTTTGTCCTTGAAAAGCTGTCCTGTCGGGCCAGTAGTGTGCCATCAGAGGGGGTGTTTATTGCGGCGGGGGCCATAGTAACCCCAAAGAGAACTGGTGCCACACCAACACTTCACAAATACGGATTGTGCTAAACATATTTTAGGTGCTGCTCCCCAGTTACAGACATTCCTATGCATAAGACCACAAGTAAATATCGAGGTTATGCATTAAGTAAAACTTAACTTTTAATAATATTCTTAGGGTAAACTATATGTACCCAATTTTAAAAAAAAATCAAACTAAAGGAGAGGTGTGCAAAAAACACCATGTGCCCACCTATACCACCAATTATTGATGTGATGCAAAGACCTCTAAAAGGTGGAAAAGAACAATGTATGGTCAATTTTAACCGGTTGGGGTAAGAACTTCCCCTGTAAGGCCCTACTATCGTATTATTAATTCCCTCCTTGGCAAGTGTTACTCGCCCTAAAAAGGGCGGCCCCACACAGGAACAGCACCCTATTTCCACCTACAAACACTACCATTTCCCTGGGTTTTTAGGTGGAAATAGAGTTAGTTTTCTGTGTGTGGCTGCCCTTTTTTAGGGTGAGTAACACTTTCCAAGAAGGGAATTAATAGGGCGAGAGTAGGGCCCTGCAGGGGAAGATTTTACCTCCACCTGCTACAATAGGACAATACCTTGTTCCCGTCCACCTTTTCGAGGAAAGTGTTACTCGTCTTAAAAAGAAGACACAAAAAAACACAAACTGTTTCCTTGTGTGGGATCACTAGGGCAAAGTTATGACAGGAGTTTGAGTTGGTAACACGCTCACCTGGAACGCTTGTGCAATTTCCAGGCACAACACTTACAAAGGCATGTGTCACAATGCTGGATGGGGATCCACTGACCTGTGTGGCATATGACACTGGCCGTATCAGGGAGCGGAGTCTAAGGTCAGTATCCCCCGATACGACTCGACCACACAGGTAGCTGGGCATAAAATGAGAAGGTTTGGGCTAGGGGAGAATGTGTGCAAGTGGGTAAGTAACTGGCTCAATGATAGGAAACAGAGGTTGGTTATTAATGGTACTTATTCTGATTGGGTGACTGTTACTAGTGGGGTACCACAGGGGTCCATCTTGGGTCCTGTCCTATTTAATATATTCATTAATGACCTTGCAGAGGGGTTGAATAGTAAAGTAGCAATCTTTGCAGATGACACTAAACTCTGTAAAGCGGCAAACACTATAGAGGACAGTGCACTGTTACAAATGGATCTGGATAGGTTGGAGGTATGGGCTGGGAAGTGGCAGATGAGGTTCAACACTGACAAATGTAAGGTAATGCACATGGGGAAGAAAAATCCGGGCTGGGATTATGTATTAAATGGGAGAACACTTGGGACAACTGACATGGAAAAGGACTTAGGAGTCTTAGTTAACAGTAAATTTAGCTGTAGTGACCAGTGTCGGGCAGCTGCAGCCAAGGCAAATAAAATCATGGGATGCATCAATAGGAGCATAGATGCCCACGACAAAGAAATATTTCTACCGCTTTACAAATCACTAGTCAGACCACACATAGAATACTATGTACAGTATTTGGCACCAGTGTACAAGAAAGATATAGTGGAGCTGGAGAGGGTTCAAAGACGGGCAACCAGAGTAATAAGGGGAATGGGAGGACTACAGTACCCAGAAAGATTATCAGAATTAGGGTTATTTAGTTTAGAAAAAAGAAGGCTTAGGGGCGACCTAATAATTATGTATAAATATATCAGGGGACAGTACAGAGATCTCTCCCATGATCTGTTTATACCCAGGACCGTATCAATAACAAGGGGGCATCCTCTACGTCTAGAGGAAAGAAGGTTTCTACACCAGCACAGACGGGGGTTCTTTACTGTAAGAACAGTGAGACTGTGGAATTCTCTCCCGGAGGAGGTGGTCATGGTGAACTCTGTAATAGAGTTCAAAAAGGGTCTGGATGCATTTTTGGAGAGTAATAACATTGCTGTTTATGTATACCAGATTTATAGGGACAGAAGGTTGATCCAGGGATTTATTCTGACTGCCATATTGGAGTCGGGAAGGAATTTTTACCTGTAGTATGAGGGTTTTTGCCTTCCTCTGGATCAACTCAACTCAATAGGGACTTATTAGGGTTATAGGTTGAACTTGATGGACTCTGGTCTTTTTTCAACCTTATGAACTATGAGGTACAGAAGGATGAGGCAGAGGTGTAGTCAGACTTAGCAGAAAGGTCAGGGCAGGTGGCAAGGATGAGTTGTCAATTAGCATAGCGGAAGGGTGAGAAAACACAGGCAAGGTAACAGAACAATAGAAACGCTTAATCTCAGGCTGAGGGGCACTGAAGATCTGGCAGGAAGGAAGGGGTGGAGCTGCCTTAAATAACCTGGCAGAAGGACCAGGCACGCCGGGAACCAGAGAACAGCGGAGGTAGGTGAGAAGCGGGTCGCAACTCACATGCGGGCGGAAGAGCGGGGAGGTGAGCGCTCATGGTCGGAGTGCCGTAACAGCATGTAATGGGGAAAATCACCTGCTACGGCTTCCAATGTCGAGACCATCGGTGTGAAGTAGACAATGGAAGAGTGCATGAAAATGGAAGCTTAAATCGCACTGCTGGATGACCGGTGTTTGGAATGGCAACGTCAAGAGACTTGAGTTGGTTTAAAGGTAATTTAATCACACATGTTTCTGGGTATTGAAAACCCTTTAACCCCTTAAGGACTGAGCCCTTTTTCACCTTAAGGACTGAGCCCTTTTTTGCAATTCTGACCACTGTCACTTTAAACATTAATAACTCTGGAATGCTTTTAGTTATCAATCTGATTCCGAGATTATTTTTTCGTGACATATTCTACTTTAACATATTGGTAAAATTTTGTGGTAACTTGCATCCTTTCTTGGTGAAAAATCCCCAAATTTGATGAAAAAAATGAAAATTTTGCATTTTTCTAACTTTGAAGCTCTCTGCTTGTAAGGAAAATGGATATTCAAAATATATATTTTTTTGGATCACATATACAATATGTCTAATTTATGTTTGCATCATAAAATTGACGTGTTTTTACTTTTGGAAGACACCAGAGGGCTTCAAAGTTCAGCAGCAATTTTCAAATTTTTCACAAAATTCACCCTAGGGTGTCAAAACAGCAAAACAAAAAAACATGGCATACCATTTTGGAAACTAGACCCCTTGGGGAATGTAACAAGGGGTAAAGTGAACCTTAATACCCCACAGGGGTTTCACGACTTTTGCATATGTAAAAAAATATATATATTTTTTACCTAAAATGCTTGGTTTATCAAAAATTTGACATTTTTACAAAGGGTTAAAGCAGAAAATACCCCCCAAAATTTGAAGCCCAATTTCTCCCGATTCAGAAAACACCCCATATGGGGGGGGGGGGGGAGTGCTCTGCTGGCGCACTACAGGTCTCAGAAGAGAAGGAGTCACATTTGGCTTTTTGAAAGCAAATTTTGCTCTGGGGGCATGCCGCATTTAGGAAGCCCCTATGGTGCCAGGACAGCAAAAAAAAAACACATGGCATACCATTTTGGAAACTAGACCCCTTGGGGAACGTAACAAGGCATAAAGTGAACCTTAATACCCCACAGGGGTTTCACGACTTTTGCATATGTAAAAATATATATATATTTTTTACCTAAAATGCTTGGTTTCTCAAAAAATTAAATTTTTTACAAAGGGTTAAAGCAGAAAATACCCCCCAAAATTTGAAGCCCAATTTCTCCCGATTCAGAAAACACCCCATATGGGGGAGAAAAGTGCTCTACTGGCGCACTACAGGTCTCAGAAGAGAAGGAGTCACATTTGGCTTTTTGAAAGCAAATTTTGCTCTGGGGGCATGCCGCATTTAGGAAGCCCCTGTGGTGCCAGGACAGCAAAAAAAAAAACACATGGCATACCATTTTGGAAACTAGACCCCTTGGGGAATGTAACAAGGGGTAAAGTGAACCTTAATACCCCACAGGGGTTTCACGACTTTTGCATATGTAAAAAATTTTTTATATTTTTTACCTAAAATGCTTGGTTTCTCAAAAATTTTACATTTTTACAAAGGGTTAAAGCAGAAAATAACCCCCAAAATTTGAAGCCCAATTTCTCCCGATTCAGAAAACACCCCATATGGGGGTGAAAAGTGCTCTGCTGGCGCACTACAGGTCTCAGAAGAGAAAGAGTCACGTTTGGCTTTTTGGAAGCAAATTTTGCTCTGGGGGCATGCCGCATTTAGGAAGCCCCTGTGGTGCCAGGACAGCAAAAAAAAAACACATGGCATACCATTTTGGAAACTAGACCCCTTGGGGAATGTAACAAGGGGTAAAGTGAACCTTAATACCCCACAGGGGTTTCACGACTTTTGCATATGTAAAAAAAAATGTATATTTTTTACCTAAAATGCTTGGTTTCTCAAAAATTTTACATTTTTACAAAGGGTTAAAGCAGAAAATACCCCCCAAAATTTGAAGCCCAATTTCTCCCGATTCAGAAAACACCCCATATGGGGGTGAAAAGTGCTCTGCTGGCGCACTACAGGTCTCAGAAGAGAAGGAGTTACAAATTTTGCTCTGGGGGCATGCCGCATTTAGGAAGCCCCTGTGGTGCCAGGACAGCAAAAAAAAAAACACATGGCATACCATTTTGGAAACTAGACCCCTTGGGGAACGTAACAAGGCATAAAGTGAACCTTAATACCCCACAGGGGTTTCACGACTTTTGCATATGTAAAAAAATATATATATTTTTTACCTAAAATGCTTGGTTTCTCAAAAAATTAAATTTTTTACAAAGTGTTAAAGCAGAAAATACCCCCCAAAATTTGAAGCCCAATTTCTCCTGATTCAGAAAACACCCCATATGGGGGAGAAAAGTGCTCTGCTGGCGCACTACAGGTCTCAGAAGAGAAGGAGTCACATTTGGCTTTTTGAAAGCAAATTTTGCTCTGGGGTCATGCCGCATTTAGGAAGCCCCTGTGGTGCCAGGACAGCAAAAAAAAAAAACACATGGCATACCATTTTGGAAACTAGACCCCTTGGGGAATGTAACAAGGGGTAAAGTGAACCTTAATACCCCACAGGGGTTTCACGACTTTTGCATATGTAAAAAATTTTTTATATTTTTTTACCTAAAATGCTTGGTTTCTCAAAAATTTTACATTTTTACAAAGGGTTAAAGCAGAAAATACCCCCCAAAATTTGAAGCCCAATTTCTCCCGATTCAGAAAACACCCCATATGGGGGTGAAAAGTGCTCTGCTGGCGCACTACAGGTCTCAGAAGAGAAGGAGTCACGTTTGGCCTTTTGGAAGCAAATTTTGCTCTGGGGGCATGCCGCATTTAGGAAGCCCCTGTGGTGCCAGGACAGCAAAAAAAAAACACATGGCATACCATTTTGGAAACTAGACCCCTTGGGGAATGTAACAAGGGGTAAAGTGAACCTTAATACCACACAGGGGTTTCACGACTTTTGCATATGTAAAAAAAAATGTATATTTTTTACCTAAAATGCTTGGTTTCTCAAAAATTTTACATTTTTACAAAGGGTTAAAGCAGAAAATACCCCCCAAAATTTGAAGCCCAATTTCTCCCGATTCAGAAAACACCCCATATGGGGGTGAAAAGTGATCTGCTGGCGCACTACAGGTCTCAGAAGAGAAGGAGTTACAAATTTTGCTCTGGGGGCATGCCGCATTTAGGAAGCCCCTATGGTGCCAGGACAGCAAAAAAAAAAAAAAACACATGGCATACCATTTTGGAAACTAGACCCCTCAGGGAATGTAACAGTGTTACAGTGAGTACTTACACTTCACAGGTTTTTTGAACAGTGGGCCATAAAAGTGAAACATTTTATTTTTTTGCACTATATTGATAGCGTTACACCAAATGTTTCATTTTCACATTGGGTAATAGGGCAAAAGGCCCCCAAAATTTGAAGAACAATTTTGTCTGAGAAAAAAAATACCCCATATGTGGATGTAAATTGCTCTGTGGACGCACTACAATGCTCAGAATGGAAGGAGTGAAAATTTTGTTGAAATTGAAGTCGGGGGTCATGTGCATTTATAAAGCACCCAACATGAAAAAAAAAACACATGTGACACCATTTTGGAAACTACACCCCTCAATGAACATAACAAGGGGTACAGCGGGAAATAACACCTCATAGGTTTTTTGAAAAGTGGGCCATAAATTGAAAAATTAGATTTTTTTTTACAGTAAAATGCTTGGGTTACCCAATTTTTTACATTTTCACAAGGGGTAATATGAGGAATTGGGTTACAAATTTTGGAGGGCTTTTCCCCCTGACTATAAAAATACATCCACATATGGGGTAACGTGCTGGACGGGCGCACAACAAGGCTCAGAAGTCATAGAGGTCACTTTGTATTTGTGGCCTATGGAATATCAGTAGCTGACGGTTACATACATTCCGAGGAAAATACAAAAATGAAACACCCACATGTGACACCATTACAGAAAGTACCCACCCGGGGGAATGGGTATAGGGGTAAAGAGGACATTTTGAACGCACGGGTGTTTTCTAAATTTATTTTCCAGGAATGGATGAAGGTTAGCTTTTGAAAATTGCAATTTTCAACCTATACTCTGCTTCATTTTTCTGGGAACAACTAACATGTGACTCCGAATTGTCGCCTGGAAATACGACAGAGCTCAGCGAGAACTCTTCACATTTGAGGCGGATGTTTGTTACGGACCTAAAAGTTACATTCATTCAGAGGAAAATACAAGAAAGGAACACCCACATGTGAGAATACTACAAACAGTTCATCCCCTAGGGAAGGTGTATAGGGTGAAGTGGAGATTTGGAACAGACGGGTGTTCCCTTCATTTATTTTCCAGGAATGGATGAAGAGTACTATGGGGGGAAGAAAATTGCAATTTTAGAACTGATATGCCAATTATTTTCCCAGAATGATGACCCAGAGTACAGCCAAAAGTAAAAAGGATGCCCGCCCCAAACCCTATACTCTGAATCATCATTCTGGGAAGGGGATGTGTGGGGCCGTCCCTATTCTGTTACCTCAAATGCGCAACCCGCTCAGGTGGGGAGAGAGAGCGTTGCACATTTGAGGCAACTGCAAACCTCCAATGCTGTTGACTCTGTGTCCCATGACCCATTTTTTAGGGGGAAGAAATAAAAAAGATATTGGGGGTATTGGGAAAAAGGTGTTTTTTGTCATTTTTTTTTTGGGGGGGGGGGGGTTTGGTATAAAATTTGGAAGACAATGTACTCTGGACTGGTACATTGGAATCGAATTTTGGGGAATGAAAATTAGGGCAAAGGATGGAAAATGTTGTACTCCATGGAAGTGTGATACTCCCTGAAGCAGCCTATACAGAGGCCCGGATGATCGGGGCAAGTGTCGCATTGAGTGGTGGTGTCCTTCCGAATCCCCCTCTTGCGACACACTCTGCATTTCTTCTGAGATCGTCCCTTCTTTCCAGTGTGGGGGATCACATATGGAAAGTGTTGGCCGGGGACGATCCGGGGACCTGAAGTTCCAGAGGTGCTCTGACCCGCTCTTTGGCGGTCACCAAAGATGAGGGCCTTTAGAACTTCCTCTTGGAACTCCAGGTATGTCCCTGTGTTGCCAGCGTACTTGTACAGTACAAAAGCGTTGTACATGGCAACCTGTACCATGTAGACCGCAACTTTTTCGTACCATACGCGTGTTTTCCGCATGGCATTATATGGCTTGAGGACTTGATCAGAAAGATCAACTCCCCCCATATACTGATTGTATTCCAGAATACAATCGGGCTTGAGGGCCGGTCCCACGGTACCTCGCACAGGGACAGGGGTGCTGCCATTCCCATGAATTGTGGTCAACATAAGGACATCCCTCTTGTCCTTATACCGGACCAACAACAGGTTCTCATGGGAAAAGGCACGGGACTCACCCCGGGGGATAGGAGTCTGCAGGGGATAGGAAGGAAGGCCTCTTTGATTCTTCCGGACTGTCCCACAAGTGACCGTGGATCTGGCGGCGAGGGATGTGAAGAGAGGGATACTAGTATAAAAGTTATCCACGTAAAGGTGGTAACCTTTATCTAGCAATGGGTGCAAAAGGCCCCAAACGATTTTCCCGCTAACACCCAGAGTGGGGGAACAATCTGGGGGTTCAATGCGGGAATCTCGTCCCTCATACACCATAAACTTGCAAGTGTACCCAGAGGTACTCTCGCAAAGTTTATACATCTTCACGCCATACCGCGCTCGCTTGGTCGGGATGTATTGCCGGAAGCTGAGTCTCCCCTTAAAGTTGATGAGAGACTCATCAATAGCGACCTCCCTTCCAGGGACATAGGCCTCCCAAAATCTGGCCCCGAAGTGATTGATGACCGGCCTGATTTTATACAGGCGGTCATACGCGGGATCAGTTCGGGGGGGACATGCCGCATTATCAGCATAATGCAAACATCTCCGAATGGCCTCGAACCGGGGACGTGTCATGGCCATATTATAGAGCGGGGTCTGGTACAGGATGTCCCCACTCCAATATTGCCTGACACTGGGTTTTTTAAGTAGACCCATATGCAGCACGAGGCCCCAAAAGGTCCTCATTTCGGCTGCATCGACTGGAGTCCAGCCGCCGGGTCTAGCTAAAAGTGAGCCCGGGTTAGCGGCGACGAACTGTTGGGCGTACAGATTCGTCTGTGTAACCATTAGATTAACAAAGTCGTCACTGAAAAAATGACCGAAAAAGTCCTTTTCAGTGAACCCGGCGATGTTAATCTTGATTCCTGAGTCGCCAACAAACTCAGGAATCACGGGCTCGTGGTCCGCTGGCTCAGCCCAGTCAAGTTCTCCGGTACGAGGTACCAGTGACCTTGGCTGGGGGGCTTCACTAGTATGAGCGCCAGGGGGACTCATACTAGCATGGGGCACAGGGTCAAGGGCAGAGGAGGTTTGCGGCGCCGCACGGCGGCGAGTTCGCCGCCTTTGTGGCTCATCATCTGAACTAGATGATAAGGAGGACGATGAAATAAGGAAGGTGTGGTCTTCATCGTCCTCTGAGCAGCTCTCGGTGTCGGAGGCAATTATGGCATATGCCTCCTCCGCCGAAAACGCTCTGCGGGCCATTTCCCTACTCTAATGGGGATACGGGTATGTGTGTGTGTGGGGGGAAAACTTTATTGGTGTGTGTGCTGCGTGTGGTGCGATATTACCTCCCCAACCCACCCTAACCCAACCTAACCTAACTAAACTAACCCGCCCTAACAGAAAAAAATAAAAAGGCGACTTTTTTTAAAAACAAAAAAGGGACTTTTAGCGCAAAAAAGCCCTACGCCAAAAAAAAGCGTTTATCTAATCAGTGGTGTGCGCACTGATTAGCGCTTGTGGCGGCAGGGGGCGCAGAAGTCAGTGGGGGGGTCCGGCCACTCAGCCCAGAACAGTGGCTGGTGGCTTGTACACAGACCCCCACACAAAAAAACAGAAAAATAAAATAAAAAAAACGCTTAACCCGAAAAAATGCACCCGCCTGAACCCAAAAAAAAACGCTGATCAGTGATAAATCACTGACAGTGGTGGGACAGGCTGCACACACAGGTACGGTTCGTCCACACAGTACACGCCTGCTACTGGTGGCACGGACCGCCTATGGGTGCAAAAAAAAAAATACGCGTTAACCGAAAAAAGTGCCTTTACCACAAAAAAACGCTGATCAGTGATAAATCACTGACAGCGGTGAGGCACGCTGCACACACACAGGTAAGGTCCGGCCACACAGTACACACCTGCTACTGGTGGCACGGACCGCCTATGGGTGCGAAAAATGCTAGAAAACGCGAAAAAAAGCGCCGGCACCACAAAAAAAAATGCTGATCAGTACTACGGGACTGATCAGCGGTGGGTGGGCTCTAACAAACGGTGGCGGACCGCTCTTTTATAACTAAGAGGGTCCTCACACACGCTTAGAAAAAAAAAAAGATCTGCGCCAAAAAAAAGGCTGGCGGCAGACCGCAGCGACCCAGCAGGGCCGGGGTCACGCAGCTAAAGGTGCTACGGACCCACGGACACCCACTGAGGTACGCTGAAAAAAAAAAATAATAAAAACTTTTTTTTTTTTAACCCTAGCCTGTCCCTACCTAAATCTAAAGCTATCCCTGGGGATTTCTGTACTAAGGGGCCACAGAAAGGGGGCAAGGGGCACTTTTTTTTACTCAGGGGATGGTGGGCAGCACGGGGCTCCGTCCTGCACACCAGATCTCTCTGAAATGGTGGGCAGAACGGAGCAACATGCTCCTAGCCCACCAGATCCCCTCCCATTACTATGTGATTGGTGTGGCCACTTTGGCCACCCAATCACAACTGTACTGAGGGGGGTGGCCACAATGCCAGCCCCCAGTACAGCATGGATGGTGATGGGTGGTGTATACTACACCACCAGTCACCATCTATATTCGGGTCACAGGGTCACACGTGACCCTGATGACCCGGAACCGCTGCAGAACGCTGGTTAGTAGTTACCGGCGTCCTGCAGCGATCGCCGGTATAGGAGATCCTCCGGACCTCCTCCGGCACACTGCCGGGATGTCTGCTGATAGAAATCAGCAGACATCCGGCTCCGATCCCCGCCCGGCGAGCGGCGGGGAACGGAATCGCAGCGCATCGCTCGTCTGAATTGATGAGCGATGTGCTGCGATCGCCGACATGGGGGGACATAATGACCCCCCTGGGCGATATGCCGGGATGCCTGCTGAACGATTTCAGCAGGCATCCGGCTTCGGTCCCCAACCGGCTAGCGGTGGGGACCGGAATTCCCACGGGCGTATGGATACGCCCTGCGTCCTTAAGGACTCGGGATGCAGGGCGTATCCATACGCCCTGCGTCCTTAAGAGGTTAATCAGGCATGATACAACAAAGGGAAAACACAAACTTTTATACACAAAAAGTGACATCATCGGATGACGTATCGGATTCCGGAGGGACGTCATCAGACTATAAAACTATCACATTTTTAGGCAGGTGCGGGGATGTGCCATGGGGACTCGTTTCACCCCAAGTTATGCAAATTGTTGTACTTGGGGCGTTTTGAGTCCCTGTTTGTGTCGGATCCCCGTATCCTGCTTTACAAGAGGTTCATAGATGACCTGATCTTCCTATGGAATGGCACTGAAGATGAGGCTTTGGATTTTGTATCACATTTGAACAATAATAATTGGAGTTTAGTATTTTACCCTACAATATCTGACAATTTACTTGTTTTCTTGGATTTGGAGATTTTTAAAGATGACTCCTGTTGTTTACAAACACGAACGCACTTTAAGAAAGTGGATGTAAACAGTTTTCTTAACTACAATAGTTGCCACTTTCCCAAGTGGATCAAAATACCCCTTTTGGTCAGTATCAACAAATTAGAAAAAATTGTAGTAGGGATGAGGATTTTAAATTGCAATCAAAATTTTACAAACAAGGTTTTTTGGAAAAGGGCTATTCCAAAAAAGTGAATAGTACTGCTTTCAAAAAAAGCCAGTGGACTAATACAGAAAGATCTTGTAGAAGAAAATGGTAAAAAATAAAACAAGAAAATTCATCTGGAGAAGAATAATATGAGGAA
Source organism: Hyla sarda (assembly GCF_029499605.1). Lineage (NCBI taxonomy): Eukaryota > Metazoa > Chordata > Amphibia > Anura > Hylidae > Hyla > Hyla sarda. Next base: position 222,983,652 of record NC_079194.1, on the reverse strand, counting down.
ATATTATTTTATTACGACCTTTAATAATGCAACAAACAAAATACATGGCATTTTAAACAAACATTGGTCCACCCTATTAGCTGACCCGATATTAAAGAAATTGCTCCCGAAAAAACCTGCCAAAACCTGCTGAAACTTTGCAAAATCACCTTGCACCAAGTAGGCTAAAAAAACTTAAAACAACTACCTTTTTTACAAATAAAGATTCTTGTACAGGCACCTTCGACTGTGGATCCCAGAGATGCTTATGCTGCAATTGGATCCCCCACCATGCTATTTCTAATTTGACCTTTCATTCCACTGGTGAAACTTTTACAGCAAGAGAATTTTTAAGTTATTCGTCCTCCTATGTAGTATATCTCCTATCCTGTAAATGTGGATTGCAGTACATAGGTAGGACTGTACAATGCTTGCGTACAAGGATGAGCAAACACCGCCACAATATAAATGCTAAATTCATGCAGCATAGTGTCTCCCGACACATTGCTTTAAACCATTCTGGCGATACTGATTGTATTGAGGTATGCATTATTGAATCGATTGGGACTGATGTGCCAAATCGCTTTAAAGCCTCATTAACAGAGAATCCTTTTGGATCTTCTGTTTTAATACACTCTGGCCCGAGGGCCTTAATGAATGTATAGAAAGAACTGAATTATGATCCCTACATGCAAATCTGCATTCCCTTTTTATTTTTACAAATAAAGCTACAGGCTGTCTCATTCTGCCATCATATGTTCTCCTCATGCTGATGCCAGCTCCATGCTGTCTCACTGCCACCATATGTTCTCCTCATGCTGCTGCCACCTCCAGGCTGTGTCATTGAGCCACTATATGGTCTCCTCATGCTTCCTCCACCTCCAGGCTGTGTCCTTCAGCCACTATATGCCTCTGATCTACATGTCATACTGAATAACAGTATTATTTCACTAATCCAGCACACACCCTATGCGTGTTACAGAAAGGTAAAGTGTTCTACACCCCTATTGAGGCTCTCTGTAGGCCAGAAATAGCCATTTTTAATAGTGATTCGACGCAAATAAATTCGGACCAAAACTATTTTTTTGGGAAAATTCGGCGAATCGGCCGAATCATACTTTTCAAAAATTCGCTCATCTCTAGTAGTAAACATAACACAAATTGTATACGTTTGGTATCACTGTAAATATAAGACAAACAGTATACATGTGATATTACTGTAAACATAAAACAAACTGTATACATTTGGTATCACTGTAAACATAACACAAACTGTATACATCTGGTATCACTGTAAACATAACACAAACTGTCTACATTTAGTATTACTGTTATTGAGTTGACCTGTCAGATTTACTTAGAGAAAAATGTAATATGCAGTTTGCTAACATAATGGAGGGTACTGTTAAAAAATACAATTTGGTCCTCATATGGCTCTGTCAACTGTAAATTAAAGTAAGGAGGAAAAAAAGTAAAACATCAGCAAAAATCACCATGATAGGAAGAGGTTCAATTGTTGCCTATTGTCTGTAGCTATCACTAAGAAGCATTGAGCCCCCCCTATTGGTGTACGGAGGTATACAGAATTTTGTTATTGAGATTAGTAGAAGGAACAGAAACAATCTGGGTCCCATAACATCATAAGCTGTAAAGGAGGAGTAATACTTTAATTTATGGGAGGAATAGGCCTAAACTATAAAAACTGAAACAATCCTTGGAAAAGTGAAGACATGCATTAAAAAAAAATTGTCATAAGGCACAAGGCTACCTCATTCAGTGCTGTGACCTTCTTTTGTGACCATTGGCAGTAAGGAACCCACCAATCATACCCTAATGGAATGTTCTACCCAACCACTTTAAGCTTTACATTACTGTACTCCATTATTGTTATCTGTATCTTATCCAGCATTCTATGGCTTAACTAATGTAACCAAGAGAGCAGTTACTGTGTGATCTGCAGGCAATGGAATCTGGAATAAGAAGTACAACATCTGTTCATCTTCAGAAATAACTTTCAATTTCTTCCAAGAATTTTTCCTTTTTTTTTTTTTTTTTTTTTTGCTCTTTAGTTGAAATGTATTTTCGAAATGTGTTAAATGGCAGATGCCTGGATACCCTGCCACCTAGTGGTAAATGGAGAGTCATTCTATCTATCTATATTTCTCTTTATCTATATAATCTATCTTTGAGCTCAAAGTCACTGTATACCTATGCTTTGACAAGAAGAGCAGCTCTAGAGCACAAACAGTTCCTCTTACAAATGAAATACTGTGCGGAAGAAAACCCTTCATAAGCATACCTAAGCTTTATTATTTGCCTATAGAGATGCTCTTAAATCGTGTAGATCAAACCATATATTACCCGCTTAAAGGTCCCTTTCTTATTTCCTTCCTGACCAAGCCATTTAATTAAACCTTATCTTTCTAATCACTTCTTGTTCTGCTCCACGGATCAGCAATTACTTCCTTCCTTCCTACTCTAAGGATTTAAAACATTCTAGAATATTAAAGGGGTTATTCGATTTTAAAAAAAAAAATCAGTAGGGGAACTTACTAGTGGTATGCTCACTCATGCCGCCTTTGTCCTTTCTTCTACCTTTTGTTCAGTTTTTTGAGTTTTCATTGTTTTATTGTCATGTTTATTATTATTATTTTTTTTTTACAGGTGCTATAATGTTTCATATTTTGTTGATTCAGAATGGGGAGTGAGTGATGTGATATGTCACGGGTGAACAACATATAGAACAAACTTGATGGGCTCTTTTTTTCAACCTTATAAACTGTGGAACTATGTTACTTGTTTAGATACAGCCAGGCTGCGCTCAATTGACCTTATTGTTCCCATGTATTAAAAAAAAAAAAAAAAAAAAGAGTAACTTTTTTATTTATGCATAGATTTCTAAATGAAATAATCCAGCAAATAGTAGCTTCAGTAAATCTTTAAAAACGTTTACATCCATAGATACAAGAACTACAACTCGACGTGTTTCGGTTAATGCATGACCATAATCATGGACAAATGTTGTTCTTTAGGTGTAATAAACTGATTTAGACAGAATTTTAAAGGAATAGATAATACCATTTAGGGTAGGGATACATACAGCACATTCGGAAGGTACAATACTACGACAGCAGTCACAGAGCAATGGCAGAGCTAGCTCCCTGCTGCGGCTGGGTAGCTCTGTGTGTCTGCTTGTGAAATATGCTGCAGATGTGCTGTGTGTGACCCTGCCCTAAGATTGCATCTATTGATGGCTGTGGCCCTGTAATGCATACTTTAAAGGGGTAATCCAGAGTTAACTACATGCTTTCAAATAAATTGGTGCCAGAAAGTTATACAGATTTGTAAATTAAAGGTGTTATCCAGAATTAGAAAAACAGAGCTAGTTTCTTTCCAAAAATGCTCCCTGTCTGTCTCCAGGTTGGGTTTGGTATTAAAACTTTGTTCCATTCACTTCAATGAAACGGACCTGCAGATCCACAACCAACCTGGAGACAGATGGGGAGCAGTTTTTGAAATAAATTAACTCTGTTTTTCTATTCCTGGATAACCCCATTCAATTAAAAATCTTAATCCTTTTAGTACTTTTCAGCTGCTGTATGCTCCAAAGGAAGTTGTGTGTTTCTTTTCAGTCTGACCACAGTGCTCTCTGCTGACACATCTGTCCATGTCAGGAACTGTTCAGAACAGGAGCAAATCCCCATAGCAAACCTCTCCTGCTCTGGACAGTTCCTGACATGGACAGAGGTGGCAGCTGACAGCACTGTGGTCAGACTGGAAAGAACTACACAACTTCCTCTGGAGCATACAGAAGCTGATAAGTAACGGAACAATTAAGATTTTATGGCGACAGGAGGCAAATATTATGCTTATCTTTCTTCACTTGCATCCAGCAGCAAAAGAGTTAAATACAGAATTAAAGAAAAAAAAATTTACACAAGAGTAGGTAATATACAAATGAACATAAACCAAACTGACCAATCAGAGCATAAGTCCCATGTCATAAATATGAGAGACCAGTAATCGACTCCCTCTTTCTTGCTGCTCCACAGCCAGGATAAGTGTTTATACATCGTTTATTCTTCATACTATATAGCAAATTCTTAACCATATATTATTTGCTTATATTGTGATATTTACTCATAGGTCTTTTGTGTGACATATTCACAGATACTTGTCATATACATATATATATATATATCTTTTCCTTATAAATCCTTCCCCGTCTCCCTCCCCTCCCCCTCTATATACATTCACAACATGATTGCTTTGATATACCTCACTTTAATGTACATAATATACTTGCTTAACAGTTTACTTCTACTCCGGTCGTCATCCATTTCTTCTCTTGTTCGCTGCGCTCGTCCTCTCAGCCGTCCATGCTATCATGAGACTTGCTGCTGGTTCTCAGCTGTGTCTCCCTTACGCACGCGCTGGGTGCTTTTCCAAGCCCATGCTTGCATTTCTGTCACTGGCGGCTTGGATTCTCCTCAGCTCGCAGCGCCGGACTTCTAATTTTCTCGTATCGTTCCTACTTTATCTATACTCATATATATTCTGCCCTGATATATATATATGTTTTAAGGCTAATTTATTAGCCTGTATTTGTGTGAGGGGTGGGATTTCACTATAAGAACCCGCCCCTCCCTCCTGGCGGTTCATCACGTGACTTTGATCAGCTGACGCGCAGAGTCAGCTGACCGGAAGAGTATGCAGGGCGGCGTTCGGTTAAGTGGCCGGGGCTGGCCGCGGGAGTGGCGCTATTTCGCAGCCCGATCTCCGGAGGTAAGCTGGAGATCGGAGGGTAACCCGGCCCCCGGTTTCAGCATTTGGGCACCCGCGTCCCTTGCGGTTGTTGAGGACGCATCCTTATTTTCATGTGTAGCATACATGGGGTAAGCGTGGGAGCACTGGTGGGGTTCCGGGCCTACTGTCGGGTTGTCGGGCCCACTCCCCCAGCGATCCTAATAGGGGGATCACGCTGTAGGTTTTTGGGGATGTCTCTTGTGCGACCTCGCTCCCCCACGATTTATATGGGGGTGGGGGGGACGGCGTCTCACAGACATTGCCTGTGCCTACACGCTCGGTCCTCGGCGCTAGCATTGCCACCTCTTCCCCCCCCCCCTTTTTTGCTGCCTTTGCGCTCTTATGTGGCAGTGACAGGGGCACGGCGGCAGGTATGTGGGGGATGTCTGTCAACAGACCTCGCTCCCACACGGGCTATAACTCAGTTGTCGTGAGGGGGGGTCCACTCGTCAGAGGTCCACTCGTCAGGGGTCCACATGCTCGGCCCCACACCTTCCCCCCATACTCTATCCTTAGGTGCCCCACCCCTACGCCTTGGTATCAGTAGTGCATGTTTCCATGGCTCACTATAGAGAAATTATATAACATGGCATACCTGGTTCCCCCCTGTAGCCTGAAAATAAATAAATAAAAAATAAAAAAAAGTAAAAAAATAACGCTCTTATCGCTGCTTGTTGTTAGCTCATGTATTTCCGCGCATACGGTCTTATCATTTATTCGGTACATAGGTTGCCTTGTTCCTTACACACGCTCCCATAATTAGTGCTATGCATACGGTTGGTGCTTGTCAGTTCAAAATTTTTTGTCTGTTTTACACGTTTATTTGCGCAAATTACGGTATTAATGCGCTTCGCTATGTTATTTACGTATCATCGCATAAAATTTAAAAAAAATAAAATAAAATAAATAAATGTATGCTCATATAGTCATTCTATACACACGTTCCTTCCACATAGACAGTCACATAGTTGTTCCGGGCACACGCTTCATTATTCTACGCATATGGTCACATAATTGTGGGTGTACACGCTCCTATAATTTAATCTATGTACACGGTCATATAGTTGTTCTGTGCATGCTCATATAATTTGTTTGCTCCTATAATTTATTCTATGCATACAATTATATGGTTGTTCTGTGCACATGCCCTCATAATTGCTGTACACATGTTTTTAACATTCATACTATACACACGTTTGTAGGATTTATACTGTACATACGCTTGTAGGATCTATACTGTACACACGCTGGTAGGATTTATGCTGTACACACGCTGGTAGGATTTATGCTGTTGTAGCTTTTTATAGTTCATACGCTTGCAGGACTTATATTGTACACACGCTCGTGGGGCTTATACTGTACACATGCTTGTAGGATTTATACCATACAGACGCTTGTAGGGTTTATACTGTACACATGCTTGTAGCACACGCTTGTAGGATTTATACTGTATAAACGCTTTAGAATTTATACTGTATAAACGCTTGTAGAATTTATACTGTACACTCACTTGTAGGATTTATACTGTACATATGCTTGTAGGATTTATACTGTACACACGCTTGTAGTGTTTATAGTGTATACACGCTTGTAGTGTTTATAATATACACTTGCTTGTAGGATTTATACTGTACTTACGCTTGTGCACGTTTGTAGGATTCATGCTTGTAGTATTTATACTGTACACACGCTTGTACATGTTTGTAGGATTTATGCTGTACACACATTACGCTCGTACAGCGCATGGGGTGTGGCCCTGTGCGCAGGTATGTGGTCATAATAGTTACTATATGCATGCATATTCTTTGTCCTCGGTTGTGGTTGGCCACATGTGCGTTCGCTTTGGTGGTGCATACGCGCATAGAGCTGGCCTGAGTATAGGTTCATCATGTTTGGTGGTACAGCCACGCATAGCTGTTATACGACAGTTTCGCACATAGTCGTTCTGTACACATCTGTATATAGGCAGGGAGAAACATGGCATAGTTGTTGTTACTGACACGTCTTCAGAACAACAATAACACGACACACAGGTGGTGTATACACATTAAGCCTGCTACGCCTGCAGGGGGGGGGGTACGTTGCATTATTGTTGTTACTGACACGCCTTCAGCTCAACAATAACACAACACATAGGTGGTGTATACTCATTATACCTGCCACCACTGCAGGGGGATACATTGCATAGTTGTTGTTACTGACACGTCTTCAGAGCAACGACATTACAACACATAGGTGGCGTATACCCATTATGCCTGCCGCGTCTGCAGGAGGGGTACGTCGCATAATTGTTGTTACTGACACACCTTCAGAACAACAATAACACGACACATAGGTGGTGTATACCATTATACCTGCCACGTCTGCAGGGGGATATATTGCATGATTGTTGTTACTGACACGTCTTCAGAGCAACATTACGACACATAGGGGGTGTATACTCATTATGCCTGCCACGTCTACATGGCATTACATTGCATATTTGTTGTTACTGACATGCCTTCAGAGCAACAACATTACGACACAAAGGCGATGATATACTCATTATTCCTGACACGTCCATAAGAAAGAAAAAAAAAGAATAAAAAATAGAAAAAAAATTGCCTCACATCAGTGCTTTCGAGTTATTGTACAGTGGGACAGACACCGTATGAATAAATTCATGTGTTGTATTATACGTCAGTGCTTCATGTAGTTATATAGCTGTACTGGGCATATGTGTGGATAAGTTGCTCTGTGCATCTGTTCATATAGTTTAGTACATATGCTCACCCATGCAGTTCATTCTAGCCACTCGTTCATAGTTTGTTTGGTGCACACGGTCAAAGCTTTATACATACGCCCATATAGTTTTGACTTTGTATACGGCCGTGGGTTGTTTGAGCATGTGGTTGCGGTGTTAGTGAGGTGCATCTAGCCTTGATGATTATGCCGGCCAACGTTTATATTTTCATGGTCTGCATATGGATCAAGAAGTCAGGCTAGGTATATATTTATGGTGCAGGATTGTTCTATTCGGTATAGATTTATAGGTTCATCAGGTACACATGTTTCATGATGTTTTGCTGTGCTATGTTATGGTATTTAGACCATACACCCATGTCTTTGACACTGCCCAGGTTTCATGGCATTGGGCGAGTCTGCACGGATAATTCGGTGGGTTATCATTTTATTAACATTAAGTAGTGCATATGGAAATATAGCTGGGGTTCGGTTTGTTACTTGCCTAGTCGACAGGTCAAGCATGGTTACGACCTGTCTCAGCTTCGGGTTGACATCGACACTAATAGTCTTCTACATTGGTTGAGGGTTTTAATTTCTGCTACACCAGTCACATCTTCAGGTCAGTCTGGACATAATCTGACATGCCTTTAGGTTGGCGACAATGTCTTTGTATACGTTGTATTCTCTCAGCACTTGGTTATGCTACAGGGATAGAATTATGTTTCGATTGTTAATTGCCACGTCTATAGGTATATCATGGTTACGAACGGTTTTGGTTCAGGGTGACGGTCATACTGTTAGTTACAGATTTGGTTGGGTCTTTCATTCATGTTTCGGCCTGTCACGTCTACAGGTCAGTTCAGTTGCGACCTGACACGACTTTAGGTCGGTGGTAACGTCATCATGTGTCCATATGTTTACTTAGCATCAGGGACATAGCTTGGTTCTGTGTGGTTGGTTTTGTTTGTCTTGGCTTAGATTGACAATGATAATAGTCACATGTTGGTTGAGTCACATCATCATGTTGCTGCAAAAGGGGTTGCAATGCCGTTCACGTCAACAGGTTGGTTACAGTGGTAAACTGGCACAGGTTTAGGTTGGTGTTCACGTAGTCCTTTGTGTATACACATTGTTAGCACTTGGAGTTGTGTATACAGGCATAGGGTTGTTCTCAGTTGAGACTTTTCACGTCCACAGCTCACAGAGAGCTTCCAATGCGTAACCTGGAATACTTAAGCAATGTTTTACATTAGATACCTAGTAGATGTCTTATGTGCCATTTTATTCCTACTTGCATTCATCGGGTTTTGCCACTCTTCTTTGCATCCAGCATAATACTATCAAAGTATATCTGTCAGCTATCCAGCATAACATCACGTGGTTTTCCTCTGACAGGGCGTCATTGTTTGCATTCCATGCCATCAAATCTACCCTGAAGAGTGCACGAAGAGGGAGGTTGCAAGCCCTCTAGCCGTCAGCTCTGGCAGCTGGCTTAGTTAGTTGGCTAGCTGACGCTTTAGGTAATTCCCCATTGGGACGTCAGGACAACTTAACGTTAGAGGCCGTGCTGTCCTTCAGTTGTCATGGTTTCCTAAGGTTTAAGGGAATCACATGCAGGTGCATGGCTGTAGTTGCAATAACTTTGCAGGGATGTAAATAATTACTTATTGAAATTGTATAGCAGATGAATGTTATTGTCAGGTTATCATCATACAGCATTTTCCCAAGTCCCACGAGTGATGCTCAGCTCGAGTATTGCAATCTTCGCTTCCGTATGTCAAGGGTCCAACGGGATCAGCCGCTGCCATTATTTAAGGGGCGGCACTCACTGTTAAGTTGTTTGTCAAGCATGTACGTATTCTTGTTAAATTCTTTTAGTGATCCGTCCACTATATCCAGTCATTCCCTTAGCATTGGGCTTGCTGCACCGACGTCACATCATGATGTGCCATCATACGTGGTTAGGAAATAGGGGTGCTGGGAAGCCAGTACCTACATGCGTTATACCCTCATTCCATAATCGGTAATGCATGATGCATTTCAGTCATTGGTCATGGGGTTGTTGCACGAGTTAATAGTGCTTTGTTCTCATTATAGAGTTTTGCCCTCTATTTGTCAGGTGTACTCCTATGAACCCGCGGCGTTACCTGTGCCTGACGCCGCGGGTTCATCACGTCCCACCCAACCCTCCCTCAATTTAATTTTTCACTCCATGACTATCATTATCCATCAGGGTATGCCCTCTATTTTTCATGTGTACTCCTATGTGGCAGGATATGGCATAACTCAGACTGCTTACATAGGTTTCAGGATGTAGTAGGGAACAGGAGTTCAGTAAGAGGTTCAGTTAGGTAGGCTCGCTATACGATTGAGCACCGACCACAAGTTTTAAGGCTAATTTATTAGCCTGTATTTGTGGGAGGGGCGGGATTTCGCTATAAGAACCAGCGGCGGTACCTGTGCCTGACGCCGCGGGTTCATCACGTCCCACCCAACCCTCCCTCAATTTTATTTTTCACTCCATGTCTATCATTATACATCAGGGTATGCCCTCTATTTTTCAGGTGTACTCCTACGCGGCAGGATATGGCATAACTCAGACTGCTTAGATAGGTTACAGGATGTAGTAGGGAACAGGAGTTCAGTGAGAGGTTCAGTTAGGTAGGCTCGCTATACGATTGAGCACCGACCACAAATATATATATATATATATATATATATATATATATATGTGTGTGTGTGTGTATATGGTATGGTCATGTATATGTTTATATAGGTATATGAATAATATATATTTTTGATACATGTATGTATGTAAGAATTTTTATATACATACTGATTATTCTTCATTTTTTCTCTTACAGGAATTTTTCTCTATTGTACTTAAACCGAATTTTCGGTCATAAAAATGTCCATTAAAGAGAATACTATAGAAGAATCCTCTGAATTAATTGATGAATACCAAATCCAATCTATTGTTGATCAGTCAGTAAATCGATCTGTTCAGTCTGCTATGAAGTCTGCCATGTCTTCCATGCAATACTCTATAACTAAGTCAGAGGTCATGGCTTTATCCCAGGTTAACCCCAGAGAGTGTCCTCAGGTTTTGCCTACTACCCCATCTGACCTATTTTTGTCAGCGGAGGACTCCACATCACACATGATTCAAGGGATGAAAAAGCCAGGTATAGCCACCCATAAGAGACATCACTGCCATACCGATCCTTCTCATAGTGGTAAAAAAATGTATATTACAAAATGAGGACCAGGTTGATATTTCTATTTTGCCTGATAAAAGCAAGGTTTCTCTCAGTGTTAAGAAATCACACAAAAAAAATCCTCTGCCCGGGAAGAGTTAATTTTGCAACGGGTAAAATTTGCCTCTTACCGTACCTCTTTTAGTAGATTTTCCTTCACAATTGGAGAGTGACTCTGAATATGAAGATATTTCATATACAGGAGAAAGAAAACACCTAAATACGGAGGAATCTGATGATATTATATTAGACAGTGCATGAGTACCCTATTTTGATCCTGGACAAATAAAACACCCCCACTCAGGGGAATGGGTGCCCCACTATCAACTAATAAAAGCCATTAGACAAAAATGCTGTCAATAAACTTAGGGCAGAATGCCCTAGACCCTTGCTGCCTAAAAAATTGGCTAATACCCCAGAACTGAACCCAACTTTAGTGAAGTTTTTATTAAAATCAGGCAAACATCCCAAAAAGGGGGAAGATAGATCCTATCGTTATTGCCAAGATAAACTTCTAGATCTTTTAGGTCCTCTGACCAAGATACTAGATTTAACTGAATAAGCAGTATCTACTAATACTCCCATTCAGGGCTGCCATCAGAAATTTTGGGGCCTGTTACACAGCTTGTAGTCTGGGCATCCCCCCCCCCCCCCCCCTCCCCTCCCTGCGGCACATGCTGGATTTTATCTTAGTATCGGGCTTGGAAACATAAAATAATATCACCACTCCATATTAGTTCTAGAGTGACTAAATAATACCACCATACTGTAAGGAAATAAAAGCCACTACATGCAGATCAGAATCACTAACAACACCACAATGCAAGGGACATATAATTCCGCCACACCATGACTACTACTATTACCACTGACTAACATTGCTGTATTGTTAATAAATAAAAACCACTATACAAAAGATCAATAACCCCTATATAGAGGTAGATTTGAGCTGTACACAGGTGCTGCAGACCATAAAAGTCATTATAGTTACATATACTCACAGGGGCGTCTTTTCTGATCAGAGTCATTCACTTTTCTCTTTCTTCTCCATCTGTCCTGGGTCATCATGAAGATTTCTCCCGATCACAATTCGTCTTCATCGAATCTGCCAGACAAACATTTTAGGCTTCTCGCTACAGCAAAATCCTCAACTCTATACAAACCCCCTATATGTATTACACTGCCCCATATAGTATTAGATCCCTCTGTGCAGCTGTATAGTATTAGGCCCAAGCATTGTCCCTATAGATTAGCAGGCCCAAAGATTGCCGCAATAGGGTATTATGCCCTCACATTACCCCATAGTATATTATTCCCTCACAATACCCCATAGTATAGTATGTCTTGCTAAGCCACTGCCACACAGGAAGCCCGGGCTAGAGTGACAAGATGAAGCTGCTGGCTCCTTCCTGTCACTCCAGCCACCGGCGCATATTGAATGCTGTGTGCGTCTTTAAGGCAGTGATGAAAGAAGCAGTGTGAACTGCGCTTTTTATTTTTTTATTTTTAAAGAGACAAGCGGGCAATAGGGCGGGGGGGGGGGGGGGATTTCTTCCAGGGGATGGAGCTGCACCCCCATATAGAGGGATGCAGCCTATGCCTGGCACCAGGGGCGGACACAGACAGCACAGGTACCCTGTGCAAAGAATGTTCTTCCCCCTCCCCCAAAAAAAGTACTATGCCATAAAATTTCACTGCAACTCACATTAATCTGCATTTGGTAGGCAGAAGTTCCCCCACATTAGGTAGCATAGTTTCCCCACATTAGGTAATGTAGCTTAGTTTCCCCACATTTGGTAGCATAGCATAGTTTCCCCACATTAGGTAGCATAGTTTCCCCACATTAGGCAGCGTAGCATAGTTTCCCCACATTAGGTAGAGTAACATAGTTTCCCCACATTACATAGCGTAGCATGAATTCCCCACATTAGGTAGTGTAGCATAAATTCCCCACATTAGGTAGCGAAGCATAAATTCCCCACATTAGGTAGCATAGCATAGATTCCCCACATTAGGTAGTGTAGCATAGATTCCCCACATTAGGTAGTGTAGCATAAATTCCCCACATTGGGTAGCACCCCCCCAACACACACACTCACTCACTCTCACACAGCCTGCGCGGACTTCCTGGCAGAGGTGCGCGCTATAAGTGACGTCATTGCACGTCGGCATCTCGGCGCTTGCGATGACGTCACTCAATGCGCGCACCTCCGCTAGCAAGTACCCACAGGCAGATGTAAGTACCAGTTTAGTGACGGGGCAAGACTGGTTTCCCTGTCATATGTGCACCGGGTCCCCCGGTAGGGCCCAGCATTTGAGAGGGCCCGCTGACTTTTCAAAGGATTCTGACAGACACAGTCACTCACTGACAAGCTTTTAAAAAAAAAAAGGACAGGGCCTTCCGGGCCCTCTGAAGCTCCGGGCCCCTTTCAGGTGTATGGGTTGTACCCCCCTAATGGCGGCCCTGCTCCCATTGATATAAATATACTCCGAGGCTGAGCTCAACGAGCCGTATGTATGTTTGGGAATGCTAATGCTGCCCTATGCTGCAAAAGAAAGAGATCCATTCTCATGAAGTTGGATCCACAACTGATCCACTTAGCTTCATCAAAACCCAGTTCATCTACTGATGGTATATTATTTGGAGATTCCTTTATCAAGGAAATCAATAAATATGTCACGCTATTTACTTCCCTTGATAAGGCTCAAACTTCCCTTAAAAAAGTTTTTCATCTCAAAATTTTCACTAGGGCTGGGAAATGTCGGGGCTGGTTTCCCAGCAGATCATCCAATGAAGGACAATTCTTCAGAGGCCCCCCTCGCACCAGCTCCTTTCAACAAATCCCATTATTTCACTCACGTAGTAGACCATGGAGAGCTGGAGGTCAACGAGGGTATCCTAGATCAAGACCACCTACAGGTAAGCACCTCTCAGATGTGTTTTTCCCAAATTCTCTTAGCAGGAAGAACAATGCATTTTTTCCAAAATTGGAATATGATCACTTCTGATTCTTGGATTCTGAACACTGTTTTGGGCTACCAAATAGACTTCATATCTTTACCGACTCAAAGTCTAGATCCTCATCCAATAACGTTTTCCTTAGAGAATCAGAACCTCATATCGACAGAAATCAAGGAACTATGTTCCAAAGGCTTCCTAATCAATTTATTTCTGGTCAAAAAGAAAGACTGAGATTTCAGACCAGTCATAAATTAAAAATATCTAAACAATTTTGAACATTACCACCATTTCAAGATGGAAGGTATTGACCTATTGAAAGACCTACTATTACAAGGAGATTGGCTAGCAAAGATGCCTATCTCACAGTCCACATGCATGAGAACTCCCAACCTTAACTCCAATCCCAAAACCAAAAATGACAATTTACCAGCCTACCATTCAGGCTGTCATCAGCCCCCTGGTGTTTCACAAAACTATTAAAACTAGTGGTGGCATCCTTGAGAAGCAGAGGGGTACATCTAATTATTTACCTATACAACATTTTAATTATGGCCCAATCTTTTCAGATCATTCATCTTCATATTCAATTGACAATTTCTCAGCTTACTACACTAGGATTTGTGATAAATCACAACAAATCCTTTTTTTTCAAAGTAAAAGTTTATTAATTTTCAAAAAAATACAAGAACAAAGACATAAAGAGAGAAATAGGAACATGGTACACCAGCTTTCAGCAAAATGCGTAAGGGTAATACAATGGTCTGTACTGTAGCAATAGACTTGTAACAATCAAGAAGTAAGGTAAGGTTAAGTAGTGGTAACAACACATTGCATAAACACTGCGAGTGTATAGTCACTTCACGGAGATGGGAACATGGGAAGAAGCGGTATTCGTATTCTACGCAGGAATTCACAGTGAACTATTCATGCCATTGACACTAAGCAAACCAAAGGCTGAAGCCAGCTAGGAAGGTAAGCAGGGAGGAGGAGAAGAAAAGAACAGGGGTAGGGGACAGGAAAGGTGGAGGGGAGAAGGAGAGGCGAGAGTTGTTGTGGAGGTGCAGGAAGGTAAGTAGTGAAGCAGAGATAAGAAGATGAACTCACTTCACAGGGGGACTGTGCTCGGACATCAAGGACATCCAGTATGAGGGGGTAATGTGTTCAGCTAAGAGTAATGAGAGGTGTGGATCTGTCAGGCAGGATGTGGAAGGGGGCCATCAGTCATCAATTGGCCAAGCATTATGATGTGTAGTCCGCAGAGAAAAGAAACGAGGTCCAGGGGTGCCAGACTGAGGTGTATTTAGCTAATTGAGCAGGGGAGTCTGCTAAGAGTTCCTTTATCCTGTGAAGGTGCGCCACTTCCCGGAGCCAGGACGAAGCAGTTGGAGGGGTGGGGGATTTCCACAGATGGGGTATCACTACCCTAGCCGCCAGGAGGAGGAAGGAAATCAACCTGGTCGTACCCCGTGGTAAGCCCAGTGGCAGTATGGAGAGAAGCAGGATCTCAGGTGTATGCGGCAAGTGGATGGACGTAATACGGGATGTTAGCTCACCAACATGTCTCCAGAAGCTTGAGAGGAGGGGACACGATAACCAGACATGAAGCATCGAGCCACCAGCACCCCCCGCACGTGTCCGGAACTCCAGGATAAAATTTATCCAGTTGCGTCGGTACTCTGTACCATCTGGACAACACTTTGAAATTAGTCTCCTGGGCCTTGCACGAGATGGAGGTACGATGGCAGCAGCCCAGGGCCTCAGACCAGGCCTCATCAGTAATTGTGCGACCCAGTTCATTTTCTCAACCCTGCCTGTATAGGAGTGGTTTGGTTGTATATGCTTCAAGTACGAGAGGATATAATATACTAATAGTGTGAGGCGCAGCTTCCCGCCGAGTGCATAAGTATTCAAATTTGGTAAGGGGCCTATGCAGTCGCAGGGCCTGCACGTTAGCAGAGTAAAAGTGATTGAGTTGGAAGTATTGAAAGAAGTGCAGAGGTGTCGGGGGGATCCCTTGTAGGAGGTCTGACAGTGGTCTCAGAGCTGATGGGGTCGATGGGTCATGGAAGGTCACTCCTGAATCTTTAGTGAAGGTTAAGAACGAGCTGGAGGTGTAGGCGGGCGGAAAGGATGAATTGTCAAACAAGGGTATTAGTGGGCCATCTGGGCGAAATGTGGTAGTGTGCGACATATAGGAAGCCACGGGCCTTGGCTATGGAGGTCATGATGGGAGGGAGGTTGTGAGGTACAGTGGAAACGGAGGAAGAGCAGCAGGGGAGCCACATCAGAGATCGTGGGTCAATACCGGATAGTGACATTTCGAATTCAAACCACTTATCGCGATGGTGAAAGCAATCCAGGACCATAGTCAGGGTGGCAGCCAGATAATAGGCGAGATAGTCTGGGAGGGCCAGTCCCCTGCTAGTCTTGGACCATATTAGGACATGACGGTCCAATCTGGGTCATTTATGTGTCCAATAAAAGCTAGACTGGAGCGCAGCGACCTCCCTAAAAAGAAGGCACGGGGTAGATGTATCAAGAGGTAAAGAAGTCTTGGGAGGATGTTCATTTTGAAAATGTTTATCCTACCCAGCCAGGAGAAGTCCCATCTAGTCAAGTCGGACTTCAGCGTATGGAGAAGGGGTGTGAAGTTAACTTTGTAAGTATCCGATAAACGTGCGGGGACAAAAATACCTACCGTATATACTCGAGTATAAGCCGACCCGAGTATAAGCCGAGACCCCTAATTTCAACCCAAAATCCCAGGAAAAGTTATTGACTCGAGTATAAGCCTAGGGTGGGAAATACATCATCCCCCCCTGTCATCAACCAGACCCCCGTCATCATCCAGACCCGTCATTAACATCCTCATCATCATCACCGCCTGTCATCATCCAGACCCTCATCATCATCACCTGTCATCATCCCCTTGTCATCATCCCACACATCCCCCCTTCATCATCCCCTTGTCATCATCCCACACATCCCCCCTTCATCATCCCCTTGTCATCATCCCACACATCCCCCCTTCATCATCCCCTTGTCATCATCCCCACCCCCCTTCATCATCCTCTTGTCATCATCCCACACCCCCCTTCATCATCCCACACCCCCCTTCATCATCCCACACCCCCCTTCATCATCCCACACCCCCCCTTTATCATCCCACACCCCCCCTTCATCATCCTCTTATCATCCGCCCTCAGTGGTCTTCAACCTGCGGACCTCCAGAGGTTTCAAAACTACAACTCCCAGCAAGCCCGGGCAGCCATCGGCTGTCCGGGCTTGCTGGGAGTTGTAGTTTTGAAACCTCCGGAGGTCCGCAGGTTGAAGACCACTGCGGCCTTTGACATCATCCAGCCCCCTCTCACCCCCCTTTAGTTCTGTACAGTACTCACCTCCGCTCGGCACTGGTCCGGTCCTGCAGGGCTGTCCGGAGAGGAGGTGGTCCGGTGGGATAGTGGTTCCGGGCTGCTATCTTCACCAGGGGCGCCTCTTCTCCGCGCTTCCGGCCCGGAATAGAGGCGTTGCCTTGACAATGACGCAGAAGTACGTTGGCAATGAACGCACCTCTGCGTCGTTGTCAAGGCAACGTGACTATTCTGAGGCCGGGCCCGAAGCGCTTAGAAGAGGCCTCCCCGGTGAAGATAGCAGCCCGGAACCACTATCCCACCGGACCACCTCCTCTCCGGACAGCCCTGCAGGACCGGACCAGCGCCGAGCGGAGGTGAGTACTGTACAGAACTAAAGGGGGGTGAGAGGGGGCTGGATGATGTCGAAGGCCGCAGTGGTCTTCAACCTGCGGACCTCCGGAGGTTTCAAAACTACAACTCCCAGCAAGCCCGGACAGCCGATGGCTGCCCGGGCTTCTGGGAGTTGTAGTTTTGAAACCTCTGGAGGTCCGCAGGTTGAAGACCACTGCGGGTGGAGAGTTCACTCGAGTATAAGCCGAGGGGGGTGTTTTCAGCACGAAAAATCGTGCTGAAAAACTCGGCTTATACTCGAGTATATACGGTAAGTACTTGAGGGAGGTCGGTTTCCATTTAAAGGGATATGTCGTCTTTAAATGGTGGACAACAGAGGGGGATAGGGTAATGTTTAGGTCTTCGCATTTAGAGGCATTTAACTTGAAATTACTGTGATAAAAAAAAAAATCGCAAAATGTTTAACCAAATTAGTACTTTTAAAATCCCCCTATTTGGAAGACCTATAACTTTTTCATTTTTCCGTATAAGCGGTGGTATGAGGCTAATTTTTGCGCCGTGATCTGGACTTTTTATTGATACCATATTTGCTTATATAAAACTTTTAATACATTTAAAACTATTTTTTTTTGGAATAAAATGTTATAAAAAAGCAGCTATTTTGGACTTATTTTTTTTTTTTATGTTCACGCCGTTCACCGTAAGGTATCATTAACATTTTATTTTAATAGTTGGGATATTTATGTTCACGGCGATACCAAATATGTATATAAAATGTTTTTTTTTACACTTTTTTGGGGGTAAAATAGGGAAAATGGGACAATTTTCGTTTTTATTGGGGAAGGGTTTTTTTCATTATTTTTTTCTTTTTGTTTTTTTACTTTTATTTTTACACTTTAATATTCCCCATAGGTGACTATTTATAGCAATCATTTGATTGCTAATACTGTTCAGTGCTATGCATAGGACATAGCACTGATCAGTATTATCGGTCATCTTCTGCTCTGGTCTGCTCGATCGCAAACCAGAGCAGAAGACCCGTGGAAGGCAGCAGAGGCAGGAGAGGGGACCTCTGGCTGCCATGCTGGATGATCGGAGCGCCGCGGGCGATCTGATCATCCATTTTAGTGTCCGCAATGCTGCAGATGCCGTGATCTGTATTGATCATGGCATCTGAGGGGTTAATGGCGGACATCAGCGCAATTGCGGATGTCCGCAATTACCAGTAGGTCCCTGGCTGCTATCAGCAGCCGGGACCTGCCGCGCATGGCACGAGCATCGCTCCGATGCTCGTGGTTATGCATAGGACGTAAATGTACATCCTGGTGCGTTAAGTACCAGCTCTTGAGGACGTACATTTACGTCCTGCGTCGTTAAGGGGTTAAGGCTAGAACTTTATGGGTTTTCTAAAGCAATTCATTCCTACTATGTGAATTTTACCTTCTTTCCCATGCTGTAAGCCTAGAAATGTCTGCTCTGTCGGAGACGGTGACCTTTTCATTGCTGGCTTATCAGACTGTCAGTGGGAACATAGGAGCGAAACAAATATTACTCTCTAAGGGAATCATTTGTTTACAGCTTTTTTTGTCTTCTCAATATGTTGACTCGTACCCAAGAGGAAGAAAATATCAATATGTGGCTTTGAACTTAAGGTGGCCACAAACAATAGCAAAATCAGCTGAATCCACTGCTTTTCTACCCAGCTCTTATGTGTATGAGGGTGTGCTGAATTTCCTTCCACATATGATCTTGGGGGAAAAAGAATCAGGTCCGTTGAATTTCAATGCCTGATCTGTTCATTCTCAAGGGCAATGCACTAATCAAAAGGTGTCTGATACCTGGTTATTTCCCTCTCTACTCTAAGAACATGTGCACCCTCAACCAGGAATGAATGTGCATGGCAGGGTTGGGAGGTACAGCTGTTTCTTAATGAGCATTTGGCTGCTTACTATTGAAAGTGTAGCTCTGTGGTTAAGCTTGTATCAAGCTTTCTACCTAACTGCATTATAATAAGCAAGTGCACACTTTAAAATTGTGCAAGTAAACAAGTATAATGTCCAACAGCAGGTAGTAGTCCTGGGAGGCAGATGGAAGCTAATGTCTTTATCTCTGAGAAAATAGGACCTTGTTCTGTCTATACTATTGTATTGTGCCAAGTTAATACATTACACACGTGTTGCAGAAGTTAAAGAGAGTTAAAGGGGTACTCCGCCCCTAGACATCTTATCCCCTATCAGAAGGATAGGGGATAAGATGTCTGATCGCGGGGGTCTCCCTGCTGCACCCAGCGTAGGTTAGCGCATCAGGTGCAGCGCCGTAGGCTCGCGATGTCACGGCCACACCATGCTTGTGACATCATTGTCACACCCCCTCAATGCAAGTCTATGGGAGGGGACATCCTCCT
The DNA here is from genome assembly GCF_029499605.1 of Hyla sarda. Taxonomy (NCBI): domain Eukaryota; kingdom Metazoa; phylum Chordata; class Amphibia; order Anura; family Hylidae; genus Hyla; species Hyla sarda. The sequence goes on along the minus strand of NC_079194.1, from coordinate 222,963,816 downwards.
ATAGACTTGCATTGAGGGGGTGTGGTCATGTCATCACGAGCAGGGTGTGGCCGTGTTCGCTCCATGCACCGGATGTCTGGGGTTCCGCAGCCGAGATTGCAGGGTCCCCAGCGGCAGGACCCCCACAATCAAACATCTTATCCCCTATCCTTTGGATAGGAGATAAGATGTCTAGGGGGTGGAGTACCACTTTAAGTCCCCTTTAAGTGTAAAATCCTATGTGAGATGTAGGTAGGTTAGAACATATAAAAGACACTGATTACCTGTCCTTAGTTGAACCCAAGAAGAACCAAAGAGAGAGAGAGAGAGAGACCAAGTCTGTCACATAGCCTTTTTTGCGCTGACAAGATGTCACCACATTCAAAAGAGAGAGGCTTCAAGGGTCTGATAGCACACAAAGGAAACTGGGCAACACTTGCCTCTACTTCTTGGTTCAGTTAGACAAACCGATCATTGGTCATGGTGGGGGGATAACATCTAGGAGTATGTCTCAGCAAGATCTACTTCCTTGGTATGGGATCCTGTTCAAAAGTCTTCAAGTTACCTCAGCTACATCCCTGAGAAGACCCTACATTAGTGAGTAAAGTTTTGGGATAGCACTACAGAGCCCACAAGCCCTAGTCATATATCTTCAGAGTCAACGAACAAGTCCTGCTATTCTCTTATTAGAGATCAAAGTCCCATCCTTGGATAGATCCAGGATGAGTCCAGTCCAGACTTTATTCAAGCCAAGTTTATTTAGTCACTGATACAATATAACAAACACCTCTCTTCAACACATAATAGAAATACCTTGCAGCACTTCCAGTTTTGGAGTTATGGGAAATGAGCTGTACTGCTGTTTACATCTGAAGTTTTCCCAAGTAAAATTGTTTTGCGCCCTCTCCTCATTTTCCTGTGTCTGGTTATCTGCACACACTACAAACACCAAGGGCATCCCGACCACCAGCACACAGTATATTGAGACAAGCCCTGAGAGCCCCGCTATAGTTGCTGCAACATTGACATTCCAGTGAAACTACTGGTCCCAGCATTCAACCTCCTGTGTTGCGCCATACAAGCAACACACAAGTAAAACACCAAGTAGTCAAAGCAAATTACAAAATAATGAGACAAAAGGAGGGAGTACTCTAGTAAGACAATCTAATGGAATCGGAAGAGTCATGTAGTAGGTCCTAAATGGTCCAGCCCCAGATTGTCAGTCAGTCAGGATGCAATGTCCTCATGGGCGTTCTACTTAAGGGTCTGGATTGCCAATATATGGCTAGCCGGCACTTCATCACCTACAATTCACCTACAACTGCTGGTTGCTTCAAAGATTGCTGCTAAATAACGCGAGACTGACAGCTGCTGTACGAGACGTTCTCCAGAGGTTAGTGCAAAACCTGATGCCAAAGTCCTATAATTCACAGTGTATTTAACCTTTAAACCTGTCAGACTGTCAGCTGTTTTGCATGTATGTGGGAACTTCATGAAGTTTGTCCTGCTTGGAGACAGCAGCCAAACTTGAGAGACTATGAGTTGTCATGAGTTCAGAGTGCAAGAGACCTGCAATAAGGAGACAGCAGCCCAAGAGTTTTATTTAAAACTAAATCTGTCTATCTATCTATCTTAAAAAAAGGATAAATTGGCCAGCACATACTGATATCAAACTATTGCATGGACCCGGCATACAGATGCACGCTGCTAGGCTAAATATACACAAACAGGTGAATACAGCAGCACACTGCTAGCACAAAGATACAGCTAAAACATGAAATGCTATATTGCTACAATGAAAAATGAAAAATTAAGGTGCTTTACTCACCATTTAGCAAAATAGTTTGGACTATCCCACCGCGATAAGGTGACCTCATTGGGATGGACCCTACACTGTGAATGTGCCTCTGTGCAATCAGTTACCAGGCTTGCAAGGTCTGGAACATCCAGCACCTTATAAGATGGGTGGGGAGCAAGAACCAACATGGAGGTAGCTACTCTCCCATATGTATAGCACAAAAAAGGATAAGTTGGCCAGCACATACTGATACCAAACTAATATATACACAAACAGGAGAATACAGCAGCACACTGCTAGCGCAAAGATACAGAAAAAAAACATGAAATGCTATAATTGCTACAATGAAAAAATGAAAAATTGAGGTGCTTTGCTCACCATTTGGGACAAATAGTTTGGACCATCCCACCGCGATAAGGTGACCTCATTGGGACGGAGGCTACACTGTGAATGTGCCTCTGTGCAAACAGTTACCAGGCTTGCAAGGTCTGGAACATCCAGCACCTTATAAAATGGGTGGGGTGCAAGAACCAACATGGATGTATCCACTCCCCCATATGTATAACACAAAAAAGGATAAGTTAGCCTGCATATACTGATACCATACTATTGCATGGACCCGGCATACAGGTGCACACTGCTAGGCTAAATATACACAAACAGAAGAATACAGCAGCACACTGCTAGCACAAAAATACAGATAAAACATGAAATGCTATATTGCTACAGTGAAAAAACGAAAATGTAGGTGCTTTGCTCACTATTTGGCCAAATAGTTTGGACCATCCCACCGTGATAAGGGGACCTCATTGGGACGGACCCTACTCTGTGAATGTGCCTCTTTGCAATCAGTTACCAGGCTTGCAAGGTCACCTTCTCGCGGTGGGATGGTCCAAAGTATTTGGCCCAAATGGTGAGGAAAGCGCCTACATTTTTCATTTTTTTATTGCAGCAATATAGCATTTCATGTTTTATCTGTATCTTTGTGCTAGCAGTGTGCTGCTGTATTCTCCTGTTTGTGTATATTTAGCCTAGCAGCGTGCACCTTTATGCCGGGTCCATGCAATAGTTTGGTATCAGTATGTGCTGGCCAACTTATCCTTTTTTGTGTTATATATAGGGGGAGTGGCTACCTCCATGTTGGTTCTTATACCCCACCCATTTTATAAGGTGCTGGATGTTCCAGACCTTACAAGCCTGGTAACTAATTGCACAGAGGCACATTCACAGTGTAGGGTCCATCGCAAGGTGGGATGGTCCAAACTATTTGGCCAAATTGCGAGCAAAGCAACTCAATTTTTCATTTTTTCATTGTAGCAATATAGTATTTCATGTTTTATCTGTATCTTTGTGCTAGCAGTGTGCTGCTGTATTCTCCTGTGTATCTATCTATCTCATATCATATCTATCTACCTCATATCTATCTAGCTATCATATCTATCTATCTTCTAGCTATCTCATATCTATCAATCTTATATCTATCTAGCCATCTCCATCCATCTCTATATCTATCTCATATCTATCTATCTATCTATCTATCTATCTATCTCATATCTATCTATCTATGTATCTATCTATCTAATATCTACAGTATCTCAATCTGCCTTTCTTTCCCTCTAAATATGCATGAATGTTATATATTTACTTTCCACATAATTTCTCAGGCTTGGGACACCACCTTATTATGATTTAATATAATATTCCAATCCAAGTAGAACATTGATTTGCAACAAATTTCTATTCTACAGGGAAGCACTACCCGCTCATTGCTATGCAAATTTCCCGCAAGATCTGTTCTCTCCAACTGTAGCTACACAACACTGCTTCACTGTCATAGGAATGTCAAGAACAACTTTAAGAACTTGGACAGATCTGGGACAGTTTATACTGGTAAAAATGCAAATACATCCGTCAAAAACATTGACATTTATTTAATGAACTTAATTTATGGGCCTGAAATGGACAGTAGCAAAGGAAAAACAAATGCAGTGGAGCCAGGTGTCATTTCGAACCACACGCCGTGATGTACATTGTGTCACATTAAATATCAATGGTTTAACATAAGATTAAAAGTAAATTTTTATTTAGCCTTATGGAGGAAAAAAAGTCTTTGTGATCCTTCAAGGCTGTCAAAGTTTTTCTCTTGCTCTATTATCCCTAGTCACATTCAACTTAATGCATATGCTGCACAATATTACTGTGTTGTATTGTACACTCATATTACTTATTCTGATATCCACTGCTCAGAAAGGGGCATATCCTAGGCAAGTACTGAGCCTGTCCTCACTCGCCATGCATTCATTTGCTCCCTGAGTCTGCTGTGCTGTGCTGAGTCTCTTATACAATCACTGCAGGCTGCTTTGTAACCCCCTCCTCTCTGTTTGCATGCTGCAGCCTGACAAGACAGGAGTGAGCACAGAGGAGTGATAGTCCTGCCCTCACTTCCTGGACTTGTATGGTCTATTCACACGTACAGTATCCTGCGCAGATTTGATGCACAGGATTTGATGCACAGGATTTTATACTGCAGACTTCAGATGTAAACTAAATGACAGAATGCAGCTTCATATCCTGTGCATCAAACTGTAAGTGTGAATAGACCCTAGACAGGATTATATTTTGGATGGTATTGGGGCCCCTAGTGGTCTTTTTATATGCCATGATTTCTATAAAAAGGAGATTTTTTTTATTTTTATTTTTTTTTATGAAGTGTATTAGGTTTTGACAAAATGTACAACATATAAAAATGTTTTTGATTCTGACCGTGCCTGTTTACATTTTTTGGTCAACCATGGTAAGACTCGAAGAACTGGAGCCCTTAAAGGGGTTATCCAGGAAAAAACTTTTTTTTATATATCAACTGGCTCCAGAAAGTTAAACAGATTTGTTAATTACTTCTATTAAAAATCTTAATCCTTTCAGTACTTATGAGCTTCTGAAGTTAAGGTTTTTCTTTTCTGTCTTTTCTTCCCTCTCTGATGACACCTGTCTCGGGAACCGCCCAGTTTAGAAGCAAATCCCCATAGCAAACGTCTTCTAAACTGGGCGTTTCCCAAGACAGGTGTCATCAGAGAGCACTTGGACAGAAAAGAACAACCTTAACTTCAGAAGCTCATAAGTACTGAAAGGATTAAGATTTTTTAATAGAAGTAATTTACAAATCTGTTTAACTTTCTAGAGCCAGTTGATATATATAAAAAAAGTTTTTTTTCCCTGGAATACCCCTTTAAAGTGAACCTGTCACTTAGAACATGCAGTCTACCTGCAGAAATTATATTATGATATTATTATTAGTAGTAGTAGTAGTAGTAGAAGTAGTAGTAGTAGTAGTAGTAGTAGTAGTAGTAGTAGTAGTAGTAGTAATATATTATTGAGCAGCATGTCTGGGCATGCTGGAAGTTGTAGCATGAAACAGCTGGAGGCACCTTGGTTGGGAAACTCTGCTATAAACTGTAATAAACAAGTGCCTAAGTACCCTTTTCATTGTCAATTCAATCTTTCTCTGGGAACACAATTAATACTTTCTTTGATTATTAATATTTATTTCTATGAATTAAAAGAAATAAAAGCTTACATGTCTAAACTCCCGACACCAGGGATCCCATCTCCCGCAGATATTGATGGATATTGATGTGTACCTTTCACACTGTTTAATGGCCTGTTTACATTGCATCCTAAGTGGTCTGTAAGCCGGGTGATAAAAAAAAAAGACATTTAGGAGTTAAATGGATTTAGATCTCTTTACTTATGGTCTTATTGGATGTTTGTTGTTCAAACAGTTTGACAGATGCGGAACACCTGACAATATTATTATGTATACACAGGGCTTAGTGAGAGCTGAAAAATTACAGATGTCATCAGAAAAGGACAAGGGGCCGATAAAACGGATAAATAAGGATGTTTTCAGCTTCACATACACTATAGAGGAAAGTTGTCTATAACTGTGGACTTCAAGGGATCAGCTGATCTAATGGTGTATAGGGGTGTCCTGACAAGGGCTGCCATCAGAAATTTTGGGGCCCCTTACACAATTCAGGCCTAGGCCGCTTGGACACCCCTCACAGTACAGCCAATTGCACATATCACGTTGCACGTACTACAAATGGGGCTGCTACCCCCCATGCATTCTCCCCCTTTATCAACCCGCTGTGCCATTTCAACCCCCCTGTGCTATATAACCCCCCCCCCTCCCCCAGGATCCTCTGTGCCACTTCATTCCCCCCTCTGATCCCCCCTGACACGTTATTCCCCTCTCTCTGATCCCCCCTGCCACTTTATTCCCCTCTCTCTGATCCCCCCTGCCATTTTATTCCCCTCTCTCTGATCCCCCCTGTGCCACTTTATTCCCCTCTCTCTGATCCCCTGCCACTTTATTTCCCTCTCTCTGATCCCCCTGCCACTTTATTTCCCTCTCTCTGATCCCCCTGCCACTTTATTTCCCTCTCTCTGATCCCCTGCCACTTTATTTCCCTCTCTCTGATCCCCCCTGCCACTTTATTTCCCTCTCTCTGATCCCCCTGCCAATTTATTTCCCTCACTCTGATCCCCTGCCACTTTATTTTCCTCTCTCTGATCCCCCTGCCAATTTATTTCCCTCTCTCTGATCCCCTGCCACTTTATTTCCCTCTCTCTGATCCCCCCTGCCACTTTATTCCCCTCTCTGATCCCCTGCCACTTTATTTCCCTCTCTCTGATCCCCCTGCCAATTTATTTCCCTCACTCTGATCCCCCTGCCACTTTATTTTCCTCTCACTGATCCCCCTGCCAATTTATTTCCCTCACTCTGATCCCCCTGCCACTTTATTTTCCTCTCTCTGATCCCCCCTGCCACTTTATTTCCCTCTCTCTGATCCCCCCTGCAACTTTATTCCCCTCTCTCTGATCCCCCCTGCCACTTTATTTCCCTCTCTCTGATCCCCCCGCCACTTTATTTCCCTCTCTCTGATCCCCCTGCCACTTTATTTCCCTCACTCTGATCCCCCTGCCACTTTATTTTCCTCTCTCTGATCCCCCTGCCACTTTATTCCCCCTCTCTGATCCCCCCCCCTGCCACTTTATTCAAAGATAATGGGGGAGATTTATTAGACAAAGTGGAGCAGTTGTAGATCGCTTCTTTAATTTTTCAGAGGCCTTTTTAAAAATAAAAGGAACAATCTGGTTGCTGTGGGCAACTGCTCCACTTTCCCTCTGCACAGGATTTGATAAATCTCCCCCATTATCCATGACTTTCATGTGTGCTATGGCCTCTGTGCTTACTTGTGTTTTTCTCCTGATGCCTCATATACATGTTTTTAAGTTGGTTGGTGTTAACAAAATTAACTTTTAGCGATATGTGGACCCTTTTTTGTTTTGTGTAGTAATTTTTTGGGAGTTTTACCGTTACAGTTACAGCAGATCAGCCAGATATTGTGGTAGCAGTGGTGGCCGGTCCCAGGGGGCTCAGTCATGATTGTGACAGCTGCGACCATGATATTTATACCACTTGTGTAAAGTATACAGTTGTGTGTATAAAATGCAGTGGTGTATGTGTGTGTGAACTATACCCCCTTAAGGACATCAGGACTTTCTTTTTTCCTCCTCACCTTCTTATAGCCATAATACTTTGAATTTTCAACCTTCAGACCCATATGAGTCTTGTTACTTTTTTTGCCACAAATTTTACTAATGACATCAATCACATTTGCAATTGTGGACTTTGGTCATTTTTAACAATTATGCCATTGACCGTGTGGGTTAATTGAAGCTATATTGTAATAGTTTGGACATTTATTGATTCTTAAATTAATTTATATAAAAAATTTTTTTTTGGAAAAGGGGGTATGTGGTGGGTGTGTTAAATGCAGTGTGTGTGAATTATATAGTGCAGTATTTTCCCCACAACGTATCTCCAGCTGTTGCAAAACTACAACTCCCAGCATGCCCAGACAGCCGTCGGCTCTCCGGGCATGCTGAGAGTTGTACTTTTGTAACAGCTGTTTGGAAAACACATAGTAATTTTTGTGTGAGTATGTACTATAAGTCACCTTCTCATGATAAACACATTCCCCTATACAGGAACTTCTTCCTATTCCTCCATAGCACAGCAGTCAGGCTTCTCCCACCCATGTGACCGATCACATGGTAATGACATCACCAAAGGTCCTCGCTCTACTGTGCTGCTGTTGCTGCTGCCTGTAAGAGCTTCCACTCATACAGGGAGGAGAGGACAGATGGCTATAAATATTTTGCAGCTGCCAGTGGAAGCAGGAGATTGCTGTTTAAACAGCGGTCTTCTGTACTGGGGCTGCTGCAGGGGGGTGCAGATGGGGTCCCGGGCACCCTGGGAGACAGGGCCCTTACTGGAATACCGGCTGTACCCCCCTGATTGCGGCCCTAGTCCTGACTGTGCCCATGGGTAGACGTGAATGGAAATGTTTAATTTCAACCTACCCGATCCTTAGTTCCCATAAGAGATAACTGCAGTCATTCTCCTCGTAAAAACGCACACATGCTGGGATGATTCTTTAGCTAAAAGCTATTCAAGGTGTATGGACAGTGCCTACATTTCGCTTGTATTTTTACAGTTCACTATTACAGCTGTCCATTTATACCTACAGTGGGTGAAATAAGTATTGAACATATTGATTTATCTCACTAAATACGTTTCCAAAGGTGCTATCGTCCCGTGCTAAAACGGGACGAAAGGTAGGTGCAAAAAGACATTGAAAGCCAAGACAATAGCTGAAATCTATCAATAATTTAAAAACAATCCAGCACCTTGTCAGTGCAAATGAATATTAACTGGTTCCATCCCAACTGATGGCTACAAAAAGTTCTTATTGCCACAGTGTCACATAAGACACATCTGATGGGTAAAAGCAAAAAGCCGTCTCAAGACCTTCACCGTCTAATTGTTGCAAAACATAGCAATGGCGTTGGTTACAGGTGCATTTCTAAGCTTCTGAATATTCCAGTGAGCACTGTTGAGGGCATAATACAGAAGTGAAAAGACAATCATTTCACCATAAATGCGCCTCAATCAGGTGCTCCTCACAAGATCTCCTTGCACCACCCGCATTCTATGCGGGTGCTGATTCTCCAGTTTCAGAAACCTCCGGGTTTCCGGGACTGGGGACTGATGTCACGCCCCCTCCATTCATGTCACGTCCCAGAAACCCGGAGGTTTCCAAAACTGGAGATTCAGCACCTGCATAGAATGCGGGTGCTGCAGGGAGATGGCGGGGGGTCTCAGCAGCGGGCCCCACCTTGTTTCCACACACATAGGGGAGTATTTATCAATTTTGCCTGTTGACAGTTTCTTTTTACCCTTTTTTTTTCATTTTGGTTTTCGTGGACATGCACCAAATTTATCATTTGGTGCAAGTTGTTAGTAATTTCGGCTCAAATGTTGAAATCAGCTGTTCACAGCGCCTTTTACACAGAACTTACCGCCACAGAGGACGCGTATTTTACCCTGTAGAGCAGCCATTTCGGAGTCCCTCCTGCAGTATATCAGCAAGCGACATGAGATATTTTCTTTTGAGGGGTTTATGGCCACCATGTGGAATGGATTTTATTTTCAACTTGGGTAGTTTTTTTTCTTTCTTACTTTAGTGCAGTGGTCTTCAACCTGCGGACCTCCAGATGTTGCAAAACTACAATTCCCAGCATGCCCGGACAGCCGTTGGCTGTCCGGGCATGCTGGGAGTTGTAGTTTTGCAACATCTGGAGGTCCGCAGGTTGGAGACCACTGCTTTAGTGCTTACGTTTCCTGAACCTGTGTGGCCATGTCCAATGCTGGCTCAACGGAGGGTGAAGGTTCCTCAGAGAAAACTATGTCGCAGGATAGTATTGAGCAGCCCCGGAGGCGTCGCTGCTTTCACAAAAAAATTTTTTAATGTATTTTGACGCCTTTACATTTTCTGACATTGCTAAGTGTGTTTTCCATGTGCAAAATTTCTTGGCGGGGATTTGCGCCAAAAAAACTGAATTTGCGCCAAAATTGCGCCAAAGATCGATTGGCACAAATGATGAATTACTGACTGAAGTTAAAATCACACACAGGACTGTGTGTAAAAATGACAGTGGAGAAGATGCGCCAAACGTTGGTGCAAAAAGACACTGCGCCAAAGTATTGCGCCAAAGTTACGTGAAAAAAAACACATAAATCCTTTGATAAATACCCCCCACTGTATAAGTGTTACAGTTTCAGCCTTTAAAGATGAACATCCCAGCAGTAGCACACCCAGTTATGATGAAACAATCCATATGTCAAGCGTTCAATCTGTTTACATGACCACTAGTCAGACCGCCTTGTCTGAGAACAGATGATTGTGGCAAAACTACCAGCCCCATCAGTTTTGTGACTGCACACTGATACGGGAATACAGTCTCTCACCCCTATCTATTTGTTGCAGTATTTGTTAACATCTGGTATCATGAACTGAGTCAAAAGAATGTAAAGAATGTACTGGCATGTGGTTACCTTTAAAATGAATAGACTTCTTTTACCCTAAATCTCTACAACTCCCATGGGTTAGATAATGCAGTTAGAGATAAGCAAACTTACAGTAAATTCGATTAGTCACGAACTTCTCGGCTCGGCAGTTGATGACTTTTCCTGCATAAATTAGTTCAGCTTTCCGGTGCTCCGGTGGGCTGGAAAAGGTGGATACAGTCCTAGGAAAGAGTCTCCTAGGACTGTATCCACCTTTTCCAGCCCACTGGAGCACCTGAAAGCTGAACTAATTTATGCAGGAGAAGTCAGCAACTGCCGAACCGAGAAGTTCGTGACGTATCGAATTTACTGTAAGTTCACTCATCTCAAAATGCAGTATCTGAGTTCACCCCTTGCATCTATGTTAATACTTTATTATATCTTATTATGTGATAACGCTGAAGAAATGACACTCAATGTAAAGTAGCGAGTGCACAGTCTGTATAATAGTGTTTAAATGGGAACTCTGATTAAAAAAATTTTTGCTATTGCACTCCTAATGGTAAATAAAAAATATTTCTAATATACTTTGTTTAAAAAGAATGAAGTTTTCTGTGTTTTATTTGTGCTAAAAAACAAAAAGCTCAAGAGCACATTTTCCCCCATTTCCCCTGAAGCCCAAACACTGGAAGTGTAACGTGGAGTGCTGAGGGGGTGGGGGGGGGGGGGGGGGGGATGTCCAACCAACAGCATATGGCAGTTAAGTGTGAGAGGAGCTATGATTGAATGAGGCTGGACACACACACCCTCAGCACTCCAGGCTGCACTTCCTGTGTTTGGACTTTGGTCCAAAGTCTGTGTATGAGATGGGGGAAAATGTGTTCTTGAGCTTTTTTTAAGCACAAATAAAACATAGAAAACTTCATTTTTTTTAAAAAAAAACAAAGTATATTAGAAATATGACCATTTAATGTTGTGTCCCCTCAAAATGACTCAACACAGCAAATAATGCCTAAACCTTGTATGGCGAGGGTGTGATGAAGGGCAGATGTTATTACCCTAGGGGCAGATGGCATTAACACCTTGTATTCGTGATGCCAGGGCGTGGTTAACCTCTGCACCACCCAAGGTATTGCCGCTGGATCCTGGGCTAGGCACGGGGCAAATAATGACTCAGATGCCAAGTTATGGAACAATGGCAGCTTTACTGAGGTAGACCGATGGAATAGTCTTTACAGCTTAGTTATCCTCATGGAGGTGACCAGTGACTTTAGAGATTTGCTGGCTCGCTGGGACTTGTAGTGGACTTGGACAGACTGCTGCAGACCCACCTGGAATTTAGACAGACTTGACTGAGTTGACTAGGATTGACTAGACTTCACCCCTTGTGTAGCTTACCAGGCTTTGACCTTCACCTGTAGGGCACTTGGTGATGGAAGCGTGGCTGCATGACTAGGCCTCGGGTCTCCTCAGGACACCAGACACTCTCAGGTCTTGACTTTTCCTCAGCATGTACTCAAGAGACTGAACTGGCTCCTCCCTGGGTTTATAAGGGAGCAATTTGGAAGGGTCCTATAGGTCACCACACAAGTCACCTGGTCACTGACATCTTCCCTGGTTACCTGACTTGGTAACAACATTTAAAGGCATATGAACATTATAAAGACCACCTCATATATAACACAAGGCACTTATAAACCACTTGAGATATATACAATAAGGGTGGACTAAGGGGACAGTGAGATAGAGTCCGCCACTCAGGACAGAAATGGTACAGGAATGCCCAGAGGAGTCCTATCATACAGGAGAGAGCACAGAGGAGTCCTATCAGACAGGAGAGAGCACAGAGGAGTGCTATCAGACAGGAGAGAGCACAGAAGAGTGGTATCAGACAGGAGAGAACACAGAGGAGTCCTATCAGACAGGAGAGAGCACAGAGGAGTGCTATCAGACAGAAGAGAGCACAGAGGAGTCCTATCAGACAGGAGAGAGCACAGAAGAGTGGTATCAGACAAGAGAGAACACAGAGGAATACTATCAGACAGGAGAGGGCACAGAGGAGTGCTATCAGACAGAAGAGAGCACAGAGGAGTGCTATCAGACAGGAGAGAGCACAGAAGAGTGGTATCAGATAGGCGAGAACACAGAGGAATACTATTAGACAGGAGAAGGCACAGAGGAGTGCTATCAGACAGAAGAGAGCACAGAGGAGTCCTATCAGACAGAAGAGACAACAGAGGAGTCCTATCAGACAGGAGAGCACACAGAGGAGTCCTATCAGACAGGAGAGAGCACAGAGGAGTCCTATCAGACAGGAGAGAGCACAGAGGAGTACTATCAGACAGGAGAGCACACATAGGAATACTATCAGACAGGAGGGAGCACAGAGGAGTACTATCAGAAAGAAGAGAGCACAGAGGAGTGCTATCAGACAGGAGAGAGCACAGAGGAGTGCTATCAGACAGAAGAGAGCACAGAGGAGTGCTATCAGACAGGAGAGAGCACAGATGAGTCCTATTAGACAGGAGAGAGCACAGAGGAGTGCTAGCCCATCCTTACTTTAAGGGGGGTGCTCTGTATATACCTATGGGAAAGGGAGGGAGAGGGGGGTGCTCTGTATATACCTATGGGAAAGGGAGGGAGAGGGGGGGGTGCTCTGTATATACCTATGGGAAAGGGAGGGAGAGGGGGGGTGCTCTGCATATACCTATGGGAAAGGGAGGGAGAGGGGGGTGCTCTGTATATACCTATGGGAAAGGGAGGGAGAGAGGGGGGTGCCCTGTATATACCTATGGGAAAGGGAGGGAGGGGGGGTGCTCTGCATATACCTATGGGGAAGAGGGGGGGTGTAGCTCTGCATATACCTATGGGGAAGAGGGGGGGGTGTAACTTTGCATATACATATGAGAAAGAGGGGGTTACCTGGCTACCTACCTACCTACCTGCCCTTTTACTGTGCAGGACACCAAGGAGGGCATTATTACAGTTTGTGGGCCTATAGATGGCCAGATTGTGTATAGGAGGGGAGGGCACTAAAAAATGCAAAGTCTGACATGTTTTTCCTGCAGATGTTAAGAGATCCACATGGCAGTCTTATCCGGACGGAGAAGAAAAGGAAAGAGGACGCCGCTGATCAGAAAAGACGTAATTGTGAGTCCCAAAATGTAACTGTAATCGCTTATATGGTGTACACATCCTGTGTACAGCTGATATCTACCGCCATATGGTCCTGTATATAATCACTTATATTGTATACAGATTCTTTATTGTATACTGGTCTGTGTATAGTGGCTTTATTCAGTACAGTATGGCGGTATTATTCAGTTATTGTGTGGTGGTATATATTTACTCCTTTTATACCAGTATTTTTGGTCATTGAAATTGACCTACTTTAAAGTGTTTCTTACATACCATATATAAATTTAAATTTATTGTGTGTGGGATTTGGGTGGAATAGGAGCGTGGCAGAAGATTGATGAGCTGCAGAGCCTAGCAGGGGCCCTTGCCTTTTTTTTTGGTCCAGGGGCCCCGAGTGTTGTCAGTCCGCCCCTGGGGGGAGGGCGTGTAATTAAGGGGGGGGGGGGGGGTTGCGTGTGTGTGTTTGGGGGGAGTGCCAAACAAAAGGTCCGCCCCGGGTGCCAAATGCTCTAGTTACGCCCCTGAGTGATAGTCTGACGTATTGAGCTCCGGCACCAGGATGAAGAACCGGTGCCGGAGCTAAATATGTAGTGATTTCGAAGTTCTTCTACTTCTTCCTTCTGTGTAAATAGCTCATGAGCAGGTGGAATTGGGAATAACACTGCATGTTTTACTGTACATAACTCTGCACTATGTACGCCCATACCACATAAATTCCTAACACCAGTGCAACAAGTGGAGGCACACTGGTTGGCAAACTGCCTTAAACACACACCTCTGCACTACATATATTTTACACTGCACACATTACACACACCCCTAACACAGTGCTGTCAGTGTATGTATGTCACACCAAGCAGCTCATAAACCTGCCTGCTCCTCCTTAGTGAAGACTGCCGCTCTATACAGATGCAGTCAGAGGACTTTCAGTGAAGTTGCCTGGCTGAAGCTTGTAGTCCTCCTTCAGTGGAGTAAAGGGTCCAGCTTTCCACTGTTCACATGCCTGGTCCTAGAGTCCCTGTGTAGCTCAGTGTTTTGTTTGACTGACTGTCCTGCAAATAAGAAGTGGAAGTGGGTGTGGAGGGTGTCCAGAATGCTGCAGCCACTAGAAAACCGACACATTTAACCCTTTACTGGCAAAGTTTAATTTATTCTTATATTCTTTCTGCAGATTGGAAACCTGACTGCCCTGGTAACTTATTGATTCATTGTATTTTAGGATGGGTCTGGGTCTTGATACCATTGTACAGACTATTGAACAGGATTCTTCTGGATGAGTTCTGCCACAATAAACGTATAGTCTACATGTAAATGTAAAATCATACCGTCTATGTATATAGATTTAACGTATATAATAATTGTTATTAGTGATGAGCGGCATTGCCCATATTCAAATTCGCTATATTTCGCGAATATATAGATGAATATTCGTCCTATATTCGCAAATTTTGCGTATTCGTTATATGCGCATATGCGAATATTCGCATACTCGCATATTCGCATATGTGGATATTCGCATATTCGTGTATTCGAGGAAGAAAACAGTGAGGGGGTGGGCAACTTTACTATCGGTTGCTAGGGATGTTGTTGACAACCTCTGACAAGTGTATTTGCATCATTCTAATTGGTCCACAAGTGAAAAGAGGGAATATGTGAATATTCACATATGCCAATATGCGCATATGCGGAAAAAAGTGAATATTCGTAATTTCTAATATATATAGCGAATATATTCGCAATATTCGCGAATTCCCGAATTTGCGATA
The DNA here is from genome assembly GCF_029499605.1 of Hyla sarda. Taxonomy (NCBI): domain Eukaryota; kingdom Metazoa; phylum Chordata; class Amphibia; order Anura; family Hylidae; genus Hyla; species Hyla sarda. The sequence goes on along the minus strand of NC_079194.1, from coordinate 222,948,719 downwards.
TTCGCGATAAAAATGTGAAATGCAAATATTCGCGCGCAACACTAATTGTTATATTTATTACAGCTCTCATTGTTCACTATAAGCACACCGGTCAGTCCACAGTCTAGTGTAACCTATGCCTTCAAATAGTCCACAGTCTAGTGTAACCTATGCCCTCAAAAATAGTCCACAGTCTAGTATAACCTATGCCCTCAAATAGTCCACAGTCTAGTGTAACCTATGCCCTCAAAAATAGTCCACAGTCTAGTGTAACCTATGCCCTTAAATAGTCCACAGTCTAGTGTAAATGCTGCCCCTGGTCCATGTACCGTCTTGTGCAAATTACTCCCTGATCAGTGCACAGTCTAGTGTAAATAGTGGTCCTGATCAGTGCACAGTCTAGTGTAAATAGTGATCCTGATCAGTACACAGTCTAGTGTAAATAGTGATCCTGATCAGTGCACAGTCTAGTGTAAATTGCGATTCTGATCAGTCCACAGTCTAGTGCAGAGAGTGCCTGTTACGCCGAGCGCTCCCGGTCCCTGCTCCTCCCGGAGCGCTCGCGGCGTTCACCTCCATGCAGCGCCCCGGTCACACCCGCTGACCGGGAGCGCTGCATTATTGTCACCGGCGGGGATGCGACCCGCGTAGCGGGACGCCGCCCGCCCGCGGCTCGCATCCCAATCCCCTCACTTGGCCCGTCCTCCGTCGGCTCAGTCCCGGCGCACGCAGCCCCGCTCCCTAGGGCGCGTGCGCGCCGGCTCTCTGAGATTTAAAGGGCCAGTGCACCATTGATTGGCGCCTGGCCCAATCAGCACATTCACCTGTGTCCTCATTATAAAAACCCACTTCCCCTTCCTGGTATCGCCGGATCTTGTTGCCTCAGTGCCAGTGAAAGCGTTCTTGTGTATGTTACAAGCCAGTGTTCCAGACCCTCTGCTGTTGCCCCTGACTATGATCCTTGCTGCCTGCCCTGACCTTCTGCTACGTCCGACCTTGCTCTTGCCTTATCCCTTGTACCGCGCCTATCTCAGCCGTCAACTGGGGTTGAGTCGCTATCGGGTGGAACGACCTGGGGGTTACCTGCCGCTGCAAGTCCATCCCGCTTTGCGGCGGACTCTGGTGAAAACCAGTAACCCCTTAGACTCCGTTCCCCTGGTACGGCCCACGTCATCACCCCACTGACACAGAGGATCCACCACCAGTATCCTCACTGCATACCCATCCGGATCCTGACAGTAGATCCGGCCATACCAGGATCCCACTGCCAGTTGTCGCTGACCTTACCACGGTGGTCGCCCAGCAATCTCAACAGATAGCGCAACAAGGAGAGCAGCTGACCCAACTGACTGCCATGCTGCAACACCTTCTGCCACAGCTTCAGCAACCATCTCCTCCGCCAGCTACTGCACCTCCTCCGCAGCGAGTGGCCGCTCCTAGCCTCCGCCTGTCCCTGCCGGACAAATTTGATGGGGACTCAAAACGGTGCCGTGGTTTCCTGTCTCAATGCTCCCTACACTTGGAGATGATGTCGGACCAATTCCCCACAGAACGGTCTAAGGTGGCTTTTTGTTACGCCGAGCGCTCCGGGTCCCCGCTCCTCCCCGGAGCGCTCGCAGCGTTCTCTCATTCGCAGCGCCCCGGTCAGACCTGCTGACCGGGTGCGCTGCGATATTACTCCCAGCCGGGATGCGATTCGCGATGCGGGACGCGCCCGCTCGCGATGCGCATCTCGGCTCCCGTACCTGACCCGTTCCCCGTCTGTGTTGTCCCGGCGCGCGCGGCCCCGCTCCTTAGGGCGCGCGCGCTCCGGGTCTCTGCCTTTTAAAGGGCCGCTGCGCCACTGATTGGCGCAGCAGGCCTAATCAGTATTCTCACCTGTGCACTCCCTACTTATACCTCACTTCCCCTGCACTCCCTCGCCGGATCTTGTTGCCATTGTGCCAGTGAAAGCGTTCCCTTGTGTGTTCCTAGCCTGTGTTCCAGACCTCCTGCCGTTGCCCCTGACTACGATCCTTGCTGCCTGCCCTGACCTTCTGCTACGTCCGACCTTGCTCTTGTCTACTCCCTTGTACCGCGCCTATCTTCAGCAGTCAGAGAGGTTGAGCCGTTGCTGGTGGATACGACCTGGTTGCTACCGCCGCTGCAAGACCATCCCGCTTTGCGGCGGGCTCTGGTGAATACCAGTAGCAACTTAGAACCGGTCCACCAGCACGGTCCACGCCAATCCCTCTCTGGCACAGAGGATCCACCTCCAGCCAGCCGAATCGTGACAGTAGATCCGGCCATGGATCCCGCTGAAGTCCCACTGCCAGTTGTCGCCGACCTCACCACGGTGGTCACCCATCAGTCGCAACAGATAGCGCAACAAGGTCACCAGCTGTCTCAACTGACCGTGATGCTACAGCAGCTATTACCACAGCTCCAGCAACAATCTCCTCCGCCAGCTCCTGCACCTCCTCCGCAGCGAATGGCCGCTTTCGGCTTACGATTATCCTTGCCGGATAAATTTGATGGGGACTCTAAGTTTTGCCGTGGCTTTCTTTCGCAATGTTCCCTGCACTTGGAGATGATGTCGGACCAGTTTCCAACTGAAAGGTCTAAGGTGGCTTTCGTAGTCAGCCTTCTGTCTGGGAAAGCTCTGTCATGGGCCACACCGCTCTGGGACCGCAATGACCCCGTCACTGCCTCTGTACACTCCTTCTTCACGGAGATCCGAAGTGTCTTTGAGGAACCTGCCCGAGCCTCTGCTGCTGAGACTGCCCTGCTGAACCTGGTCCAGGGTAATTCTTCTGTTGGCGAGTACGCCATCCAATTCCGTACTCTTGCCTCCGAATTATCCTGGAATAATGAGGCCCTCTGCGCGACCTTTAAAAAAGGCCTATCCAGCAACATTAAAGATGTGCTGGCCGCACGAGAAATTCCTGCTAACCTGCATGAACTTATTCATCTTGCCACCCGCATTGACATGCGTTTTTCCGAAAGGCGTCAGGAGCTCCGCCAGGATATGGACTTTGTTCACACGAGGCGGTTTCTCTCCCCGGCTCCTCTCTCCTCTGGTCCTCTGCAATCCGTTCCTGTGCCTCCCGCCGTGGAGGCTATGCAAGTTGACCGGTCTCGCTTGACACCTCAAGAGAGGACACGACGCCGCATGGAGAACCTATGCCTGTACTGTGCCGGTACCGAACACTTCTTGAAAGATTGTCCTATCCGTCCTCCCCGCCTGGAAAGACGTATGCTGACTCCGCACAAAGATGAGACAGTTCTTGATGTCTACTCTGCTTCTCCACGCCTTACTGTGCCTGTGCGGATATCCTCTACCTTCTCCTTCTCTGCTACGGCCTTCTTGGATTCCGGATCTGCAGGAAATTTTATTTTGGCCTCTCTCATCAACAGGTTCAACATCCCGGTGACCAGTCTCGCCAGACCCCTCTACATCAATTCTGTTAACAATGAAAGATTGGACTGTACCGTGCGTTACCGCACGGAACCTATCCTAATGTGCATCGGACCTCATCACGAAAAAATTGAATTTTTGGTCCTCTCCAACTGCACTTTCTTCTTGAATTACCGTGGCTTCAACGCCATTCCCCAACCCTTGATTGGTCCACAGGAGAAATCAAGAACTGGGGTACTTCTTGTCACAAGGACTGTCTTAAATCGGTGCCCAGTACTCCTTGCCGTGACCCTGTGGTTCCCCCTGTATCCGGTCTTCCTAAGGCTTATATGGACTATTCTGACGTTTTTTTCAAAAAGCAAGCTGAGACTTTGCCTCCTCACAGGCCTTATGACTGTCCTATTGACCTCCTCCCGGGTACTACCCCACCCCGGGGCAGAATCTATCCTCTGTCTGCTCCAGAGACTCTTGCCATGTCGGAGTACATCCAGGAGAATTTAAAAAAGGGGTTTATCCGCAAGTCCTCCTCTCCTGCCGGAGCTGGATTTTTTTTTTGTGTCCAAAAAAGATGGCTCCCTACGTCCTTGTATTGATTACCGCGGACTTAATAAAATCACGGTAAAAAACCGCTACCCCTTACCTCTTATCTCGGAACTCTTTGATCGCTTACAAGGTGCCCACATCTTTACCAAACTGGACTTAAGAGGTGCTTATAATCTCATCCGCATCAGGGAGGGGGACGAATGGAAGACCGCATTTAACACCAGGGATGGACACTTTGAGTATCTGGTCATGCCCTTTGGCCTATGCAACGCCCCTGCCGTCTTCCAAGACTTTGTTAGTGAAATTTTTTGTGGTGTACGGCCGTCACCCTCTTCCTCCCCTCCCTACTCCCTTGCCCTCTGGTTTGCCCGCTGTGGATGAAGTGACTCGTGATCTTTCCACCATATGGAAAGAGACCCAAAATTCTCTTTTACAGGCTTCATCCCGGATGAAAAGATTTGCTGATAAAAAAAGAAGAACTCCCCCCATTTTTGCTCCCGGAGACAAGGTATGGCTCTCCGCTGGTGAATACCAGTAGCAACTTAGAACCGGTCCACCAGCACGGTCCACGCCAATCCCTCTCTGGCACAGAGGATCCACCTCCAGCCAGCCGAATCGTGACACTTTTGTGGTTAGTCTCCTGTCTGGAAAGGCCTTGTCATGGGCCACACCGCTCTGGGACCGCAATGATCCTGTCACTGCCACTGTCCAGTCCTTCTTAGCTGAAGTTAGTAGTGTCTTCGAGGAGCCAGCCCGGGCCTCCTCTGCCGAGACTGCTTTGCTGAGCCTAGTCCAAGGAAGTTCTTCCGTAGGCGAATACGCCATCCAGTTTCGTACCCTCGCCTCAGAATTATCCTGGAACAATGAGGCCCTCTGCGCGACCTTCAAGAAAGGCTTATCCAGCAACATCAAGGATGTACTGGCCGCACGAGAAATTCCTGCTAACCTGTCTGAACTTATCCATGTGGCCACCCGCATTGACATGCTTTTCTCTGAAAGACGCCAGGAGCTCCGACAGGAAAAGGATCTTGTTCGCACTAGGCGATTTCTCTCCCCGGCTCCTCTCTTCTCTAGTCCACTGCAATCTGTTCCTGTGCCTCCTGCCGAGGAGACTATGCAAGTGGATCTGTCCCGCCTGACCCTACAAGAGAGGACTCGCCGCCGTAACGAGAATCTATGCCTGTACTGTGCTAGTACCGAACACTTCCTAAAAGACTGTCCTATCCGCCCTCCGCGTCAGGAGAGACGCACTCCGTTACCTCACAAAGGTGAGACAGCTCTAGGTGTGAATTCTGCTTCTCCACGTCTCACTGTGCCTGTGCGGATTTCTCCTTCTGCTAACTCCTCCTTCTCAGCTGTGGCCTTCTTGGACTCCGGTTCTGCAGGAAATTTTATTTTGGCCTCTTTTGTTAATAGGTTCAACATCCCAGTGACCAGTCTCGTCAAACCGCTCTACATTTCTTCTGTCAACGGAGAAAAATTGGACTGCACTGTGCGTTACCGCACAGAACCCCTGCTTATGTGCATAGGACTGCATCACAAAAAAATTGAATTTCTTGTCCTACCCAACTTCCCCTCTGAAATCCTCCTCGGTCTGCCATGGCTCCATCGTCATTCTCCAACCCTTGACTGGACCACCGGGGAGATCAAGAGTTGGGGTTCATCTTGTCTCAAACATTGCCTCACATCTGCTCCCATTCGTCAAACCCCTGTGGCTCCACCTATACCAGGTCTTCCCAAGGCCTACCAGGACTTTGCCGATGTTTTCTGTAAAAAACAAGCTGAGATTTTACCACCTCATAGGCCTTATGACTGCCCTATTGACCTCCTTCCTGGTACTACTCCACCCCGGGGCAGGATCTACCCTCTGTCCGCCCCAGAGACTCAAGCCATGTCCGACTATATACAGGAAAATCTAAAGAGGGGATTCATTCGAAAGTCCTCATCCCCTGCTGGAGCAGGGTTCTTCTTTGTTTCTAAAAAAACGGTTCCCTACGGCCATGCATTGACTACCGTGGTTTAAATAAAATCACCATCAAAAACCACTATCCCCTGCCTTTGATCTCTGAACTCTTTGACCATCTTCGTGGCGCCAATATTTTCACTAAATTGGACTTAAGAGGCGCATATAATCTTATTCGCATCAGGAAAGGGGATGAGTGGAAAACCGCATTCAATACCAGAGACGGACATTTTGAATATCTGTTATGCCCCTTCGTTAATGAAATATTTCGGGACCTGTTATATACCTGTGTTGTGGTTTATCTGGACGACATCTTGATTTTCTCCTCTAGTCTAGAAGAACACCGTCGTCATGTCCGCCTAGTGCTCCAGAGACTCTGCGAAAATCACCTGTGTGCCAAAATGGAAAAAATGCCTCTTTGAATGTGAATCCCTTCCTTTCCTAGGTTACCTAGTCTCTGGCCAGGGACTTCAAATGGACCCAGACAAACTGGCAGCGGTTTTAGATTGGCCTCGCCCTTCTGGACTTCGTGCTATCCAACTCTTCCTGGGATTTGCCAACTACTACCGACAGTTTATTCCCCATTTTTCCACCATTGTGGCCCCTATTGTGGCTCTGACCAGGAAGAATGCCAACCCTAAATCATGGCCTCCTCAAGCGGATGAGGCCTTCAATCGCCTCAAAACTGCCTTCGCTTCTGCTCCAGTGCTGTCCAGACCTGATCCATCGAAACCTTTCTTGCTGGAAGTGGACGCCTCCTCAGTCGTAGCCGGAGCCGTACTTCTCCAAAAAAAACTCTACCGGACGTAAAATTACTTGTGGTTTCTTTTCTAAAACCTTCTTTCCGGCAGAAAAAAATTACTCCATTGGAGATCGTGAACTTCTAGCCATCAAGTTAGCACTCGAAGAATGGAGGCATCTATTGGAGGGTTCCAACACCCCATTGTCATTTACACCGAACACAAGAATCTCTCGTACCTCCAGTCTGCCCAGCGTCTGAACCCTCGCCAGGCTAGGTGGTAGTTGTTTTTTGCCCGCTTTAACTTCGAGATTCACTTTCGTCCTGCTGACAAAAACGTCAGGGCTGACGCCCTTTCACGTTCCTCTGATGCCACCGAATCTGAAGTCCCTCTGCAGCATATTGTACCCTCTGAGTGCCTGGTCTCCTCTGCTCCAGCTTCTATTGGACAAACTCCTCCTGGAAAGACCTTTGTCCCTCCACGCCAGCGCCTCAAGATCCTCAAATGGGGACATTCCTCTCACCTTGCTGGCCATGCTGGCATCAAGAAGTCAATCCAGCTTATTTCACTTTTGTATTGGTGGCCTACGCTGGAGGGTGACGTCACTGATTTCATTCGGGCCTGTACAGTTTGCTCTCGGGATAAAACCCCTCGCCAGAAGCCTGCTGGACTCCTCCTTCCTTTACCCGTTCCTGAGCAGCCGTGGTCCCAAATTGCCATGGATTTTATTACGGATCTGCCTGTATCCCATGGCAACACCGTCATCTGGGTGGTCGTTGATCGTTTCTCCAAAATGGCACATTTCATTCCGCTTCCAGGTCTTCCTTCTGCGCCACAATTGGCGAAGCAATTTTTTTTGCATATTTTTCGCCTTCACGGGCTACCCACGCATATCGTCTCGGATAGAGGCGTTCAATTTGTGTCAAAATTTTGGAGAGCTCTCTGTAACCAATTAAAAATCAAATAAAATTTCTCGTCCTCCTATCACCCCCAATCCAATGGGCAAGTAGAGAGAGTAAACCAGATTCTTGGTGACTATTTGCAACATTTTGTCTCCTCCCGCCAAGAAGATTGGGTCGACCTTCTACCCTGGGCTGAATTCTCGTACAATTTCAAAAATTCAGAATCCTCTGCCAAATCCCCTTTCTTTGTGGTGTACGGCCGTCACCCTCTGCCCCCCCTCCCCATTCCCACTTCTTCTGGATCGCCTGCTGTAGATGAAGTTACCCGGGACTTCTCTGTTATCTGGAAGGAGACTCAAAAGTCGCTCCTACTGGCCTCGTCTCGTATGAAGAGACATGCCGATAAGAAGAGAAGAACTCCTCCTGTCTTCGCTCCTGGGGACAAAGTGTGGCTCTCGGCCAAGTATATCCGCTTCCGCGTTCCCAGCTACAAGCTGGGTCCACGTTATCTTGGACCATTTAAAATCAAGAGTCAAATCAATCCTGTCTCCTACAAACTTCTTCTTCCCCCTTCTCTTCGTATTCCTAACTCCTTTCATGTTTCCCTTCTCAAACCTCTCGTTCTTAACCGCTTCTCCCCCAAGGATGTCGCTCCAGCTCCTGTCTCTGGCTCCTCTGACGTCTTCGCTGTAAAGGAAATCCTCGCTTCCAAAGTGGTCAGAGGTAAAAAAAACATTTCTTGTAGATTGGGAGAATTGTGGCCCCGAAGAGAGGTCTTGGGAACCCGAGGATAATATCCTTGACAAGGAGCTCATTCACAGGTTCCTGGGCTCCAAAAAGAGGGGGAGACCCAAGGGGGGGGGGGGTACTGTTACGCCGAGCGCTCCGGGTCCCTGCTCCTCCCCGGAGCGCTCGCGGCATTTACCTCCATGCAGCGCCCCGGTCAGACCCGCTGACCGGGAGCGCTGCATTAATGTCACCGGCGCCCGTGTAGCGGGACGCGCCCGCGGCTCGCATCCCAATCCCCTCACCTGCCCCGTCCTCCGTCGACTCAGTCCCGGCGCGCGGCCCCGCTCCCTGGCGCCTGGCCCAATCAGCACATTCACCTGTGTCCTCATTATAAAAACCCACTTCCCCTTCCTGGTATCGCCGGATCTTGTTGCCTCAGTGCCAGTGAAAGCGTTTTTGTGTATGTTACAAGCCAGTTTTCCAGACCCTCTGCTGTTGCCCCTGACTACGATCCTTGCTGCCTGCCCTGACCTTCTGCTACGTCCGACCTTGCTCTTGCCTTATCCCTTGTACCGCGCCTATCTCAGCCGTCAGCTGGGGTTGAGTCGCTATCGGGTGGAACGACCTGGGGCTTACCTGCCGCTGCAAGTCCATCCCGCTTTGTGGCGGGCTCTGGTGAAAACCAGTAACCCCTTAGACTCCGTTCCCCTGGTACGGCCCACGTCATCACCCCACTGACACAGAGGATCCACCACCAGTATCCTCACTGCATACCCATCCGGATCCTGACAGTGCCCCTGATCAGTCCACAGTCTAGTGTAAATAGTGCCCCTTATCAGTGCACAGTTAGGTGTAAATAGTGCCCCTGATTAGTACACAGTCTAGAGTAGATGGTGCCCCTGTTTAGCGCACAGTAGAACAAAAGCTATTTTTTATTTGCTACGTAATGTTATGGTTTTTTTCTTTGCGATTAGCTTATTCCATGACTAGGGAGAGTAGAGATACGTTTAACCTGGCACCCCTCCCCCTTTATTACTTTCCCAATAAACACAGACTCCTTGATATGGTGCAAAGGCCACAGCGGACCAACATTTTTATCATCAAACCAAGTAACAAAATATATAACATGGAATAAACTAAAAAACCGAGGGCCCTGTGGAGTATTTTTTCATATTTTTTTTATTTTTTTTGTTCTTTTATTTCATTTGATGTTATTGTATTGATATTTGCTGGTATGAAATTTTATATCTATTGAATCTAATGTCCATCACACACTTATATTTTGGGTAGGACACTGAGCTGTGTTTTTCTCTAAAATATATGGTATATTTTAAATCTCACTTTATAAATAATATGACAAAATATATAACAAAAATAAACAAACTATTCGGGGTAACTCCTGCCACGGTGGCCGATTGTGACCCCTTACACCCGGCCGTCCCTCTACAAAGCCACCGCTCGCTCCACCATCTCCCAGATGGACAAAGTCCACAAAGCCATCCCAATATCGTCAAGGTGAACTCCTTCCCACCCCACAAACACAGTGGAAGGCCCTTCCAGCTCCATATGGCGGACCACGAACCCCCATTCCTCGGCACACAAATGTTCTCACCGCCTTGTTGACCCTTCCCTGGCTCGATTCACTTTGCGCACCGACCGTGCCTGCCGCCACTTCACATGAGCCACCATATCCGACCACACAATCAGGATGAGAGGAAAGGAAAACCAAAGCCACAGCAGATCCAGCTTGATGTCCCGTGGCAATGATCTTGAGGTGCAAACCACCAAATCATTGCCCCCTGCATGGATGACCAACACATCAGGAGCCCTATCCACCGCAACAAAGGACTGCACGAATGGGAGCAGCTCCGACCACATCAGCCCCCCATGACCCAGCCAACGAACCTGAGCCACAGCCCTAGGGAAACCCAGCTGTCGCCCATTCGACCGCACTGCGGCCCTCTCTCCACCCCTGCACATATAGGAATGCCCTGCTATCCAAACCAAGCAGGACCCGGGATCTGTAAGACACAATAACAGAAAATCAGCAACAACACTCCCCCACATAGAAATCCCCCATCAACCAACCCAGGAACAATAACCACTTACAACAAATGAGGACAAACATACAACTGGAAGCGATGCAACTTCCACCTCCCTATCTTCCTAATGACATCCTGTCCCAACCCCGACCTGGATGCCCTTGTGGCCGCCCCTATCCGAAAGAAGTGTGAACTATACACCCCCTGGAACACATCCCAGCACTCCCAGGCAACTGCGAAAAACCTGAACAAACTGAAATCTAGACAAAAAGGAACCATCCTCATGCACCAGCAAAAGAACCCCCCCCCCCCCTTTCGGCCGAATAGCCACAAAGTCCCTGAAACAAGACAACAGGCACCAGGCACAAAGTCCCTGAAACAAGTCCCTGGCAACTAAGCCAAACGCACCTTAAAACCCTTCCCCAACTGATCCGTTTTCGACCGTCGAAGCACACACTCCAAAACCGTGCCTTCCAGCACCACATCCACCGCCAACAGCCACCAACGCGGTGCCTACTGGGGGCCACCAGCTCCGAAATGCGTAATGCCCCAAAAAAAACACCAGAGCAAATGCCAATCAAAGCAAAACCACTTCATAACTAGAAAAACAAACCCCACCCATAACCTCCCCTAAACGGGCCCACAACGAGAGCGACATGGGCCTACGAGAATCCCGCGTCACAGCCCCCCTGCGAAAACCCTGTGCTGCCTGGCACACCAGGAATGACTTAGTCCAATCCTGCACCCCCCACAACTTAAGCAAAAAAGCCAACGCCGAAAGGCACCAACTCAAACCGGAAGCCGACACCGTGTCACAAAGCCACTTATCCATGTAATACAACAACAACACCTCCCACCCAGGGGACGAGGCAGACACGCTTACATCAGCCACCAAGGACTCCCACTGACTCCAGCATCGGCTATATCCAGCCCACATGGCCGCACTTACTGATGGGCGAAGAAGAGCAAATGCTACAGTCTGACCATGTTCCTTTGCCACTCAGGGCAGGACAGCCCCTCCGCCGCCGGCACCAACTCCTGAGAACTGTCCCACTGAAACCGAGAAAGAGAGTCAGCAATGTCATTCTGCACCCCAGGAACATGCTTAGCCGCAAAATGCACATTAAACTCAAGCCCCCGCAAGACCAACCTACGCAGCAAACTAACCACCGCCGGAGACCCTGCTGTCTATGAGTTCATCGCCTGCATGACCCCTAGGTTGTCGCAGCAGAAGCAAACTCTGCGATTCCGGAACTGCTCCCCCCAAATTACCACTGCCACTAAAATCGGAAACCGCTCTAGAAGAGCCATATTCCGCATCAACCCCTAACTCCGCCAAGATGCTGGCCATCTCCCCGCATGGCCCTGCAAGCAGGCGCCAAAACCAAAGCCCCCCGCTGTGTCAGTGAACAGTTCCAGGTCCCAATTAGACACCATAGCCTTCATCACCATCAATCTGCCATTGTACTGTGTCAAGAAATCCTGCCACACCTCTAAGTCCGCCCGCACATCCGCCAAGAGGAGCACAAAATGATGAGGCCTCCGAAAACCTGCAGTGGCCCCGCCAACCGCCAGCAAATCACCCGACCCATCAGCATAATGCGGCACACAAAATACAGTAAAGACTGAACTTCCCGGAGCTGCACCTTAGGCGCCTGCAGTGCCGCCCCCACCGCCACCTGCAATTCCACCAACTTATCCTCTGGCAACCTACACTCCATCCTAACAGAGTCCACTACAATCTCGGAGAACTTAATCACTGTCGTCGGCCCCTCCGCTTTTTCTGGGGCCAGCGGCACCCCGATCCATGCTGCTAGCTTCTCCATCCTCTGTAACAACACCCCACACAAAGCTGACCCACCCGGGCCCAAGAACAAAAAATCATCCAGGTAATGCAGAACCGAGGACACCTGAGCCTCACTGCGCACTACCCTTTCTAAAAAAAAGGTGCTAAACGTCTCAAAATATGAACACGAAATAGAGCACCACTTTGGCAAACACAAATCAACAAAGAAACCGCCCTCCCAAACACAACTCAACAAGTGAAAACTGTCCGGATGCACCGGTAACAGGCGAAAAGCCGACTCGATGTTAGTCTTTGCCATCAGCGTACCACGCCCCAACTGGTGCACCCACGACAATGACGCATCAAAAGAGGTATAGGACACCGCGCATACAGCTGGATCAATCCCATAGTTCACCGACGCACCCTCAGGGTGAGAGAGGTGGTGAATGAGCCTATACTTATTAGGTTCTTTCTTCGGCACCAAGCCCAGCATGGATAAGTGCAAATCAGGCAACGGCCGGACCTGGAAAGGGCCAGCCATCCAGTCCAAGTCCACCTCCCTAAGCAACTTGTCCCGCACCACTTCAGGGTGTGCCAAGGCCAACGCCAAGTTGCACCCACTCCCCCCAGACCCCCTTTTAACACATGGAATCCTAAAACCACTAGCAAACCCATCCAACAACAAGGCAGCGGCCTCCCTATCTGGGTACCACGTGAGGAACGGCAGCATCTCTGCCAGCCTCACCAGTGTCGCCCCTCTACTGCTCAGTCTCCCCTTTCCTTTGCCCCGCTTGAAGCAGCGGGACAGGCTGTTTGCACCCCCACAGCCGGAGCATTCGTGCTTGAATCTGCACTCGCACCCGACTTGCACCGTCGTTGAACTGCCAACAGCAGCCTTTCCCAACACCCGCCAGCCGCCCCCTACTAGAGCTTCCGGCTCCGTTCCAAAAGGGCTGCTGACCGCACTAATGTCCTTGTGGTCCCAGCGCAACGCTGGACGGACGGCCTTCCGCTGACGGAACTGCTCGTCATACCGCAACAAAGCGGTACCCCCATACACGCGATACGCCTCCCCATTAGAATCCACATAACAAAACAGGGCCGGGCAATTCGCTGACTCTTTCTCCCCAATAATGCTTGCCAAAATTGCAAACGTCTGAAGCCAGTTCAAGAAAGTCCTTTTTTGACTCATCGGGCTTCACCCTATCCAAATTAAACTTCTCAAGGGGGAGTAGGGAAAATATTTCCAAGTACTCCCTCTTCCAGATCCTCTCCCTCACTTCAGCCTTCAGATGCGCCCCCAAAGGCCCTTCAAAGTAAACATAAACCTCCCCTTTGGCCACATCTGGTAGGCGCACCCTGTCAACCAGCTTGTCAGCCTCAGCCCCAGCCGGGGCCACCGACACCTGCCCCTGGGCCACACTCCCTGCCCCCCCCAAGGGCACCGCCACACCACTAACCCCGTTACCTGGCGACCCCCCCGCAGCAGCCTGAGACCAGGGGCCCGGCTGCAGCTTCACCGGCACCACTGGCGGACTCAGCAGCAGATCTTCCAGTCGACCTCCGGCTTAAGCCCATGGACTCCGACCGGGCAGCAGCCTCAGGTGGAGGGGACACACCCCTGTCATCCAGCAGCTCACCATCCTCCAGGTCAGACTTACTAGGGGCAGGACTAGGGTTCATCCTCCCCGACCACTCCTCCGCTCCACAGAAGCGCTCCTGTCTGCCAGTATAATGGAGCCAGACCACCCAGGAGCAGCAGCACTGCACCCAGCACCACGCATGCCCCAGTGCCCTGCAAATCCTTGGCCTCCACCTTGGCCAAGGAGGCAGGGCCAACAGCTCATCTTCCTCAGCCCCTTGTCAGGCTGCAGCAGCTGCCCACTCCCTTTCATCCACAGCAGCCGCCGCGGCAGAAGTAGAGGCCCAGGCCTGACCGCCCGGCCGCATCGGAGAACACCCGTCATGTAGTCGGCTCCCAGACTCCACCCCCCCGCCGGCAGCCACCATCAACGCTCTGCGCATCACGTGCTCCGTGGCAGGACCGGCTGGAGGAGTAGGGTTCCTGTGTCCCTACTGTAGCAGATGCATGCCGACTCTGCCAGGACGTCCTCCCGGCACCCCCGCCACCATAGCAGAGCAGGCAGGAGAAGCCGGAGGGTGCCCGGCCAGGAGGAGTCCTGGCGGTGCCACGCGTGGGGAACCACTTCAGGGCTCAGGCAGGACGGAGCACGAGAGCGGCTCGTGCTGGCCCGCTGCGGACCCATGCTAGACCCTGGAGCAGCGTCGAAGGAGCACCCCGAGCCGGCGCCTGAGGCAGCCCCCAGCAACTGCTCCTACAGCCAGCCTGGGCCCCGCAGAAAAGCCACAGGACGCATGCATCAGTTCATCGAGGTCCACCATCATAGGTACCTGCTGCACACAACATGCTGTCTTCTTGCTGAATGGCTCCTCCCCTTCCTGTTCCTCTTCTTCCTGGCCCCTTGCCGACCTCCCCACTCCTCCCATCTTTAACCCCTTGACTCCCATTTCTTCTCCTACATGCTTTTAATCCCTTTATCTCCGCTTCCTACACCCCCCTGTCCTGTGCCCCCTCGCCTCCCATGCTGACCACTTAGGGGGCTTTCTTTTAAAGGAGTGTGAGATTATGCTGTTTGGGTGGGGATTAGGCATCATTAGAGGCATTGGTATAGCAATAAAATCAACCACAAGGCACTTAGCACACCTACCAATGCCACTGCCTGCAAGAGGCTGCCTGCATTAGTCTATTACTTAAAGACACACAGACAAAGATGAAAGTTTAAGGGGTATTCCAGCCTTTGGAACAAAATCATATGCTGAATGTGTCCCTGTAGGTTCCCAGGCTGCAGAAAGCTCATAGTGCAAAAAGACTCACACTGTATAGTAAAGGACTAGCCTCAATATGTCACCTTTAACATAAAGTGTACAAAGAGGAAGAGGTAATAGGAAAAAGCATGGAGGGAGGGGGCTGTGAGGAAGGTGGAGAGGCCTGTATATGTTATGGGGGCATTTGAACAGTATATAGGAGTAAAGATAGCATTATATGGGGGAGGGAGTATAGGAATAGCATATAGTGGGTATAATTAACATTACATGGGGGGTATAAGTAGCAGTATATGGGGGGGGGGGTTCAATGGAAGCAGTGTAGAACATTATCCCCTGGGTATGCTGTAGTTATGAAAATGGGGCAGCAGCAAGCAAAGCATTAGTGGATCAGCAGGATGGCAGTGTAAAGTATGGGGGCTATGTTACTATATAGTTATTATAGAGTCCAGAAGGAAGGGGCCACAGATGTTTTTGTGGCGTTGGGGTGTGAGGTGCAGGGTAGATGTTATAACCCAAGGGGCATATGTTATTATTCCTACATTAAAGTTTCCCCCATCCTCATATTAGGTAGGTAGACCCCTCAGAAAAAAATCTTCTCCCCATTCCCGCTCAGTCTGGCTCTGTGATAAAATGACAGCATGCCATCTGCGCCATAACACAGACATTTCCAGCCAGAGACCTTGAAGTAGCCTGCTGTCTACTAAAGTAAGTGGTTAGAAAGGGAGCTTACAGCTATCTTCTCCGCTAGTTTTGCAACTCCGTGAAGGTCCTAAGAACACAATTGAAAAGCTGGGTTCTCTTGCAAGGGGATCTGGGCTGTGTGCCCTCATCTTGGCTTTGTTGGTGGAGGGCCTACTTACATGAGTGTCCTACCAGGAATCTGGCCTACCAGTTAGGGCAGATTATTGTTCTGAGCTTGGGTGATGTAAAAGGTAATGGCATAGTACAGAGATGCTCAAGGTTATGCCATAATATATTATGTAGTTTTTTTCCGGTTCAATATATATAACTCCAACATGTTCTATAGTGGTGCAAAGAGATTGTCATCAGTCATCATCGCTTATCTCCAATGGGACTTACAATCTAAATTCCATATCTTACGAATACCAATTCTATAAGAAGACAAAATATCCAGCAGTATGATTTTGGAACCAAACAAAGGGGAAACATGCAAACGTCATGTCATTGGGGAAGATTTATCAAAACCTGTCCAGAGAAAAAGTTGCTGAGTTGCCCATGTGGGCTATGGGCAACTCAGCAACTTTTCCTCTTGACAGGTTTTGATAAATCTTCCCCCATTATGTCTATTACCATAGTAGATAACCCCATATTACCAGCAAACCAAAATGTGACTGTTTCTGCTCCATTTCTGTCTGTAGGATCAGTAGTAGTTACATCTGTAATGGATGACTACATTCCATGACCATTCATAATGACAGTGCCTTCTCTAAAATGACTGTAGAGCAAATTTGCGATTTCACATCTCTGAGCAGCAGAGACAGTCAGTGTTTCAAAGGGAGATGAACAAGATAAATCATGTGGCCATTGTACATTATGTAGCCGAGCGCAATACTTGGAGGCGTGAAGGAGTTAAATGGAGCCGGAGAATCAATTAACTTTTAAATTAATCTTTCCCGTATTCCGATTTTAACCACGGCACTCTGAGGAGCTCGAGCGTTTACGTTTAAAGCATCACAAGGGAATACGGAGTTAGAAACATCTTCCTACACACAAACGAAGAACAACGATGAATTGTAACCAAATGTTTGTGATAAGCAGCAAACATTTTACTGACAAATAGTCATCAAGGAATAGAGTGCAATGGCTGCACACTTAGATTGCATTAAGGAACAGAGTTACATTTTTAGTTTTTTAGTAAAAGGAAAAACTGGGATTTTTTATTTTTAAATACTGATGTCATAAGTACTGTAAATGGCAGTGTTCACCATAGTCCTGGTATCTTTATGACCTCCAAAAGTTAGGGCCAGATCAAGGTTTGTGATGCTTCTTTACTGCAGCTATATCACACTACCATACAATGTCAACTAAAAATACTGTAAAGTACTCATAAATTGCAGCATACAGTGACCACACACACTATAAAAATGCCTCAGAGTAAACAATAAAACTGTCATACTCTGGCTACCTAACAGTGTCATACAGTTAACACATAACACTGCCATACTGTACCTGCATAGCAGTGCCATAGAAAAATCAAGAAACAGCCATACTCAGCCCACTTAACAGTACCATACAGTGAAAACAAAACACTGTCATGCCATGCCTACAAAACAGTGTTATACAATAAAAAAGAACCGCTATACTCAGTCTAAGAGTGCCTTACAGTGAAAACATAATACTGCTATATACAATGTAAACCAGTTGTACACTGCCTACTTAGTGCCGGACCATGTCCTACCATTGTCATATTTGGAACACATAAAAGGGCAGCACAGTGAACTAATAGCACAGCCATATTTGTATTGAATAGTGCTGATGAATACATGCTAATGTACAGTAAATATATGACAATTGTTTGTAGTAAACATATAACACTGCCATAATGTTCTTACATATTGTAATATATCCACATCATGAACACATTGCATTGCCATAGAGTGCCCATGTAATACTGTTATACAGTGACCGTACAGTACACACATTAAGATTCAGCACAACTGTCATAAAGAACTTACACTCATTTACACCAATAAGGGGTTGTTGGAATGTGTGAATGTAATGATGATATATGTAAGTGATGACAATATTAGGGCGGAAGGATGTTTTTATTGAGGAATACTGTACAAATGAAAGGAGGCTCTAGTACCCTGTTGGGCCATCTCTAGCCTGGATACAAGATGATATACGGTTGGGCATGGAGGAATACAGGATCCATATGGCATTTGCCCACATATGTTGCAGATGGGCTTGTAGAACCTGCACACTCATAGGTTGCCAAATATAGGTGGCCATAAATTTGTTATTGGTGATTAATGTGGCAACTGGGCAGGCCAAGAAACTGTTTCAGCTTTATCCTGCTAAAATATGCCAGTAGGAAGTTCGGTTATGAGAGGCAACACGTGTATGTAGAATGTCCTGTACAAATCACTGTTTGTGTCCCTTGTATCACTACTAGGGGTGTCTGTCATATGAGATGGCTCCTCAGATCATCACATCAGAAGGAGCAGTGTGTCTCTCCATAACAAAGGCTCACCACAAGGCCCCCTACTTGAACCTGACCTCTCACCAAGAGGTACACTACTCAAAAGTAGCCAATGAAAGCCTTTATGTAGTGCAACCAGAGATGCACTTTTACGCCCTCTTGAGGCAAGACTAAGGAATAAATAAATGTAAAAAATATAGGACATGGCATCTACCTTATGGTGTGCAATACTAAACATGGCACTCTTTCAGTGCAACCCCTATTCTTCCCATTATATAAAATGATCAATATCAACTTAAATTGAGGTTTAAAGTCACATAAAGAATGTGTAACTTAACCGTATTAAAGTTATATACGTATTACAAACAAAGAACACAAAATCTGACAGGCGTCCTGCCCTGTGTGGACATGGCTTATGTGACCCCATCCCCCATTGTTCAGAGCTTGGGTAGTAGTGTACAATGTAATTACAGCCTGAGGGTAATAGCATTAGTGCTTAGAGTTGCAGCTGTTGTTTTACACCTAAAATACCCTAAGGGGTTCTTCAGCAATACAGACTTATGTTCTTTTTACCACTCTATTCATAGCTGGCTAAGAGAAACTGTACTGTATGAACCTGGCCTAAGGTGATAGCCAGGATGGGTACATTGCCCTTGCATACTGTCAGCATAGATTAACTTCAGAAAAGATAGATAGCAACAGTAGATAGATATGAGATAGATAGATAGATAAATATGAGATAGATAGATATGAGATAGATAAATATGAGATAGATGGATAGATATATATGAAATAGATAGACAGATAGCTACACTGTAGATGGATTGATAGATGATAGATAGATAGATAGATAGATAGATAGATAGATGATAGATAGATAGATAGATAGATAGATAGATGATAGATAGATAGATAGATAGATATGAGATAGATAGATAGATAGATAGATAAACAGGAGAATACAGCAGCACACTGCTAGCACAAAGATACAGATAAAACATGAAATACTATATTGCTACAATGCAAAAAATGAAAAAATCGAGGTACTTTGCTCACCATTTGGCCCATCCCACCGCGATAAGGTGACCTCATTAGGACGGACCCTACACTGTGAATGTGCCTCTGTGCAATCAGTACATCCAGCACCTTATAAGATGGGTGGGGTACAAGAACCAAAATGGAGGTAGCCACTCCCCCATATGTATAACACAAAAAAGAATAAGTTGGCCAGCACATACTGATACCAAACTACTGAATGGACCCGGCATACAGGTGCTCGCTGCTAGCATTTTCTCCTGTTTATGTAGATTTTTAGCCTAGTAGCGTGCACCTGTATGCCGGGTCCATGCAGTAGTTTGGTATCAGTATGTGCTGGCCAACTTATCCTTTTTTGTGTTAGATAGATAGATAATGGCCCTCTGTTTGGTTGGAATGTAAGTATGTAAGTAGGTAGGTAGGTAGATAGATAGATAACAGCCCCCTGGTTGGAAGGTAGGTAGATAGATAGATAGATAGAAGGAATATCCGCAGCACACAAATGTCCATGAAAAATAGTAGTAGTCTATTCCATCAAAACGGAGTGTCCAAGAACAACATTTCAACCAGCTCTTCTGGTCTTTTTCAAGCTCAGTATACATAGTGAATAACACACCATATATAGGGGCACCAATTGGGTACCAATTGTGCTAATAATTATACAATCAGTGCAAAAATACATAAATTGCAAAAAAAATCATCATCAATGTACAAAACAACATACATTGTGTATACAATTCATATAGATACAACCAAAGTGCATTTGCATATCTGTGTATATACATTCAAATACTACATCAATCATTGAATAATAATTACAAATACCTGACACCCTAGTGCGGTTACATTGAGGAGGTGCTGTTTTCCTTCATCTTTATTAGATAGATAGATAGATAGATAGATAGATAATAGATAGATAATGGGTAAGGACAGAAGGGCCCCCTTACCACATAAGAAAACACCATGATAGAAAGCTCACTGTATACTAGGACCCTGGTACAAGTTTTACATTGGGGCCCAGGAACTTTAAACTACAAGTTACACCTCTTAATAGATAGACAGATGAAATATTTTCAATAACGTTTTTTAATAAAATATGACTTATCTTTAAAATAGAATTTGCAGTGTTCCCCGCAGGCCGTACAGAAGGAGCAGGGACAGGGGAGGCAGCTAAAAATGGATTTAAATTGGTGATAAGAGAGGAGCAGATCAGCCCTGGGCGGCCTAAATCACTCTCTAATTCAATGACCTATTCAAATGTATGGAGAGAAATGTAATGAGTCTGTCCTGAGAACTAGATGAATGCTCGTGTTTATCCACAGAATAAATGTAAAGAAAATGGATTCCTTGCTATTCCATGCTTGTCTATTCCTTTGCTGTAAAACATGAGGATGCTTCAATTACACTGTATGCAAGTTTATTATCATCCTCTCTGTACGACCTTGTGGGCAGAAATTATAAACATGCAATGAAGGGGAAGCAGATGCCAGGAGCCAGGATTACTCTGATGTATTTAACTCTTCCGATAGAGATAAATAGTGGAAGGTGTGCCAGGGTTTCTGAGACTATTAGTACTCCCTTCTAAGTGTACTGTGAGGATGAAGTCCTCTGCTTCCCTTTCTCAGAGTCACCATGGATGTACGGGTCAATGACCCTCAAATATAAAGCTCAGCCCACTAGAAAGGTTTGGTCACATATTGCCACAAGGAGGCGATGTCAGCTTTTATTCTAAATTTGCTTCAATCAAAGGTACAAACAGTGGCATACTTAAAAGACTGGGGGGCAACTAGCAAAGCTAAAAATAAGCCCCCATCATGTGTCCAGGCTGTTGTTCATTTCTCCCTCCAAATTTTTTTCATGACCATAATCCTACATTTACATATAACAATGCACATCCTTTGGAAAGGGAAGTTCTTTGCATGTTCTTACCACCTAGTGACATTCACGATGGGGCCAACATGGACTGAGCCCCTTACTCCGGGAGCATTATGGGATCCTATAATCAGGCTTTGTGGAATTGATACCCTAGGGCTCTCATTTATTTAAAGCAGCTTTTAAGAACTTTTGGATTGATGGCCTATCCACAGGATAAGCTATCAATCCCTGATCAGTGAGATGCTGACACCCACCACTCCTGTGGATAGGCATTCAATCCAAAAGTCAGGAAAAATCCATGTACTGTGAGGAATATACTGTACTAAATATTAGCTGACTGTGTCATTTCTAGTGTGTGCCTGCATTCTCTCTCTCTCTCTTTGGATCCCAGTGTTACGCTCTGCCCCCTTAGGGCTTGCACTAGACATTACACATTGGGGCAGATTTTGGAAAACTATCTAAGACTATGTTGACATGGCAGCATTTCCATGCTTCCGCTCATAGTCTGTTTTGCCAAGCTGACAGTTGTTTTTTGTAATTTTGTAGATTTTGCATGGAATGTGTACAGAATTTGTGCAGAATTTCTTGCGCTCAACACAAAGATTCTGGATGGAATTGACTTCAATGGGACTCTACCGAAGAATTCCATAAAAATAATTCTTTTTGCAGTATCTGAAAAGTTCCGTTCTCAAAATTTTGCCATATAAAGGGGACAGTGAAAATTCCATTGACATGTTAACTACATATAGCAGAATTTCCCGAGATTAATTTTTCCACTTGATTCTGCGCGGAAATTCCGCCATGTCAGCATAGTCTAATTCATCCTTAGATACACTTTTGCTTAATGGCGTACTCTGCCTCTAGACATCTTACTCCCTATCCAAAGGGTTCCCGCCATTGGGGACCCCTGTGATCTCCCTGCTGCACCTGGCATTCGTTTAGAGCATCAGATGCTGCGCCGGAGGCTTGTGATGTCACGGCCACGCCCGCTTGTGACATCATGGTCACGGCCCCTCAATGCTAGTTTATGAGAGGGGCGTGATGGACATCATGCCCCCTCCCATACACTTGCATTTAGGGTGTGTGGCCGTGACGTTACGAGCGTGGCGTGACCGTGACGTAACATGCCTCTGCCCTGCCAGTCGTCCGCCAGTCATCCGGCATGGAGTCAGGTTCTCTCTGTGCACCGGATGTCTGGGGTGCCGTAGCCGAGATCGTGGGGTCCCCCCTCCTTTTGGATAGGGAATAAGATGTCTAGGGGCAGAGTACCCCTTTAACTTTTTATTTCAGTTGGTTTAGTTTGCTTTAGAATTTTGTCAAATTTTATGCAGCACCAACTTTTAAGTTAAGCTATGCCCTTTGTTGGACAGGACGCAAAAGGTGTCTAAAATACATAATCACTTTTTTGGGGCAGAAATTACACCAGAATGCAATAGTAAATCTGCTCTACTATATAATGTCCTCATGTTCCTCTAAGCTAGTACGTTTAATAGTATCCATTAAGTGACTCACTCATGGCTCTAGTGGTCTGAATCTGGATGTCTATGTTGTTCTATGGTGACCTCAGAGGCTTCAGAAGAACCATAGAGGATCTGGATGATATGGGTGTGATATACTTAAAGGTGTACTCCACTGAAAAAACACTTTTTTTAAAATCAACTGGTGCCAGAAAGTTAAACAGATTTGTAAATTACTTCTTTTTAAAAATCTTAATCCTTCCAGTACTTATCAACTGCTGTATGTTACAGAAAAAGTTATTTTCTTTTGGAATTTCCTTTCTGTCTGACCACAGTGCTCTCTGCTGACACCTCTGTCCATTTTTGGAACTGTCCAGAGTAGGAGCAAATCCTTATAGCAAACCTATCCTGCTCTGGACAGTTCCTAAATGGACAGAGGTTTCAGTAGAGAGATCTGTGGTCAGACAGAAAGGAAATTCAAAAATAAAAGAACTTCCTGTAGAGCATATAACAGTGGATTAGTACTGGAAAGATTAATATTTTTAAATAGAAGTAATTTATAAACCTGTCTAACTTTATGACACCAGTTCATTAAAAAAAAAAAAAAATGTTTTCCAGGGGAGTACCACTTTAACTGGAGAAGCCCAAAAGGAAGAGAAGGATCTTTTTTTTTAAGCCAAAGCTACAATTGGATTAAAAAGGAATGGGAACTATAACAGAAGGACTTACTATATATATATATTTTTCCTTCCTTCTTCATCCACTTCTGGCATTTGCTTAAAACCTGCCACAAAAAAAGCTGAATGTGAAAGCTTCTATAGCAGTATCTTCCAAACAGTGTGTTTCCAGCTGTTGCAAAAATACGAAGGCTGGGAGTTGTAGTTTTGCCATGGAGACTGGAGACACACTGTCCTATAGGGTATGTTCACATTTACTGTATATGCTGTGAAATGCTGTGTAAATCAATATATATAGTTCAGCTAAAACCTGCAGGCTGTATAGTATGTGTGAACATAACCTTAAGGTGAATTCACACATGGCAGACTTTGCTGCAGAAATGCCTGCGACTGACCCATTCATGTACTTGATGCCAAAACAACCCCCTTCTACTGTATTGAACTGATTTTAAGTTACAGAAATTCTACAACAAAATCTGCTGCATGTACTGACCCAGATGTTATCTAAATTCTGCCCAGTCGACCGATCTGGCAATGAAACTAAGGTCCAATGGGATGGTATATGGTCAGCTCAGTTCCTTCGGATAGATGCGCTCTCTAATTTTATTCGACTAAATGGTAAACATAAAGAAAAGGATCAAAACCAAAGTCTGTTGGCATCATATAAATAAATAAATAATAATACTAGTTGTTGTTTTGTTGTTATTATTATCATTATTATTAATAATAATAATAATAATAATAATAATAAAAAATATGATCATTATTATTATTATTCAAACTGCTTTATCCTTGGAGCACTGACGCTTCAACACATTTCTTCCATTACCAAATGTAGGAGAGTTGAGTTTGTCAGTATAAAAGGTTTGAGTTATCACAAGAAACAATTGGCTATATCTGAATGCTTTGTCATACATCCACCCCCTGGTGCGTGAACAAACTTTCAGCCCCATTTAAAGTTTCCATTGTGCTTTTGTTGAACACAGCTCAAGCTATACTCATCCATCTTAAGAAATCCCTGTGCTATAGGATGACTTTCGGAATCCTACATAGTTAAACTGCAGTGATCGGTTACTATGTACTCTTCATTTCCCCCAAAAAACGTAGACCTTATGCAAACCTAAAGGCGAAGGGGGCAAATTTCCCTAAATCCATATAGTAACTATAGGCTCTGGAAGGAATGTGCATGATTAATTCTCAGTCTGTTAGCTCAGTCCATCTAGAGCAGATCTTTGCTGGATGTCTAGGAGACAGCAGCGTCCCCTGTGCTCTGCTATTTCACCAAACCCTGTGAATTCTGCTGGGCTAAGTAAACATTACAGTGCTGCTAATCACATCCAGGGAAGGGAAGCAGCACTTCAGCCCAGGATCTGCTGAAGATCACAGCCTGAATCCTCCTTATTCCCACTTGCAGCTCTCTGGACCCCTCTTATCCCTGCAGATTTTTGGGGTTTTCCTGAAATGGGACTGTCTATGCAATCTTTCTTGTTGCATTATGTTGCGGTGACTTGTTTCGTAGTGGTCTATGGATTTATGGATGAAACTGTGGACAAAGCAGTGAAATCTGAAGGATATTGTAGCAGGATTCTAAGAGCGCAAGGAAGCACGAGAAAAGAAGGATACAATGAATTTTCCCTGAGAGTAGAGGGAGACCCGGAATACTACAAGCCAGGGAATACTTACAGGGGTAAGTGTCAAGGGGGGAACCCTGCAGGAGTCTCTTCTTTAGGAGCTCAATTCTTTTATTAGGTTCTATTCCCCTGACAGCCATTTGTTCAGTATTTCCAGTGTGTTAGTAACATATACGAAGAAAAAACTGGAGTCATTCAAAAGAATATTTGCAAAAAAATACACATACTTATTGGATATCCACCTATTTTACTATATATTCTATTCTAATAAAGTAAGTGTATTTTTGCAAATTTTCTTTTGAATGACTCCAGTTTTTCTGTGTATATATTATCACAAAGAGATCATAGAGCATAGTGAATTTGGGGTGTTGTAATAAAATGTATTTATTAGGGTTTACCTATTATATCTCCCCCCTACCAATCTGAGATTAAAGTGCTCAGTGTGTTAGTAAGTAGCCTGTCTGTATATGCCCCTTGTATACGTTTTATTGTCATTCAATACTTTGGACTTGTATCATCACCTATTATGGGAGTTTGACCAAGTAACAAACTCTACTCTGCTACATGTTACTTCAGAGAAGTATATAAGGAGATGTTCCCTGGGTACTAGATGCTGAGAGGATATTAACAAATCACTCTGCCTTGACAAGGGTCTTTAGATACAGGGTTAGAGCTTCACAGAAGGTCACCAAATCACTTTTTTTTCTATTTGCTTCATTGTTCTCTGTTGTCAGTCATCCTATTCTAGAAACCGGCTGTCTGTAGTGTTCTTTAAAGGAATTTCTATACTTCCATTATCAATACTTTTTCTCCATAGCTCCACTTTTCAGATCGCCTTCTATCTATGTGTATGGTGTTGTTCCTTTAAGAAGTGTTCCTTTAAGTCGAGCAGAACTGTTATTTGGGTCATGATAACTTAGCCTTGAGGTCACCGAGTACATTGTCAGTGGATGTTCTGCATTCTGAGAGTCATCCATAGATGGTACATTCTATAGTTGATCTTATTCCTCGGACAACAGACGACTGCGCTGATATTTGGATTGGCAACTGAGAACCTTTCCAGTCCAGGCAGAGGAAACCGAATGTGATCACATGAGATCACACCCAATGTACAATGCTATGCCCTTCACCTGATAGATGCCTCAACTCTGGATGCCTATGACTAGACATATGGACATTTGGGTTATTATAACTTCTCCTTAAAGGGTCACAAAATTTCTTTTTTTTTTTTTTTTTTGCTGTTTAGTTATAAGCAATACATTTTTCTGTGTTATCAGCAATTTTAGGTTGGAAAGTTAGTGAAATATCCCAGAGACTGCAGAGACCACAGCTAGGCATGTCCCACAGGTCTACCTAAATAACCATAGACACTTCTTTTAAGTTGAAAGTTGGCCATAGTTTTTATTTGTTATACATTGGTAAATGACATCTAGATCCTGGCAACCTATACTTATAAGGTTGTCTGGAAGCATGTTGTCACGTGGTGCCCTCAACTCGTCTTACCAAGTGTCAGGTGTGAATTTACACATTAAACCATATAACAGAACAAGGAATTTCAAAAACCACCCTCAAAAAAGTCACTTTAGGGTGTTGTTAGCATTAAACAAGCCTCTTTAGTGTACCAGTAGTCAAAATAATTCCACCAAAATTGGTAAAGCTGGCAGGTATGGTGTTCAAATAGAAGAAGATGGGTGAGAAACCTTGAAGCTGGATTCTAAAAAGGTCCAGATTACGGATACTTGACTCTACCCTTCACCTCCAAAGATTAATCCTTTCTTCACTCCATCATCTCCAAATCTCAAGCTATGAGAACCTTTGAAGCCTTTACATACATAGATCCAAAAGTGGAACAAGTTCCAATGGCAACCAAGGGAGGGGTTTCAAAATGTACCTCTCCTTATCCTCATCATTAGTATCTAAAAGTTAACA
Organism: Hyla sarda; assembly: GCF_029499605.1. Classification (NCBI taxonomy): domain Eukaryota; kingdom Metazoa; phylum Chordata; class Amphibia; order Anura; family Hylidae; genus Hyla; species Hyla sarda. The sequence goes on along the minus strand of NC_079194.1, from coordinate 222,922,024 downwards.
TGATAGTTTATGGATAGGTTGTCTACATCTAGCAGACCTGATTCACCAAGTATCATGCATGTATGGCACTGCTTTGTCTGTGTATGTAATATTCATACATGTATGTGTGGTTGTATCATACAGTATTTATCAGCCAACCCGACATAGTGTTTGATTGGATTACGGTGTATGGCCATCTTATATCTAATGTGTATAGCCAGTTTATATAGTACCTATCTAATGTGTATGGCCAGCTTATACCTATCTTACGGGTATGACCAGTTTTTATCTAATGTGTATGACTATCTTATACCTATCTAACGTGTATGGCCAGCTTATACCTAACATGTATGACAAGTTTATATCTATCTAACGTGTATGGCCAGCTTATACCTTACATGTATGACAGTTTATATCTAGCTAACGTTTATGGCAAGCTTATACCTATATAATGTGTATGGCAAGCTTATACCTAACATGTATGACCAGTTTATACCTATCTAACGTGTATGGCAAGCTTATACCTATCTAACGTGTATGGCAAGCTTATACCCATCTTACATGTATGGCAAGCTTATACCCATCTAACGTGTATGGCAAGCTTCTATAGCATGTATCTAACATGTATGGTCATCTTATAGTTCATCTAAAGTGTATGGCCAACTTATATTTTATCTTACATATATGGCCAGCCTTTATGTTATCTAAAGTGTATGGCCAGCTTATACCTATCTATTGTATATGGCAAACTTTTACCTTTTCTAACATGTATGGCCAGCTTATATCTATGTGTATAGCCTGTTTATGTCTCTATGTATCTAACCTGTGAAGCCAACTAGTATCTATCTAATGTGTATCGCCAACTGAAATCTATATAATGTATATGAGCAGCTTATATCTATCTGTGTATGTCCAGCTTTTATCTATATAATGTATATGCCAGATTACTGTGTATCTATTTAACGTGTATGGCTATCTTATATCTATCTAAAATATATTGCCAGATTATATCTTTCTAATGTCATATCCAATGTATCATATGTCTATCCAAAGTGTATGGCCAGTTTATATCTCATCTAACATGTATGGGCAGATTTTATCTATGTAATGTGTATGGCCATCTTATATCTATCTAACGTGTATGGACAGCTTGTGACTGAAAATCCTTTCGGATAGCTCCATAGGCAGCTGCCTACTTTATATACCCTTTATCCCGACATTACATACATGTCATATTAGCTGTTCTTCCTATAGACTGCTCTTTTATAAGCTGCAAACTTCAGGTTTACTGCTCCTTTAAATGCGTGATTACGATCTGTTAAATCCAGAGGAGAAGGTTGATGGATTTTTCTGGATATCCGATAAAGTTGCAGCCAGAGGCTTTTCCCCAGCTGTTAATAACCTGTTAATGTTAAAGAGTTCACTCAATGCTCGCTGCAGGTCTTTCTGCTGGGTGTCACAAGATACGGTCACACTGGGATTTTCTACTCACTGTACATATGGCAATTTGCCCTCTTTTACAGAGAAAGCCTTGACACTTTGTGACTAGTGTGGCTGCTCTATGGCAGCAGGGAAGTATCCTGAGCCGTGTAACAGTGTCATTCATCCTGATTGTAGGTAATTATTTTCAATTTGGGTATAAGTGGTGGCAATGAGGAAAATTATAACTTACTTCTGGGTTAGTTTAGGGGGAAGAAGAAGGAGCTGGGAAGACTCAGAGCAGTAAAGATGAGACTCCAGAGACAGACATAACAGTGATGAATTTCTTCAATATAGTTTTATATGGGAAATCATGAAGAACTTGATATTAATCATAAGTGCAAAGACTACCTGAGGCCAGAGGCAAACCCATCATTCAGTATTAGCGCCCCTAGAGTCTGCCTCAAATATATTGCATTTCTTGTAGTTCCCAGAATGAGAAAGTATATTGCATTATTAAAGTGGAAGGAGAAAGAAAAAATTCTATGGAAAATTAAGTTGTCATTTAAGGTACAGAAAGAAACTATGGGGAGATTTATCCAAACCTGTCCAGAGGAAAAGTCGCTGAGTTGCCCATAGCAACCAATCAGATCGCTTCTTTCATTTTTTTAAAGGCCTCTGAAAAATGAAAGAAATGATCTGATTGGTTGTTATGGGCAACTCAGCAACTTTTCCTCTGGACAGGTTTGGATAAATCTCCCCCTATAATCTTATAATAAGAGCCACTAATATTGGGTATTACCTTAAGGCAATTGAGAAAATAGACTCGCAGGGGGCTGAAGTGAGGTGATGAGATGCTGGATACCATGCATAGGGGTGTCACGGTGACCATGGAGCAGCGCTCGCGGTCAGCAATGCCGACCGGAGCGCTGCAGACAGAGGCACGCCGTGAGCGCTCCGGGGAGGCAGCGGGACCCGGAGCGCTCACGGCGTGCCTCTGTCTGCAGCGCTCCGGTCGGCATTGCTGACCGCGAGCGCTGCTCCATGGTCCCCGGAGGGGAGGCGATCCGAGGCACGGCTCGTGTCCGCCCTCGGATCGCGCCCCATCTCACTCACCTCTCACCTCCGTCTGCTTCCTCCCGGCGCGCGTGGCCCCGCTTTGCTTAAATTTAAAGGGCCAGTGCACCACTATTGGTGCCTGCCCCAATCACTTCCAATCACTCCCTAACATATAAAAACCCACTTCCCCTTCCTCTCCTTGCCGGATCTAGTTGCCTTGCGCCCTGAGAAAGCGTTATAGTGTGTCCCAAGCCTGTGTACCCAGACCTTCTGCTGTTGCCCCTGACTACGAACCTCGCTGCCTCGCTGCCTGCCCTGACCTTCTGCTACGTCTTACCTCGCCTCTGTCTAGTCCTTGTGTACCGTGCCAGTCTCAGCTGCTAGAGAGGTCGAGTCGCTACTGGGGAACACGACCTGGTAGTTACTGCCGCAGCAATTCCATCCTGCTTTGCGGCGGGCTCTGGTGAACACCAGTAACTGCTTAGAACCGATTCCCCAGTACGGCCCGTGTCATCTATTAAAGCTATTAAAGGACATCTGCAGCAAAAGAGAACTTATCCCCTATCCACAGGATAAGGGATAAGTGTCTGATCGTGGGGGGTCCGACCGCTGGGACCTCCACAATCTCCCAAATGGGGTTCCCTCATTGCCGCTCTATGTGAGCGGCTAATGTGCGCAGCGTCAACCTCACTGAGATCAAGGGTACGCCCCCCCCCCCCATACAGTTCTATGGGAGAAGCGGGGAGGTAGCGTTCGTGCCTCCTCGCTTCTCCCATAGAATGGTAGGGTGAGGGGGCGTACCCTCGACCTCAGTGAGGTTAACACTACGCACATTATAGAGATACATGAAGATCACACTGCGGCCGGCACGCCTCCTGCACAAGAGAGCCACAGCAGAGCCCTGGTCCCATGGGGGAGATCGCGGGGGGGGTCCCAGCGGTCAGACCCCTCCCACGATCAAACACTTATCCTCTATTCTGTGGATAGGGCATGAGTGGTCTTTTGCTGCACATGTCCTTTAAGATAATACAATACGTGGGCATGAGGCAAAACTAAAGCCTTAATACGTAATTGAAGGACACTACAGTGATAAGAAAGAACCATAGAGGTAACTCATGGGCTTCAGCACGGGTTATCTGCAGTGTATGAAGGGAACAGGGCTCCCCTCACAGGCTCTACAACCTGCAAACTAGGGAGGAAACCAGGCAAGCAAATGCTTCCATCATCCTCCAGGGATATGAAGAGGTAGTAATTGCTCCTAAGAAGATCCCATTGTTATAAATGTTACATGTCAGATGGCTGGTCCTGGTACAGATTTTTCACTAGGCCAGGTAGCCAGTAGAAATGGCCATTCTTTAAGGAGGTTATCCAGTTAAAGGGGTTGTGCGCTGTCCTGCAGTTCGGAGCTCAGCTCACAGCGTCCGGAGTTCATTACTCCGAAGGCTGTGTGCGGGCTTCCGTGTTCGCGGCCGCCGAGCGTGACGTCATGCTCGGCCCCTTTGTGACGTCTCGCCCACCCCCGGTGACATCACACCCGCCCCCTCTACCAAAGTCTGTGGGAAGGGGGCGCGACCACTGTCACGCCCCCTTCCCATAGACTTTCGTTGAGGGGGCGGGCGAGACGTCACGAGGGGGCGGGCGATACGTCACGAAGGGGCCGGGCGTGATGTCACGCCTGCCGGCCGTGAACACGGAAGCTCGCACACAGTGTTCGGAGTAATGAACTTCCGGACGCTGTGAGCGGAGCTCCGAACTGCAGGGCAGCGCACAACCCCTTTAAGTAAAATGCATTCCCTAGCCAAAGGATAGGGGACAAGTGTAAGATCGTGGGGGTCTGACTGCTGGGTCCCCCCCCCCCCCCTGTGATCTCCTGCATGGCACCTCCGCTCTCTTCGTGCACAGAGCGGGGGTTGGCACACGCCCTCCATGCATCTCTGTGGGAGAGCCAAAGAGCTGTACTCGTGTTTCATCATCTTTCCTATAGAGATACATAGAGGGGGCGTGTTGACCACCACTTTGTGCTTCGGGCATAGGGAGAGTCGGGGCTTTGGGCAAGAGATCGTGGCCGGACCCCCCTCGATCAGATAATTTTAACTTTATTTACCAACTTTACTTAATATTTTTTACTAAACTGAACTACTCCTTTAACCCAAATAGGTGGCATATGATGGTGTCAATACATGGAGGAAATCCCAATGTAAATCTTGTTATAAGGCTTCTGTCTTCTCTATGTACGCTTCCCAACAAACATCAGCCGTACCAAAATGGTTGATAACAGTAAACAATAGATTGCATTAAACTCTCATAGTAAATTCAGTATAAATGTATGCACGATAAACTAATGGCTCCCACATTGGGGTAAAGGTCTGTTCTCCTCAACTATGGCAGAAAATACTCTTAAAGGGTAACTCTCATTTAAAATTAATGTTTGCTATTGCACTCTTTATTGGGAAATAAAAAATATTTCTAATATACTTTGCTTAAAAAAAATGAAGTTTTCTATGTTTTAGTTGTGCTTAAAAAGCTCAAGAGCACATTTTCCCCCATCTTATACACAGACTTAGGACCGAGGTCCAAACACAGGAAGTGCAGCCTGGAGTGCTGAGGGGTGTGTGTCCAGCCTCATCCAATCATAGCTCCTCTCACACTTAACTGCCATATGCTGTTGGTTGGACACACACCCCTCAGCACTCCAGGCTGTACTTCCAGTGTTTGGGCCTTGGTCCTAAGTCTGTGTATAAGAGAGGGGAAAATGTGCTCTTGAGCTTTTTTAAGCACAAATAAAACTTCATTTTTTTTAACCAAAGTATATTAGAAATATGTTTTATTTACCATAAGGAGTGCAATAGCAAAAAATAGTTTTAATGAGAGTGCCCATTTAAATGGAAATGGGGGGTGGCTTACAATGCGACAAAATGCAATAAGATGGGTGAAATGTGCAAACAATTTTGGCATAGATTTTTTTCTCTAGGTTATATAAAAAGTGAGATGAGGCTAGAGATGCTTAGACTGTATCTTAGAGTATAATATAATACTAATATTAGAGTATATGATAATGTTGGTATACCAGAATGCTGAATGGTTTGCTAATGTATACTGCATCGTATGCAAGCTGTGTGCGTTTAGTTCAATAGATTGAACCTTGTCTGCTAGAAACTATGTTTGGTCTATTTCCAAGCACATACTGTAATATTGCAAGACTGCAAAGCGAGGCGCTGTGAGTAACACAAAATTAGTCTTAGACATGGACTGAACATGGCTTATCATTTTCCCGGTATGTTGACATATATCCTTAACAAGTGTGAACCTAGCCTTATTACTAAGTACAGTATTAGACAGAATTGATAAATCTGAGTCACAACACAACAATATATAGTACGACTAAGGCTACGTACTGTGGCCGAAACGCGTCACCTGTTCTCCATGTTGGCTGATTGCTAAATAAAGTACCAAGTATTGCTTGACTTGCCACGCTGGACTTTCTCTTTATTTCTCCTGCAATTGCTGGACTGGGGTCCGGTCCTGTCCGTGCTGTGGCGAGGGCACCGGGGTGAGCTGTGTCTACTCTGCATTGCTGTAACAATATATATAGTTGATATCAAAGCCAAAATAAAGCATTTGAGCCCAGCACATGAGACCGCCTGGAAGCACCCTGAAACAACCAAAAAAAAACACTTTTGGGTGATCTTTACATAAACTATACCCCTACTTACGTTCCATTGTGTAGAATTGCCCTAACAAAATTGTAACGGTTGATAAGTCTGAAAGTACAATAGAGTAATTGAGCGGGTTTTTCAGCCCCCATTTACTATCAGTGTAAAAAAAAGCATGTTGCAGAAATTAGTGGATTTCGTTTATTGGTAAAAATGTATTAATATGTTTTGTGCAGACAAGCCATTAAAATGTTAATATTATAAATTGTGCTGAATAGATTACTACAGATACGAGCAATATCGAGTCAATTAAATCATTAGAAGTTAAACCACCGGATACTATAGATGAAGTACAGCCCGCCATCAATGACCTCATCCACCTGGTACAATGGGCATTGTATGTGAGTTCCTCATTGATTTTCTATTGCGGTTAGCAGTGATGTATGAATTCATTAGTTTGAGAACACCATCTCTTATCAATTAATTCATTCAGCACAGCAAACGGCTATAGTAAATGAAGCGAAAAGTTCACGAGCGGAGCCTTAACCATAACCTGTTCCTGCATCTCCATGGCACAGCGTGCTATCTAGTAGAGCTCTGTAATATAAGGCAGCTATTGCCTTAATCCTAATAATATGTCTTCCTGGCCGCAGCCTGCTCTGCTGCTAGATTACATGTATCAGTGGCTGCTCCTACTGTAAGAGTTGAAATTCCTTCCTCGATGCAAGATGAGTTGGGCCATAATGTTAAAAAGGTGTTTAAAGAGTAGAGGGTTTGTACTATGCAAAGCATCTCTTAGGTCACTGCATTCATATTATTCAGTTAAGGGCAACATGACATCACAATGTGACATCACATTGCATAAAAGAGCTTAAAGGGGTACACCGCTAAAAACATCTTATCCCCTATCCAAAGAATAGGGGATAAGATGTTAGATCGCAGGGGTCCCGCCGCTGGGGACCCTGTGATCTCTGGGCCGGCAGCAGCGGCGTCTAGAACATGGAAGCTTGCAGCTTCCGCGTTTATGACGTCACGCCACGCTCCCTTCGTTGAGGCATATGGGAGGGGGCATGATGGCTAGTAGATAGCTGGCACGCCTCCTCCCATAGACATGAATGGAGGGAGCATGGCGGCTGGCATCGCCAGTCATCGTGCACGGAGTGGAGTTCGCTCTAAGCACCAAATGACAAGGATGCCATAGCGGAGATCGCAGGAGTCCCCAGTGGTGGGAACTCGGCGATCTAACATCTTATCCCCTATCCTTTGAATAGGAGATAAGATGTTTTCAGTGGAGTACTCCTTTAAAAAAGATATTGGCCCTCAATTACTAAAGTCCAACCGACTCTTTTTCTCGATTATTGCGCCTAAATTTTAGATGCAATGTCTGTGCGACTATTTATGCAACCAAATTTTAGTTGCACAACCGACACTTTAGAAAACACACAGTGTTTTTTTTTCCTCTCTGAAATGGGCGTGTTTTATGCAAAAATGGGCGTTTTACCGACATAAAAAACCAAAAAATACTCGGAGTACTTCCAAAATCACTTGAGAAAAAGTGTGAGTTTGCCTCATACAATAACCGACAGCCAAGAGGCCGAGTGAAGTTCTAAAAATGGAGGGATTTCTAACTAATAGACTTGTCTTTTCTTTTTTGCAGATTTTCTTGTACAGAGCAGCAATCTCGAGTAGATGAATTACATTACTTGAGAGTTTTTATAACTTCTGTGGTAGCTAATTGGCCAAGAGCTTGTTTACACAGCCGTTGTGTAAAGGGAGATTTGTTGGTTAGTCTGTCGGATGGATGGAGTTGAATACCTGTAAAATACCAGACACTAGATGGACCCCATTCAAGTCCATAGTATCTGTCAGGACCCAGTGGCGTCAGTTATGCTCCGACCCGTTCAAGATCAGTTTGCCGAAAAAAAGAGCTAATTGGACACAGGGTTGGAGCAGCTGTGTGAACGTAGCCTTAGTGACATGCACTATACTTTTACATGGAGTGGGCATAGGCGCTGGGCAGCTGGTGTCATCTGTGTATTAAATCTTAAACTCTTCTGCAACACTTGGGAGATAACTCCTATCCTGGCCTATTAAAGGGGTAATCCGGGAATAGGAATAGAAAAACAAAGCTAATTTCTTCCTTAAACAACTCCACGTCTGTCCCCAGGTTGTGTGTGGTATTACAAATTGGCTCCATTCACTGAAATGGAGCTGAGCCGCAAAACCACACCCAACCTGGAGACAGAAGGGGAGTGGTTTTGAAAGAAATCAGCTCTGTTTTTCTATTCCTGGATAACCCCTTTAATCCCTCAGATTGCATGTTAGGGGATTGTGAGAGGGAAGGTGCTACCTGCTATATCCATTGTTTGGCAGCTGAAAGCTTTAAAGGGGTACTCCGGCACTAAGACATCTTATCCCCTATCCAAAATATAGGGGATAAGATGCCTGATCGTGGGGGTCCCACCACTGGGGACCCCCGTGATCTTCCATGCCGCACCCCATTAGAATCAGCCCCCGGAGCGGGCTCGCTCCGGGTCTGATTACTGGCGATCATAGTGAATTCACGGCTCCACCCCTGTGTGACGTCACGCTCAATGCAAGCCTATGGGAGGGGGCGTGACAGCTCTCCCGCCCCCTCCATAGGCTTGCATTGAGGGGGCGGGACGTGACATCACACAGGGCGGAGCCGTGAAAACACTATGCTCCGTCCCCGTGATCACCAGTAATCAGACCCGGAGCGAGCACGCTCCGGGGGCTGATTCTAATGGGGTGTGGCTAGGAAGATCACGCAGGACCCCCGCGATCAGGCATATTATCCCCTATCCTTTGGATAGGGGATGAGATGTCTTAGCGCCGGAGTACCCCTTTAAGGAATCAGACTTAAAGGGTTGTCCAGTAAAATGTATTATGGTTCTATTGTCCCCATCCTGCCTAATAAAATAGCAAACACTTTCAGTCACCTTCCCCCGCTCCCATGTAGCTTGTATCAGGGCACTCGTTTTCGGCTGGTCTCTACTGGCAGTCTCCTTCACCGGAGCGGGCTGGAGCTGTAGAAGTGAAGTCACAGCGCCGCTCAGCCAATCACTGGTCTCAGCCAGTCATTTCCCCCAGCTGTAGACGCTACACTTTGCAGCTTAGGGGAAAGCAGAATTACCGGGCACAGACAGAGGGCCCCGATACCGGAGCTACGAGGAAGGAGAGGTAAAGTGTTTGATATTTTATTAGGCAGCCTGGGAACAATGAGGCAATGCTACATTTTTATCAGACAACCCGTTTAATCGGTCTAGATAGTAAAAGATAAAGCGCTCGGCACAGCTACAAGAAACCCAATAATTGATGCATATGGATACTCAGTCCGTATACTCTCCAGCAGGGTGCTCAATCCAGAATTCAGTGCAGAATCAACAAAAAAGCATCAACAAAAAAGCACCAGGTGCACAAAATAGCTATTACGCTCCCGGCGTTTCTCCTCCCTATGTTGTAGTCTGTCGGTCACCGATTAAAGAATTACCGTTACCTCTGATGTGGTGAGTGCCGTCTCCGTTCTTTTTTGTTGATCCTTTAATCGGTCTGCCTGTTCAATTTAGGATGGATTAAATGGACACTGTCAGATGTAAAACTTCTAGGATTGAAGGGGTTATCCACCATAAGGTGATCTTAGTACGAACCTGGCAGACAGTAATGGACATGCTTAGGACGGATCTGCGCTTGTCCAGAGATTACAATCACACTGTGGCTAGTTTTTTGTTAACTGGTATTTCCTGTTTGAGTTTTCTTCTTTGCCTACAAATCCCATAATTCCATCTTCCTCCCTCCCACACATCAGACAGCCCACCCATTGAAACATAAATGAGCTGCATCAATCAAAAGACCTGTGGTTTTCAATCAGGGTGCCTACAGCTGTTGCATTAGTTGCAGATTGATCTCCCTCCCACTAAGTGATCCCTCCACCCATTGCAGCAGACAGGCTGCCTGTCATCAGATGACTAGTGAGTCAGGTCTTGGCCGCATTGCAAGCTGGGAAAAATCTGAGACAACAGACATTTTGTATGCTGGTAAAGATAAATATTGGAGTGAAAATCACAGAAGAATTGTGAGAAAACTGTCACACACAGGTACAGACACTATATTATGAACTACATTAACTTTACAGCCCCTGTAGCATAGTCAAATAAAAGTATGTTTATAAATAAGAAATAATGTACCTTATATTATCAACCACTAGGGATCCTCATATGTAGCGGACACTGACATGCATCTGTATCACAACAGCCAGAAAACAGTTTACAAAGTTCCTGTGAGAGGAGAGAGGAGGACAGAAGTTCATGCATGGCATGTGACAGCAAACACTATCCCAGCTGAGAGGAACATCCCCTCCTCTCTTGTGGATTGAATAGCAGGGAGCAGCATATAGAGGCCTATAACGGCATTAAAAAGGGCCAGAGAAGGCTGATAACACCTCAAGCATGATGCTTCAGTAACGCAAAGTAAGCCTAGCTATTTTTTTTATTTTGTGACAGGTACTCTTTAACACGTAAAAAAAAAAAAACAGTAAAAGCTGTAAAAGAAAAAAAAAGTATATATGGATCACCCCCCTATTAACATACACTCACGGTATGTTCACACGAAATAAATTCGGCAATAATTCCCTTAGTGGATCAACACTAATTTTGCGCAGAATATGCCACCGAAATGAACCCCTGAAATTCAAAGTCCCATTAACTTATTGGCTTTTCTTGGAGGATTTAGCACAGATGAGCAGACTGAGGGAGGAAGTAAATGCATGGTGAGTGGGGGCTGTCTCAGACACGCCCTTCCTGAGCAGTGGATGTCAAGAGAGGTGAGCAGCAGAACAGAGGGATTTGTGAGCCAAATACAGAAGCTAAACACACAGAAAAGCCATATCAACTGTCTGCATGACTTAGCAACATATAGAAGCATTATTTTATTCTGTGATATGACAGGTCCATATTAATTTTACTCAGTAATATAACAGGCACATGTGAAATCACATGCAATACTTGATGCAACTTTTTGAGCCAAAGCCAAATGTGGATTCAGTTAGACAGAAATGTTAAAAGCATAACTTCAAAATGTAACTCCTGCCTGATGTTCATAGGGATTAGAGAGATGCACTCCGCTTAAGAACGGCCAATGAATTCTGGGCACTAACCTTTTTCTAATCAATAGGACCTGTGCACGGGACTTGCTAGGAGTCAGACAGTATTCAACTTTACTGCCCAGGATGGAAGGTGTATCTCTACATCCAACCTGAAGATTGTGGGGAGTTAAAGGGGTACTCCGGTGGAAAACTATTTTTTTTTAAATCAACTGGTGCCAGAAAGTTAAACAGATTTGTAAATTACTTCTATTAAAAATCTTAATCCTTCCAGTACTTATCAGCTGCTGTATACTACATAAGAAGTTGTATAGTTCTTTTAAGTCTGACCACAGTGCTCTATGCTGACTCCTCTGTCCATGTTAGGAACTGTCCAGAGTAGGAGCAAATCCACATAGCAAACCTATACTGCTCCGGACAGTTCCTGACATGAGCAGAGGTGTCAGCAGAGAGCACTGTGGTCAGACTGAAAACAACTCAACTTCCTGTGAAGCATTTTTGGTGTCGGATAGGTTAATGTGTAATTAACCTTATCGTGATGCCAGGGTGTGATTGATCTATACACCACCCAAGGTAGGCCAGCTTCACCTGTGCCAGGAACAGGGCAAATAATCACTCCAATGCAAGGTTACGGTTAAAGGGGTATTCCAGGAAAAAACTTTTTTTTATATATCAACTGGCTCCAGAAAGTTAAGCAGATTTGTGAATTACTTCTATTAAAAAATCTTAATCCTTCCAATAATTATCAGCTGCTGAAATTGACATGTTCTTTTCTGTCTGGCAACAATGCTCTCTGCTGACATCTCTGCTTGTCTCGGGAACTACACAGAGTAGAATAGGTTTGCTATGGGGATTTGCTTCTACTTTGGACAGTTTCCGAGACAGGTGTCATCAGAGAGCACTTAGACAGAAAAGAACAACTCAACTTCAGCAGCTAAAAAGTACTGAAAGGATTAAGATTTTTTAATAGAAATAATTTACAAATTAGTTTAACTTTCTGGAGCCAGTTGATATAAAAAAAAGTTTTTTACTGGAATACCCCTTTAACCCCTTAAGGACGGAGCCCATTTTCACCTCTAGGACGAAGCCCTTTTTTGCAAATCTGACACTGTCACTTTAAACATTAATAACTCTGGAATGCTTTTAGTTATCATTCTGATTCTGAGAATGTTTTTTCGTGACATATTCTACTTTAACATAGTGGTAAATTTTTGTGGTAACTTGTATCCTTTCATGGTGAAAAATCCCAAAATTTGATGAAAAAATTTAAAATTTTGCATTTTTCTAACTTTGAAGCTCTCTGCTTGTAAGGAAAATGGATATTCCAAAAAATGTTTTTTTTTGATTCACATATACAATATGTCTACTTTATGTTTGCATCATAAAATTGACAAGTTTTTACTTTTGGAAGACACCAGAGGGCTTCAAAGTTCAGCAGCAATTTTCCAATTTTTCACAACATTTTCAAACTCGCAATTTCTCAGGGACCAGTTCAGGTTTGAAGTGGATTTGAAGGGTCTTCATATTAGAAATACCCCATAAATGACCCCATTATAAAAACTGCACCCCCCAAAGTATTCGATATGACATTCAGTAAATGTTTTAACCCTTTAGGTGTTTCACAGGAAAAGCAGCAAAGTGAAGGAGAAAATTCAAAATCTTCATTTTTTACACTCGCATGTTCTTGTAGACCCAATTTTTGAATTTTTACAAGGGGTAAAAGGAGAAAATGTATACTAATATTTGTAGCCCAATTTCTCTCGAGTAAGGACATACCTCATATGTCTACGTAAATTGTTCGGCGGGCGCAGTAGAGGGCTCAGAAGCGAAGGAGCGACAAGGGGATTTTAGAGAGTACGTTTTTCTGAAATGGTTTTTGGGGGGCATGTTGCATTTAGGAAGCCCCTATGGTGCCAGAACAGCAAAAAAAAACACATGGCATACCATTTTGGAAACTAGACCCCTTGAGGAACATAACAAGGAATAAAGTGAGCCTTAATACCCTACAAATGTTTCACGCCTTTTGCATATGTAAAAAACAAAAAAAAATGTTTCACTAAAATGTTGGTTTTCCCCCAAATTTCACATTTTTTAAAGGGTTAATAGCAGAAAATACCCCCCAAAATTTGTAACCCCATCTCTTCTGAGTATGGAGGTACCCTATAAGTGGACCTGAAGTGCACTGCGGACGAACTACAATGCTCAGAAGAGAAGGAGTCATATTTGGCTTTTTGAGAGCAAATTTTGCTCGGGGGGCATGTTGAATTTAGGAAGCCCCTATGGTGCCAGAACAGCAAAAAAAAAAACACATGGCATACCATTTTGGAAACTAGACCCCTTGAGGAACGTAACAAGGAATAAAGTGAGCCTTAATACCCCACAGGTGTTTCACGACTTTTGCATATGTAAACAAATAATAATAATTTCACTAAAATGTGAGTTTCCCCCCAAATTTCACATTTTTGCAAGGGTTAATAGCAGAAAAGACCCCCCAAAATTTGTAACCCCATCTCTTCTGAGTATGGAGGTACCCCATAAGTGGACCTGAAGTGCACTGCGGGTGAACTACAGTGCTCAGAAGAGAAGGCATAATATTTGGCTTTTTGAGAGCAAATTTTGCTAGAGGGGCATGTCGCATTTAGGAAGCCCCTATGGTGCCAGAACAGCAAAATAACCCCCACATGGCATACCATTTTGGAAACTAGACCCCTCACAGAATGTAAAGAGGCGTACAGTGAGCATTTACCCCCCCCCCCCCCCCACTGGTGTCTGACAGATCTTTGGAACAGTGGGCTGTGCAAAATTTTTCATTTTCACGGACCACTGTTCCAAAGATCCGTCAGACACCTGTGGTGTGTAAATTCTCACTGTACCCCTTATTACATTCCCTGAGGGGTGTAGTTTCCAAAATGGGGTCACATGTGGGTGTGTTTTTTTTTTGCGTTTGTCAGAACCGCTGTAACAATCAGCCACCCCTGTGCAAATCACCTCAAATGTACATGGCACACTATCCCTTCTGGGCCTTGTTGTGCGCCCCCAGAGCACTTTGCGCCCACATATGGGGTATCTCCATACTAGGGAGAAATTGCGTTACAAATTTTGGGGGGCGTTTTTCCCTTTTACCTCTTGTGAAAATGAAAAGTATAGGGCAACACCAGCATGTAAACTTTTTTATTTTTTTACACTAACATGCTGGTGTAGACCCCAACTGTTCCTTTTCATAAGGGGTAAAAGGAGAAAAAGCCCCCCAAAATTTGTAACACAATTTCTCCCGAGTACGGCGATACCCCATATGTGACCCTATTCTGTTGCCTTGAAATACGTCAGGGCTCCAAAGTGAGAGCGCCATGCGCATTTGAGGCCTGAATTAGGGACTTGCATAGGGGTGGACATAGGGGTATTCTATGCCAGTGATTCCCAAACAGGGTGCCTCCAGCTGTTGCTAAACTCCCAGCATGCTTGGACAGTCAATTGCTGTCCAGAAATGCTGGGAGTTTTTGTTTTGCAACAGCTGGAGGCTCCATCTTAGAAACACTGCCATACAATATGTTTTTCATTTTTATTGGGGAGGGGGGTGGTGGTGGGGGGGGGGGGGCAGTGTACGTGTGTATATGTAGTGTTTTACTCTTTATTTTATGTTAGTGTAGTGTAGTGTAGTGTTTTTAGGTTACATTCACACTGGCGGCAGATTACACTGAGTCTCCCGCTAGGAGTTTGAGCTGTGGCGGAAAATTTGCCGCAGCTCAAATTTGTAGCGGGGAACTCACTGTAATCTGCTGCCAGTGTGAATGTAGCCTGTACATTCACATGGGAGGGGGGTCAAAACTACAACTCCCAGCATGCACTGACAGACCATGCATGCTGGGAGTTGTAGTTTTGCAACATCTGGAGGCACACTATGACCTAACTCAGTATTTTCCAACCAGTGTGCCTCCAGCTGTTGCAAAACTACAACTCCCAGCATGTACTGATTGCGGAAGGGCATGCTGGGAGATGTAGTTATGCAATGGCTGGAGGCACGCAAGTACAACTCCCAGCATGCCAAGACAGCCTTATGCTGTTCCTGAATGCTGGGAGTTGTAGTTTTGCAAGATTTAGAGGGGTTCAAGTTGTAAATCACTGTTCAGTGGTCTCAAAACTGTGGCCCTCCAGATGTTGCAAAACTACAACTCGCAGCATGCCCAGACAGCAAACTGCTGTCTGGGCATGCTGAGAGTTGTAGTTTTGCAACATCTGGAGGGCTACAGTTTGAGACCACTTAGTGATCTACAACCTGAACCCCTCTAAATATTGCAAAACTACAAGTCCCAGCATGCCCACACAGCAAACAGCTGTCTGGGCATGCTGGGAGTTGTAGTTTTGCAACATCTGGAGGGCCACGGTTTAGAGACCACTGTAAACTGTGGCCCTCCGGATGTTGGTAGGCAACAACTCACCTAGCAGGACCCGGAAGTATTGCTGCTGCCGCCGCCGCACGTGGGGGAAGATCGCGCTCGAGGCTCCAGGATCCAGGTAGGGACCTTCGGCGCTGACCTTCCCTGGACGGTTCCCCCGTTTTGCCCGGACACTGATAGGTGGGCAAAGCGGGGGAACCGAACTTTAACCCCCCCTCCCCCGGTCTGCTATCGGTCTGTCGCTCGGCCGACCAATAGCAGGGATAGGAGGGGTGGCACCCCTGCCACCAAACTCCTATACCTCCAGGGGGATCGAGGGTGTCTCGGACACCCCCGATCCCTCTTATTTTCCGGGTCACCGGGTCACCATGACCCGGAATCGCGCAGATCGCAGGTCTGAATTGACCTGCGATTTGCGCGCATCGCGGTCATGGGGGGGTCTCAAGACCCCCCTCGGCAATGTGCCGGGATGCCTGCTGTTAGATAACAGCAGTCATCCCGGCCAGATCACCGCTAACGGTGACGTGGCGCTCCCGGAACCCTGCGACGTACATGTACGTCACCGCGCGCCAAGTGACACTTCGCGGCGGCGTACATGTACGTCACTCGTCGTGAAGGGGTCAAGCCTTTGCTGTGGTATACTTTGGTGAGGAGTGAAGTCTGTCTGTGAGGTTGATCTGAAAGGATGCCTGAGGCCTAGTCCAGCAACCAAGCATCTATGACCAGTTAACCCCACTACTGAGGTGTAAGTCAAAGCCTTGTGGTAAGCCTACAGTCTTGGGGATATTATACAAGTCAAGTCCAGCAAGTTAGTCAAGTCCAAGTCTCTAAAGTATAGCGTGGGCTGAATCAGTCATATACAGCACAATCAACTAAAAGACCCAGCAATCCGATAAGCTTCCCGAAGTTCACCCTGCAACTCCTTCACGCTAATCTGAGCTGTAACAGATTGCACCATCTTTCCAACCTCAGTAAAGCAAGCCAGTTAAAGGGGTTGTCCAGGAAAAAACTTATATATATATATAAGGATAGGGGATAAGATGTCAGATCGCCGCGGTCTCGCTGCTGGGGAGCCCCGGGATCTCCGATGCGGCACTGGGCTATCATTACAGTACAGAGCAAGTTCGCGCTGCGCGTAATGACGGACAATACAGGGGCCGGAGCATCGTTACGTCACGGCTCCGCCCCTTGTGATGTCACGGCCCGCCCCTATTAATACAAGTCTATGGGAGGGGGCGTGGCAGTCGTTATGCCCCCTCCCATAGACTTACATTAAGGGGACGGGCCGTGACGTCACGAGGGGCGGAGCCATGACGTCACGCTGCTCCGTCCCATGTATCGCCCATCATTACACACAGAGCGAACTCGCTCTGTGCTGTAATGATAGCGGGAAGCTGCAGCGGGGATCCTGGGGCTCCCCAGCAGCGGGACCGCGGCGATCTGACATCTTATCCCCTATCCTTTGGATAGGGGATAAGATGTCTAGGGGCGGAGTACGCCTCTAACTTCAGAAGGTCATACGTACTGAAAGGATTAAGATTTTTTAATAGAAGTAATTTACAAATCTGTTTAACTTTCTGGAGCCAGTTGATATATAAAAAAAAAGTTTTTTCCTGCAATACCCCTTTAATCTCAGACTGAACTCTAGTTACACTATATAAGGGGACAATTTAGAGCCTTCCCGTTGGCTGGATAAGTCACATGTTCATATCTGCATGCTCCCCTTAACAACAAGGTCCTTAGCAACAAGAGATTTAAGGCAACAAGTACATAGATAATACAAATACATTAACCCTTATGTAACAGTTCATAAGAATATGAAATATAGAGAGTTCTGATGAGAGGGGGCTCATGACGGACATTGAACAGCATCTGCCACACAGGATGAGCAGGAGTACAGAAGAACATGTGATTCTGTACTGGGTCACCACACATACAGCAGCTGATAAGTACTGGAAGGATTAAGATTGTTATATAGAAGTAATTTACAAATCTGTTTAACTTGCTGGGATCAGTTGATTTAAAAAAAAATGTTTTCCACCCGAGTACCTTTTTAAACTTTGGCATTACACTTTAAAGGGGTTATCCAGGAATAGAAAAACACAGCAAATTTCTTTTAAAAACATCCCATGTAGGAGATGTCCGACCCCCCCCCCAGGAATACAACTTTAAGTCTTTTTTCTTCATAGTTCCTACTTTATTCATATTTCCTATCTTTTTTAAATCCACT
Source organism: Hyla sarda (assembly GCF_029499605.1). Taxonomy (NCBI): domain Eukaryota; kingdom Metazoa; phylum Chordata; class Amphibia; order Anura; family Hylidae; genus Hyla; species Hyla sarda. The sequence goes on along the minus strand of NC_079194.1, from coordinate 222,904,171 downwards.
CCAGGATTTGGTTCAGAAACTGCTTTAAAAACTGTATGTGTGAGTGTAGCAAAAGACTGGTAGAAAGATAAGCAGCTTAGTTGTTTAGATTGCAGTAAAGACGACGACAGAATACAGGACAATATTAACATAAAAAGCGGACATATTTCTTCATGCTCAATGACGAATGCTGGTATTGTGTACTCAGTGCTGGAAATATACAGTGAAAAAGGATCAACACCTTTTAAAATGCGTAAAATAACTATAAAAAGACATAAAGACTCACACAATGACATATAATGATAGATCATGGTTGTGTGCTGAGCATTTTATGGACTCCAAGAGCCTTGCAAACCAAGCATCATCCTGATATACCTTATGAGTACGCTAATAGTCTGTACAGTAAGTGAGGACAGCTTTATTACTCATACATTACTGTAGAACAGAACAACTGTAGTAGTGAAGAGCATTTTTTTTATGTAAACATGGAAGGCGTTACCCCTCCACCCCTCTGCTTGCTGAACAGGAATTCAAGGAATAGCTGTGGTGTCCCGGTACTGTATTGCATACCGTACCTTGTATGATGGTCCCCAAAGTCTGAGTAAGGCTGGGTTCACACTACGTTTTCTCCCATACGGGAGCGCATACGGCAGGGGGGAGCTAAAAGCTCGCGCTCCCGTATGTCACCGTATGCGCTCCCGTATGCCATTCATTTCAATGAGCCGACCGGAGTGAAACGTTCGGTCCGGTCGGCTCATTTTTGCGCCGTATGCGCTTTTACAACCGGACCTAAAACTGTGGTCAACCACGGTTTTAGGTCCGGTTGTAAAAGCGCATACGGCGCAAAAATGAGCCAACCGGACCGAACGTTTTACTCCGGTCGGCTCATTGAAATGAATGGCATACGGGAGCGCATACGGTGACATACGGGAGCGCGAGCTTTTAGCTCCCCCCTGCCGTATGCGCTCCCGTATGGGAGAAAACGTAGTGTGAACCCAGCCTAACTATGCTCAGGTAGGGTCCACCAGGTGGGACAGACCCTAGTCGCCCCTCTTCTACTCTAATTCTGCGATGTTTATATGTACATATTTAATAATTATGTGTATATTTAATATAATGTATAGTATACTTACCTTGTTGGCGTCACAGGACCTTCCGTCATGTGACTATGTTAATTCCTCTATGGTATGTTAGAGGACCTTTGGAGGTCCTTGGGTCACATGCTACCCATAATTGTATGTGAAGGAGATTGACAGAAGTATTGGACCAATTAGCTCTAGTCCAGCCAATTATCGCTCTCTTGGGTTGCTGCTCTCGTGGATGCCGGACTAGCAGGACGGATCTGCGCAACTTTCAAAGACACGCTAGGCCAGAAAACCTACCGTCCTCAGCCTAAACTAAACTGTGAATTCTAAATTAATCCCCGCTAAAGCTAGCGTGACTACTGGACCGCAACTAAATCCCCTAAATCCAGTGGAACAGCACACATCAGTCTGAAGACTCTAAAACGCTTAAGGTCCCAACCACTGTAAATCTCTGAGAGACGTTGCATGTATAGAGACTGTTCCTGTTATGAAGCTTGCATAAAATCTTCAGTAAAGTTCCAACTGTTTTCAGCAAACTCTCCGGTTGTGGACATTCAATTATTCTATACCTCCCTATCGCTCTTGGGAAGGGTGGCGGTAGGACAAGCATTACAGGGGAGCCCTCACCCTGGTGTCAGGAATAGCAAGGGTTAACTAGACACCCTTTATTCACCGCACAGCTACACCCCATATACCCTACTCCCCTAGGCTATCACATAGCAAAGAAAGTCCAGCATGCCGGGAAAAAACGTGTACGCTCGAAACGCAGATTTTTTTGTCTCGATTGAAGATGGAATAAAGTTTTGAGACATTTTTTTTTGCTCCGGACTAGCAAGCTGGACTTTCTTTACTATTTATAGAACAGATCAACTACCTGTATTGCATGGAGCACTATTGTCTGAAATGCTCGAGTGTCACCCGATTGAGTCATTTTCACAGGCCAAAAAGACCTGTTAGCCCCTCATCTCTCTGTGTAATGGGGAATGTGCCGCTAAAGGAGATCGGCACTTGGTACGTGTAGTACAGACCTGTGTAGGGAAAATAAATCCTGGAAAATTTCCTTTTATGACATAGGAGATATAGTAAGATCCCATAGACTATGTTAGTGTTTGCCAACTGGGGTGTCTCCAGCTGTTGCAAAACTACAAGTCCCAGCATGCCCGGACAGCCTTTGGCTGTCCGGGCATGCTGGGAGTTGTCATTTTGCAACAGCTGGAGGCGCCCTGGTTGGGAAACACTTGGCTATGTTATAGATGCCATATTAGAGCTCTGTGGAATTCCTCTGTGCAGGGCTGGTGCAAGGATTTTTGCCACCCTAGACGAAAGGAATTTTGCTGCCCCTTGACTCCACCCATTGGCTCTGCCCTTTGACACGCCCCACCCTACTACTTGGGTAACGCACTGTAACAAACCTCCTCTTCATGTAATCACCTTACTACTGGGGTGACACACTGTATCAAACCCCCTCCTCATGTAATCACTTTACTGCTGGGGTGACACTGTAACAAACCTCCTCCTCATGTAATCTCCTTATTACTGGGGTGACACTGTAACAAACCTCCTCCTCATGTAATCACCTTATTACTGGGGTGACACTGTAACAAACCTCCTCCTCCTCATGTAATCACCTTAGTACTGGGGGGACACTGTAACAAACCTCCTCCTCATGTAATCACCTTACTGCTGGGGTGACACTGTAGCAAACCCCCTCCCCATATAGTCACCTTAATACTGGGGTGACACACTGTAACAAACCTCCTTCACATGTAATCACCTTACTACTGGGGTGACACACTGTAACAAGCCTCCTTCTCATGTAATGTCTTTACTACTGGGGTGACACACTGTAACAACCCTCCTCCTCATGTTATCTCCTTACTACTGGGGTGACACACTGTAACAAATCTCCTCCTCATGTAATCTCCTTACTACTGGGGTGACACACTGTAACAAACCTCCTTCTCATGTAATCACCTTACTACTCGGGGGACACACTGTAACAAACCTCCTACTCATGTAATCTCCTTACTACTGGGGTGACACACTGTAACAAACCTTGTTACGTAATCACCTTATTACTGAGGTGACACACTGTAACAAGCCTCCTCCTCATGTAATGTCTTTACTACTGGGGTGACACACTGTAACAACCCTCCTCCTCATGTTATCTCCTTACTACTGGGGTGACACACTGTAACAAACCTCCTTCTCATGTAATCACCTTACTACTGGGGGGACACACTGTAACAAACCTCCTACTCATGTAATCTCCTTACTACTGGGGTGACACACTGTAACAAACCTTGTTACGTAATCACCTTATTACTGAGGTGACACACTGTAACAAGCCTCCTCCTCATGTAATGTCTTTACTAATGGGGTGACACACTGTAACAACCCTCCTCTTCATGTTATCTCCTTACTACTGGGGTGACACACTGTAACAAATCTCCTCCTCATGTAATCTCCTTACTACTGGGGTGACACACTGTAACAAACCTCCTTCTCATGTAATCACCTTACTACTGGGGGGACACACTGTAACAAACCTCCTACTCATGTAATCTCTTACTACTGGGGTGACACACTGTAACAAACCTTGTTACGTAATCACCTTATTACTGAGGTGACACACTGTAACAAACCTCCTCCTCATGTAATCACCTTACTACTGGGGTGATACACTGTAACAAACCTCCTGCTCATGTAATCTCCTTACTACTGGGGTGACACACTGTAACAAACCTTGTTACGTAATCACCTTATTACTGAGGTGACACACTGTAACAAACCTCCTCCTCATGTAATCTCCTTACTACTGGGGTGACACACTGTAACAACCCTCCTCCTCATGTTATCTCCTTACTACTGGGGTGATACACTGTAACAAACCTCCTGCTCATGTAATCTCCTTACTACTGGGGTGACACACTGTAACAAACCTTGTTACGTAATCACCTTATTACTGAGGTGACACACTGTAACAAACCTCCTCCTCATGTAATCTCCTTACTACTGGGGTGACACACTGTAACAACCCTCCTCCTCATGTTATCTCCTTACTACTGGGGTGATACACTGTAACAAACCTCCTCCTCGTGTAATCTCCTTACTACTGGGGGGATACACTGTAAAAAACCTCCTGCTCATGTAATCTCCTTACTACTGGGGTGACAGCAGTTTTTTTTTTACTGCTGGCAGAATGGAGGACAATTTTCCTGTACTGGAGTACTCCTTTAAAGGCACATACACACTAAAAACAAAGTACCTAATGAAACTTTTCCGACATGGCGCAACGGCAGTGTGAAAAGGACCTAACAAATTCTGCGCGGTGGGAAAAATGGTATAGACACATCTGTTTAGATGTTGTTGTGTTCTTACTGACACACATTGGCCTGGATTCAACTAAGCTGAATAGCTGCAAAGTGTCTCTAGTGTAAAGTGGGCAGAGAACAGTAGCATTGTCCTCCTGTGTTGTTCAGTCTATAGGGGGCGCTTTTCCCTTATTTGCATAAACCTACTATCTTAGGATGCCATTGATGTGAGCTAAAGGCTCCAGTACCAAAGTTAACAAAAAAGTAACCAACAGTGCCTTTGTATGAAACATTCAGTATTTTCAGTAAACAGCTGGAGATAATATTATACAGTTAGGGGAATAAAACATTTAGTAATATTACATTTTAAGAACGTTCAGCGATCTAGAAAAAAAAACTATAAAATATATAATTCCAAAAATTGCAAGGTTTGTTGTACATCAGTTTTAAGGTGGGCATTGCAGTTGCATTAATACATGTACATTATTGTGTAATGTATGGGTGTATCTAGAAGGGGTTGTATAACAGGAATAAATCAGGGTACCCCTACCAGTGTTGATTCCTGGTATCATAAGTGTTTGATTCCTGGTATCATAAATGTTTACCAGTCAGGCTGTCTCCAGCTGTCACAAAACTACAACTCCCAGCATGCCCAGACAGCCCATGTCTGGGCATGCTGAAAGTTGTAGTTTTGCAACAGCTGGAGGCACACTGGTTGGGAAACACTATCCTACATGGTGACCTTATTCTTCTCTCCTTGCCAGATTTCCCACTCTGTTAGGGCCTGTTCACACAGTTCACAGTTAATTGCATTCTATTGGCATTTTTCAAATCTTTAGAAAAGTCTGAAAAGAATGTATACCTAGAGCATGAAAAAGGCCACAAAAACACCACAAATCAAAACCATTTATAGCTGAATGCATGGTGAGGGTGGGCTCAGTACTTGGCTCAGACATGCCCCTTCCTGAGCAGTGGATGTCAGAATGAGTGAGCAGCAGAACAGAGGAATTTGTGAGCCAAATACAGAAGCTAAGCACATAAAAAAGACATATAAAGAATCTGCATGACCTAGAGAGTAACATATATAAGTATTATTTTTTCCTGAGAGATGACAGGTGTGCTTTACCCTTTTTAACCATTAGCGTAGGCATTAAGCCTAGTAGTTTTTTTGGGGGGGATGAAACAAACAATCATTGTAGTATAAAGAATACAGGTTCCCACATTCAGGTATATAATTACAATTTATGTAATTATCATGTAGTTATCATAGATTAAGGACATGTAGGAAAGACTATGGGCTCATGTACACTGCGCAGATTTCCTCGCAAAACTTCCCAGTGAAATCAACCGCACCCGGAATTGGCACTTATTCTGCGGAATTTTTTCATTGAAATAAGCGCAATTAATTTCAGGTGGATTTTGCAGAAAGAATGAACATGTTCATTTCGACTGAATCAACTGAACTAAATGACTTGCTTAAAGTTCTACGGAACCTCGGGCACATGACCTAGCAATGGCCTCCCATTGGAAACAATGGGAGTCAGCTGCAAATGGAATTCGCTCAGAATTCCGAGTGGATAGTCGCAGTGTGCACAGTGTTCTCTTTTTCATTCCTAGCTTTGTATTCAATATTTGCTATAAATAACATGAGCATCTGAACACACCCAGGTTTAGACTAGATTTCCACGCCAGAAAAATTGCCAGAAAAACTGCCACTGATTTTTGCAGCATTTTTGTGTTGGTCGGATACAGGGAGTCTGGCACACAGAGTATAAGAAGTAATGATTAGCTCAAACCTTTAAGTGCCTACCACCCATATTTCTCTTACAAATACCTTCTATGCGTTGCTCACTTTCTTTGTCATTCTGTTCTTTGGAGGGGGCGTGTTCTCACTCTGCATGACTCAGCCTACTCCCTTGGTCTCTTCTTCTATGGCAAATTGATTGAAAATCAGCTGGCTGGTCACCTGGAGGAACTTATCCACCTGGATCAAGTGGGCTTTGTCCGCAATAGGGAAGCCCGAGACAATAGCCTGAGAGTATTCTCTGCAATGCATTATGCTCTCCGGAAGAAGTCTCCCCTTTTTTTACTCTCTCTAGATGCCGAGAAGGCTTTTGATCGGGTGGACTGGAGCTTCCTGGAGGCTACCCTGTCACAACTCGGAGTAGAATCTCTGATGCTGGCTCAAATAATGGCCTTATATTCCCGCCCCCAGGCTCAGGTTAGAGTTAATGGCCAATTGTCTTCTTCATTTATGATCTGTGGCACAAGAAAAGGCTGTCCCCTATCCCCCCCTATTATATGTTTTATGTATGGAACACTTCCAAGGGACTAGTCATTTCATCATGCCATTACAAATGTTCAGTCTTCGCAGATGATCTCCTTCTCTTTCTCTCCTCCCCTCTGACCTCTCTTCCCTCGTTAATGGCCTCTCTCAAGCGATACTCTATGTACACTAATTACAAATTGAATCTGATTAAAAGTGAGGCTCCTAATGTTTTGCTCCGTGAGCCCCAAGAATCTTACCCCTTCCATTGGTGCCCTTATTCTATTAGATTCTTAAGCATTCATGTTCCCTCCAATCTCTCGGACACCTATAATCTTAACCCCCCCCTTCTTCAGCTTCTTAGATCAGGCCTAGCCAGATGGGATCGTAAAGATTTTTCATGGCTGGGCAGGATTAACATTCTGAAGATGAATGTTCTGCCCAGGCTCTTGTATTTATTCTCTTGTGTCCCAGCTCACTTGCCTCGTACTTTCTTTCAGAAAGTTATGAAGCTCCTCTCTGGCTTTGTCTGGGCTAACAAACACCCACGGATTGCACGGGCTATGCTTACTCATAGGAAGAGGGATGGAGGACTAGCTCTCCCAAATTGTCAATCCTGTTATTTGTCTGTTGTCCTGACTCGTGTCCTGGATAGTTTCCATCACCGGTATCGGAAGCTGTGGGCTAGTCTTGAGTCAACTGATGCTCAGTTAGACCCTATGGCCCTCCTATGGCTCCCAAAGTTGGCACTTTCTAAATCGATTTTGTCCTCTTTGCCCCGGTGATGGCTTCTATCGCTATGATGCTCGTCTCCTATCTCAACCACTCCCATATTTTAACCTCGAATGGTCCTTTATCTCCTGTGTTTGGTAACCCGGCCTTTCCACCAGCCTTCTCAGCTCCCTCTTTCCTGGGTAAGCGATGCCTATCCGGTGTTATGTTTAGAGACTTTCTGGAAGTGTCCGGCTTGAAGCCGCCTGATGTGATCTTGGATGTGCCCCGTCTCCCGCCACTGCTTTCCAACATATGCAACTACGTCACTTCTACGAGGCCTCTAAGCAGACACTGCAATTGCATTGTCCCCCTTTGAACGTCTTTGTGTTTCCTCTTCTGACCCTCACCACTCAGTGGGATATACAACCATTTGTTAGACTCCCTCAGGGACTCACAGCTCCCTTTCAGACTTGGCTGGGAATGTGCTATAGGTCGATCAGACGATGAGTGGGGAATGGCAGTTACCATGTGTCATAAAACTTCTCTCTGCTGCAAAGGAAACAAATGACAAACTCCTTACTAGATGGTATAGGGTACCAGCCCTACTTTCATGCTACTATCCATCTGTGCCAGATGTGTGTTTGAGATATGGAAGGAATGGAGGAGCCATCACTCACATATGGTTGGAGTGTCCGACCATTGCATCCTTTTGATCCCAAGTCCTAGATCTCATTCATCGTTTGACCACGGTCCGCTTGACCCTTGACCCAGTCCCCATCCTCTTTTCTATCTTACCAAACACGATACCCAGAGGGACTAAGATTCTTCTATGCTTTCTACTCTTAGTGGCTAAGTCCGTTATTCTTCATCTCTGGAGATCTACAATCGCCCCACCTTCTCTTCCTGGCTCCAGGAAGTGGCCCACTTGCATAGAATGGAAGAGCTACTTGCAGATACACGCAACACTGTGGAAAAGCACTTTGTTATTTAGTCCCCGTGGTTGAGCTTGATCTCATCGCCAGCCTTTAAAGATCTATACACACACTGCCACATCCTCTCCACCTTTGGGTCCCCATTGATTCTGACTAGAGGTGTGTTCACCAGTTCTCTTTTCTCTGACAACGGTCGAAATGGCTCAGAGCTGGAATCGGCGCACGAAATATGCAGTTCTTTTTCTTCTCTTTTCTTTCTCTTGTTCCCCTCTTCTTTCCTCCTTTTTCTTCTCCTTTTTTCTCCCTTCTTTATTTATTTCTTTCTCTTCCTCTCTCCTTCTCTGGTCTCCTCCTACCCCTCCTTTTCCCTAGGCGCCCCCCCCCCCCTCACCTTCTCCTTCCCTGGTTACTTTCCCTGATTCCTGTTTCACCCAGCCAGGTAAGGGGTTACCAAAAGAGTTCAGTTGCGCTGCATAGGAGCGCAACCTATCTCATTTATTGCTGGGTGGAGCATAGCGCTCAGCCCAGAAGAGGCTTACAGTAAACAAGTGATCTATGGAGATCACTGGTTTACTGTATGTTCTTCCTGGGCATGAGGTATACAATGTCTTGTTTTATAACATGATGGTGGAAGATTAGAGTTCTTATTCTGGTTTAATGTCAGGTTCTCCCTTAGGGTCTATTCACACGCCGGAATTCCACCTGAAATGAAAGCCCAATACACTGCTTGTGGAATAGTGGGATTTCCAAAGTGTCAATGGGAGTGTGTAATCCCATAAAGGTGTATTGGGCTTTCATTTCAGGTGGAATTACTCCCTGTGAATAGACTATAGTCAGCAACTATATCCCCTGACCAGATATGCTTGCATGCTTGTATTGCCTGATCATGCATCCATGAATACTGGTTAAGCATGCATGCATAGAGTCAACAAGTGATCTGGTGTGCACAAAGCACCGTTCACATCGAAAGTGCATTGAATGCATAGTTTGAATACTGGTTAAATCTTGGTGGGTCTATTTTAGCATTAAACTGTAAGATTATCTCATTACTGCTCTCTGCTGGTGATCTTAGGGTAAAATATTTGTTTCTAGGCTCTAGAAAAGGTATTCCTTCCATAATGCTTGTGTCTTTTCATCAGAAATGTATTTAAAATCAAACAGAATGGGGCATTAAAGTTGTATAATGATAGTATGTGGCGGACCTGGAGACAGTTGTCGAGATAAGCCATGAACTGTCGTGAATTAGAACAAATAGCAAGCGAAGGGAGCACTACGAATGCACTGCTTTCTGCCTGTGCTTGTCAGAGTCATTTATGAGGAAATAACAGGATACAAATGTGTACTGGAGAGTCTGGGATATGGAAAGACTTAGAAGATTAGTTTATTTATTCCGCGGTGCAGGCTTTTGAAGTAGTTATGTGTTCAGATATAGCATATATTATAGGGAGAAAACATACCGTAATTCTGTTGGTTGTGCGGGTAATGGGATCCATTGTTCTCGGATATCCGCCACTTCAGGCTAGAGAGTAATTAAAGGGGTACTTCATCCATAGACATCTTATCCCCATCCAGATCTCGGCTTCGCTCCGTGCCGGATGACTGGCGATGCGGGGTGGAGGCTCGTGATGTCACTCCCCGCTCATGATGTTATGGCCACACCCCTTAATGCAAGTCTATGAGAGGGGCCGTGGCTGCGATCACACCCCCTACCATAGATTTGCATTGAGGGGGTGTGGCCATTACATCACGAGCAGGGCGTGACCGTGAAGTCACGAGCCTCCAGCGCTGCACCCGGCACTCTAAACGAATGCCAGATGCAGCATGGAGATCCTTTGGATGGGGATAAGATGTCAAGGAGCGGAGTAACCCTTTAATTATGATAGAATGTCTGGTCCTATGATAATGACTTTAACCCCTGGCTTTAACTGCAGGGATATTTCTGCTATCTGAAGCAGAAAATCTGCCAATCCTCACCAAATCATGTGGATTCTGTTTTAAATCTGTTTAAAAACATTTTTGCAGAAAATGTCAATGGCCCAGATGTACATGGATCAATCAAATGTTACACACGTTGCACTTATTTTGTCACACAGGCCATAGTTTTTTGTGATACAGATACATGTCCACAGACTTAGTGAGCCACATATTTGTCCACATTACTGGTGTGTCACATATTGTCACGATGCCGGCTGGCAGGTAGTGGATCCTCTGTGCCAGAGAGGGATTGGCGTGGACCGTGCTAGTGGACCGGTTCTAAGCCACTACTGGTTTTCACCAGAGCCCGCCGCAAAGCGGGATGGTCTTGCTGCGGCGGTAGTGACCAGGTCGTATCCACTAGCAACGGCTCACCTCTCTGGCTGCTGAAGATAGGCGCGGTACAAGGGAGTAGGCAGAAGCAAGGTCGGACGTAGCAGAAGGTCGGGGCAGGCAGCAAGGATCGTAGTCAGGGGCAACGGCAGAAGGTCTGGAAACACAGGCAAGGAACACACAAGGAACGCTTTCACTGGCACTAAGGCAACAAGATCCGGCAAGGGAGTGCAGGGGAAGTGAGGTGATATAGGGAAGTGCACAGGTGAACACACTAATTGGAACCACTGCGCCAATCAGCGGCGCAGTGGCCCTTTAAATCGCAGAGACCCGGCGCGCGCGCGCCCTAGGGAGCGGGGCCGCGCGCGCCGGGACAGAACAGACGGAGAGCGAGTCAGGTAGGGGAGCCGGGGTGCGCATCGCGAGCGGGCGCTACCCGCATCGCGAATCGCATCCCGGCTGGCAGCGGAATCGCAGCGCCCCGGGTCAGAGGACGTGACCGGAGCGCTGCAGCGGGGAGAGTGAAGCGAGCGCTCCGGGGAGGAGCGGGGACCCGGAGCGCTCGGCGTAACAGTACCCCCCCCCTTGGGTCTCCCCCTCTTCTTAGAGCCTGAGAACCTGAGGAGCAGACTTTTGTCCAGGATGTTGTCCTCAGGTTCCCAGGATCTCTCTTCAGGACCACAACCCTCCCAGTCCACTAAAAAAAAATTTTTTCCTCTGACCTTTTTGGCAGCTAAAATTTCTTTGACCGAGAAGATGTCCGAGGAGCCGGAAACAGGAGTGGGAGGAACAGATTTGGGAGAAAAACGGTTGAGGATGAGTGGTTTGAGAAGAGAGACGTGAAAGGCATTAGGGATACGAAGAGAAGGAGGAAGAAGAAGTTTATAAGAGACAGGATTAATTTGACACAAAATTTTGAAAGGACCAAGGTAGCGTGGTCCCAACTTGTAGCTAGGGACACGGAAGCGGACATATTTAGCGGAGAGCCATACCTTGTCTCCAGGGGAAAAAACGGGAGGAGCTCTTCTTTTCTTATCCGCGAACTTCTTCATGCGTGATGAAGCCTGTAAGAGAGAATTTTGGGTCTCTCTCCATATGATGGAAAGGTCACGAGAAATTTCATCCACAGCGGGCAGACCAGAGGGCAAGGGAGTAGGGAGGGGGGGAAGAGGGTGACGGCCGTACACCACGAAAAATGGGGATTTGGAGGAAGACTCAGAGACCCTGAAGTTATACGAGAATTCGGCCCATGGGAGGAGATCTGCCCAGTCATCCTGGCGGGAGGAAACAAAATGTCGCAAATAATCACCCAAGATCTGGTTAATTCTTTCTACTTGTCCATTGGACTGGGGATGATATGCAGAAGAAAAATTTAATTTGATCTTGAGTTGTTTACAGAGAGCCCTCCAGAATTTAGACACGAATTGGACGCCTCTATCCGAGACAATCTGTGTAGGCAACCCGTGAAGACGAAAAATGTGTACAAAAAATTGTTTAGCCAACTGAGGCGCAGAAGGAAGACCAGGAAGAGGGATGAAATGTGCCATTTTGGAGAATCGATCAACGACCACCCAAATAACAGTGTTGCCACGGGAAGGGGGTAAATCAGTAATGAAATCCATACCAATCAGAGACCAAGGCTGTTCGGGGACAGGCAGAGGATGAAGAAAACCAGCGGGCTTCTGGCGAGGAGTCTTATCCCGGGCACAGATAGTGCAGGCTCGCACAAAGTCCACAACATCCGTCTCCAGAGTCGGCCACCAATAGAAGCGGGAGATGAGTTGCACAGATTTCTTGATACCCGCATGACCTGCGAGATGGGAGGAGTGACCCCATTTGAGGATTCCGAGGCGTTGGCGAGGAGAAACAAAGGTCTTTCCTGGAGGAGTCTGCCTGATGGAGGCAGGAGAAGTGGAGATCAGGCAGTCAGGTGGAATGATGTGTTGCGGAGAGAGTTCAACTTCTGAGGCATCCGAGGAACGAGAGAGAGCATCGGCCCTAATGTTCTTATCGGCAGGACGAAAGTGAATCTCAAAATTAAATCGGGCAAAGAACAGAGACCACCGGGCCTGGCGAGGATTCAGCCGTTGGGCAGACTGGAGGTAGGAGAGGTTCTTGTGGTCGGTGTAGATAATAACAGGAGAACTTGATCCCTCCAGCAGATGCCTCCATTCCTCAAGTGCTAATTTAATGGCTAGAAGCTCTCGATCCCCGATGGAGTAGTTCCTCTCCGCTGGAGAGAAGGTCCTAGAGAAAAAACCACAAGTGACAGCATGCCCGGAAGAATTTTTTTGTAGAAGAACAGCTCCAGCTCCCACTGAGGAGGCATCAACCTCCAATAGGAAGGGTTTGGAAGGGTCAGGTCTGGAGAGGACGGGAGCCGAAGAAAAGGCAGACTTGAGTCGTTTAAAGGCGTCTTCTGCTTGAGGAGGCCAGGACTTGGGATCAGCATTTTTTTTGGTTAAAGCCACGATAGGAGCCACAATGGTAGAAAAATGTGGAATAAATTGCCTGTAATAATTGGCGAACCCCAAAAAGCGTTGGATAGCACGGAGTCCGGAGGGGCGTGGCCAATCTAAGACGGCAGAGAGTTTGTCTGGATCCATCTGTAGTCCCTGGCCAGAGACCAAATATCCTAGAAAAGGAAGAGATTGGCATTCAAACAGACATTTCTCAATTTTGGCATAGAGTTGGTTGTCACGAAGTCTCTGAAGAACCATACGGACATGCTGGCGGTGTTCTTCTAGATTGGCAGAAAAAATTAGGATATCGTCCAGATATACAACAACACAGGAGTATAACAGATCACGAAAAATTTCATTGACAAAGTCTTGGAAGACGGCAGGGGCGTTGCACAGGCCAAAGGGCATGACCAGATACTCAAAGTGTCCATCTCTGGTGTTAAATGCCGTTTTCCACTCGTCCCCCTCTCTGATGCGGATGAGGTTATAGGCGCCTCTTAAGTCCAATTTAGTAAAGATGTGGGCACCTTGGAGGCGATCAAAGAGTTCAGAGATGAGGGGTAAAGGGTAGCGGTTCTTAACCGTGATTTTATTAAGACCGCGGTAGTCAATGCAAGGACGTAGGGTGCCATCTTTTTTGGACACAAAGAAAAATCCGGCTCCGGCAGGAGAGGAGGATTTACGGATAAAGCCCTTTTTTAGATTCTCCTGGACGTATTCGGACATGGCAAGAGTCTCTGGGGCAGAGAGAGGATAAATTCTGCCCCGGGGTGGAGTAGTACCCGGGAGGAGGTCGATAGGGCAATCATAAGGCCTGTGAGGAGGTAGAGTCTCAGCTTGTTTTTTGCAGAAAACATCCGCGAAGTCCATATAGGCCTTAGGGAGACCGGTTACTGGAGGAACCACAGAGTTACGGCAAGGGTTACTGGGAACCGGTTTTAGACAGTTCTTGGAACAAGGGGACCCCCAACTCTTGATCTCCCCAGTGGACCAATCCAGGGTTGGGGAATGAAGTTGAAGCCAGGGAAGTCCAAGGAGAATTTCCGAGGTGCAATTGGGGAGGACCAAAAGTTCAATCCTCTCATGATGAGATCCGATGCTCATAAGAAGGGGCTCCGTGCGGAAACGTATGGTACAGTCCAATCTTTCATTATTTACACAATTGATGTAGAGGGGTCTGGCGAGACTGGTCACCGGGATGTTGAACCTGTTGACGAGAGAGGCCAAAATAAAATTTCCTGCAGATCCAGAGTCCAAGAAGGCCACAGCAGGGAAGGAGAAGGCAGAGGCAGACATCCGCACAGGCACAGTAAGACATGGAGAAGCAGAGTAGACATCAAGGACTGTCTCACCTTTGTGCGGAGTCAGCGTACGTCTTCCCAGGCGGGGAGGACGGATAGGACAATCCCTCAGGAAGTGTTCGGTACTAGCACAGTACAGGCAGAGGTTCTCCATACGGCGTCGTGTCCTCTCTTGAGGTGTCAGGCGAGACCGGTCGACCTGCATAGCCTCCACGGCGGAAGGCACAGGAACAGATTGCAGGGGACCAGAGGAGAGAGGAGCCGAGGAGGAGAAACGCCTCGTGCGAACAGAGTCCATATCTTGGCGGAGTTCCTGACGCCTTTCGGAAAAACGCATGTCAATGCGAGTGGCTAGGTGAATAAGTTCATGTAGATTAGCAGGAATTTCTCGTGCGGCCAGAACATCTTTAATGTTGCTGGATAGGCCTTTTTTGAAGGTCGCGCAGAGGGCCTCATTATTCCAGGACAATTCTGAAGCAAGAGTACGGAATTGTACGGCATACTCGCCAACGGAAGAATTACCCTGGACCAGGTTCAACAGGACAGTCTCAGCAGAAGAGGCTCGGGCAGGTTCCTCAAAGACACTTCGAATTTCCGAGAAGAAGGAGTGTACAGAGGCAGTGACGGGGTCATTGCGGTCCCAGAGCGGTGTGGCCCATGACAGGGCTTTTCCGGACAGAAGGCTGACTACGAAAGCCACCTTAGACCTTTCAGTGGGAAACAGGTCCGACATCATCTCCAGATGCAGGGAACATTGGGAAAGAAAGCCACGGCAAAACTTAGAGTCCCCATCAAATTTATCCGGCAAGGATAGGCGTAGCCCAGGAGCGGCCACTCGCTGCGGAGGAGGTGCAGGAGCTGGCGGCGGAGATGACTGCTGAAGCTGTGGTAGTAACTGTTGTAGCATAACGGTCAGTTGAGACAGCTGTTGGCCTTGTTGCGCTATCTGTTGTGACTGCTGGGCGACCACCGTGGTGAGGTCAGCGACAACTGGCAGAGGAACTTCAGCGGGATCCATGGCCGGATCTACTGTCACGATGCCGGCTGGCAGGTAGTGGATCCTCTGTGCCAGAGAGGGATTGGCGTGGACCGTGCTAGTGGACCGGTTCTAAGCCACTACTGGTTTTCACCAGAGCCCGCCGCAAAGCGGGATGGTCTTGCTGCGGCGGTAGTGACCAGGTCGTATCCACTAGCAACGGCTCACCTCTCTGGCTGCTGAAGATAGGCGCGGTACAAGGGAGTAGGCAGAAGCAAGGTCGGACGTAGCAGAAGGTCGGGGCAGGCAGCAAGGATCGTAGTCAGGGGCAACGGCAGAAGGTCTGGAAACACAGGCAAGGAACACACAAGGAACGCTTTCACTGGCACTAAGGCAACAAGATATGGCAAGGGAGTGCAGGGGAAGTGAGGTGATATAGGGAAGTGCACAGGTGAACACACTAATTGGAACCACTGCGCCAATCAGCGGCGCAGTGGCCCTTTAAATCGCAGAGACCCGGCGCGCGCGCGCCCTAGGGAGCGGGGCCGCGCGCGCCGGGACAGAACAGACGGAGAGCGAGTCAGGTAGGGGAGCCGGGGTGCGCATCGCGAGCGGGCGCTACCCGCATCGCGAATCGCATCCCGGCTGGCAGCGGAATCGCAGCGCCCCGGGTCAGAGGACGTGACCGGAGCGCTGCAGCGGGGAGAGTGAAGCGAGCGCTCCGGGGAGGAGCGGGGACCCGGAGCGCTCGGCGTAACACATATCTGTCCACAGGGGACACATTTTTGTCATCCACTATGTATGAGGCAAGCTTATACTAATATTAAAACATTTACTTAAAAGCATTTATTCATTTAAAACAATCTCATAGCAGGGGTATTTCAGTTTATAGAATTTTCCCCATCATTTTCCACTCAATACCCCATAATGTTCTGAAAACAGAATGTTATAAATTTTTGCTAATTTATTGAAAAGGAAAAGCTAAAATATTGCAGTGACATAAGTATTCAGATCCTTGACGCACCTTTGGCAGCGTGTACAGCCACCATTTTTGGGGGGCAGGTTGATCTTTTGAAAGTTTCTCCCATCTGCACGCTGGATATTTGAAAGTCTGAAAGTGTGACCATTGGGCTGTTAGTCATCTCTCTTACCAGGGCCTTTAAAGGGGTACTCCGCCCCTAGACATCTTATCCCCTATCCCTGCAGCACCCGGTGTTTGTTTAGAGCGTTGGGTGTAGCGCCAGAGGCTCGTGACGTCACGGCCGCTCCCCACTCATGATGTCACGGCCATGCCCCCTCAATGCAAATCTATGGGAGGGGGCATGACGGCCATCACGCCCCCTCCCATAGACTTGCATTGAGGGGGCATGGCCGTGACTTCACGAGCGGGGCATCACCAGTCATCCGGGCATGGAGCGAAGTTCGCTCTGTGCACCGGATGTCTGGGGTGCTGCAGCCAAGATAGCGGAGGTCCTGCCACTGGGATAAGATGTCTAGGGGCAGAGTACCCCTTTATTGACTTAGTCCTGATTGTTCCAGACGTCCTCAGTTTAAAAATTATGGAGGCCACTTTGTTCTTGGGAACTTTCAGTGCAACAGAAATGTAATTGTACTAGTTTCCAAATCAATGGCTCCGCACAATTCTATCCCTGAACTCTACATGCAGTTCACCAACTGTGTAGCTCCAAATCCTCTTTGTCACCTTAGTAAGTACTTGTGTATCCAGAAAACTTTGGCTGTGATCTTCTCCTTGGCCTAAGAGAAAGTCTAAACACCACTAACCCTGCTTCTTTGAGGATCAGCCAAGCAGAGCCGATCACCTCCTATGGGGCACAACACCTCAGATGTATGTTTATACCCTTTAGTTTTTGCTATGAGTGGGGGGGGGGGGGGTCTCAGCACAACCACCTATCAGAACTATTAACATGTCACTATGTTTATTATGTCCACATAGTAACATTAATTTTAAGATTTATAGATATACGTTCAAATATCAGAACCAAAGGTGAAAGACGGTGCAGAGAAACTAGCTTGTTAAAGTTAAGCTATTATAATATGTCCTTTACTGCCCACTCCATGGCAGTACTATTGTATGAAATATGCACTGTGCCCTTATTGATGTGACTTTTCCACCTTTGCTTAACTAAAAGATAGCAGTCTAAGAAGACAATGTACTATATAGTACCAGCTGCTTAATGCTTTGACTCCCACACATTCTTCTTGAGTGTCTGAGTGTGTGACTGCTGATAGCTGAGTTCTACATCGTGTCTTTAAATACACACAGTTTAAAAAAGAATTGGCATGACGCAAGGTACTAGGAGTGCTGGTTCTGCAAGACTTGGGTACAATGCTGATTTCTAGCATTAAAATGGAAACAGACATTGCCTGGATAATGTAAGTTCAAAAAATCAAAAAAGGAAGCGGCACTCCAAAATGTCCAAGCAAATAATTAGATTTATTCACCTATATGACATACAGGCATAGCTACATTTCAGCTCTACCATAGAGCCTTTTTCAAGTTATCCCACGTGGATAACTAACCATTTAGGGACTAGATAGCTATCTGTTTAGAGCATATGCATAACATGCAGTAAATATTCAAAGCACGAAGGAAGCATGAGGGGAGGGGGTCCTAAAAGTTAGAAGCCAAATAGTTGGAACTAACAAACTATAGACCTGCCCAATCACTATGGGAAGGAGTGTGGTTAGCCTAGGAACTCTACTCTCTAAATTTGCTGCTGGAGGTGGTCACGGTACAGCAGTAGAGCCCCATTCAAGTTTTGCAATAAATTTTACCAAGGTTGTTACACCCCTTGCATTAACTATTCTAAAGCTGGCCATATTGTTCAGATAGCTGTTGGCTGACACTCATTCAGCCAACAATTTTCTCTCTCAATTGCCTCACATACGTGCATGTTAAACCGAGTAAGCATCTATTGTGGATGAGGACAGGGCCATTGTCAAGCACCTCTGGCAGCAGCTGATCAATGCGAAAACAGATTGATCCAACATGTCCGACCTTTCTCCCCCCAACATGAGTCAGGAGGCCTTATTGTCATTTGATAAGGATTCTCTCTTTGGTGTACTTTGATCTTTGTCGTACTCCACTATTGAGCCCTGTACAAAGTATTTTAGGTTTTTCTTTAAGATAATGTAGTAGCTCTTTGCCTTCAGTTGAATGGGAAACCAATTGTGTTATCAATATAGGATATGACAAATACAACTCTGCTACATTTGAGTATAATATATATATATATATATATATATATATATATATATAAACAAGGCTGCACATCCACATATTGTACAAATATATTGCATTATTATAAATCTAACACGTTGTTAGTTTTTGTTTTCATCAAAATGTGCAAGCCTGCTCGCCACTTCAAAGCCACCAGGGTAAAGTGGGTCCCTAACATGCAGCAACCACCAACGCCACAATACCATTGTCCATGGGGAAAGGCCTAGTGACAGAGCAGTCCCGATACTGCTCGACCCAGTCCCTTACTCTGACCTGTGCGAATCCACAGATACAGCACTATGACAACAATGGCAATGACCAGTGTGAACAGATGGCAAAACTCACTCACCATGTCTGAAGACTGTAAGACAGCTAGGAAACAGACCATTGTGCAGTCTCCCGTCTATATAATAGGCCTGGGCCGAGTTTGTGGGGCAGAGCGCAGGCCAGGTAAAACTAAATAAATGAACAAACAGGTTATTTTTAGTAAGCAGGAGACTGTATAAAGGTTTCCTCCAAGAATTCTCCCATCCCTCTGCCAGGGAGCATATGGAAGGTGTTAACACTGGTATGGTGATGTTCGGTGGCCTCTGTTGCTGTAGTGCCTTGTATGTGGAATAGCGTGGCCCAAAGTGGTTCTGCCTTGCCACTGGGTCATTCCCCCTTGGTGTCGCGCAGCAGTGATGCCCAGCGCTGTCAGTGTCAGTTTAGGTGGCCTTGACAAGGCGAGTGGACTTCTTTTCTTCATTCCTTTTTTAAACTATGCCCATATATATATATATATATATATATATATATATATATATATATATATATATATTGTACACTCATACATTCATCTAAAATAAAAAATAAATCTTTACCTTTTAAATACATAGATTTGCTAGTACAATGCTCACAGCTTATACCCCTCAGCTTAGGATTTCCAATGGTTTCAGGGAAGGACAACCGATCAGAACTCGGCAAAGTACTCCTTTCCCTAAAGAAATCCATGGTATAAATCTTTCTGATTAATCTAAAAAATTGCTCCTCACATTATGCCGGGAGTTTCAGAGCTCTCTTTAAAATCCATTTAGTCTTTGTGCAACAGCATGGCAAGGAATAACAATATATGCCAACTATATAAATCAGACATGTCTTGCTAGAGTCAATCCTTCAAAAGAAAATATGCAGCCATTCCCTGGTAATAAGGTCCCCTGCCTACACATAGCAGTACCCACGGTTTGCCTTGTGATTGCGGTCAATCCGCCACTAGGAGCAGCAGTGAGTAAACTAAACACATCATCATCAAAGTATTCAAAATAGTCAATGTATTCTACGAAACAAACTAGAAAAAGACTGCAAGTGTTCAGGTTGAACGGTAATATCCTTGTCCAAGGTGTGCAGCGCATTAGTAATGAATTCATCTAGACTGTCATCTTGTTTCTATCCATGGAAGGACATGTATTCAGATCATTGTTCAGCACTAGATGTTTTTCAGACAGCGACAATAAAGCTCATTCAAAGGCAGTGACTTATATTAATAAAATCACAATGCCAGGAAACAGACTGATAAATGTTCTGCACGTGACAGATAGAGGCCACTTGTATGAATGGATATGTAGTTCACCATTAAAGTAAGTAAGATGTATGTGAAGGCAAGCATTTATTAGACGGCTAAAGAGCAATGGGGAACACTTATAAGGGACCCATCAGCAATTCATCCAAGGCTTTCTAGTATAGATTTGTTGGAGGGAAGTATTTTTAGAATGTTAGGCTCATACTGTCTCTATATATAAAATGTACCGTATGTTTCGCCCTATAGGACGCACCGGCATATAAGACGCACCCAATTTTAAAGGTGCAAAATCTAGAAAAAAAATATTCTGAACCCAACAGTGATCTTCAACCTGCGGACCTCCAGATGTTGCAAAACTACAACTCCCAGCATGCCCGGACAGCCGTTGGCTGTCCGGGCATGCTGGGAGTTGTAGTTTTGCAACATCTGGAGGTCTGCAGGTTGAAGACCACTGGTATAGGAGGTAGTACTCACGTGTCCCCGCCGCTCCGGACCCGTCACCGCTTGTCACCGCTGCCCTGGATGTCGCTCCATCGCTGTCGTCGCGTCCCCGGGGTGTCCCCAACGCTCCGGACGTCTTCTTCCCCGGGATCCACGCTCTCCGTCGCCGTCATCACGTCGCTACGCACGCCGCTCCTATTGGATGACGGGACGGCGTGCGCGACGACGTGATGATGTCGAAGGAGAGCTCCAGCCATGCAGGGGATCCCGGCACGGAACAGACACCGAGGAGGCAGGTAAGGTCCCTCCCGGTGTCTTGTAAGCTGTTCGGGGCGCCGCGATTTCACCGCGGCGGTCCCGAACAGCCCGACTGAGCAGCCAGGTTAGTGTCACTTTGGCTTCAGACGCGGCGGTCAGCTTTGATCGCCGCGTCTGAAGGGTTAATACAGGGCATCACCGCGATCGGTGATGTCCTGTATTAGCCGCGGGTCCCAGCCGTTGATGGCCGCAGGGACGGCCTCAATAAGTGTGTGTATTCGCCGTATAAGACGCACCAACATTTTCCCCCCAGTTTTGGGGAAGAAAAAGTGCGTCTTATACGGCGAAAAATACGGTATCTATTTATCTCTGTATAAAAAATAGTTGACTGCGTAGTAGTTGTTGTATACAGAAATAAAAAATAATAATGGAGGGCATACAATAGAGACTGTTTTCAGCACCTATTAATGTATTTTTTTATGTTTTTATACTTTTTCAAAAATATACAAAATATATGGTAAACGTAAACAAAAACACAATGTAAACCTAGCTGACAAAGTCTTTCTGATGAGGAGCTGGCCACCTTGGTGCTGGAACGTAAAACTCCAGGAAATGGGTGAAATATAGTAGGGGAATGTCCAACCATGTAAAACACAGCTATTTAGATGCATCTCCGCATCTCCCATAGGGTTTGTCGGCCACTGCAGCACTGTGTCATACTGCGGCCGACCTGCCTCCTGCACAGGGAGTGCCATGGCAGAGCTGAGGGTCCCAGCGGTCGAACCCCCCTTGATCAGACACTTATCTCCTTTCCTGCAGATAAGTTGTCTATCACTGCAGTACTCCTTTAAAGGGGTACTTTTTTTTTTTTTAATCAACTGGTACCAGAAAGTTAAACAGATTTGTAAATTACTTCAATTGAAAAATCTTAATCCTTCCAGTACTTATCAACTTCTGTATGCTCCACAGGAAGTTCTTTCCTTTTTGAATTTATTTTCTGCCTGACCACAGTGATCTCTGCTGACACCTCTGTCCATTTCAGGAACTGTCCAGAGTAGGAGCAAATCCCCATAGCAAACCTATTACTGCTCTGGACAGTTCCTGACATGAACAGAGGTGTCAGCAGAGAGCACTTGTGGTCAGACAGAAAGGAAATTCAAAAGCAAAAGAACTTCCTCTGTAGTATACAGCAGCTAAGTGTTGTAAAGATTAAGATGTTTAAATAGAAATAATTTACAAATCTGTTTAACTTTCTAGCACCAGTTGATTTAAAACAAAAAACAAAAACAAAAAATTCCAGTGGAGTACCGCTTTAAGTAAACTGCCAACACCTGTTGCAGTTGATTGCTTATGTATATTAAGCATCTCAGGAAGGGGGTTAACACAAGCACACAAATATTGTTCCTTTTGTAACAGTAGTTGGACCTTTCAATATAAGATATTGATGATTTCAGATGATTAGAAAAGCTCAATGATAAAGACATCAACAAGGGACCAAAAGCTCTTTGTAGAAAAAGAACTCCAACCTTACTGCCTACCCAGCACCAGAAGCACCAAAGGTGGTCTTAGAAAGGAGCACCCCCTAAATGTAAAGGTGGCATTATTTCTCAGCCAGTCTTATCTGCTGGAGCTTCTAGTGGTTGGCATGATGATATAGAATATATTTTATATATGTACTATAAGCCATCACTAAAGAGAGTTTAGTAGCTTAGCATGCCATTTATTCATTGAACTCAACAATAAAAGACCGTGCAGTAAACTTACCCTAGTAGCTTCAGGCAACTAGAATTGTACAGGGTGGGCCATTTATATTGATACACCTTAATAAAAGGGGAATGGTTGGTGATATTAACTTCCTGTTTGTGGCACATTAGTATATGTGAGGGGGGAAACTTTTCAAGAGTGGTGGTGACCATGGCGGCCATTTTGAAGTCAGCCATTTTGAATCCAACTTTTGTCTTTTCAATAGGAAGATGGTCATCTGACAAATCAAACTTATTGGGAATTTCACAAGAAAAACAATGATGTGCTTGGTTTTAATGTAACTTTATTCTTTCATTAGTTATTTACAAGTTTCTGACCACTTATAAAATGTGTTCAATGTGCTGCCCATTGTGTTGGATTGTCAATGCAACCCTCTTCTTCCACTCTTCACACACTGATAGCAACACGGCAGGAGAAATTCTAGCACAGGCTTCCAGTATCCGTAGTTTCAGGTGCTGCACATCTTGTATCTTAACAGCATAGACAATTGCCTTCAGATGACCCCAAAGATAAAAGTCTAAGGGGGTCAGATCGGGAGGCCTTGGGGGCCATTCAACTGGCCCACGACGACCAATCCACTTTCCAGGAAACTGTTCCTCTAGGAATGCACGGACCTGACACCCATAATGTGGTGGTGCACCATCTTGCTGGAAAAACTCAGGGAACATTCCAGCTTCAGAGCATAAAGAGGGAAACACATCATCAAGTAGCAATTTCGCATATCCAGTGGCCTTGAGGTTTCCATTGATGAAGAATGGCCCCATTATCTTTGTACCCCATATACCGCACCTTACCATAAATGTTTGTGTTACAACAGTCTTGGAGGGATCTATCCAATGTGGGTTAGTGTCAGACCAATAGCGGTGGTTTTGTTTGTTAACTTCACCATTCACATAAAAGTTTGCCTCATCACTGAACAAAATCTTCTGCGCAAACTGAGGGTCCTGTTCCAATTTTTGTTTTGCCCATTCTGCAGCACCTGAAAATACGGATACTGGAAGCCTGTGCTAGCATTTCTCCTGCGGTGTTGATATCAGTGTGTGAAGAGTGGGAGAAGAGGGTTGCATTGAGCATCCAACACAATGGACAACACATTGAAAACATTTTATAAATGGTCAGAAACATGTAAATAACCAATTTTTGTTTTGCCCATTCTGCAGCACCTGAAACTACGGATACTGGAAACCTGTGCTAGCATTTCTCCTGCGGTGTTGCTATCAGTGTGTGAAGAGTGGGAGAAGAGGGTTGCATTGACAATCCAACACAATGGGCAGCACATTTGACACATTTTATAAGTTGTCAGAAACATGTAAATAACTCATTAAAGAATATAGTTACGTTAAAACCAAGCATATCATTGTTTTTCTTGTGAAATTCCCAATGAGTTTGATGTGTCACATGACCCTCTTCCTATTGAAAAAAACAAAAGTTGGATTCAAAATGGCCAACTTCAAAACGGCCACCATGGTCACCACCCATTTTGAAAAGTTTCCTTCCTCACATATACTAATGTGCCACACACAGGAAGTTAATATCACCAACCATTCCCATTTTATTAAGGTGTATACATATAAATGGCCCACCCTGTATAATTTCACTTTTTGGTTGTATAAAGGCAAACAGAGGATTTTGTGTCCTATTTTTGTATGGTCCTTATATAGTCACTACTTTGGTGATTCCAAAATTGACATAGTTGACATTGAATCTATTTTCCTTAAGGATAGGGTCACACGGAGTGCATCCGCATCGAATTACATGCTGCAGATGTGCCAACGGCAGTCACAAGTGCGAGCTCTCTGTCTGGGCCAGGTAGCTCTGTGTGTCCACTCGCAGTGGTGGATTTCCTGCTGCACATCTGTGATACGAGCAGGAACTATGTCTACAGCGAGAAATCCGCTGCTATGAGAGGACACACAGAACTACCTGGCCGCAGCAGCGAGCTCACTCTTGTGACAAAGGCTGCAAATCCGCTCCATGTGACCCTACCCTGGAAATTTTTTCTGGGCTTATATAATTGATGGCATAGGTCTTGAGGATAGGCCAACAATCGTTAATTGGGGGGGGGGGTACCAATACCTACCAACCATACCAATCAGCTGTTAGGTGCCTGTACTACACAGTGAACGATTCCAGAAGCTCTTGATTCTGTTGACTGGCCCGGCTTGGTTACTGTAGCTCAGGTCCTGTTCAATTTAACATGAGCTTAACTTCTGTAATGCGGAGCCACCACCACACATTAAACAGTGCTAACTGTTTCAAGAACCGTTCACTGTGTAGTGTCAGTGCCAAACAGTTGATCGGCATGGGTGCCAGGGGTCGGCACCCCATCAATCAACAATTCATTGCCCATTTTGAGGAGAGGCCATCAGTCATATGAGCCCAGAAATACCCTTTAAATCTGTTGAGTTGTCTCATCACAGGTCATCATCCAGATCAGCTGAGTGACAATGATGGCTCATTTACTCCGCAGTGGTCACTACTAGACCAAGGTAGTAGAACATGTTGCCTTTCAAACAGATTGTTGGATCTACCACATTGACTACAGCTGCATGTTGGTAGATTTCTGATTTTGCTCTTGGCAGGGATTTTAAGTAATATCTCCCCCCCCCCCCCCCCTTAATCTACCACCACCATGATATTCATCATATAGCCTACCAGGACTAGTGGAAAGTCATGAGTTTTTTGTGATATTATATGAAGGTGACACAAAGGATGATAGGGACATATTGGGTCCCTGGATCTTCATAAACTTCCACCATAAACATAGCTGGAGTTACCCTGCATAAAGGCCAATTATAGTTCAATGTACAAGGTATGGTATCTTTGGTATTAGCAGACTAATAGCAATCTCACAGTCCTGGCAGCTCCTTCACACTGATGCATTATTGAACCTTTCTCATAGGCAATATCAGCTCTCTCTAAAGCATAAAGCACACAGCTAGTGAACAGATTTAGTTCATCTCAAATTCATTAACTATTTCTCATATTTCATTTCATTCCGTAACATACCTGCCAACAATTCTGAATATAGTGCAATTCCTTCACAATTTACTGTCTGGATTACCTTAAGACAATTGCAGTTACGGATGTTACATTGATGATATGTGTCCTTTAGAAATTACCTTACCATATGCTAAAAAATCCTTACACTTCAGCACTCACCTACAGTAGATAGATAAATAGATAGATAGATACCAGCAAAAGAATTACAGCAGCACACTGCTAGCACAAATCTATACATGAAATATGATATGTTTAACTTGGCAATACTGCTATGGTAAAAAAAATAGCTTACCATTTGGCCAAATAGTGTTTACCGTTCCACCACGATAAGGTGACCTCATTTAGGACGGACCCTTCAATATGAATATGCCTGTCCTAGGCTAGTATTGACCCTGAGATTTCTGGGCATGAAAGGTCTGGCAGATCCCTCACATAATGAAATGGGTGGGGTGTACGAACCAAGATGGAGGCAGCCACTCCCCCCCACATGTGCAATACAAAAAAGGTTAAAAAAATTGATCAGAACACAAAACTAGAAGCCCCACAATATGCATGACCTAAATACATAAATAAAATGAGAGACACAAGCATTGGAAATAACTGGACGCAGTGTTTATTATGGAGTTACCAAAAAGGGCATAAAATCAATGTAGACCTTATTCGGAAATAGAAACAACCAAAACCATGCCCAATTAACCTCAGTTCACCCAAACTTTGGGCAACAAAAATCTCCAATAGCTAACAAAGCAACAAACAATAGGGGAGGGAGGGGGGCGGGGTGACGTAGCTCCTGTTGCCATGATGATCAAAGAGACCAGACCACCCGCACTGCGGACAATTATAGCCCAGGGGATACCGGTCGCTGGCCTCAGGACCAATGAGCCTTGGCGTCCTCAGGTGAGAGACCTGCATCAATCAAGCGGTAAAAGGGGGAAAGCAGAGGTAGCAAGGAGATTAACCCCTTGCAGCAGAGCAGAGAGTGAAAAGAAATGGGTAAAGTGATGAGAAGAAGTGGCGGTCCTTGTCCCGTGCACCTGTATACTTATTTCATACAATGGGTGTGTATCAGAATGTGCTGACCAATTTCTCTAGATAGATGAATAGATATACACTGCATTTGGAAAATTAGCGTTTTGTTATAGAGGAATGTCTGGAGGAAACCAGGCACTGATCACCACCTAGATAATACCATCTCTACAGTAAAGTATGGTGGTGGTGGTGGTAGCATCATGCTGTAAGAGTGTTTTTCTGCAGCTAGGATAGGAAGATTGGTCAGGGTTGAGGGATTGTAATCCATCAGTACCACTGCAGTGGAAATTAAGCATTGCATTATTCCCTTTGAGATTAATAGACTGCCCCTTAGTGCTAGGTCCTCCAGGGCAAGACACACTTTTGTAGCTGGTAAAGAATATATGGTGACCTAGAACAGAGACACCCCCCCCCCCCATCCCCTCTTATAATGGAATACTAAGGATAGGATACTTGAAAATTGATTTTCTAGATCAAACAACTTAGATCACGCCCCTCCCATAAACTCCTGCTCCGTCCTGCCCAGGCTGCAAAAAAAATTTTAAATAAACATCGTTCCTGGGTTCCCGCGGAGCGCCTCTACAGCTGATCGGTCCTCCGGTCCATCTTCTTCATACTTCCGTGTGAACGAAGCGTCATATGGCGCTCAGCCTATCGCCGGCCGTCGCGATGTTCTGCCTTGGCCCATAATAGGCTGAGCTCCATGTGATGCTTCGTTCACACGGAAGTATAAAGAAGATGGACCGGAGGACCGATCAGCTGTAGTGGCGCTCCGCGGGAACCCAGGAAGGTGAGTGATGGTTTATTTAAATTTTTTTGCAGCCCGGGCAGGACAGAGCAGGAGTAGTCTGCACCAGAGTACTCCTTTAACTAAATCATAATTTAGGATAGTTTGTCTTTCAGATACTGTGGAAAGCCTACGGGGTGACCCCAGTGGTATGGTAAAAACCTCAGTGGTAAGGCCTGGGAATGGCCGCAATGCAACTGCACTTTTGCATTTGTATTGTTTTACTCCCCCCATATACTAAGATCTAGGTCTATTCACTTGAACTGTTGGAGGTTTAAAGGGGGTACTCCCTCACTAGATATCTTATGGATAGGGGATAAGATGTCTGATCATTGGGGTCCCACAGCTGGGACCCCCGTGATCTCTGTGTACCACCCGGCGTTCGTTAAGAATGCTGGGGGCAGGGGTCGTGACGTCACTGCCACCACGCCCCTCCCATAAACTTGCATTGAGGGGGGCATGGTGTGGCAGCACAAAGGGTGTGGCTGTGACGTCAAGACCCCTGCAACCCGCTCCAAGCGTTCGGAACAAAATGTTCCAAACACTGGGGCAGCGGAGTACCCCTTTAAGGTTATATATACTTCCAAGTGATTTTGCAAGGAGGTGTTCTTTAAATCAGAGTTTTGGGGGGGGGGGGGGGTAGTGTAGCACAGTACAAAAGACCTCAGAGCAGACGAGTTGTGATTACTGGAATTACAAGGCTCATGCTTATTGTTTGAAACCTCATTGCTCATAGTTTGTGCTTTACAATATTTCTGCTCACACAATATTGCCATGATGCATGTAGAAAGATAGGTGTTTCAATTTCCAACCAGTGATTACAATTTTCATTAGTCTCTACTTTGATGAGTCTTCTTTGTTTTATTGCGCATGAAGCAGTAGATAAGACGTTCAGTGTATCTTACCCATGCTGTGTTCAGCTTTCCGAAAACATTATATTTCTTCAGATCACATCATACCCGGAAAGAATCCTACTGTCAGAGATACATTGCTGTTTATGCTCTTAGGAATGAAGCACAGTATCATAGCAAATGAGGAGGATGTAATTAAAGTTGTTTTTTCATGAATATATAACTATAGATCACATCTTAAAGAAACATTACCTGTCTTTGTACAATATAAATGCATAGAAACCCACTTTGCTATCTGAACAAGAGGCAGCATTATTAAATCATTGGAAAAACATTGGGGGATATTTATCAAAGGATTTATGTGTTTTTATCCCCATAACTTTGGCGCAATTCTTTGGTGCAGTGACTTTTTGCACCAAACTTTGGCGCATTCTCTCCACTGTCATTTTTTTTTAATTTCTCAAAATTACACGGTCCTGTGTGAGATTTTTACTTTGGTCAGTAATTCATCATTTGTGCCAATCGATCTTTGTCGCTTGCGGATATACTGCAGGAGGGACTCCGAAATGGCTGCTCTACAGGGTAAGAAACGCGTCCTCTGTGGCGGTAAGTTCTGTGTAAAAGGCGCTGTGAACAGCTGATTTCAACATTTGAGCCAAAATTACTAACAACTTGCACCAAATGATAAATTTGGTGCATGGCCACGAAAATCAAAGTGAAAAAAAAGGGTAAAAAGAAACTGTCAACAGGCAAAATTGATAAATACCCCCCATTATCTTTGCCAATCAGGATCATTTAGTCACCAAAGGACCAGTAGTCCAAAAAAAGATATGTCTGCCATTACTTTTGTCCCACCCAAACAGCTAACACTGCTATATAAGTAATGCCCAATAAATATAACTTATGATGCCAACATAAGTGGAAGCATGTCTGAAAAACAAAGCTTTAAAGGGAATCTAAAGTATTAAAGAGAAAAAGGGAATGGTACACCTCCTGGCTTGCTCTCACCTCCCAGCCCTTCCTTAAAGGGGTACACCGGAGGAAAACTTTTTAAAGTTAAACAGATTTGTAAATTACTTCTATTAAAAAATCTTAATCCTTCTAGTACTTATTAGCTGCTGAATACCACAGATAAAATTATTTTATATTTGGAACACAGTGCTCTCTGCTGACATCACGAGCACAGTGCTCTCTGCTGACATCTCTGTCCATTTTAGGAACTGTCCAGAGCAGCATATGTTTGCTATGGGGATTTCCTCCTACTCTGGACAGTTAAAATGGACAGAGATGTCAGCAGAGAGCACTGTGCTCGTGATTCAGCCGAGAGCTCTGTGTTCCAAAAAGAAAAGGATTTCCTCTGTAGGATTCAGCAGCCAATAAGTACTGGAAGGATTAAGATTTTTTAATTGAAGTTATTTACAAATCTTTTTAACTTTCTGGAACCAGTTGATTTAAAAAAAAAAGTTTTCCGCCTGAGTACCCCATTTAACTGACATACCAAGCTTTGTTAATCAGTGAAGGTGGGTCTGGGAGGTTTGAGTGAGTAAGGAGGCATTCTAGTCTGTGATGCTGAAAGGGGTACTCCGCCCCTAGACATCTTATCCCCTATCCAATGTGTGGACATCAAGTGATCTGCTGGCGCACTACAATGCTCAGAAGAGAAGGAGCACCATTGAGCTTTTGAAGACAGAATTTGGTTGGAATAGAAGTCGGGGGCCATGTGCGTTTACAAAGCCCCCCCGTGGTGCCAGAACAGTGGACCCCCCCACGTGACCCCATTTTGGAAACTACACCACCCACAGAATTTAATAAGGGGTGCAGTGAGTATTTACACCGCACTGGCGTTTGACAGATCTTTGGAACAGAGGGCTGTGCAAATGGAAAATAAAATTTTTCATTTTCACGGATCACTGTTCCAAAAATCTGTCAGACACCTGTGGGGCGTAAATGCTCACTGTACCCCTTATTACATTACGTGAGGGGTGTAGTTTCCAAAATTGGGTCATATGTGGGGGGGGGGTCCATTGTTCTGGCTCTATGGGGGCTTTGTAAACACGCGTAGCCTTCAATTCCGAACAAATTTTATCTTCAAAATCCCTATGGTGCTCCTTCTCTTCTGAGCATTGTAGTTCGCCCGCCGAGCACTTTACATCCACATATGGGGTATTTTCTTACTCAGAAAAAATGGGGTTACAAATTTTGGGGGGCTTTTTTCCTATGTTTCCTTGTGAAAATGAAAAATTTTGGGTAACACCAGCATTTTTGTGAATTTTTTTGTAATTTTTCCATCCAACTTTAATGAAAATTCGTCCAACACCTGTGGGGTGTTAAGGCTCACTATACCCCTTGTTACTTTCCGTGAGGGGTGTAGTTTCCGAAATGGGGTCACATGTGGGTATTTATTTTTTTGCGTTTATGTCAGAACCGCTGTAAAATCAGCCACCCCTGTGCAAATCACCAATGTAGGCCTCAAATGTACATAGTGCGCTCTCACTCTTGAGCATTGTTATGCGCCCGCAGAGCATTTTACGCCCACATATGGGGTATTTCCGTACTCAGGAGAAATTGCGTTACAAATTTTAGGGGGCTTTTTTTCCTTTTAACACTTGTGAAAATTAAAAGTAAAGGACAACCCCAGCATGTTAGTGTAAAATTTTAATTTTTTTTACACTGACAGGCTGGTGTAGCCCCCAACTTTTCCTTTTCATAAGGGGTAAAAGGAGAAAAAGCCCCCCAAAATTTGTAACGCAATTTCTCCCAATTACGGAGATACCCCATATGTGGCCCTAAACTGTTTCCTTCAAATACAACAGGGCTCTGAAGTGAGAGAGCGCCATACGCATTTGACGACTAAATTAGGGATTGCATAGGGGTGGACATAGGGGTATTCTACGCCAGTGATACCCAAACAGGGTGTCTCCAGCTGTTGCTAATCTCCCAGCATGCCTGGACAGTCAGTGGCTGTCCGGAAATGCTGGGAGTTGTTGTTTTTCAACGGCTGGAGGCTCCGTTTTGGAAACAATGCCTTACAATACATTTTTCATTTTTATTGGGGGGACAGTGTAAGGGGGTGTTTATGTAGTGTTTTACCCTTTATTGTGTGTTAGTGTAGTGTTTTTAGGGTACATTCACACGGGCGCAGGTTTACAGTGAGCTTTCCTCTAGAAATTTGTGCTGTGACGAAAAATTTGCCGCAGCTCATACTTGAAGCAGGAAACTTACTGTAAACCGGCCCGTGTGAATGTACCCTGTACGTTCACATGGGGGGGGGGGGGGGGCAAACCTCCAACTGTTTCAAAACTACAACTCCCAGAATGTACTGACAGACCGTGCATGCTGGGAGTTGTAGTTTTGCAACAGCTGGAGGCACACTGGTTGAAAAACCTTCAGTTAGGTTCTGTTACCTAACTCAGTATTTTCCAACCAGTGTGCCTATAGATGTTGCAAAACTACAACTCCCAGCATGTACTGATCACCGAAGGGCATGCTGGGAGATCTAGTTATGCAACAGCTGGAGGGATCGCAACTACAACTCCCAGCATGCCGAGACAGCTGTTTCGGCATGCTGGGATTTGCAGTTTTGCAACATCTGGAGGGCTACAGGTAGAGACCCCTGCACTGTGATCTCCAAACTGTGGACCTCCAGATGTTGCAAAACTACAAATTCCAGCATGCACAGACAGCAAACAGCTATGTGGGCATCCTGGGAGTTGTAGTTTTGCAAGATCTAGAGTGCTACAGTATAGAGATCACAGTGCAGTGGTCTCTAAACTGTAGACCTCCAGCTGTTGCAAAACTGCATCTCCCACCATGCCCAGCAGCTGTCTGGGCATGCTGGGAGTTGTAGTTTTGCAACATCTGGAGGGCTACAGTCTCAGACTGTAGCCCTCTAGATGTTGCTAGGCAACTTACCGGCTTCCGTCGGATTCAGGGAGCCGTCCTCTTCTGCTGCACGACACGCCGCCCGCGCCGATCACCGCCGCCGATCCTGTCCCGCAGCTTCCACCGATAGGTAAGTGGATCTTCGGCGTTCAGTCCCTGTCGTTTCCCCATCCTGCCCCGCCTATTGTGGGTGGGCAGAACGGGGAAAACGAAAGTAAACCCCCCGTCCCTTATCTGCTATTGGTGGTCGCGTCTAGACCACCAATAGCAGAGATAGGAGGGGTGGCACCCCTGCCACCTCACTCCTATCGCTACAGGGGGATCGTGGGTGTCTTAGACAACCGCGATCCCCCTTATATTCCGGGTCACCCGGTCACCATAGACCCGAATGACCCGGAATCGGCGCAGATCGCAAGTGTGAATTCACTTGCGATTTGCGCCGATCGCCGACATGGGGGGGTCTGATGACCCCCCTGGGCATTTGCACGGGGTGCCTGCTGATCGATATCAGCAGTCACCCCGGCCCGGCCCCAGCCCGGCGCGCGGTGGGGACCGAAATCCCGACGGGCGTACAGGTACGCCCTGGGTCCTTAAGACCCAGGTACAGAAGGAGTATCCATACGCCCTAGGTACTGTACGGGTTAATATCCTGAGAGAGAAAATACCTGTGTAATTTCGGTGAGATAATATTCACTCCGGTAGTTTTGCACTGCTGCGGTTTTTCTGCGGTAGTGATGCGTTTTTTTCTTCTTTTCTTTCTTTATTTCTTCAATGCAGTATTTAATCCAGATAGAGATAGACTCCCGTTGGATACTTGTGCAGTACGAGTTCGCCCTGGCGGTGGCGTCTCTACCTACTGCTGACAACTGGATGTCGCCTGATTGAATCGGCGGTTGCAGTGACGTCACTGAACGGTGGTTGAGAGGGTCCAAACTTCCTAGCGATGCGTTTCGAAGCATTAGAATCGGTCTCCTTCGTCAAGGCATATATTGGCAGAATGGCACAGCCAGGAGTTGGCGGCTGCATGAGGAGACCATATAGTGGCTGAATGACATAGCCTGGAGTTGGCGGCAGCAAGAGGAGACCATATTGTGGCTGACACAGCCTGGAGTTGGCGGCAGCAAGAGGAGACCATATAGTAGCTGAATGACACAGCCAGGAGCTGGTATCAGCATGAGGAGAACATATGGTGGCAAAATGAGACAGCCTGGAGCTGGAATCAGCATGAGGAGAACATATGGTGGCAGTATGAGACAGCTTGAAGTTGGCATCAGCATGAGAACATAGGGAGGCAGTATTAGAAAGCCTGGAGCTGGCATCAGCATGAGGAGAACACTTGGTGGCAGAATGAGACAGCCTGGAGGTGGCATCAACATGAGGGGAACATATGGTGGCAGTATGAGACAGCCTGGAGCTGGCATCAGCATGAGGAGAACATATGGCGGGGCTGAAAGTGGGGCTGTGGGCTGCAATACCAGTACCCGGTGACAAAGCTGGGTGAAAAAATGAGAACTTGGCATCAGATGTGTGGCATCAGGCGGGTGGCAGGATCAAAATAGTAGCTGAGGCAGGTAGGCAGAAGAAAATAATCTCTTTTGTAAAAGTGTTAGTTTGCAAGTAAGTATTGAGGATATGCATTATGTAAAACTGAACTTTAAATAATATTCTTAGGATAAAATATATGTACCCAAATTTTTTTTAAATCAAACAAAAGGAAAGGTGTGCAAAAAACACCATGTGCCACCTACAACACCAAGTATTGATGTGATGCAAAAACCTCTAAAAAGGGAACAACGTATGGTCCATTGTAACTGTTGAGGGTAAAAACTTCCCCTGTAAGGCCCTACTCTCGCACTATTAATTCCCTTCTTGGCAAGTGTTACTCGCCCTAAAAAGGGTAGCCCCACCCAGGAACCTCTCCATATTTCCACCTACAAACACTGCCATTACCCAGGGTTTTTAGGTTGAAATAGGGAGAGGTTCCTGTGTGGGGCGGTCCTTTTTAAGACAAGTAACACTTTCCTCGAAAAAGGTGGAAGGGAACAACATATTGTCCATTGAAGCAGGTGGGGGTAAAAACTTCTCCTGTAAGGCCCTACTCTCGCCCTATTAATTCCCTCCTTGGCAAGTGTTACTCGCCCTAAAAAGGTCGGCCTCACACAGGAAACTCTCCCTATTTCCCCCTAAAACCCCTGGGAAATGGCAGTGTTTGTAGGTGGAAATAGGGAGAGGTTCCTGTGTGGGACCGCCATTTTTAGGTCGAGTAACACTTGCCAAGAAGGGTATCAATAATGCGAGAGTAGGGCCTTACGGGTGAAGTTTTTACCCCACCGGTTACAATGGACCATACGTTGTTCCCTTGCACCTTTTTAGAGGTCTTTGCATTACGTCAATACATGGTGGTGTAGGTGGCACTTAGTGTTTTTTGCACACCTTTTCTTAGATATAAAAAAAAATGGTGTTCATATACTTTATTCAAAGAAAAGTTAAGTTTGAGCTAATGCATATCCTCAATACTTACTTGTGGTCTGATGCCGAGTAATTTCTGCAACAGGGGATCAGCACCTTAAAAATGTTTAGCACTATCCATATTTGTGAAGTGTTGGTGTGGCACCATGGTCAATCTATTCTGATGCATCAGGCATTGGTGGGGAGAAATCCTGGCTGATCCATACCTGATTCATCTTCACAAAGGTCAGTCTCTCCACATTTTTTGTGGACAGACAAGTTCTACTTGGGGTTACTATGGCCCCACAGCCCTAAACACCCACTCTGATGGCACACTACTGGCCAGCAGGACAGCTTTTCCAGGGCAAACTATGCTAGTTATGGCCACAAATCAAGTTTGGCTGCCCAGAAGTCATGCGGATCTTCAAGGTATGTTGGCATGGTCATGTCAAGGTATGCCACCACCTGCTGGTTCAGGTCCTGCTCCAGGTCTACCTGCTGCTGATGAGTTGCTTCACTATGCGGGTGAAGAAAGCAACTCATCAGCGACTGTAGACTCAGGCTGCTGCTGATGGAGCTGGTACTGCTCCTGCCACCCCACCCCTCCCAGCAGCCTTGGCAGTGGAAGGTGAGCGCAGAGGGCCCCCTGAGTCAGACCTGCGAGAGGATGGACGATGGCGCAGATAGGCATCGGCCAACTGACTATGTAGGATGTCTCTGTAGTAGGTCAGTTTGTCCTCCCTCAGTGGGTGTAAAAAAGGCACACATTTTGTGCCGGTAGTGAGGGTCCAATAAGGTGGAGAGCCAGAAGTCATCCCAATGCAGAATGGTGACAATTCAGCGGTCACTACGCAAGCAATTGGGCATGCATCGTGTCATTTGTGAAAATGACTTGGACTGACTCCCTGCCTCCATCTCCACTGCATACTGCCACAGTGTGCCTGGGTCCTCTGTCTCGCCTTCCTCATAACCCTCTAGCTCCTTTAGCTGCACCTCCTCTCCTGTCAGATGACTCAAAAAACCACCCATTTCACAAAACTTAAACTGTGCTGCCCTGTCCCCCTCCCCCTCCTTCTCTTCCAGCTCAGCCCCCATAGGTCTCATGTGGCCATGAGATGTAGGTGCCATGTCTCCAGTGCCCTGACCAGCCATCATGTCCAACACCTGTTGTACCAAATGAAGCAGTGGAATGACGTTGTTCAACACGTAATCCTGGTGACTGACTAATATTGTGGCTTCCTTAAAGGGCTTGAGCAAACGGCAGGTGTCACATATGAACTGCCACTGATTGACATTGAAGTTACACAGGAAAGCCCCCCTATCCGCTTGGATCATCAAGAAATCGGTGATGGCTTTTCTCTGTATATTCGGTCTGACATATGGAGGGTGGAACTCCAACGTATGGAAACGTTGCAAAGTAGGCAATGTTAGGGGATACCATTCTGTCGTTGCAGCTCAAGGAAGGTGTGCTTTGAGGTGTACAAGTGGCTAAAGTGCATGCAAAGTTTCCTTCCCATTGTTAGGATGTCTTGCAGATGGGGGGAACACTTCGGGACTGCACTGCAGGGTGCATGGTTCAGGCTTCATTGTTGCAGCACAGACAAGATGTTCTTACCGTTCTTGGTCACCATGGTTCCCATTTCCAGTTTTCATGGAGTAAGCCATGATTTGATTTCTTGATTAATGACTTTTAGCAGTTCCTCCCCTGTGAGACTCTGTTGACCAAGGCAAACCATGTGAAGAACAACGTGACACCTCCTCTTGCAGGGGCCCTGAGACTTGTCCGTGCAGTGGAGGCAGAGGACACAGTGGAGGATGAGGAGGCGGAGTAACACACTGTCACAGGACCAACGGCCTGAGAGCGTGGAGGCGGAAGCGGCGTGACCTGTCCAAGTTGCTGTTGTGGCTGTTCAGGAACCACATACACCCATGTATTGTCCCTGACCATAGTTACAGCTCCTCACGTCAGCACTGCCGGGCACTTTGGTACACACAGACAGGCTTAAGGACTGTCTCACCTTCTGTTCCTCAAAATTGTGCAGGAATGGTACTGCCTTTTATGCAAAGAAATGACGGCATGGGACTCTCCACCTCTACTCAGCACAAGCTGTCAGTTCTCTGAAAGGTGCAGAGTACACCACTTGAAAAGGGAGGGACTGCAGCACCAGCAACTTGGACAGGAGCCCACACAAAATTATTGACACCCTTAACTTAATATTTGGTTGCACACCCTTTGGAAAAAATAACTGAAATCAGTCGCTTCCTATAACCATCAATAAGCTTCTTACACCTCTGAGCTGGAATGTTGGACCACTCTTCCTTTGCAAACTGCTCCAGGTCTCTCTTATTGGAAGCAATTTTATGACAGCAATTTTAAGATCTCTCCACAGGTCTTCAATGGGATATAGATCTGGACTCATTGCTGGACACTTCAGAACTCTCCAGCGCTTTGTTGCCATCCATTCTGGGTGCTTTTTGACGTATGATTGGGGTCATTGTCATGCCGGAAGACTCAAGATCTTGAACGCAAACCCAGCTTGCTGACACTGGGCTGTACAGTGTGACCCAAAATCCATTGGTAATCCTCAGATTTCATGATTCCTTGCACACATTCAAGGCACCCAGTGCCAGAGGCAGCAAAACAACCCCAATACATCATTGAACCTCCACCATATTTCACTGTAGGTACTGTGTTGTTTTCTTTGGAGGCCTCATTCCATTTTCGGTAAACAGAAGAATGATGTACTTTACCAAAAAGCTCTATCTTGGTCTCATCTGTGCACAAGACATTTTCCCAGAAGGATTTTGGCTTACTCAAGTTCATTTTGGCAAAATGTAGTCTTGCTTTTTAATGTCTGCAGTGGGGTCCTCCTGGGTCTCCTGCCATAGTGTTTCATTTAATTTAAATGTCAATGCATAGTTTGCGCTGACACTGATGCTCCCTGAGCCTGCAGGAAAGCTTGAATAATTTTTTGGAACTTGTTTGGGGCTGCTTATCCACCTTCCGGGCTATCCTACATTGACACCTTTCATAAATTTTTCTCTTCCATCCACGCCCAGGAAGATTAGCTACAGTGCCATGGGTTGCAAACTTCTTGATAATGTTGCGCACTGTGGGCAAAGGCAACTCTAGATCTCTGGAGATGGATTTGTTACTTTGAGATTGTTGATATTTTTACTGTTACTTGCCCCAGGTGAGTTTAAAGGAGCATCACATGCTTGAAACAATTTAATTTTTTCACAATTTTGAAAGGGTGCCAATAATTTTATCCAGCCCATTTTTGGAGTTTGGTGTGTCATTATGTCCAATTAGTTTATTTTCCCTCCCTTTTTTTGATTTTGTTCCAATACACGCAAAGGGAATAAACATGCGTATAGCAAAACATGTGTGAAAAATCCTTTTCTGTGAAAAATTCTTCATTTTCTTGAAAAATTTCAGGGGTGACAACATTTACGGCCATGACTTTATGAGAAGAGGACAATACGTTCCACTACACTTAAAATGGTATTTGTCTATACCACCAGCAGATGTGTACTTTTGGCTGGCCTTTCACAGTAACTAGGCCCTTAGGATTATAACAGGAACAAAATGGTACACCACGTAGATGTACGTATTTGGTATGCACTTATGAGGGGAGTATAAAATGGTCGACTATGCTTAAAACAGTATTTGTCTACAACACCAGCAGGTGTGTACTTTTGGCTGGCATTTCACAGTAACTAGGCCCTTAAGATTTTAAGAGGAACAAAATGGTAAACCACTTAGATGTACGTACGTGGTATGCACTTATGAGGGGAGTACAATACGCTCCACTACACTTAAAATAGTATTTGTCTAGAACAACAGGGTGTACTTTTGGCCGGCCTTTCACAGTAACTAGGCCCTTAAGACATTAACAGGAACAAAATGGTAAACCACTTAGATGTACATATGTGGTATGCACTTATGAGGGGAGCACAATACGCTCCACTACACTTAAAATAGTATTTGTCTAGAACAGCAGCAGGTGTGTACTTTTGGCTGGCCTTTCACAGTAACTAGGCCCTTATGACTTTATCAGGAGCAAATGGTACACTATCTATGTATGCACAGGTTACACTTAATAGAGCACAATACGCATCGCTATGATACCTGTATTAGGCACTAATAGCAAGTAATTATGGCTTTTAGTGCTTTGCTCACTCTAACTGGCTGGCTACTATTTGCTTTTCAGTTGTTGTACATACCAGTTGTCACGGTGCCGGCTGGCAGGTAGTGGATCCTCTGTGCCAGAGAGGGATAGCGAGGACCGTGCTAGTGGACCGGTTCTAAGACACTACTGGTTTTCACCAGAGCCCGCCGCAAAGCGGGATGGTCTTGCTGCGGCGGTAGTGACCAGGTCGTATCCACTAGCAACGGCTCACCTCTCTGGCTGCTGAAGATACTGAAGATAGGCGAGGTACAAGGGAGTAGGCAGAAGCAAGGTCGGACGTAGCAGAAGGTCGAGGCAGGCAGCAAGGATCGTAGTCAGGGGCAACGGCAGGAGGTCAGGAACACGGGCTAGGAACAGACAAGGGAACGCTTTCACTAGGCACTAAGGCAACAAGATCCGGCAAGGGAGTGCAGGGGAAGTGAGGTAATATAGGGAAGTACACAGGTGATCACACTAATTGGTAATTGGGAAGATTGGGCCAGGCACCAACATTGGTGCACTGGCCCTTTAAATTGCAGAGACCCGGCGCGCGCGCGCCCTAGGGAGCGGGGCCGCGCGCGCCGGGACAGGACCGACGGAGAGCGAGTCAGGTACGGGGACCGGGGTGCGCATCGCGAGCGGGCGCAACCCGCATCGCGAATCGCATCCCGGCTGGAGGCGGTACCGCAGCGCACCCGGTCAGTGGATCTGACCGGGGCGCTGCAGCAACGAGGATGAGGCGAGCGCTCCGGGGAGGAACGGGGACCCGGAGCGCTCGGCGTAACAGTACCCCCCCCCCTTGGGTCTCCCCCTCTTCTTGGGGCCAAAGAACCAGAAGAAAAAAAAGTCAATTTTTCCGTGATGAGGTCCGATGCACATTAGGAGGGGTTCTGTGCGGAAACGCATGAGACAGTCCAATCTTTTATTGTTAATACAATAGATGTAGAGGGGTCTGGCGAGACTGGTCACAGGGACGTAGAACCTGTTGATAAGAGAGGCCAAAAAAAATTTTCCTGCAGATCCGGAATCCAAGGAGACCATAGTAGAGAAGGAGAAGGTAGAGGCAGATATCCGCACAGGCACAGTAAGGCGTGGAGAAGCAGAGTTGACATCAAGAACTGTGTCACCTTTGTGCGGAGTCAGCGTACGTCTTTCCAGGCGGGGAGGACGGATAGGACAATCCTTCAGGAAGTGTTCGGTACCGGCATAGTACAGGCAAAGATTCTCCATGCGGCGTCGTGTCCTCTCTAGAGGTGTCAAGCGAGACCGGTCAACTTGCATAGCCTCCGCGGCGGGAAGCACAGGAACGGATTGCAGAGGACCAGAGGAGAGAGGAGCCGGGGAGAAAAAACGCTTCGTGCGAACAAAGTCCATATCCAGGCGGAGCTCCAGACGCCATCCGGAAGAACGCATGTCAATGCGAGTGGCAAGATGAATGAGTTCATGTAGGTCAGCAGGAGTCTCTCGTGCGGCCAGAACATCTTTAATGTTGCTGGATAGGCCTTTTTTAAAGGTCGCGCAGAGAACCTCACTATTCCAGGACAACTCGTAAGCAAGAGCACGGAACTGAATGGCGTACTCGCCAACGGAAGAAACACCCTGTTCCAGGTTCAGCAGGGCAATCTCGGCAGAAGAAGCTCGGGCAGGCTCCTCGAAGACACCACGGACCTCAGCGAAGAAGGACTGGACTGTGGCTGTGGCAGAATCATTGCGGTCCCCATCAAACTTGTCCGGCAGGGACAAGCAGGGGTTAAGAACGGCCGGTTGCTGCGGAGGAGTTGCAGGAGCCGGCGGAGGAGATGGTTGTTGCAGCTGTAGCTGTGACTGAAGTTGCTGTATCTGCGGCAGCAGCTGCTGTGACTGAAGTTGCTGTATCTGCGGCAGCAGCTGCTGTAACTGTGACTGAAGACGCTGTGTCTCGGAGATCAAGTATGCCAGCTGTTGATCTCGTTGGGCGATCTTTACGCCAAATTTGTCCGGCAGGGACAAGCAGGGGTTAGGAAGGACCGGTTGCTGCGGAGGAGTTGCAGGAGCCGGCGGAGGAGATGGTAGTTGCAGCTGGAGCTGTTGCTGTATCTGCGGCTGCAGCTGCTGTATCTGTGACTGAATACGCAGTGCCTCGGAGGTCAAGTATGCCAGCTGTTGATCTCGTTGCGCTATCTGTTGCGACTGCTGGGCGATCTGACGAGCTTGCTGGGCGACCAGCGTAGGGAGGTCAGCGACAACTGGCAGAGGAACTTCAGCGGGATCCATGGCCGGATCTACTGTCACGGTGCCGGCTGGCAGGTATGGGATCCTCTGTGCCAGAGAGGGATAGCGAGGACCGTGCTAGTGGACCGGTTCTAAGACACTACTGGTTTTCACCAGAGCCCGCCGCAAAGCGGGATGGTCTTGCTGCGGCGGTAGTGACCAGGTCGTATCCACTAGCAACGACTCACCTCTCTGGCTGCTGAAGATACTGAAGATAGGCGAGGTACAAGGGAGTAGGCAGAAGCAAGGTCGGACGTAGCAGAAGGTCGAGGCAGGCAGCAAGGATCGTAGTCAGGGGCAACGGCAGGAGGTCAGGAACACGGGCTAGGAACAGACAAGGGAACGCTTTCACTAGGCACTAAGGCAACAAGATCCGGCAAGGGAGTGCAGGGGAAGTGAGGTAATATAGGGAAGTACACAGGTGATCACACTAATTGGTAATTGGGAAGATTGGGCCAGGCACCAACATTGGTGCACTGGCCCTTTAAATTGCAGAGACCCGGCGCGCGCGCGCCCTAGGGAGCGGGGCCGCGCGCGCCGGGACAGGACCGACGGAGAGCGAGTCAGGTACGGGGACCGGGGTGCGCATCGCGAGCGGGCGCAACCCGCATCGCGAATCGCATCCCGGCTGGAGGCGGTACCGCAGCGCACCCGGTCAGTGGATCTGACCGGGGCGCTGCAGCAACGAGGATGAGGCGAGCGCTCCGGGGAGGAACGGGGACCCGGAGCGCTCGGCGTAACACCAGTGCTGCAGCACACAGTCGCTGTGCACTACACCCAAAATTGGTAGTACACAGCGACAGTGCTTCTATGCTGGATTTGGGCTTGAGGTCAATCACTGCTGTAAAAATGATTTTCTGTGCAACACGCACTGCTCTCTGTCCCTCTCTCTCTCTGCAATAGAATGCTGAAGTGACTGGCTGCAAGATGGCTGCCGATTATATAGGAATGTGACATCACAGGGGTGGCTGGCTGCTGATAGGCTGCATGCTGCATATGATTCAGGGTCATCCCACCTACCAGTGTTCCTGCCTTCCCAGCGTTCCTTGCCCCTATGTCCTGACATGTGGAGCCGCCTTCATGAATGCCCTGGAGCCTGAACGGCACTAAATGGAGTTTAATGAAGCGATTTGTGCGATTGAATCGCAGCGATATTTGGATTTGTTGCAAAGCTAATTTTTCCTGATATTCATAACGAATTCAGATTTGTCAGATTTGATTCGCTCATCCCTAATTGCAATCAATGGGCTGTGATGTGCTGGACCCAGCAGAATGAGAAAAACTCTTGACTGGGGAAATCAATGCCTTAAGATGTCCTATTAGGATATTTAAATTGGGTTTTTAAATGAAATAACTCCTTCAGGTAGATGTAGACTAAAATGAATATAGCTTGAGGAAAATGACTTTCGTGTGAACTGACGGTTCTCTGTGCTATTTTGAGAGTCATATACTGTTCGCTACCTCTTGAAGCTGAGAAGCAGCAATACCTTTACAGTAATAAGATTCCTTGGACAATAATATTGTTGTCATATTCAGTGGAAGCAATACAAATTAGATCAGCAAAATCATTGTGACAACTTAGAGGGATAAAACAGTTTAGCTCTCCGCGGGATCAATGCTATCTGGAGAATACTTGATGGAGTCTTTGTGAAATAAACTAATTTGCTCATAGCTAGAATATTTTGTGTGGGCTAAAAGAATAAAATGGTCACATTTAACCCTAAGACCCCCAGCAAGAAAAACAATCTAAACAACAGATTGCTTTGTGCTCAGCAATAAGTTATTATTCAGCTAGAAAGTGCCTTATAATTGGTGGTCTGTGTGATCCTTTTTTGTGTACTCCATGAGGGAGATTTATCAAGGGATTTAAGCAGCTTTTTTTGCTTACAAAAGTCGCACAAAAAGATGTACGTGCACCTAAGCAATTTTTTGTGCGACTTTTGTGGGTAAGTCGCACGTAAGAAAATAAAAGTCAC
Source organism: Hyla sarda (assembly GCF_029499605.1). Lineage (NCBI taxonomy): Eukaryota > Metazoa > Chordata > Amphibia > Anura > Hylidae > Hyla > Hyla sarda. The sequence goes on along the minus strand of NC_079194.1, from coordinate 222,861,175 downwards.
AAACCCCCTTCACAAATTCGCAAGTGTAAGCAAGGTCAGACCTGGCTTACAAACTTGTCTATGATAGCATTTTCAAAAACTGGAGTCAAGGATGTGAGCGAAAGACTACTCAGTTTGTTCCGTCTGCAAATACGGCACTTGCGGGGTAGCTGGGGTACCAAATAAAGCCCGGGTACCAGCCAAGGTTAAAACCAGTATGTTTCTTTCCAGAAGGCAATTAAAAGACAAGTAGACAACGCGTTTCACGAGGGAATCCTTGCGTTCCCTCGCTTCATGAAGCCCGTGTTACAAAATATTGTCAATATTAAACAAAAAAACGCTGGTCATCGTAGTCCACCAAATCTGAAGTAGCCCACAGGATTGACGGATCTGAAATGAAAAGAAAAAAAAAAATGGGTTAGTACATTTAGGGGGAAAAGGTGGTTAAAAAATGTAATAAACACACTTCCTTTTTCTTTTTTTTTTCTTATGTGTGCTAAGAAAATGGTATTCCAAAGTGATTATATTGGTTTTTTCTTACGTGAGCAAAATTTATCAACCCCCTGTGACAGTATAATAAATATGTAAAACATAAGCAAAGCCAAAGCAAAAAAAATAAAAATAACCTGTAGAACTCACTTACCAGAGCAAACAATGATAAATGTCCCCCCATGTTCCTATCCCTCTGAGTGCTGTCAAGATTGAAAGAGCTCTGTGAATTATATATTGCCTGGATACACCGGGCATCTTTATGTAGTATGTATGGAGATACATTAGGGTTCATTATAATGCAAGGAGCTTAAAGGGGTACTCTGGTGGAAAACTATTTTTTTTTTTTAATAAACTGGTGCCAGAAAGTTAAACAGATTTGTAAATAACTTGTATTTAAAAAATCTTAATCCTTCCAGTACTTATCAGCTGCTGTATGCTCCACAGGAAGTTCTTTTTCTTTTTAAATTTCTTTTCTGTCTGACCATAGTGCTTTCTGCTGACACCACTGATAAGTACTGTAAGGATTAAGATTTTTAAATGTTAATTATTTATAAATCTGATCGGCCATTACATTAAAACCGCTAACAGGAGGAGGGAATAACTATCTGGTGACAATGCCAAGGAGTGTAAAATTTTATTTTAGGAAGCGTGTGAATAGTCAGTTTGTGAAGTTGATGTTTTGGAAGCAGGAAAAATGGAAAAGTGATCTCAGTAACTTTGACTAGGGCCAAATTGTAATGGCTAGATCATTGGATCTCCAAATGGCAGGTCTTGTGGTTTGTTCCCAGTAAGTAGAGGTTAGCAGTGACCAGAAGTGGTCCAAGGAAGGCCAGTTAATAAACTGGTGACAGGGTATTTGGCATTCCAAGGCTTACTGATGCATGTGAGGAGTAAAGGGTGTTAGAATACACTGTACATCAGAGCTTGGGGCAATGTAGCTAAAGATCACTCACAGTTGCCATGCTGACCTCTGTTCACTGCCGAAATTGCCTACAATGGGCAGGTAAGTAGTAATGAACGGCATAGGCCATATTCAAATTCACAATATTTCACGAATATTCATCCTACATTCGCGAATTTCGCATATTCGGTAATTTTTTTTCCATGCAAAATTCGTATTAAAATGTGCAAAATGCGCATGCACGATTATGTCTTTCAACTAGCTACTTTCCTATAGGTTGCTAGGGATGTTGCTAACCTCTGACAACTGTATTTGCATTGGTCCACAAGCTAAAAGAAGGGAGGGATCAGTGTCCTCTGGAAGTGCCGAAGTGTCGAATTTTTGCATATTCACATATTCGTCTTCTTTGGACCATAAGCTGGAAGCAAGGAGGGATGATCACTTTTTATTCACACAGTATACATCATTTTGATATGTACTGTAAAAAAGAAACAAATAAAGAATATATTTAGCTATATTTTAAATATTCGCGAAATCGCAAAGTGCCAATATTCGCGATAAAAATTTGCTATCCGAATATTCGCACTCAACACTACATGTAAGTATCAGAACACCACCATGGAGCAATGGAATAAGGTGGCCTGCCTGATAAGTCATGTTTCCTTTAATATCTTATGGACAGCCAGATATGGCCGGGGTCAGGAAGATTTGTTGTTGCTAAATGCATTCAGTTTGCAGCTATTAAAGGTGTATTGACACCATGGGAGTCTACTAGTACAACATACAAAACCATGATATATAAAGGGTGGACATAGCTTTGAGGCTAACATGAGATGATGGTGCAGGCACCCTTTCAATATCTGTTCATGCAGGATGTACTTACCTTCTACAGAAGTACCCTCATATAATTTCCTCTATTTCCCATTTATATGCCAACCTTGAGGTTTCAGACAAGGAGCAACATAAAGACAAAATATCTCATCCACTACAGATGATTAGAGATGAGCGAATCGAAGCTGACGAACCCAAATTCGTTACGAATTTCAGGAAATATTTGATTTGCAACGAATGCGAATATCGCCACGATTCTATCGTGCAAATTGCTTCATTCAGCGTCCATTTTACAGCCTTCCAGGCTCCAGGGCATCTAAAATGGTGGATCCACATGTCAGTACATGGGGCAAGGGAAACTGGGAAGGCGGGAAGGCAAGGCGGGAAGGGATGTAGGTGGTATGACCCTGAATCACATGCAGGATGCAGCCCATCAGCAGCCAGTCACCCCTGTGATGTCACAGCCCTATATAATCGGCAGCCATATTGCAGCCAGCCACTTCATTCATTACACTGCAGAGAGATAGGACGGACAGCCTGTGTCTGTGTTACAGCAGAGAAAAGTGCAGTCCAGCAGCGTTTAACATCCTCCTCGTCACATCAGCGTTCTCGTGGACAGAGAGTATTGTTTTTTTCACTAAAATAATTTTTACTGCAGGTGCAGGCATTAACCTCCCAGTCACTTTCTTCAGCATAGTATTACAGAGAGGGGCAGATAGCTGGGTGTTGCCTCATGCATTTCAACAAGCTGCCTCAACTTCATAAACCTTAGCAGAGGAGGTAGGAATCATTTTTCAGTGCAATTCAGTGTCTTTGTTCCACAACAACTCATCTACTGGTTATAATAGTCTGTAGATGGTATAATAACCAGCAGTCCATTTCAAATAGTCTGTGACAGAGTGCAACTTTGTGTTTAGTACACAGCTTTTTTTGGCTGCAGCACTGTTGTGTACTCCTGGTGTTTTACCAAAAAAAAAATTTTTTAAGGGTACTGTAGCGCATTTTTCTGCCCTCATCAGTGCATACCGCATATGTACATCTAAGTAGTGTACTATTTTGTACCTGTTAATCTTTCAAGGGCCTACATACTGTGAAAGTCCAGGCAAAAGTACTCATCGGCTGGTGTTGTACTCAGATACTTTATTCTTGTGTACTGTAGAGAAATGGGTGCATGGGTTACTCCACAAAAAATGAAAATGGGAACCATGGTGACCGACAATGGGAAGAACATCTTGGCCGCGCTGCGACCCTGCATGGCACATGTGTTAAATCTGGTTGTCAAGCAGTTCCTGAAGTGTTCCCCTCATTTTCAAAACATCCTAACAATGGGAAGGAAACTTTGCATGCACTTCAGCCACTCGTACACCGCAAAGCACACCCTCTTTGAGCTGCAGCATCAGATTGGGATCCCCCAACATAGTCTGATTTGTGACGTTGCCACACATTGGAATTCCACCCTTCATATGTTGGACCGACTGTACGAACAGAGAAAAGACATCACCAATTTCTTGATGATCCAAGCGGATATTGGTACTCTCCTGTGTAACTTCAATGTGAACAGTTGCAGCTCATACGTGACACCCGCCGTTTGCTCAGGCCCTTTGAGGAAGCCACATTATTAGTAAGTCGCCAGGATTACAGGATGAACGACGTCATTCCACTGCTTCATTTCCTACAACAAGTTTTGGAAACGATGGCTGGTCAGGGTAATGGAGACGTTGCGCCTACATCTCACGGCCACATGAGCCCTGTGGGGGCTGAACTGGAGGAGGAGGATGAGGGGCACAGTGGAGCACAGTTTAGGTTTCATGAGATGGGCGGTGCTTCTAGACAGGAAAGGAGGAGCATGATCAACTAGAGGAGCTAGAGGGTTATGAGGAAGGCGAGACAGAGGACCCAGACACACCGTGGCAGTATGCAGTGGCGATGTAGGCAGGGATTCCCTCTGAGTCACTTGCACAAATGGCACGATGCATGCTCAGTTGCTTACGTAGCGACCACCGAAATGTCAACATTGTCGACTTCTGTTAGCCAAAGAACTATCTAGATAGTAGTACCATAGGCCACTATAACATACTCTCACCAAAAACAATGAGGCCAAATATGGAAAAAATTCATATACTTTATTGAAAATACAGTAAAAACTTGTACTAAAAAATTACATGACAATAATAAGTCGGTGGTCATACAACACACACTGCAAGAAAATGATGAGAATGTCCCGTATGAATAAACAGAATACACATAATACAAAAAGTCTCATCCAAAATGGTGGCGTACCACATGGGGTATGTCAATATGCAAACACACAATATGTATGAGAATGAGACTATGAAGAACAGGAATCAAATGCGAAGAAAAAAAGACAGGGTAAACAAAGAATGGAAAAAGCAAACAAATTCTGGTCATGCACCCTATCCTGGGACAGCTCACCTACCCCTGAGCTTCTGGCTCTCCACCTTATTGGACCCTCACTACCGGCACAAAATGGGGGCCTTTTTTACACCCACTGAGAGGGAGGACAAACTGAGAGATCCTACATAGACAGTTGGCCGAAGCCTATCGGTGCCAATGTCCATCCACTCGCAGGTCTTACTCGGGGGCGGGGGTGGGGGCCTCTGCACTCACCTTCCACTGCCATGGCTGCTGGGGAGGGGCGGGGTGGCCGGAACAGTACCAGCTACATCAGCAGCAGCCTGAGTCTACAGTCGCTGATGAGTAACTTTCTTCACCCGCATAGTGAAGCAACTCATCAGCAGCAGGTAGACATGGAGCAGGACATGTACCAGCAGGTGGTGGCATATCTTTACATGGCCATGCCAACAAACCTTGAAGATCCACTATACTTCTGGGCAGCCAAACTTGATTTATGGCCGCAACTAGCAGAGTTTGCCCTGGAAAAGCTGTCCTGCCCGGCCAGTAGTGTGCCATCAGAGCGGGTGTTTAGTGCGGCGGGGGCCATTGTGTCAGACTATATGGGCCAGAATTATTGTATGCAATCTGGTGGTCTGATTTTGTCCCATGAATAGAGTCTACAGTTATGTCTTATCTGATAGATTTATAACTGTGAGAATAGACAGTCCATATAGGAGAAGATAGAGAGAACAGCACTACCGCGTACCTTAGTCTTGTAGCGGACTGTAGTAGTGTAGATTGGGTCTACACCTGGGCACCGTAGATAGTAACAAATGTCCGTGCTCTATCCTCGGAAAATAAGATGCAATAATCCACTGGTAAGAAGAAAACTGAGGAGGCACTGGACCTGCAGTTACTCAGAGTTTATTCCATCAGGTCTTGGATACAACTGTGGCTGACGGGCCATTTCTCGCTCACATGCGCTTAATCATGGCCAATATTATATGTGACTCTTCAGTTTAAATTTCAAACTTAGTCTTTTTTTCTTAGGGATTGTGAAGCTCATTCAGGCAATATTTGGTTTATTGATGCTGCTGGGCATGGGTCTGAGAATAGACATTTTGTTATGGTAGCACTAGCTACCCAAAATCTTTGGTTTAAATTTCAGAATTAATCTTATAATCTAAGAGATTGTGAAGGCCTAGTGTCTACTCATGCTACTGCCAACTCCTGGCTGTGCCATTCAGACACTACATGGTCTCCTCATGCTGCCAACACCTCCACACTGTGTCATTCCGCCACTATATGGTCTCCTCATGCTGCCAACACCTCCACGCTGTGTCATTCAGCCACTATATGGTCTCCTCATGTTTCAGTCCCATCCAAGCTGTGTCATTCAGCCACTATATGGTCTCCTCATGCTGCCAACACCTCCACGCTGTGTCATTCAGCCGCTATATGGTCTCCTCATGCTGCCAACACCTCCACGCTGTGCCATTCAGCCACTATATGGTCTCTTCATGCTGCCAACACCTCCACACTGTCATTCAGCCACTATATGGTGTCCTCATGCTGCCAACACCTCCATGCTGTGTCATTTAGCCACTATATGGTCTCCTCATGCTTCAGCCTTATCCAAGCTGTGTCAATCAGCAACTATATGGTCTCTTCATGCTGCCAACACCTCCACATTGTGTCATTCAGCCAATATATGGTGTCCTCATACTGATGTCACCTTCAGGCTTGGCCATTGTGCCGCTCTGCGACAGTCATTCTAAAAGCGATGCCGGTAATCTGCATGTCATTCTGAATAACAGTATTATTTCACTACCCCAGCACACTCCATATGCGTGTTAGAATACAGCAAAGTGTTCTACACCCCTATTGAGGCTCTCTGTAGGCCGTTTTTATATAGCTGCGAATAAATTCGAATCAAAACAAGTTTTATTGAAAAATTAGGCGAATCGACCGAATCAAATTTTTCAAAAGTTCATTCATCTCTACAGATGATCACAACTAAACAGTGTAGTCATATTCCATCCCATCTATCTTTCACTTTCTTCAGCCTACTTTTAGAGTATGAAAACAGGATTACTTGTAGTCTGTTACCATTAAGACACATTGATCTACATAGGAGCTGCAGTGATTCTTAAATTCTGACAATTTGCAAACTTGCTTTCATTTTTTTATTTATGCCCTCAAGCGTTAAAAAAAAAAAGAAATGATGGACATAGTCTTAGGGTTCTTGCAACACAATGTTCTAGTCTCCTTATTAGCACAATTTCAGTAAAAAATCTCCTCCCTGATAATTCAATGCGACCTGATCATCTAAGGCTTACCTGCATCAAGAGTGGTTTAAAGGGGTGGTTCAGACCCACAACATTATATATAAATATAAAAATAAAAATAAAAAAAAAATAAAAAAATTGTTATACTCACCTGTCCCTCCAACATCTGTCCCAACAGTGCCCTATATCAGAGCTCCCTGCTTTCACAGGAAACACATGTTCAGCGAATCTCTAACCACTGACTGACTGAGCAGCGCTTTCTGCAGGTATTGGGCACTGCTGAGACAGATCATGGTAGAGCACTATAATTTTTTTTTCTATTATATCTTTTCTATTTTGATCCTATGCAAAAAAAAAAAATTGTGTACATAGAAAAAAAAATATATATATATATAATATCCTTTACTTCACTGGAAATATTGAGCAATAATCATAAGTTTCAAAATTATTCATAATTCATAATAATCAAAAGTTAAAAGGAGAAATCAACAGCCTACTAATAAAACTCAGTCAACATCTTAAATCATGGGGAATCACAGAGTTATACGCGAAGTTGGCATTTTTAGTTACGCTCATCAGCTCACAGGCGGCACTCCATGTTTTTGGACAGAATACATTTGTTTCATAGATTTTTTTTCCAGCCATCTGGAAGCTCAGTATCCAAATACATCGCATAATACTTTGTGTATACATAACATTAAATAATCCACAGTAGAAGCCAAGATGCTAGATCACCCATTACTGTTTAACGGGAATTAATGTTTATTTAAGTGGTAGTAACGGTTCCGTAGGACATTGTATGATGAACCGTAAATTATGTTAGTGCTGACAAACCATTGTCCATTAAGCAGTGTTGCTGAGCTCATTTTGGATCGTATGCTATAGTGATTTTATTAGGCACAGGGGTAAATTCATTCCCTAGGCAAGAGCTTCAGTCATGATGACGGGATTACTTTTTTTGCAGACTTCGGCTTGGAGAAAGCAGAATAAACTGTGCTCATACAAAGTTACACTTCACAATCTTAGAGAATTCCACAGTACTGTCCAGAGATACAGTTGTCCCAGTGGGATATAGGCATATAGGGAAAATTTAACAGGATGCAACATCATCATAAATCATAATGCCAACTAGAGATGCCACAACATCATAAACCATAATGCCAACTAGAGATGAATGAATCTCCTGAAATCCATTTGGATTCAATTTGGGGTCAGCTGTACATATTTGGGTTGATCGATCTGAGTCCAACTCAGCAAATGGTATCTGTGTGGCTCCATGGAAAGTATGTATAGGGGCAGACTTCCCTGTACATTGTTTGCTGGACCATGTGCTCTGCCTCGCCATTTACCCCTAAGCAGCCACACACTTACAATTATGCCTCGCCACATTGTGTGCAGGAGTAGGGACTCTGGTCTTTGTCTGTGCTGCTGTATGCAATTTATCAGAAACGAATACCCAAAAAATTCAGATCAGTTAGGTTCTCTGATATAAATACTGTGACGATGCCTGCTAGCCACCACTACATTCATTCAGCAAAAGAGCAGTGTTTTCCACCCCCCCCCCCAAATAAAAAGGGGGGGGGGAACAGCAGCAATGCACAACATCAATATATCTGCTGGCTATGTAGATTACAGTGCTGCTTTATACAGCAACTCACTTGTGACATCTTCTAAAATCAGCATCGTTCCCTTTTCTTCTCCGGGTCCGGGTCATCATAACGATTTCTTCCAGCCACAATTCTTCAGCGTTAAACCTGCAAATCAAACCTATTACTCTCTGCACTTTTCCTGCATCAGCCTCCAGATTCCCCATTTACAAGTGAAGAGAAATACAGGGGCGTATAGGTGTAAAGGGGTAACAGAGGGGTTTAGAATAGTGTACATGGGTGACAGGTGTATTGTAGAAGAGTGTACATGGGTGACAGATGGTTGTGGAGGAGTGTACATGGATGACAGATGGTTGTAGAAGAGTATACATGGGTGACAGTGTAGGGGGTGAAAGAGAGGTGTACATGGGTGTAGAATAGTGTTGAGCACGAATATTCGTAATGCAAATTTTTATCGCTACGATTTTGCAAATATTTTGCAAATATTTAGAATATAATGCTATGTTTTCGTAATGACAAATATTCGTTCCCCCCCCCCCCACATTCACATGGAAAAAACAAGTGAATGAACATAGCGAATATATAAATTTCGCAATTTCGAATAATTGTCAACATATTCATGAAATATTGTGAATTCGAATATGGCCCCTGCTGCTCATCACTACTGTAGAAAAGTGTAAATGGGTGACAGGGGGGCCTAGGAGGTAACAGAGGGGGTGTACATGGGTGACAGGGGGGCCTAGGGGGTGACAGAGGGGCATACATGGGTAAAAGGGGTATTGGGGGTGTAGAGGAGTGTACATGGGTGACAGAGGGGTGTTGAGGGGTGTACATGGGTTACAGATGGGTGTAGAAGAGTGTACATGGGTGACAGGGGGCGTAGGGGGTGAAAGAGGGGTGGACAGGAGTGACAAGGTGGTAACGGAGGGGAGGACAGGAGTGACAAGGAGGTAACAGATGGGTGGACATTGGGTGACAAAGGGACAGAGAGGTGAATAGTAGGGGTTGGGCATTGGTGATGGGGGGTGGTCAGAGGGGTGGTGAACAAGGTGAACAAGGATGACAGGAAAGGGGACACGGGTGAAATGGGGTAATAGGGGTGACAAAGGGGGGTGGACAGGGGTGACAGAGGGAAGAGGGTGCAGTACCTTAATTAAGCTGAGCTGTTTTTCAATGTCCTTCTTGCCAGCGGCCGGGTAGATGGTCCTGGGGCCGGGAGGAGGGTCTTGGGGCTGGAAGGATGGTCTTAAGTCCATGAGGATTGTCCGGGGGCCGAGAAGATGGTCCTGGGGCCGGGAAGAATTTGGCGTACCATCCGCATTACATATATCCCCTTCCCAGCCTGCGCCCCTGTGACTCACTCACGGTGCTGCAGGGAGGAGGGGGACACTGTGCCCCTGTACACACAACGTGCAAGCAGGCTTCCGGGCCGGGAGATTAAAAAAAAAACACATTTCCTGACGAGACCCCGGGGTACTTTAAATATGAATCTACGTTACAAAAGATAGTACATGCAATAAATGATAGATATAACAGACTTTTTCAAAATTTCCACATTTAAAATATTATTATTAGTTTCAGTCACATAGAAGAAAGAGGAAATGATATATAACTCTGAGGGTTATAGCAACCTGTAGCCTAAGGTAATTGCATCAGTCAATGTGTCCTTGAGTCCTCCTTGGCAACTTCCATCTAGCTAATAAAACATCTATTCCTATGCTGTTCCAGGGATTGCAGATTGTTTTTGTTCTATGACAAAGCAAAATGTTCAAGGCTCTACCCAAAATGTATTCTTTTTTTTTTTTTTTTTATTACATTAGTATATCTGCTGCTTGCCACCCATCATCTCTGTCAGGCACATATTAGTTCTCATCATCCATCAGTTGTTATTAATGTTTAATTTTCTGATGCAACATCTAATGTCAGATCAGAATATTAATTCTATCTGAGACACAACAGTCTACTATTGCATGCAGTTGGGTAAGCAACAACATCAGGGGGGCCCTGTGCTATTAGAACAATCTAATGACTCCTCCCTCTTATGTCTCCTATAATCCTCCATTACCATTCTGTTAGGATTCAGTTTTAATGTGGAAATGCCTCCCTCTTACTAACAGGGCTATTGTACAGCTGGTGTGTGAAACCTTGCATATAGTCAGTAGCCACCTTGTATCCCATCAGATTCTATGATGTCATTTAATGTTAGACAGTTGACTGCTTGAGTACATTGTCTGTCCAGGATGTAAGAGGATCGATGACCTCTCTCAGCTACCCAGCCCTAAGGCATTTCTTACAATAGCTGTGACGCTCGCGGTTAGCAGCCGTCAGCGTGCAGCGCATCCGGCTGTGTACCTCTGCTTAACTGCATGCATGGCTCCTACTCTTTGCTGCTGGCTCCGAACTTGTCCTCCTTCACTGTCTTAGGCACCGACAGCTTCAGGCGCATCTCATAGGGGCCGCACATGTGCTGTCTTTAAGGGTTTGTGGGTGCTTCTGATTCTGCTCCTCCTCCAATCTTTGCCAGGGTGCTCTTCCCTTCCTGTGGTGCCTGAGTAATATTATTGTTTCTGCAAGGTGTCATCTGCTGTTTTCCTGTGTATTCCTGATCTTTTCCTGTTCCTGACTTCATCTTGCCTGATCCCTCTGCACCTGTTTTGCCTCTCCTGTGTTATGCCTCTCACTGGCAGCAAGTTTTTTCCACCCAGCTGCACCTGAACTATTTACCTCTGCTGTTTTAACAGTGCCAGCTCAGCTTAGCACCTGACCTGTCCTGCTGTGTCTTGCTCCGCCTGCTGTGATCTCCCATCTCCAGTGTCAGCTTGCTTTCACCTGTCTATCCCTGGTGCTCTGGGGTGTTCTTGCCTGCTTGGCCAGCTGCCACTTATCGGGCCCACTCTTGCGGTAGCGACTTGGTGTTCCCCTGCAGCTAAGACCAGCTTTCACATCCTGGATTATGATAAAGGGTGAAAATTAGGGGAACGCTTAGACTTCACTCCCAAGTTTTGCCCTACACCAAACCGGTAATAGGCACAGTGGGTCCACACCTGTTGAGTCATTACAATAGGTTTCTAATGGCTTAGTCCACATCTTCATATAGTCCTATAAAATGGGTTGTAAGAAGGCAGATGATGATTGGGCTTTCCTTTTAAACAAATTCATAATGGTTGCAAACATTTAAGTGGTAAAATCAGACGATAAGAAAGAAACCCCTACGTACATACATTTTATTACCTCCATGCCCCACAGGTGTCACCCTGCCCCTTCCCTCACACCAGTAAAACATATATAAACAGAAAGCATTACACACTGTAAGCAGTGTCTCACAATCTCATTGCCCCTGTCTTAAAAGCATAAATGTTGTTTCAGGTTATGTTGCAGAATGCAGTGTCTTGTGTTTGCACATGAGGAGTAACACTTTTTCTGGCTATTATATACCTTGTGTTTGGTATTTTTAGCAGGCTTCATCTGTAATTTTCTGTTCTTCCTGAGATGGTGGGCAGATAGTGTCTATCATACACTGCAGATGCACACACACGCACAGAGAAGGGAACTTGGATTTCTATGGCTCTACACATAGCCTACAAAAGTATTAGCAGCATGGAAGGCATGATAAAGCAGTAGTAGGCAATCTACACTGTGAATACTGCTTTTGTGTTCATTCAAGCACTCACCCTACCAGCTCCCTCCTCCATAGATTAGTGTTGGCAGCTATGTTTTGATCTCTAAGTGAGCGTCAGGTCCCTTAAGTAAATACAGGATTTGCTACATACCAAAAGATTATTATTTTTTTTTGTGAAAGTGGCCATTTAAGCCTGTACTTAAAAATAATATTGCATATCCCCTGAAGCATTCTGTTTCCTAAAACAGGAGATAAATGGGTTATCTTATCTCTATGAAACACATTGAATAGATTTATCAAAAGTTCATGGATTTATTAGGCTGGGTTCACATCCCGTTTTCAGCTATACGGGGCCGCCCATATGTAATTCATTTTAATGAGCTGACCGTAGTAAAACGTTGACTCCAGTCTGCTCATTTTTGCCCCTTATGCGGTTTTCCCACCGGACCTAAAACCATGGTGGACCACCCGTATGGCTGAAAACATGATGTCAACCCAGCCTTAGCTAGGTCAAGCGTAAATTTGGGACAGGCTGTGTGCCCTATCCATATATTTTATGTTATTTTGTGGGACACTATATTATATTGACAATGTATTTCAATGTATTCTCTTTATATTTCAGTATCACTCTCTGCTGCTAGTCCTGCATACTTCAGAGGATTTACTCTCATTGCACTAAAGGAAGGTAAAGATGGGGAAAAAGAAGATGATCACGCCGGGTCTTTTCAGGTGAGAAATTCCAGTTGTCTTGAATGTCTCTTGACAGTCACGGCTCGTCCTATTTTCAGTCAATCAGAAGTGCTTCGGGCGACACTGCAAGATGCACTTTACATTTTATGCACAGCTTCAGTTCAGTAGAAGAAAATATTAAATTGCTACGTTGCAGTACAGCCTTATCTTTTCCAGGTCTTCACTTAACCCTGTTTTAGGACATTTGATGAATACTTTAAAGTGTCAGATCCCACACAAAAAAAATAAAAAATGTTACTCAGTAGCTAATCCTGACCATGTACATCTAATTTTATGCCTCTATCACCTATATTTATTATAAAATACCTCTTTTCATTATCTCATAGTGTTAGTAATCCTCTCAGGGGAAGGGGCGTGTCCCTGTGGTGGTGGGAGGTGATTGGTGTGTCTGCTCATGCATTAGTCATCTCTTGTCCATGACTCATGGACAAGCCTGATGTTGCTGCAGGACTGGTTAGTGTCCCAATAGTTATGGGGACCCTTTGTGGTGGGATTTTCAGGAGACATTTTCTTTATTAAATATTCAAAAATAGTTAGACAACCATATTACAAAAGGTCTTTAATTTTCATCAGTAACTACATATAAAAAGTTTTTAGGATCTGACAGTGCCCATTTAACATTATTTAACAAAGCATTGCTTTTAGTATACCTTTTTAATGCAAAAACCTGTTAAAACAATAATTATATCTGCTTCATATGTTTGTTTAACAACAGCAAGATTATTTTTCAACGACTAAAACCCCGAAGTAAGACCCGACTCACATTATGGTTTTTGGGGCACATCGGAGGTATACATCAGAATAAGTTCAAAAAGATATCCCGATGTATACTGTGGCAGAGACCCACAAACAAAAGCATACTTTTAGAAAATAGACCAAACACATTTACTAGTGGACTATGTTCAGTCTGATAACTCTTGAAGAAATTCTGACTAATACCCTGACAATGTAATGTGAATGTGGCCTTAGTCATTTTTTTGTTAGCTTCTTATTCCTATGAAATGCTTAAAGGGGTACTTCACCCCTAGACATCTTATCCCCTATCCAAAGGATAGGGGATAAGATGTCTGATTGCAGAGGTCCCGCCGCTGGGGACCCCGCAATATAGCATGCAGCACTCACTTGTATCTGCTTTCGGCAGCGCTGGAGGTCCTGGCTCCGGACCACGGGAACGGAAGAGCGTGACGTCACAACTTCGCCCCTTGTGACATCACGCCCCGCCCCCTCAATGCAAGTCTATGGGAGGGGGCGTGACGGCTGTTCATCCACTTACTTGCTGCAGACACTTATTGGCAATGAGTATGATGTTTTTGTCTGTAGAATTCTCTTTATGATAAAAATGCAGCACTAACTAATGGACCTAACACAATGTAGTGTTAAAAAGTGGATACTTACTTTAAGCTCAACTTCATAAGCTTGGATAACATACTTAAATGTGGAAAGCATATAAAGTTCATCATCCCCTAAGGAGAATGCACCAGCACTGGAGCTAAGCTGTCTAAGCGGATAATGGATGCAGATTGCCTACTGAGTTAGTCCGCGTTATGCAGAAGATTTTCCATAAAATAATTCATGGTCCTTCCAGAGCATTAGTCATAGAATTTGATTCTGTCTGAGTAAATGGCATTCACAAAAGAGAGGAGCTCTGAATTAAAGATCAAACTCGGACCCATTATGGTGCTGGATATTGCTGCAAAAAGCACTTTTAAGAAACTATACCTATGGATGATTCGCCTTTGGGTTAAACCATAAGGTCCCTGAATTAGAAGATGTATGTTTATCTGTCCAATGCATCTGAAGAAAACAATATCTTATATTCATTTATTTATTTATTGGGGATTCCATTAAGGTATTACGCCATATGGTCCACTGTGGTTTGGAACATGACTTTGAAACATTATCAAGACTTCTTCATTTTTCCGGAGTGAACTATGTCTCACCACAAATATAACCACAAAACCATCTTTGTCGTGTTGTTTTAGAGATAGGAAGATATTGAAAGAATTCTTTGGCAGGATTAAGCTTTCTTCAAACAGATCTGTAATGGGGAAAGTAAAAGCTATAGTATTAAATGAAAAAGCCTCAAGCTAAAGAACTTACTGGAAAGACAAGGAAAATAAACTTTTTTTTGTTTCCTAAAGCTCCCAGGAAATACTATGAGATTGAAGAGGGAAATAGAGTCATACTTTGGCCAACATCTGTCTTCTTGTTGTCTGAAATTAGTAAAAACAATGAAAATCAGTTTATAGAATGGGTAAGGAGTGTTGTCTCAGCTGTGCGATGTAGTTATATAGATACTTGTGTCTCTACTGTGTTGATCCAGTAGGGACACAATCCTTATGAGGCTGATGCCAATTGCCCTTTACCAGTGGTCGGCAAGCCGCGGCTCGCAAGCCACATGCGGCTCTTTACACACTTTAATGCGGCTCTTCTGTGTGCCTCCTCTCGGGCAGCCACCCCAAAAGACAGGACTCTGCAGCTAGCCTCTGTCTGTGCGCCTCCCGGTGGCCGGCTCCACACAGCTCCAGTCGGGTCATGTGGTATAGGGGGGGCGTGACTTTCTGTGTAGCACGGCGGCGAGGCAGCATCCTCTCTCTGTCTGCCGCCCTCAGAAGAAGACTGTGCCTCCCAAATCAGCAGCGTGTCATCCGGTAGGTGTAGCAATGGCCTGGCCTGCCTGCCTCTGGGGACTCAATTTCTGTGACAGAAAAAGGAAGGGTTGGGGGGGGGTAATGGAGGGGGGAGGGGATGAGTATGAACTATATGCCTCTGGAACTTGGAAATGAGAGATGTGGGAAGGGCCAGGGAGAGACAAATGAAAGGGGTGACTGATAGCCATCATGGAGGGGAGGAGGATGATTATGAATTATGTACTCATATGAGAGATGTGAACTGTGAACAGGGCAAAAAGAAAGGGGTGACTGATGGCCATGATGGGAGGGGGGGTGGTGATTATGAATTAAGTGTAACTATGGAAATGAGAGATGTGAACAGGGCAGGGTAAAAAGAAAGGTGTGATGGCCATCATGGAGGGGGGGGGGATGTGACATGAGGGGGGAGAAATGTGACATGAGGGGGAGAAATGTGACATGAGGGGGTGAAATGTGACACGAGGGGCAGAAATGTGACATGAGGGGGTGAAATGGGACATGAGGGGGTGAAATGTGACATGAGGGGGTGAAATGTGACATGGAGGGGTAGAAATGTGACATCAGGGGAGAAATGTGACATTGTAGGATTGACATAAAAAGGGTTGATGTGAAAAGGGGGGTGTGGACATAAAATTGCGGAATATCGTAATCTAGAAGCCAGCAAAATAAGTTAGCGGTCAGGTTCTGAGGTCAATATATATGTCATGAACTGGCAGGGCAGGTAGTGGATCCTCTAGACCAGAGAGGCGATGGCGCGGGTCGTACTGAGGGATCGGTTCTAAGCAGTTACTGGTCTTCCACAGAGCTCGCCGCAAAGCGGGATGGATTTGCTGCGGCGGTAACTACCAGGTCGTGTCCCCAAGTAACGACTGTGCGTGGTACACAGGGAGCAGGCAAGTGCGTAGTCGGACGTAGCAGAGGTCAGGGCAGGCGGCAAGGGTTCAAAGGCGAGTAGTCGATAGCAACGGGTTCGGCAACAGGCAAGGTAATACAAGGCTACAGGGAACAATTTCTCAGAGGCACAAGGGCACAAAGATCCGGCAAGGGCAGGAAGGGGCAGGTTACATTTATAGGGAAGGAACGGGGGTCAGTAACCAGCGCACCAATCAATGGTGCGCTGGCCCTTTAAACTTACAGAAGCCGGCGCGTGCACGCCCTAGAGAGCAGAGCCGCGCGCGCCCTAGAGAGCGTGGCCGCGTGCGCCGGAAGGCAGAGACCGTCGGCGCAGGGAGCGAGGAGCAAAGTAAGACAGACTGGGACGCGGTGCGTGAGTGGGGACCAGCCGCCACGGCAGCCGCATCCCCGACAAAAGAGGACCCGTGCTCCCGGTCAGTGCATCTGACCGGGAGGCGCCGGGATCCCGTGGAGGGACAATATAACAGTACCAGTGAGGACTATTTGAGTGTGTTTTCATATACTTTTATATGTACTTTTTAGTTGTATTTTGATTTTTATTTCATTTTATGTTGTCATTTTTTACATTTATTCAACTTGACTGCAGAGCCAGTGCAATGTGTGCATGCCTGTTTTATTACTTTTACTTCTTGCCTACTGTTTGGGTGTATCCATCAAGGTGGAGAACCCTGCTTAAAATATCCATGATGAGCCCCACTAATGTTATAATACTATTTACACACACATTAGATGTCATGTATGCGTCATCCACAGATAAATACCAGTGCGTCATCCACAGATCCCAATTTGTCAGGATGTAATTTTCTCTACATTGTAAGGCAAATTTTACGAAATTTTACGTTATCGATAAATAATATTGTTCTAAAGTTTTTGTTTTATTAGTTGTGTTATTTGTATCCTCCCGACCTATGTGGATACTTCCATGCAGAATATTCTCTATAAAAACTTTTTGAAACTAAAAACAGTGTACCATCCTATGTATTTTCGGTTTTAAAAATGTGGCTCTCAAAATAAATTTCAATCGTGGTTTTGGCGAGATTTGGCACAGTTGAAAAAAAAGGTTGCCCACCACTGCCCTATACAATCATTACAGTTAAATTTCCTTTCCTTAACCCCTTAAGGACGCAGGGTTTTTTCATTTTTGCACTTTCCTTTTTTCCTCATCACCTTCTAAAAATCATAACACTTTAAATTTTCCACCTAAAATTTCATATTATGGCTTATTTTTTGCACCACCAATTCTAGTCTGCAGTTTGCAGTTATTTTACCAAAAAATCCACGGCAAAAAGGAAAAAAAATCATTGTGCGACAAAATCTAAGAACAAATGCCATTCATTTTTGGGGACTTCCGATTCTACACAGTGCATTTTTCGGTAACAATGACACCTTATCTTTATTCTGTAGGTCCATACGGATAAAATGATACCCTACTTTTATAGGTTTGATTTTGATTTTGTAATACTTCTGAAAAAAATCATAACTACATGCAGGAAAATTTATAAGTTTAAAATTGTCATCTTCTGACCCCTAAAACTTTTTATTTTTCTGTGTACATGCTGGAATGAGGGCTAATTTTTTGCGCCGTGATCTGAAGTATCGGTATCATTTTTGTATTGATCGGACTTTTTGATCACTTTTTATTCATTTTTAAATTATATAAAGAGTGACCAAAAATATGCTATTTTGGACTTTGGAATTTTTTTGCACATACACCATTGACCGTGCGATTTAATTAATGATATATTTTTATAGTTTAGACATTTATGCACGTGACGATACCACATATGTTTATTTTTATTTTTATTTACACAGCTTTTTTTTAATGGGAAAAGGGGGGTGATTCTTACTTTTATTAGGGAAGGGTTTAAGTGATCTTTATTAACTTTTTTTTCACACTTTTTTTCTGCAGTGTTATAGCCCCCTCTAGTGGCTATAGCACTGCACATACTTATTTTATACACAGAGACATCTCCTTTAACAACTTTATAGAGCTTCAAATCATCTGCACTCTACAAGTTTTGTTAGGCAAAAATGAGTGAGCCCACACCCTTGGATGAAAAGCACCCCTACACATAAATGGTCTAAGGAGGCTTCAAGGTTGGCATGACACAGGACTCATGGTAGTGCTCACTTTTTTTTCCCCTTGGAATTATACTTCCGGATGTCCCAAACAGTCTAAAGGGGGCTTCATCAGTCCGCTTTACATCAGTCCTCTTCAGTTCAATCCCTGTATAAGGATAAAGTATTTTTTGCCTAAGAACACTACCATCAATAATGAGTCTCCCATGGTTTTCTGTCTGTGTCAAAAATCAAATGCACTCAGAAAATGACCCGATCATAGTCACTAGCTGACTATGATCGGGTCTGCTGCCCCATAGAAGTTGAAGGGGTATTCCAGGATTTTTTTTATTTGACTATGCTACAGGGGCTGTAAAATTTGTTAAGTTCATAATATAGTGTCTGTACTTGTGTTTCATGGTGTTTTTTTTCCCAATGTTTATTTTTAACAGCATACGATGTTGTCTCAGGTTTTCACAAGTTGCAGTGAGTCCCGAGACATTACATCACTAGTCAGGTTTTCAGAGGGAGCCTGTCTTTGCTTTAATGGGTGGAGCAACTGCTGGGTGGGAAGGAGATCATTCTGCAAGGAATTGTAGGTTTGCAACAGCTTGAGGCACCTTGGTTAGAAAACACTGGTCTATTGCATGGAAGGCAGCACATGTGTGTTTCAATGGGTGGGGTGGATGATGTGTCGGAGGAAGAAAAATGACCTAACACTTACAAACAAAAATTATGGGACATGTAGTTTGAGGGAGGGAACTCCAACAGGAAATAACCAAAAAGATAGCCACAGTGTTTTGGTTGACTCAGAACATAGCCGTTTAACTCCAAGACAAGCATGTATCCTTCTTAAGCATGTCCATTACTGTCTGGCAGATAAGTACTAAAATCACCTTATGGTGGCTAACCCCTTAAGGACCAGGCCATTTTTTACTGTAGGACCAGAGCGTTTTTTGCACATCTGACCACTTTCATTTAAGCATTAATAACTCTGGGATGCTTTTATCTTTCATTCTGATTTCGAGAAAGTTTTTTCGTGACATATTCTACTTTATGTTAGTGGTAAAGTTTTGTCGATACTTGCATCATTTCTTGGTGAAAAATTCCAAAATTTGATGAAAAAATTGAACATTTTGCATTTTTCTAACTTTGAAGCTCTCTGCTTGTAAGGAAAATAGACATTCCAAATAAATTATATATTGATTCACAAATACAATATGTCTACATTATGTTTGCATCATAAAGGGCTTCAAAGTTCAGCAGCAATTTTCCAATTTTTCACAAAATTTTCAAAATCAGAATTTTTCATGGACCAGTTTAGGTTTGAAGTGGATTTGAAGGGCTTTCTTATTAGAAATACCCCACAAATGACCCCATTATAAAATCTGCACCCCTCAAAGTATTCAAAATGACATTCAGTAAGTGTGTTAACCCTTTAGGTGTTTCACAGGAATAGCAGCAAAGTGAAGGAGAAAATTCAAAATCTTCATTTTTTACACTCGCATGTTCTTGTATACCCATTTTTTTAATTTTTACAAGGGGTAAAAGGAGAAAAATCCTCTCAAAATTTGTAACCCAATTTCTCTCGAGTAAGGAAATACCTCATATGTGTATGTCAAGTTTTCGGCCGGGGCAGTAGAGGGCTCAGAAAGGAAGGAGCGACAGTGGGATTTCGGAGAGTGAGTCTTTCTGAAATGGTTTTTGGGGGGCATGTCACATTTAGGAAACCCCTATGGTGCCAGAACAGCAGAAAACCCCCACATGGCATACCATTTTGGAAACGACACCCCTCAATACCGACACCCCTTAATACCCCACAATACCCCTTAACACCCCACAGGAGTTTGACGACTTTTCGTTAAAGTCGGATGTGTAAATGAAAAAAAAAAATTTTTTTCAATAAAGTACATTTTTTTCCCCAAATTTACTATTTTTATAAAGGGTAATGGGAGAAAATGTCCCCCAAAATTTGTAACCCCATCTCTTCTGAGTATGGAAATACCCCATGTTAGGACGTAAAATGCTCTGCGGGCAAACTACAATGCTCAGAAGAGTCACATTTGGCTTTTGGAAAGCAAATTTTGCTGAAATGGTTTTGGGGGGGCATGTCGCATTTAGGAAGCCCCTATGGTGCCAGAACAGCAAAAATAACCACATGGCATACTATTTTGGAAACTACACCCCTCAAGGAACGTAACAAGGGGTACAGTGAGCCTTAACACCTCACAGGTATTTCACAACTTTTTAGTTGAATGTGTAAAAGAAAAAAATAAATTTTTTCACTAAAATGCTTGTTTTTCCCCAAATTTTACATTTTTACAAGGGGTAATAGGAAAAAATTACCCCCCAAATTTGTAACCCCATTTCTTCTGATTATGGAAATACCCCATGTGTGGACGTCAAGTGCTCTGCGGTCGAACTACAATGCTCAGAAGAGGAGGAGCGCCATTGAGCTTTTGAAGAGTGAATTTGTTTGGAATGGAAGTCAGGGACCATGTGCGTTTACAAAGACTCCCGTGATGCCAGAACTGTGGACCTCCCCACATGTCACCCCATTTTGGAAACTTCACCTCTCACAGAATTTAATAAGGGGAGCAGTGAGCATTTACACCCCACTGGCATTTGACAGATCTTTGGAACAGTGGGCTGAGCAAATGAAAAGTAAATTTTTCATTTTCACAGACCTCTGTTCCAAAAATCTGTCAGACACCTGTGGGGCGTAAATGCTCACTGTATCCCTTATTACATTACGTGAGGGGTGTAGTTTCCAAAATGGGGTCACACGTTGGGGGTCCATTTTTCTGGCACTATGGGGGCTTTGTAAACACACGTGGCCTTCAATTCCAGACACATTTTCTCTTCAAAATCCCAATGGCGCTCCTTCTCTTCTGAGCATTGTAGTGCGCCAGCAGAGCACATTACATCCACATATGGGGTATGTTCTTACTCAGAAGAAATGGTGCTACAATTTTTTTTTCCTATTTTCCCTTGTGAAAATGAAAAATTTAGGGTAACACCAGCATTTTAGTGCAAATTTTTTTTTTTCATTTACCATCCAACTTTAACGAAAATTTGTCAAACACCTGTGGGGTGTTTAGGCTCACTATACCCCTTGTTACATTCCGTGAGGGGTGTAGTTTCCAAAATGGGGTCACATGTCGGTATTTATTTTTTTGTGTTTATGTCAGAACCGCTGTAAAATAAGCCACCCCTGTGCAAATCACCAATTTAGGCCTCAAATGTACATAGTGCGCTCTCACTCTTGAGCCTTGTTATGCGTCCGCAGATCATTTTACGCCCACATATGGGGTATTTCCGTACTCAGGAGAAATTGCGTTACAAATTTTGGGGGTCTTTTTCTCCTTTTACCTCTTGTGAAAAAAAATACATTTTTTTTTTACACTAACAGGCTGGTGTAGACCCCAACTTTTCCTTTTCAGAAGGGGTAAAAGGAGAAAAAGCCCCCCAAAATTTATAGTGTAATTTCTCCCAAGTACGGAAATACCCCATATGTCGCCCTAAACTGTTTCCTTGAAATACGACAGGGCTCTGAAGTGAGAGAGCGCCATGCGCATTTGAGGACTAAATTAGGGATTGCATAGGGGTGGACATAGGGGTATTCTACGCCAGTGATTCTCCAACAGGGTTCTTCCAGCTGTTGCTAAACTCCCAGCATGCCTGGACAGTCAGTGGCTGTGCAGAAATGGTGGGAGTTGTTGTTTTGCAACAGGTGGTGGCTCCATTTTGGAAACACTACCGTACAAGACGTTTTTAATTTTTATTGGGGGAGACAGTGTAAGGGGGTGTATATGTAGTGTTTTACCCTTTATTTTGTGTTAGTGTAGTGTAGTGTTTTTAGGGTACATTCGCACTGGCGGAGGTTTACAGTGAGTTCCCTGCTAGGAGTTTGCGCTACTGCGAAAAATTTGCCGCAGCTCATACTTGAAGCAGAAAACTTACTGTGAACCTGCCTGTGTGAATGTACCCTGTACAGTCACATGGGGGGGGGGGGGCAAACCTCCAGCTGTTTCAAAACTACAGACCATACATGCTGGGAGACTGACAGACCATGCATGCTGGGAGTTGTACTTTTGCAACAGCTGGAGGCACACTAATTGGAAAACCTTCAGTTAGGTTCTGTAATTTAACTCAATATTTTCCAACCAGTGTGCCTCCAGCTGTTGCAAAACTACAACTCCCAGCATGTACTGATCGCCGAAGGGCATGCTGGGAGACGTAGGTATGAAACAGCTGGAGAGATCGCAACTACAGCTCCCAGCATGCTGGGATTTGCAGTTTTACAACATCTGGAGAGCTACAGTATAGAGACCTCTGCAAACTGTGGCCCTCCAGATGTTGCAAAACTACAAATCCCAGCATGCCCAGACAGCAAACAGTTGTATGGGCATGCTAGGAGTTGTAGTTTTGAAAGATCTGGAGGGCTATAGTTGAGAGACTACCATATAGTTGTCTCAAACTGTAGCCCTCCAGCTGTTGCAAAACTACAAATCCCAGCATGCCCAACATCTGGAGTGCTACAGTATAGAGACCACTGTATAGTGGTCTCGGACTGTATCCCTCCAGATGTTGCTAGGCAACTTACCGGCTTCCGTCGAATCCAGGGAGCCTGCTGCACGACATCGCCGGCCGCCGATCTCCGACACCGATCGTCGCCCGCAGCCTCCGGAGGGGTAAGTGGACCTTCAGCGCCCGATCCCCTTCGGTTCCCCGTTCTTCCCCGCCTATTGTGGGTGGGCAGGACGGGGCAAACGAAAGTTAACCCCCCCCGCCCCTGATCTGCTATTGGTGGTCGTGTCTAGACCACTAATAGCAGGGATAGGAGGGGTGGCACCCCTGCCACCTCACTCCTATGCCTTCAGGGGGATTGTGGTTGTCTTGGTCAACCGCGATCCCTCTTATATTCTGGGTCACAATAGACCCGTAATGACCCGAAATTGCGCAAATCGCAAGTGTGAATTCACTTGCGATTTGCGCCGATCGCCGATATGCGGGGGTCTGATGACCCCCCTGGGCATTTGCGCGGGTTGACTGCTGACCAATATCAGCAGTCACCCCGGTCCGGTCCCCTACCGGCGCACGGTGGGGACCGAAATTCCCACGGGCGTACAGGTATGCCCTTGGTCCTTATGTACAAGGGAGCAAAGGCGTACCTGTACGCCCTTGGTCCTTAAGGGGTTAAAGTACTCCAGTGGAAAACTTTTTTTTTATCAACTGGTGCCAGAAAGTTAAACAGATTTGTAAATGATTTCTATTAAAAAATCTTAATCCTTCCAGTACTTATTAGCTGCTGAATACTACAGAGGAAATTCTTTTCTTTTCCGAACACAATGCTCTCTGCTGACATCATGACCACAGTGCTCTTTGCTGACATCTCTGTCCATTTTAGGAACTGTCCAGAGAAGCATATATTTTCTGTGGGGATTTTCTCCTTCTCTGGACAGTTCTTAACATTTCTTAAGGACGCAGAGTAAAGTTGATTGCCACATCGAAAATGAAAGTAAACGCTTCACGGCAGCTCAGCCGGGCTGTTCGGGACTATCGCGATAAAATCGTGATGTACCGATCAGCTAGGACGCAAGCGGAGGCCCCCTTACCTTGCTCTGTCATGTCCGATCGGCATTTGATTGCTCCAAGCCTGAGTTATAGGCTTGAGCAATCAACCCCCTATTACGCTGATCCAGGCAAAACTATGGATTTGCAGGGATCAGAGTAAAAGATCAGTGTGTGCAGTGTTATAGCCCCCTATGGGAGCTATAACACTGCAAAAACAAAGTGAAAAAAAGTTATTAAAAGTTATTTAACCCCTTCCCTATTAAAAGTTTGAATCAACCCCTTTTCCCATAAAAAAAAATGTGTAAATAAAAATAAAAATAAACATATGTGGTATCGCTGCGTGTGTAAATGTCTGAACTATAAAAATATATCATTAATTAAACTGCACGTTTTTTTGGGTCACTTTTTATATAATAAAAAAAATGAATAAAAAGCGATCAAAAAGTCTGATCAATGCAAAAATAGTACCGATAAAAACTTCAGAACACAGCGCAAAAAATGAGCCCTCATACTGGCACGTACGCGGAAAAAGAAAAAAGTTATAGGAGTCAGAAAATGACAATTTTAAACATATAAATTTTCCTGCATGTAGTTATGATTTTTTCTGAAGTACGACAATATCCAACCTATATAAGTTGGGTACCATTTTAACCGTATGGACCTACAGAATAAAGATAAGGTGTAATTCTTACCAAAAAATGCACTGCGTAGAAACGGAAACCCCCAAAAGTTACAAAATTTAATTTTTTCTTCAAATTTGTCGCACAATGAATTTTTTTTCAGTTTTGCCGTGGATTTTTTGGTAAAATGACTAATGTCACTGCAAAGTAGAATTGGTGGCGCAAAAAATAAGCCATAATATGGAATTTTTTGTGCAAAATTTAAAGCGTTATGATTTTTAGAAGGTGATGAGGAAAAAATTACAATGCAAAAACGGAAAAATACTGAGTCCTTAAGGGGTTAAAATGGACAGAGGTGTCAGCAGAGAGAACTGTGGTGATGATGTCAGCAGAGAGCTCTGTGTTCCAGAAAGAAAATAATTTCCTCTGTAGGATTCAGCAGCTAATAAGTACTGGAAGGATTAAGATTTTTTAATAGAAGTAATTTACAAATCTGTTTAACTTTCTGGCACCATTTGATAAAAAAAAAAAAAAAGTTTTCCACCGGAGTACCCCTTTAATGGGTCCATACCTGTCCTCTGCCTGTCTGTGCACAGATACGACTTCAGACGATTTGAACTTCAGAAAACGTATCTGTGCATAGGAGGTTCAAATCGTAATGTGAACCCAGGCTAATTCTGATGTCTTTGCATAAACTTGTTATATTTATCAATAAATGTTTAAGAACGTATAACATTTTTATAACTGTACTTCAGTAACCATAGAAACATCTGACTAAAAAAATCTAAAAACAGTGAAACAGCAAACTTTAAGAAAACCAAAAACTTTTGATCACAACTGTTCACTATATGATCATATAGAAATAGTCCTAGTTTTAAATTGGAACCTAGGACAACCACTGACATGTAGGCTTCATGTGACTCACTGGTGGCTTGTTGAATACTGCAGTTCTATATGCTGTATACTTGATTTAAAGGGGTACTTTGGTGGAAAACAAAAAATTTTAAATCAACTGGTGCTAGAAAGTTATACAGATTTGTAAATTACTTCTATTTAAAAATATTAATCCTTCCAGTACTTATCAGCTGCTGTATGCTTTAGAGGAAGTTGCATAGTTCTTTCCAGTCTGACCAAAATGCTTCCTGCTGACTAGAGATGAGCGAACTTACAGTAAATTTGATTCATCACGAACTTCTCGGCTCGGCAGTTGATGACTTTTCCTGCATAAATTAGTTCAGCTTTCCGGTGCTCCGGTGGGCTGGAAAAGGTGGATACAGTCCTAGGAGACTCTACTGCTGACATTTCTGTCCATGTCAGGAACTGTCCAGAGTAGGAGCAAATCCTTTTAGCAAACCTCTCCTGCTCCTGTCAGTAGAGAGCACTGTGGTCAGACGGGAAAGAACTACACAACTTCCTGTGGAGCATACAGCAGCTGATAAGTGCTGGAAGGATTAAGATTTTTAAATCGAAGTAATTTATAAATCTGTTTAGCTTTCTGGCACCAGTTGATTTGAAAAAAAAATTTCCCTTCAGAGTACCCCTTTAATTTATACTTTAATGATAACATTTCAAAAATAACAAACCCTGCCAACACTTACATCTCAATAGCAAAAGCCTTCTATTGGGCCATAATCCTTTAACATGATTGTATGTAGACAAATGTACCCCCTTACCAGGGCTCCGTTAGCACTGAGACTGGCAGTGTTACCCCAGCTTTGTAACCAGGCTATTTCATGCTCTGTATTTCACTGCAGTTGGAAACATGTAGAAGTGCCTTTTTTCTGTGTGCCCTATAATAGGATCCTTATGGATTGAGCAAATGAACTAGATGAAAAAATATGTTTGTTTAGTTGGCAGAAAGCGCTAGTATTCCAAGGTGGGAGGCAATAGACAAATTGATTAATGGTTTAGCTAAATCGTTGAGTAACACAAAGGTGCAGAAAATACAATTTAATACCAAATGTTCAAAACAATACAATTAGGTCACACTAATCCGATGGTACAATAGAGGATTAATGGCAAAGAAGTAACCTCGGCAGGAAAAATAGAGTTATTATTTCTGATGGATTGTAACACTAAAACACTGCAGTGGGAACATGGGGGATGTTGGGTTGTGTATTGTGCTTAACAGCAAAAAGGAGAATCCTAAACTTTAAATGAGTCAATTATAGGTTATCCAATGGGCTAGCTGAGTTTAGTTATAGTTATTGTTTAGCAGTAAATTCTATATGTGATCATAGTCGTGCCAAATTACCGTAGAGCGTTAGAACTAAGTCGCAATCTACTGCAATGTTCTCTAACCAGGCCCCCCCCTCCCCCGAGTAAATGCAAAACTACAACTCCCATCATGCACTAACAGCCATACACTACCAGGGCATGCTGAGATTCGTACTTGTGCAATTTTTGAGGGGTCACAGGTTGGGGAACACTGATCTACTGTGTGGTCAAATTTTCTTAAAGAGTACCTGTCACCAAACTAAACTTTTAATATTTTGTTAAAATATTTTAACAATATTTTAATATATTGTTAAAATATTGTAACAACCTTAATATGTTTTTAATGTGATTGAAAAAATGGCCACTAGGTGGCTCTGTTCTGTTCCCTGCCTTAAGTCAAACAATTAGTTTGGTCTCCTCTCAGCCTGGAATGAGACCAAACTCAGGAAGTGTGTGCAGGACATGGAGAGGCACAGCTCTTGCAGGCTTCAGTGACTTCGGGCCTGCTGGGGAAAGGTATTCTTTAAAATAAAAACTGGAACTGTTATATAGGCAGTGTAAACCTTTTAAAGATGGTTACAGTACCCAGATTATCTTTCCTAAGAGATAGACATCATATACATTTTCATTTCAGACTTTTAATAAGGGGATAAAAGTCATCAAAAATGGCGCTGCATATATTTTGTCAACCTTGCCTACATGGTGACTTTTATTTGCCCAATATTAAAACTCTGAATGCAGCTACCCTTCTTAGAATTTTAAGAAACTGGTTGAACAGGCCTTCTCACTATTTAGACAACAACATTGAGGAAGCATTTCCCTTACCTTACCATACTGTATCACCTGCTAGTACATCTAACCTGCTCTTGATAAACACCTGGAATGCTTGGACCTTCCTGAGACAGAAAAAACTTTTATACTTAATCCTGCCTGTGAGGCTGCTAATGTGGTTCGTTTTTCTATATGTGGACCAAACAAGGCATGTATCATCTTTTACATTTGATTCACCCTAACCATAAGTGCCGGTATCCAGGTTTACTGAGTCCTATTTGACTAACCTTGAAAATCTAATATGGACAGTCCGGTTGGGTTGTTCCCATAAAATATAAATCTTATAAGTGTATAGTATGTTTTGCATTGCATAGTAGCAGTAGCTGAAAAGGCTATCTTGCAGGTGTAGATTCACTCCCACATTCTACCCCAAAAAGTTGTTCTTGGAAAAATTGCTCTTTTTCTTTCGTATGAATAAGGTGAATAACATCTATTTGTAAAGAAGAGAAAACAGGATACGAAAGCTTTATTACTATGCTTTCTAGAAAACTGCAAATTAGCTGAACCACTTGGTATCTGGCAAAATAAGTAGCAAATGATCCTCCTATACTGTTGTCAGAGTTCTATTACCCACTTTATTGCCCTTTCCTTAGCAAGATCCATTGGCCTTATCCCTTCCTTATCTCTAGTTCCTTTTGTTTTTCATTTTATTCTTCGAACCTCCCTCCTCCATCTTTTACTGGCTAATCTTTTATTCTCACCATTAGGAGTATAGTGTGCGACCTTCTCAAAAGTTCGGTTCAGTTGGCTCACTGAACTTGTGCTCTAAAGCCCAGTATAACACTGCTAGGGTCATGGAATGTAATGTATGGAAAGGAATGAATTTAAGCAGTTTTAAAGGGATTTTAAGACAAAGAAAATGTCAAAGTTATGGAGACATGCGGTGACCCATGGTAACTAACACCATGTTTGAAAACACAGCACTAGTGGATTGTTTTTGCTCTTTAACTCTAAAATAAAGAAGCAAAAGGTATCGCTTTTTGTTGGCAGATGTCTGTCGATAATAAAATGCACATGTAGGTATCAGAAAACCAACTGGCTTTTCCCAAGCATTTCTAAAAGTATCCCTTTTTAAGAATTGTAACAGGATTTGTAACGGTTTTACAAAAAAGTTTAAAACTTGTAGCCAGTTGACAGCATGCAGGGGTGGACTGGTAGTAGTTGTTTTAGCCAACTTACAACAGGCGGTGGTGGACGGTGGGAGTTGTAGTAATCAAAAAGGACGTGCACAGGTTGACTAGAAAGGGGGCTTGAGCCCCTGCCCTTTTGATATTCCTTCTAAAAGTACCTTGGGCAGTCTGGCACCATTACATGGGCATTTATATAAATATTTATATACAAAATATATATTTTTTTAAGTTCAGCCCCTGCCCCCCAAAATGTCTGTGCACATTCCTGGTAGTCAACAGACAGAGGTGGGCTGGTGGGAGTCATAGCAGCCTGCTTACAGCAGGCAGTAGTGGACTGGAGGGAGTTGTAGCAGCCAGCTTCTCTGTCAGAGAAAGGACAAAGTTTACGCATTCATCAGCTTTGTTGTTCAGGTGGTGGTATATATCCCTTTGAACTAACAATCAAAAAATCAGATAGCTCAATGTTATTATAGGCTATCACAGATCCCCCATCATAGAACAAAATCAATAAATTAAACCTGGGGTATGACTTAAAGATTAAAATTTACTTTTATTGGGTATACTGAGATAATAAACATAGAACCCCAATTTGACAAACATATATCACTCTTGTGACCGCAAAAAAAATCACAATTGATAGAACAAACTTGTGTCCATCACCAAAAATTAGTGCACATAAATAATCAATTGTCACTAATTAGTCAGGAAGCAGTGACCAATTAAATTGCACATTAATAAGGGCTCATAGTAATATATGATTGGACCTAGGGAAAATGTTTTGATATGATGACGTCACAATACATCACTGAATAAGGAAGACTGATGTGTCACTATCCCTAAACTTCCTATTATTCACTATGATGTAATGTAGGTCTGACCCTTAAAGGAGAGCTCCAGAATATAAAAATTGTCCCCCATACTGCCAGCAGTAAAAAAAAAATAAAGATGTACATACCTTTCTTCGCTCCCCCGGGGCCTCCGGTAACCGGCTCCGCCACCTATCCTTACACTTTGTGGTCTTTTTAAATGTATAAGTCACTCCCCTCCATGACGTACCTCTCCACATCACTGTGACGTCACATCCGAATGGGCGAGGGCTTCCCCACTGTTTCTCCCCGGCCTTATATCGCTAGGGTAAAGGCCACAGTGTCCTGCGCCTCCCCGTGCGGGGTCATATTTAGTCTCTCCCCCAGAGTTGAAACCACGCCCTCTCCCATTGATTCAGCATCCCGACGTGGAGGGGGAGTGTTTGAAATCAGTCGTATAGGGGACGATCAGCTCGTCCCAGCGCCCCCATCTTGCAGATTTTAACATACATACAGAGACAGAGATGGCAGTTAAATAACATTAGCATAAGCATCAAGCTCAGAAGCAGAATGGGCAGCCTTGGATGCATATGTATCTCTTTAAAAGGACAACATAACCTCCAAGATTCCCTGGTCCTCCGCCCAAGAAAAATCCAACAGACACCTACACCTTGATTTCTCCCAAACAGACAAGCAATATACCCATATTTTCCCCACTTTTAAAGTATCTCTGTTTAACAAAGACATTTTTGTTCTTGAGATTCATTTATAATCCCTCTAAAAATTCTACCACATCTCCTTAGAGGACACAGTAGGATTTTCAACACACTGAGATTCCATATCCAACATCTTCTGCCGCAGCCTAACTCCCTTCTCCCTCGTACAGAACTACTGGATGCAATCGTCTCTAATAAGTAGACCACATAGATAGGCCTTACAAAGTCCAAAACCACAGATGTAGGGGCATTCTAGCATTAAAATAACAGTCAGGAATTCATTTTGCTGAGCAGAGACTATTTCAGTATTGGTTAATATCTGTAACCTAAACAGATTAAGACACCATAAGGGCCTTGATGCCTCCACATCCTCCCCTAATCTAAGCTTAACCAGTAAGAGTGATCCAAGATGTTCCTTGCCAGATAGTAAACCTTCATCACACACCCCAACATAGTAACATTGTTCACAGTCAATATAGGAAAGCGACCCATAAGAATTGGTGCCCGCTGGATTGGGATGTCTCCCCAGATCTGCATACCCCCTGCATCACAAGCCCAGTAGGTCATGAAACAGACAAGGTCCTGCTACCCCAGAATCTAACCAAGGGTAAAAAAACATTATTCCCCTGGAACAGCAGGAAAAGCAGAGATAGCCATAAAGAGAGGCCGCAGGACGGCACCATTATATGAAGGTAGAATATAAATACCTAAAACTAATTTTCTTATAGTCCTTTTACAAAACTATAACTCAGCTTCCACATCAATCCATTACTTTCATATATTTTTGCAATAAAGTCACATAACCTTAATATTTTTTTTCAAGTATGCCTATTCAGAGTACATGACACACGTATATATCATAGCCTTTTATGTACCCTGAACAGCTGGGAGATAACTCGATCATTAACATATATCTTGAGTTCTCATTAGATGTAATATTGCCATGTTAATAACTGTTACACAACGATAAAATGAATGTTTATCTGGTAAATGATTATGTAAATGATGTTTGATGCCCTTTCCTTCATAATTGAATCTTGTCCATTGCAATCTTCCCATCTGTGCAGTGCACGGCCTTTCCTTATCTGCTCTCACAGTCTTGGGCAATTCTTCTTATGTTCCGTTTAACTTGTATATATACGATGATATGAGTGTGTTAAGGGTCACTGTTCTTGTTCTTCCTCTGAAAATTTCTCAGAACTGGTTAACATTCTTTGCACGGTTTCCTATGACCTTACACAATATACTTTTTTTTCCCATCGAACATCCATGTAGTATGGAAAATGTTGCACTTGTAAAGGAAGAATACCCTTTATGTTCTGTGAACTCTATCTTGTACATGAATAATGTTATTGTACTGACAAAGTTCACACTGTACAGCTCAACAAATGAGGACATTATTGCAGAAAAATACATTCTTTGTAATACAATTCTAGTGACATATAGAATACACTGTGGGATTAATAAAGGAGTTATGTCTACAGAAATGTATTTATCTCATGTCCCTGTTACTCTTATTTGCCTGTACAGTTTTCTTTGGTCACCTTCCTTGCATGTGCCGCTGTTAGACTACAGTTCCCAGCAGTCAGTGCCACTCACCTCCGATTGCTGGGTAACGCTCACTAGCCACTGAGTCCCCGCCCAAATAAATGTCATCCAATTATGATCTGCGTTTTTACTGAAACACAGAGTGGGAGATTCACCAAAAAAAAAAATGCCTCAAATTATTCACACCTTTTTTTTCTCTCCTCACATCTTCAAATCTCTCTTGTGCTCCTTTGAAAATATAAAAACATGTGAAAATTCATTTTTGTGGCCCTTTTTTTTTTTGCGCCCAATTTTTTTTTGTTGCAGCCATATTGGATTTTTTGCGCAAAAATTGACGAGTTTGGCACCAAAATCGGCAATTTTTGCACCAAATTTTACATCCCAGAAAATTCTGTTGGAAACATCTCAGAAAATATTCCATGTTTACTAGTGCCCAGACAAGCAATAACTAAAACATCTGTATTTGTATAAATCAAACATCTGTATACATAAAACATTTCTGAGCTTAAATGTGAGTGCAGGTGCAGTGACCAAGACAAATAATATATATATATATATATATATATATATATATATATATATATATATATATATATTTTTTTTTTTTTTTAAATCAAATTTTTCAATAATAAATAAATTAGTGGGATCCCTGAGCTTTCCTTAGAACCCCTATGCCTGCCTATGTGCATAGCTGTCCTAAGAAGCGGCTCTACAACTAGGTGCCAGTCCCTATGCTGAGTAAAGTGCAGGAGCAACAAATACAAAACAATAAACAGGAACTGTATGAGGTGATGCAGGTCAGGATACAAAAGATTACAAGAGAGGTCGAGTCGCTACTGGGGGACACGACCTGGTAGTTACCGCTGCAGCAAATCCATCCCGCTTTGCGGCGGGCTCTGGTGAAGACTAGTAACTACTTAGAACCGATCCCCCAGTACGACCCGCGCCATCGCCTCTCTGGCACAGAGGATCCACCAGCCGCTAGTCCGGATCCTGACAACAAGTTAACAAAGACAGGGAATTAGGATAATAAATAAACGCAGGAATGCAAAGTAGTTACAAACAGATATCAGGGAAACATAGCAGGTATTTAGTGAACAGACAACAGGCTAAGAACCAAAGCAAGATATGCCAGAAAGGATAATATGAATGAGGTAGAATAACTAGAAATTTTATGGAGAGACTAAACCAGGAATGCAGGTAATCGAAGGTTATCTGAAGTTAGAAGACTATAGTGATCAGGATGCACTTGGATCAATTCACGCACTTGACCAACATGAAAACCAAACTCTAACAATGAAGAAATGTCAAAGCCAAATAGATTAGCTGCCTATTGGCCCAGGACTGTAACTCTTACCTGATCAGGGGGGCGACATGCACAGCCTGGCCCGATGCGATTGTTACAAATGCAATACATAATATAGTCAAGGTCACAAGGACTACTTAGTATATCTAATCTCCAAAAAGAACCTGGTACTCATTGGGAAGAAGAATATCACAAAGTTATGATATTGCATATAGGAAAGTTTGCACTGCATAGAGGAAAAAAATCTCAGATATATCAAATACTGGTACATATATGGTACATATGGTAGATACAAAAATCTTACAAAAAAGTAGCAGTGATTGTGTACAGAATGAAGATGTATACAGGATTATGCTAAAGTCTTTGAGGAGGTCTACGTCCCCGGCACAAACATATAGCTATATAGCACATAGAAGATATGTTCCCTACATATAGGCATAGTGGCACAGGGATAGCAATGACAGATGTTGATAATATCACTGCGATATGTAACAATAAAGTCAGTGATACAGTCACACAAAATTATATGTAAAGCCAGCCAGGCTTGAGTAACAGGGTAAAATAATCCAGTACCATCAAAACATTAGTCACATAAAACAATACAGATGAAGTTAGTGCCTTGAATGCAAGAATAATATAAAGTGATACTTACTTCTCCCAGGTGGGAACACTGTCTGGACCCCCATGACCTCTGACTGTATGGCTATGTCAACAAGTATGGTAAAACAGTCAAAGGTCTGTTTTTTTATGCAAACTTCTGAATCCTGCATAGCCATAGTCTATCATTTTAATTATAAAATTCTCATTCTCTGTTGCCAATATTTGGCAACCTCAGTGGTTACCTGTCTTCGACACATATTTTCTGAACAGGCATTTATTGTGTCAAGATGGAGACCAGTGAGTGCTGATCAGCATGGACCAGGCACTGCTAGAGTGGTGGCAAATTGGCAGGGGTGGGTAGCTTTTATTTTCCTTTTTCAAGAATTCTTATGCCAGACAACTAATGCTGGATATATGCAAAGCATATGAGAAGGAGAAGTAACAGCAGAAGTTTGGTATGAATAAAAAAATTTAAAAATTAAAAATTAAAAAAGACGACTTTTTCTTTCTTTCTTTTTTTTTCATTAAAAATGTTCTACTGTGTAGAAATGGTACGCCATAAAATCTACAAATCTGGCATTACCATAATAATTAATTAGCATGTCATTTATATCGCGTGGTGAACACTGTTAATTAATTAAATAAATAAATAAAACATATCAGATTTTTGTTAATCATACCTCCTATGCAAGATAAAAAGTGTTTAAATGTCAATGTACTCCAATATTATACCACAATAAAACAAGCCCTCTCAGAATATGGGGAGATTCTAAATTATAATTTTTTTTTAAAGCAAAAATACTTTTTACTTCAAAGTAGTAAACTATAAAAAGCATATACATTTTAGTATTACTTTCCATGTACATGCGTAGAGAGTAAATTTGACATGTCATGAGCGGTGAGCACTATTAAAAAATAAAAATAAAAGCCAGTGGCAGAATTGGTGTTATTTATAACACATCCCCCCGAAAATTGAATATAAGGCAAAATGTCACATGTACCAATAAAAGTGTCATCTTGCCTTGCAAAAATGTTTTAGCATTCCGAAACCTATATCATAGAGTGCTAAGATCCCAACCCATCACTAGAACGAGTTGGGAGAAGTGCACACTTAGCAGTAGAGATGAGTGAAGTTACAGTGATTAGATTCATCACAAACTTCTCGGCTCGGCAGTTGCTGACTTTAGCCTGCATAAATTAGTTCCGCTTTCAGGTGCTCCGGTGGGCTGGAAAAGGTGCATACGATACAGTCCTAGGATAGAGTCTACTAGGACTGTATCCACCTTTTCCAGCCCACCGGAACACCTGAAAGTTTAAAGGGTACCTCTCATCAAATAAACTTTTGATATATTTTAGATTAATGAATGTTGAATAACTTTCCAATAGCATGTTAATGAAAAATATGCTTCTTTCTATTGTATTTTTCCCGATCAGTCCTGTCAGCAAGCATTTCTGACTCATGCTGGAGTCCTAAACACTCAGCGCTGCCAGCCTGCTTTGTTCATAGCCAAACAGGCTGTGAACAAAGCAGGCTGGCAGCTCTGAGTGTTCTTCTTCGTGAACAAAGCAGACTGGCGGCTCGTAGTGTTTAGGACTCCAGCATGAGTCTGAAATGCTTGCTGCCAGGACTGGTAGGGAGATCCGTAGTGGTCATTTCTTCAAAGTGGAAAATTAAATATAAAGAAGCATATTTTTTAATAACATGCAATTGTAAAGTTATTCTGCATACATTAATCTATAATATATCAAAAGTTTTTTTGATGAGAGGTATCCTTTAACTAATTTATGCCGGCTAAAGTCAGCAATTGCCGAGCCGAGAAGTTCGTGATGAATCGAATCACTGTAACTTCGCTCATCTCTACTTAGCACGTCTTCTCCCGGCTCTATGTCACATGACTGAGACTTTCTCAAAATTTAAGTCTATGGCATCATCTTGTTCACATAGACACAGAATGAGTCTATTGTTCTAGTGATCAGTCAGGTTCTGAATACTCAAACCTGACCGGTAAAAATTTGTGACATGTTTCTAGGCCGTGTTAAAAGTATTTTTTGTAATGACACATACACTTTTATGTTGAATTATCAGATAAATTAAATCAGGATTACTTTGACAAAAGCCAGGTAATGTTCACCGTGGCTATAGGCCATCATGTGGAAAGTTAAAAAAAAAAATCACATTGCATTGTCTGAGACACCAAATTCAGCCAGTCTCACAATGATCTTACCCTCCGATGCACAGAACATTTTGAAGTACAGGGGTCAATATTTCATTGGATGAAGTTTTCAGTGTCTGGGATTTAACAACAGGCTTGGACTTACATTGTAATTTATTTCAGCCACTAACATCTTGAACCAGAACTTGTCAGAAGAAGATCTGATCCCTACAAATTGTAAAAACTTTGTTCTTTCAGGAGAAAGATGACTGCAGTTAAAACAAAAAGTATGTGAATGGGCAGAGAGCGTTATCTACAGCTCCTAGGCCCCAATGCAAAACTGAAAACAGCCCCCTCATTCCCGTCTATCATGTGCCATTTATAATTCTGAATTCTTATGTGTGAGAAGTGTTTTTGGGGCCTCTTAAAGCACCAGTGCCAAGGTATCCTCAAAAGGAAGTATTTTTATGTCAGCAGTATTCTATTTCTAGTATTGTCATACATTTTCTGTGTTACACAGATACGAGTTGTACAAAATGATTGTACTCTCCTGCCCCCTCTCCTCTCCTGAATTCCCAACTATATCTATCCAGTCCAGGCTGAGAGACACTTCCTGCTTTCATCTCAAAACAAAGGAAGTGCATGCCCAACTAATCACTGGCTAAAGGAGGGTCATCTCATTAGCCTAGACCAGCACCATTATTGTCACAGACATGGAAGGGGATTGGTGCATGTTAGCATAAGGCCTCCTTTATATTTGCCATATGTAGAAAATGTGCCTAAGGAAAACTGATGCTAGAGCTGATGCCATTTACATACATCTGGTATCATGGTTTGGACACCCGATGATTGGATTCGATTGATGCCTTTCCCTGTTCGGTGTTTAGAAATAATGGATGCTGGATGCTAAACAACTGATGCCAAATGATGCACGTTGTCATGAGTTGCGTCATCACTTGCATCAAAATTTAGGTTGGGTTTACGTATGCCTGACACCGGACATATGTAATCCTAACCTAACTCATTTTTGTTTGATTTTTATAACAGACTGATCCCTCAGAAATAGATGTTGTGGTGCCAAACATCTCCTATAGCAGAACTATAGTGGGTATAGAGCAGGGGTCTCAAACTCAAATTATTTGGGGGCCACTGTAGGTAGAGGCTGGGTGAGACTGGGCAACATGCGCCCCTCACATATAATGCCCCATTAATGCGCCTCTCACGTATAATGCCCCATCATGCCCCCAGACAGGCCCCCGGATAGATATGACCCCCATCAGGTAGGGCTCCCCTACAGGTACACAGGCCCCCATATAGATATGACCCCCATATGGCAGAGCTCCCCAGTAGGTACACAGGCCCCCATATAGATATGACCACCATCTGGTAGGGCTCCCCAGTAGGTACACAGGTCACAAGATAGATATTACCCCCAGTAGGCAGGGCTCCTATTTAAACAATTATGCCCCCTAAGAAGATAGGTTAGCCCCAGGTGATAAGCAGGTCCTCCCTTATTAGGCAAGTAATTAGGCAAGTTAAGTTTCACAGGGATGCATGTGTTAGGTGATGTCATCACATATGCCGCTCAGAACGACAGCGTCCTGGCGTCCTGCGCTGCGGATGCAATGATTTCACCAATCGCGCGCATCCCTCCATGAAGGCTCGTTATAGGCTACAACAGGGAGATATAGGTAGAGTAGCAGTATGTGCCTGTAACAGAATAGGTATCATAGAGGATGGAGGAAGGGCCTGTGACAACATTTTTATTGGATACAGAACTCAAGTTAAAGGGGTCCTCTGCCCCTAGACATCTTATCCCCTATCCAAAGGACCCCCGGTGCACCCAATGTTTAGAGCGTCGGGTGCAGCGCCGGAGGCTCATGACGTCACAGTCACGCCCCCTCAATGCAAGTCTATGGGAGGGGTTGTGATGGCCATCACGCCCCCTCCCATAAACTTGCATTGAGGATGTCCTCTGCCCCACATCTCCTCCAGTCATCTGGCACAGAGCGAAATCAGCTCTCTGTATCGGATGTCTGGGGTGCCGCAACCAAGATCGCGGGGAGGGATCCCCAGTGACGGTACCCCCTGATCAGACATCTTATCCGCTATCCTTTGGATAGCGGATAAGATGTCTAGGGGGGAAGTACCCCTTTAAGACCCTGATTAATATGCCTTTACTACAATACTGTATTAGTTCTTCTTATCTATTTATAACTTTCAGCATTGAATAATATTGCACCAGACTGGTGCACTACCTGAGACCTGGAATGAACATAAGGCTAGTTGCAACATTATGTGCAGTCTTCGACCATCAGGACACAGACATTCTTATCCATGTCCCAATGATTAAGGAAGACTAAGCTGTCAAAAGATATATTTGTGAGGCAGAGATCGTGCTATCATTAGATAACATGTTACAATACCTCTAGGGAGAAATACTTTCGTATCTGGCATCTAAAAAAAATTCTATATGCCTGGTATGAAATGAGAGGCATATGGAGGTACAAAAAAGGCCCCATAGACCCCTATGGCTCTGTAAGAACGAAGAACATGTGATGCTTTAGGAATGAACAATATTTAGCTTGACTGATTTTCACAGGGAATGACTTTTTGCTTCCTTCTCAGGTCATTCACAGACGAGAAATTGTTCAGACACGAATGAGCAAGATTTAACTGGCAATCTTATGTATGGTATATAAATAGCATTTATAGTCGTCTAAGGGAACCAAAGCCCTCAGACATTTCTCATGATACATATTTTCATGCCCCTTCTGCATATGTTTCTGATGTAAAAGCTCAAACACAAATACCTGTATTTATTATTACATGTTTTACTATCCTCCATTGTGTGGACAATTTATTTACCTCTTTAATTTAAAAAAATGAAAAATGGAAATTAGTGTCATGACTGACTGGGGGAGACAGGAAGAGTGAGCCTTAAACTGACCTTAAAACATCTCTCCCTGTCTACTTGCCCATCCATCCTAAACAATGGATCGACAACTGGGCACTGGTCCCTTCCTGCGCTAAAGTGCAATAAAAACAAATAATAAACTTGGTCATTCATCGGCCAGAAACAGGAAAACTACCAGACAACCAGACATACCAAACAGGATACAAATGCCAACAGGGAAGAATATAAACAGGCAAACTGATAAGGAAACATAGAACACTGTTCACATTGGGACACAGAACAAACAAACTGGACACGCCACTCCATAAAAGGAGTAGCCATTAATAATAAAGCCAAATAGACTACTGGCCAGCGGGCACATTCCACCGTGTGTTCAGGATGCTGACCCAGTAGGAAACAGAAATATAAAACACAGAACTTCAAAAATAAGAATACAAGAACACCAAACTCTACAACGTAGAGGAACACTGGTCAGGATACAAGACTAAAACTGGATGAGTCTTGATAGACTCCAGGACACAAAACAGGAATTATAAAATACAGAGCACGGATAACACTAGCAAGACTAACTCAGTGTGAACACAGACAAAGCAGAATGAACAAACATAATCCTAAAACCTACTAATGTAACACAGACTAAAATAAAAGGAGCATGCTATATAACCTTGGCTAAAAACCCAGATAAAATGACAAAATAAATAAAAGGTTAAATGCTCAAGCAGACATAGTCAGAATATTGCACAAACAGACATCATAGCAGATTGCACAAACAGACATAGTGGCATTAAAGTAACAGACATCATAGTATTGCACTGAATAACCAGCAGCAGAATGCAGGAGAATTCTGGTTAAATAACCGCACCCGAGTTCTCATTCGTTCAGAGCATTAACTATTTCCTATCCAGGTAGAATAGCAAACTGCTCTGAACAAACTAGTGTGCGAATACACACCTAAACAGAAAAATACAAAAACAAATAAACAGACATTTACAATTAGTACGCAGAAATTTCCAAAATGTAATAGAGAGCAAGTCCAGCTCCTGGTGCCTCTAGCAAACAGCTGATTTGGCTAGGGGAATATACAATCTGCCTGATACTTTTCTTGCCATAGCTGCATGTATCACATGGTGGTAATTCAGATGAATAGTCCAAGAGTAAGAGGAAGAACCAAAGCTTTCATACAGCCATAATAGGGCACATGGATAGGGGTTATATTCATAAGACAACTCAAGAGGATTGCTTCACAAAATATAAAATTTCCCATGTGTTAATAAATCAATCAATACCAGCTCTGAACACACATCACCTCAAACCTTGAAGCAGATAGGCTACAGCAGCACACCGAGTAGAAGCTAAGAACAGAAAATTGAGGCACACAAAAATTGGACAATGGAAGACTGGAAGAACGCTGCCTGGTTTGATCATTGTTGATTCCAGAATTGATGGAAACAACATGAAAACATGGATTTTCCCTCATAGTATTAACGGTTTAGGCTGGTGTGGTCTTATGGTGTGAGGGACATTTTCTCAACACACATTGGGCCCCTTAGTACCAATTGAGCATTGTTTAAACACGACAGTCTACCTGAGACTTGTTGCTGACCATGTCCATCCCTTTATATCCACAGTGCACCCATCTTCTGATGGCTACTTCCAATAGTATAATACATCGTGTGACAAAGCTCACACCATCTGAAACTGGTTTCTTGCACGACAATGGGGGATATTTATCAAAGCTGTCTATGTCCCGCATCAATATAGACCAAACTACAGAGGGTTGGGCTAGTCTATTGTGCTCCTAATTTATCAAAAGGCGCAAGGCTCTTGATAAATTCTGTGCACAGACTTTGAGATCTATGCTTTAGATTGTATTTAAACCTGCTCCAACATGGTCTGACATTTCGGCGTACTTTCAGCCGATGCGACTTGTCTCTGAAAAGTCGCTTTTGTTAAATTCAGCACCAATGCATTTTCCAATGCATTTCCGTCTAAAATAGACTAGCATGCATAATGTTCTAAAAATCCTCTAGAGCAAAAGTCGCAGAAAAGTCGCACATATTTAGACTGCGACCTTCTGTGTGACAAATTTAGTGAGGAAAAGCCAGTCTAAATCCTTTGATAAATATCCTCCAATGAGTTTACTGTATTCCAGTGG
This sequence comes from Hyla sarda, assembly GCF_029499605.1. Classification (NCBI taxonomy): domain Eukaryota; kingdom Metazoa; phylum Chordata; class Amphibia; order Anura; family Hylidae; genus Hyla; species Hyla sarda. The sequence continues at coordinate 222,820,153 of NC_079194.1, read as the reverse complement.
CCTCATCAATTGCTAGATATAGCCGGGTAAACTAGGGAAAAATTGTGTAGCCGCTACACAGGGAGCCAAACCAAGACACCATAATCTAATTATTGTTTTCTCTGAAACACATTGTCCGTTTGCAAATTAATCTGAATAAAATGTATTCAGATGCTGGCATATTGAAGTCTTTCTGCAATTTCAACACAGTAGTGCTCGAACAAGAGACCCCCCCCATTTTCCACCAATTTTTGCCTAGTCTTCTTTACTCCGAACCCTCCTGATACGGATAGGGGGTGTCGAGCAGCAGACTATTTAACATTTATTATAACCCCCAAAACTCATGGTAGAGTTGTGCCCGCCTAATTGCAAAAATGCAAAAGGTCAGTACGACACTATAGATGTGGTGGCTGGTCGTTTGCTACTTTCAGCTTTAAGATATCGCACTAGTGAGTGCCCCATATTTTTCTTTCCTTTCTTTTTCATTTAGCCGGGTAAACTGGCAGCAGTAGCATGCTTCACTCCCCACTTGGCGCTCAGTCCATCTGATTGCAGATAATGGCTCCATTATAGTCCATGAAGCCTTCATCTACAATCAGATGGCACCAAGCCAGTAAGGAAGCACACTGTTAATGTGCATATTCCCTGACTGCATCTTGCGATTTGCGGGGGTCTCAGCACTGAGACCCTGACCAATCAAAACTTTTGACATGTCTGTCCGACATGCCAAAAGTGTATATAATGATGGTAATGTTTTAACATGCCATAGATAAACTCTGTAGAAAGGTAAGCCAAAAATCAAAGGCAGAGTTTTATTTTATTTTTACATTCCACCCCACTTGAAGAGATTTTCATTACATTATTGTAATGTCTGTCTTGGGTTATGTTCAGACTGCCATTTGATTTTGGTGGTCTGAACAGTTTTATGTTCCATGGCCAGGGAATAGTTAAAACCTTTGGCTTTTTCATCCAATAGCTCTTTGGGTGTTTCTAGATATGGCCAGCTCAGTCTAGCCTCTTAGCTGGCGATTGACATCCTTTCAAGCTTGACATGCTGCTATGGAGCTCTTGGTGAAACACTCTTTGTATGAGTTTTAATCTACTATTTTTGCTTTAGCATGCACTTTGTATGTTCTGGTTTGAGCCATGCTTATGTAGCAACCTTAATAAAATGGGAATGGTTGGTGATGTTAACCTCCTGTTTGTGGCACATTAGTTTATGTGAGGAGGGAAACTTTTCAAGATGGCTAGTGACCATGGCAGCCATTTTGAAGTCGGACATTTTGAATCCAACTTTTGTTTTTTCAATAGGAAGAGGGTCATGTGACACATCAAACGTATTGGGAATTTCACAAGAAAAACAATGATGTGCTTGGTTTTAACCTAACTTTATTCTTTCATGAGTTACACGTTTCTGACCACTTATAAAATGTGTTCAATGTGCTGCCCATTGTGTTGGATTGTCAATGCAATCCTCTTCTCCAACTCTTCACAAACTGATAGCAACACCGCAGGAGAAATGCTAGCACAGGCTTCCAGTATCCCTAGTTTAAGATGCTGCAGAATGGGCAAAACAAAATTTGGAACAGGACCCTCAGTTTACGCAGAAGATTTTGTTCAGTGATGAGGCAAACGTTTATGTTAATGGTGAAGTTAACAAACAAAACCACTGCTATTGGTCTGACACTAACCCACATTGGATAGATCCCTCCAAGACTGTTGGAACACAAAAATTGATGGTATGGTGTGGTTTATGGGGTACAAAGATAGTGGGGCAATTCTTCATCAGTGGAAACCTCAAGGCTACTGGATATGCAAAATTGCTACATGATGATGTGTTTCCCTCTTTATGCACTGAAGCTGGCACGTTCCCTGAGTTTTTCCAGCAAGATGGTGCACCACCACATTATGGGTGTCAGGTCCGAGCATTCCTAGATGAACAGTTTCCTGGAAAGTGGATTGGTCATCGTGGACCAGTTGAATGGCCCCCAAGGTCACCCGATCTGACCCCCTTAGATTTTTTATCTTTGGGGTCATCTGAAGGTATTTGTCTATACTGTGAAGATACGAGATGTGCAGCACCTGAAATTACGGATACTGGAAGCCTATGCTAGCATTTCTCCTGTGGTGTTGCTATCAGTGTGTGAAGAGTGGGAGAAGAGGGTTGCATTGACAATCCAACACAATGGGCAGCACATTGAGCACATTAAAATAACTCATGAAATAATAAAGTTATGTTAATCACAAAAGCACATCATTGTTTTTCTTGTGAAATTCCCAATAAGTTTGATGTGTCACATGACCCTCTTCCTATTGAAAAAACTAAAGTTGGATTCAAAATGGCCAACTTCAAAATGGCCACCATGGTCACCACCCATCTTGAAAAGTTTCCCCCTCACATATTCTAATGTGCCACAAACAGGAAGTTAATATCACCAACCCTTACCATTTTATTAAGGTGTATTCATATAAATGGCCCACCCTGTAGATTTTAATCTGTGTTTGTTTAGTCAGTTTTAGGATTTGTATATCCTTTCTGTTATGTATCTATTCACACTATATCTGAGTCTTGCTTGTTACTTGTGCTCTGTATGTTATATTCCTGTTTGGTATTCTGGAATCTATTCAGACTCATCCAGTTCTAGTCTAGTATGTTATTATTCCTGTTTGGTATCCTGGAGTCTTTTCAGACTCATCCGGTTCTAGTCTAGTGATTCATGTATTATATTTCTGTTTCTTACTGGGTCAGCATCTTGTCCACATTGTCCACATGATGGAGTGTGTCCAATGGCCAGTAGCCAATTTGGCATTATTATTAATGGCTACTCCTTTTGTGGAGTGGGGTGTCCAGTTTGTTTGTTCTGTGTCCCAGTGTGAACAGTGTCCTATATTTATAGCCTGTTTGGTTTATCTGATCTTTGTCTCTTGTATTTGTATCTGTTTGTGAACTGTGTCCTATGTTCTTGTATCAGTTTGTCTATTTATATTCTGCCATGTTAGTATTATTATCCTGTCTTGTATATCTGGTTGTCTAGTAGTTTTTTGTTTCTGGACTGCTTTTTTTTTTTACTCCACTGCACTTTAGCGCAGGAAGGGACCGGTACCCAGTTGTCCATCCATCATTTAAGATGGATGGGCAAGTAGGCAGGGAGAGATGTTTTAGGGTCAGTTTAGGGCTCACTCTCCCTGTCTCCCCCCGTCGGTCCTGAAAATTATATAGTACACTAGCTGAGTATCCGGCGATGCCCAGTTTTCCCTTCCTAATCCTTGTTGGGGAGGAAAATCAACAAAATGAGGAAGCTTTTGACTTCATATCCCATCCTCATATATTGTTGTATTGTCCCAACCCCATATCCTGTCCCTTTTATCCAGTCCTCATATCCCATCCTCATATCTCGACCTCCTAACCCGACCTCCTATCCCAACCTCATATCCGGTCCTCATATCCCAACCTCATGTTCCAATCTCATATGCTGTCCTCATATGCTTTCCTCAAATCCCTATCTCATATTTCGACCTCATATCCTGTCCTCATATCCCATCCCCATATCCTGACCTCATATCCCGTCCTCATATTCCGTCCTCATATTCCGCCCTCATATTCCGCCCTCATATCCTGTCCTCATATCCAGTCCTCATATTCTGACCTCCTATCCTGTCCTCATATCCCATCCTCCTATCCCATCCTCCTATCTTGACCTCATATCCCAACCTCATGTCCCGTCTTCATATCCCGTCCTCATATCCTGACCATATATCCCGACCACATATCCCGTCCTCATATCCAGTCCTCATAACCCGACCACATATCCCATCCTCATATCCTGCCCTCATATCTCATCCTCATATCCCATCCTCATATCCCGACCTCATATCCCGTCCTTATATCCCGACCTCATATACCGTCCTTATGTCCCATCCTCATATCCTGTCCTCAGGTGGGACTTATTTGTGATGAAGATATTGTAAGCTGAAAATAGAAGGGGACATAGCTTTGTGGGGCTGGGAGTGATTTGCAAGCCAGACCGATGCACAAAAAGGGTAGATAATAAATGGGGTGGGGCTTAAATAGTGGGCATGTCTTTGTGAGATGGGGCGAGGCTTGCAAGCCGGACTGACGCATTCACCAGGAGATGCAGAGCGGAGCTTGTGGAGTAAGCTACTGGAAGTCCCATATACTTGCATGGGACTTGAAACAAAAAAACATTTTTTATATAAGGGTGTAGGTAAGGGTTAATGTAACCATTATATATTTTTATTTGGCATATAAGTAATATGTGTACCAGATATTATTGAAATATCTCCAGTTGTTCGGAAGTTATGCGTGAACATACATTTCTCATAGATTTGCATGGAACTTTAAACAAAAACCCCGACCCACACAAATGGGGGGTAGTTAAGGGTTAAATTAACTATCCTATATTTTAAGTGGGCATATAAGTAACATGTGACCAAGTATTATCGAAATATCTCCAGTCGTTTGGAAGATATTTTCTGTTTACTTGTATGGGACTTTAAACAAAAACCCTGACCCTGGCAAATGGGCGTGAGTAAGGGTTAAATCACCTATCCTATGTTTTTTGTTGACATATAACATGTGTGCCAAGATTCATGTTAATATCTTTAGCCATTTGGACGTGATGCTGGAACATACATACATACAAATAAATACAACTTGACCTTGCAATACAGCAAGCCCTCATATGGCTATGCAACTGGTGTCAGAAAGTTAAACAGATTTGTAAATTACTTCTATTTAAAAATCTTAATCCTTCCAGTACATATCAGCTTCTGTATACTTCACAGGAAGTTCTTTTCTTTTTGAATTTCCTTTCTGTCTGACCACAGTGCTCTTTGCTGACACCTCTGTCCATTGTAGGAACTGTCTAGAGTAGGAGCAAATCCCTATAGAAAACCTGCCCTGCTCTGGACAGTTCCTGACATGGACAGAGGTGTCAGCAAAGAGCACTGTGGTCAGACAGAAAAGAAATTCAAAAAGAAAATAGCTTCCTCTGGAGCAGACAGCAGCTGATAAGTACTGGAAGGATTAAGATATCTGGCACTAGTTGATTTAAAAAAAAAAATGTTTCCAATGGAGTACCCCTTTATATGGGCAAGCTTTTTTTTTTTTTACATGTAGTTGGGACATGTTTTGATCGTTAAAGGGGTTCTCCCCTGAAAAACATTTTTTTTTTTAATCAATTGGTGTTAGAAAGTTAAACAGATTTGTAAATTACTTCTATTTAAAAATCTTAATCCTTCCAGTGCTTATTAGTATGCTCCACAGGAAGTTATTTTCTTTTTGAACTTCCTTTCTGCCTGACCACAGTGCTCTCTGCTGAAACCTCTGTCCATTTTAGGAACTATCTGGATCAGAATAGATTTTCTATAGGGATTTTCTCCTAGTCTAGACAGTTCCTAAAATGGACAGAGGTTTCAGCAGAGAGCACCGTGGTGAAACAGAAAAGAAATTCAAAAAGAAAATAACTTTCTCTGGAACATACAGCAACTGATAAGAACTGGAAGGGTTAAGAGTTTTAAATAGAAGTAATTTACAAATCTGTTTAACTTTCTGGCACCAGTTGATTTAAAAAAAAAAATTCCAGGGAAGTACCCCTTTAAGGGTTAAATCTACATTTTTTTTTTGCTGATCTACTAAATGTATATTTAGAATAAGCCAGTGTTTTTTGGCCCCTAGAAATTGTTGCTATAGAAATCTCTTTACCATGTCAGCCAGTTAGCTAATGTATACAGTTTGCTGCTGTATATAACATGCCGACCTTTTAAGCAGAAGTAATGTTTTCAGTGGTATGGGCAGAACATTAAGTCAATAATTATTATGTCACGTTCCAGAATTTGCTGTAAATGACTTTGCAGCTGCTGCTGAGCCAAATTTCCAGGGAGAGTCCACCATCCAGATGTTGCCTGTTTTCCCAGTGTCTGTAACCTTTAACCTCATTGCTGTTAAGGGACCTTAGGAGTACAAGATAATGCGTGCTTAGAACTGTCCTACGAGGGATTTAATATTCTCACAATCTGCCATCGCCAGATTCACCTAAATCCCATGCGTCTGTATCCAGAAATAAAACTCTCCTCATGTCATTAAACAATTAACTTGGAACAACCTAGTGGTCTCATGGTTTAGAGAAATGATTGTGTTCTTAGGATGTTAAATATTTACCGGTCACACTGACCCTGCCCATCCATTCATGGAAATTCGAAGTTAGTCGCCATATGGTCATTAGCACAAGGCAAAAACACGTCGACATCTGTTATGGCTTGGATGGATCAGTAGCACCAATCTCTATATGAAAGCAGTGTAACTACCCCTACAAAGGGGGTCTCTTGTTTGGATAACCTATTTTTGCCGCTCTGTCTGTGAGTTAGTGTGTAGAACGTGTGAAGTCCCCCAAAATTGAGAGCTAGATTGTGAATGCTGCTCTCTTTTATCTTATTCTACTTATGAGGACCCCACATTAAAGGGGTTTTCTGGCATTTAAAAAAAATATATACATATACTTACTTACCTATGGTCCCCCGCAGCACCGGTTTGGCTCCTTGCAGTCCCCGAATTTCCTCTCTTCTTCCAGCCTTCAAGACAAGTGTTTGCAGGATCTGTTTTAGCCAGTAGTTGGCTGAGCGTGAAGGTCCTGAACCGAGCACTTGCCTCAGGAGTAGAGACAAGACTGGAGCTGCCGGAGACCAGCAGGCATCCCAGAGTAGGTAAGTATAGTTTATTTTTCTATTTTCCTGCATCCCCAGTAATATATCATGTTTAAAAAAAAATGTAAAAAACATGGAAAAATTTATTTATATAACATCTAAACTAGTACATGGATTGCAGGATAAAACTTATCAGGAAAGGTTAAAGGACCTTAACATGTATAGCTTGGAAGAAAGAAGAGACAGAGAGGATATGATAGAAACTTTTCAATACATAAAGGGAATCAACACGGTAAAGAAGGAGAGCATATTTAAAAGAAGAAAAACTACCACAAGAGGACATAGTTTTAAATTAGAGGGGCAAAGGTTTATAAATTAATATGAGGAAATATTACTTTACTGAGAGAGTAGTGGATGCATGGAATAGCCTTCCTGCAGAAGTGGTAGCTACAAATACAGTGAAGGAGTTTAAGCATGCATGGGATAAGCATAAGGCTATCCTTCATATAAGATAGGGCCAGGGACTATTGATAGGATTCAGAATATTGGGCAGACTAGATGGGCCAAGTGGTTCTTATCCGTCGACACATTCTATGTTTCTATGTCCACTGAACAGTTGTAAGAAAGGGCTAAGGTCCTGTTTACACTGGAGATTTCACATGGAGCCTCAGTTGTAAATACTGTCATTTTTGACAAAAAGAATAGCAAAGTATGCAGCGCTATTCTTTCCATCAAAACTAAGATGGAACCTGGTGGACTCCATTATAAGTCAGTGTGGCTTTTTTTTTAATAAAGCTGTATCACCAACTATATGTGTAGAGGGGGTGATTTAGAGATGTCTGTTCAGAATACAGAGGGAATGAGATTTCTGATCTCAGTGTCTGGTGATTTGAACAGATCTGGAGAAGTTTTTTGTACAAAATCTCGGAATGAAATTGTCATTGTGACAATGACAAACAATCTCCTGTCATATCTTCTTCCTATGTAGGCAATACTGCATTACTCCATTTTGCCTGAAAGTGAAGGGCCACAAACTGGGGATCCCCTTTATTATGTCAATATGCTCTAAGTGGACATAGGAAAAAGATGTTATTCTCATAAGGCTGGGGTAAAACTGTAAAGATAGGACTGGGTGTAGGGATCAGTATGGGGATGTGTAACACTCATGTTTCTGAAGACAGGAACTCCGGTGGATGTGGATCTGCTGGACCTGTGTGGCAGATGACTTGGACCGTACCAGGGAGCGGAGTCTAAGGTGCCGCTGGTTTTCACCAGAGCCCGCCGCAAAGCGGGACAGACTTGCTGCTGCAGGCAACACCCAGGTCACTACCCCTGGCATGGCTCGACCACACAGGCGGCTGGGGAGATGCGAGGCACAGGAGGGATAAGGCAGCTCGTAGTCTGGATAACAGAAGGTCAGGGGAGGCGGCACAGTAGCGTAGTCTAGACGTAGCAGGAGGTCAGTATGCAGGAGGCAGAGGAGCAATGTTGAGTCACAAAGCAAGAGATCAGATACACAGCAAGGCAATAACAGGAAGGCTTTCTCTCAGGCTCAAGGCAACAAAGATCAGGCAGAAAACTGAGGGGGGTGGAGGAATTTATAAATGAGCCACAGGTGGATTACACTAAGGAGCGTACTGGCCCTTTAAATTTTAAAGCTCTGGCACGCGCGCGCCCTAGGGGACGGGGACATGCGCGCCGGAGCAGAAAAGCAGAGGCAGGAGAAACACCTGGAGAGTGAAGGACTGGGGCTACAGCAGGTAAAGGGACCATGCACTCACGGCCAGCGTGTGCGGCCGGAGCGCATAACATAACAGGAGACAGTTGCAGTATCTCTTAGTGTGTGAGATGCTGCATACTCTGCAAGAAAAAAGAATCTGGTAGGATCTGAGGTAGGTCCTAACAACTGGACATCCCTGGGGCCAATAGATATCCAGTCAACCCAATGATCGAGTTGCCAGGACTGAGCCACCACCAATGATTGAGTTGCCAGGATAGAGCCATCTCCCTTTGTTGGTACCACAATTTACATTGATTGCAGTTCACAAAAGGTTAAATGGGCACTGTCACTTTAAAAGGCTTTCTTTTTTTTTTACATGTTGTAGGGACATGTTTCGGTCATTCAGGGTCTGAGTGTTCATACCGTAAACTTTAGATAAATCTAGCGGGATGAAGAGCAAAGACCAATTTACAATGTAAGTCTATGGGATTGTCTCAGTTAGCTGCACTTTTCTCCCCACTGGTTAACAATTGGTCGGGGTGTGAACACTCAGTCCCCTACCAATCCACATTTTTGAAATGTCCCTAGGACAGGTACACTTTAAATTGTCAGGATCAGAGTTTTCTACAATCTCTGCCAAAACAGGTGGCTGTCAGTCACAGCCGTCCTCCAACCACCCATCCATTCATTATCACATACTGTACATTTACATTATTATGCAACGCACATGATGCCGGAAAGGGTAAAATATCTTCACAAGTATTTCAAGTAAAAGGAACTTTGTGTATTTTGGTTGGGTTGTCATTATACTTTAAATGTGTTTGTTCAGGATTGTAGTTAAAGGGGGCACAGAGATAATAGTTATACTCAGGCCTTGGTCCCTGGGGGTCCTCAAGGTTCCTCTGCTGCACAAGAATACACCAGCATTATAAATGGCACACAGTTTCCACTGGACCCCAGGAGCTTCTGTTTTGAACTCTACCTTTATATCATGAATCTTCGAGGATAAACTTAGTGCAGGGTGTTTGATCTCTTCGGAATCATCTGTAATCGCTTGTGCAGCCTGGCAGCATGTGTAAAGTTTGCCTGCAGCGCCACCAAAGATGGAATTAAAGAATTACATGTGTATTGAAATAAATGGGCTGTCTGTAACAAGTGGCTTTGTAGTTGCTCTCCTATTATATTGATATAACTATTTTTTTCCGTACCAAACATTACATTTTTTATTGCCTTTTGGCTTATTTGTGTTACAAGCCTTGATAGATTAATTGCAGATCCCCTATGGACTGTATGTAGTTTTGGCATTGACTTTCACAAAAGATAGTTCGGATTTTGCCCAGTTGCCAGTATGCTATTCCATAGCTCAACATGTAAGTTACAGAAACATTCTGCTGGATTGCATTGTGGGAAAGTTCTGCTTATTGGTTTTGTATGACAACATTTTGCCTTTTCATTCTCTCCGGGATTTTGCCAATTTGGCAAGCAGCAGTTAGAATAAAAGTAATCCTAAATAAACAGCACAGAAAGATGGATTGTGGGTCTTTTTATTGAACCGGTCTGGATGGAAAACCCAGCTAACAGAATGCATTAACATCTCCGAACAAGAAAGGCTTTCAGAATCATGTTTTATAGCTGATGTTTTATTATACAGAAGGGGTGGACTTCAGTGCTACACTGTACTAAATTATGCTGTGTATTTTCTATTATTTTTAATACACATGTACAAACCTAGTAACTCAGAAAGTTCAAAGATTTGCACCACTTCCATGTTTTAGACCCAGTATTGACTTACAAAGATGCGCAAAATACTGACCAAAATAATTTCCTGTGAAAATGGGCTGAAGGGGTATTCCTTTTTACAAAATTATGAAATACTGCCACATTGCCCACTACTCAATATAAGCAGTGAGAGTGTAACCTCTGGAACTCCTACCCACCCTGAAAATTAAACAACTTATCCCCTATCCACACATGTGTCACGTGTCATCTTAAGCAGCAGTGCTGCACTAGAGTATCTTCAGCACTCTCATAGAAATCAGCGGAGTATGTGTCGTCTGCAAAATGGACTCTTTCTAAAAGACGGGGCCCGTTTTGGAGATCACCAGGGGGAGGGCACAGTTGGACCACACGCAATCAGAAACTTATTTTCTATCCTGTGGATAGGGGTTAAGTTGTTTTTCTCTGCACAACTCCTTTTGAAAGGTTGCTACTTTTATTTAGCATTGTGACCCTTCTGTATTTTTCCATGCACATTGGTACCCCACCACCCACTGTGCTAGGCAGGAACTAAAGCACATCCCTATAAACACACAGCACATACAACACAAATTGTGGTTCTTCACTAACATTATACATGGGCATATTTAGAAACATGTCAACATCATGTATAAATATATGGTGGGAGTTAATGGTGCAAACATATTGATAGATTCATTTTAAGTCATATTTTGCTGTAAATTTGTGTCCTGGTGAGTACCTTCTGTTATGGTCATGGCAGGTAGCGGATCCTCTGGGCCTGTGTGGATGATGATGTTAGCCGTGCCAGGGAGCATAGTCTAAGGTGCCGCAAAGCGGAATGGTCTTGCTGTGGCAGACGACACCCAGGTCGCTATCCCTGGCATGACTCATCCACACAGGTAGCTGGGAGGTGGCGTGGTACAGATAGAAACTGGCAGGATGTGCAAGATGGCACTAGATCAGGGAAGGAACACAGGTGCAGGGTTGGAAGGTAGCAAGGAACAGGTACACAGTAACAGAGACACAGAACTTTCACTATGGAAATAGACAACCAACTATTGCTGGAAGGTGGTGTGGCACAGAAGGAGACTGGCAGGATGTGGCAAGATGGCAGTAGATCAGGGCAAGTGGCACAGGTGCAGGGTCAGGTAAGGTAGCAAGGAAGAGGTACACAGTAACAGAGACACAGGTATTTCACTACTATGACAATAGACAACCAAAAATCCGGCAGGGAACCAAGGGAGGAGCTGATATTTAAGGACCAGGATGCAGGTTTAGACACTTAATTAAATGAACACTGGTCCTTTAAGAGTGAGAGCTCCGGAGCGCGCCCTAGGAGGCGGGGGCACGCATGCCTGGGCTGCGAGGACACGGAGAGGTGGGAGGTGAGTGACAGGCTGGGATTCACATGCGGGCGCGTCCCGCAATGCGAATCCCAGCCCTGCCGGCAGCGGGGAAATGATCAAAGAGCGCTCACAGCCGGCATTTCTGGCCGGAGCGCAGGCTTTACAGTTTGCTATATTTTACCTTAAAAGTGACCACTCTGCAAAAAACCACACCAGATGTCCACAACCTCATATGTGCTGAAGCTTTAATAATGGCCAAGCCACCACAAAAGCATCAGTTGTGTAGCACTTGCAGAAACCATGTTTGTGAGGCAGGGTGGCATGTTGTGCTTTAGTGTGAAACTTTATGGCTGTAAAAGTTATAGGAAAACTATGGCTGCCATTCTTATGGGGTCTCTATTGTAGGTTCCTCTTTTGGGCTCCTTTGGTTTGCACCCTTACTAAGATCCTGCTGATGGCCTTGCGGCTAAATTGCTGACTACTTAGTTCACATCATAATTTTGTGTTCCTATTATTAGGAATTTTCTTGAACAATGACTGTCAATTTAGGGAAAATCAAAAAGGCTTGCTACACCAGTAAGTCATCTCCAAACCCACATTTTGCCATAATAAAGATACAAAAACTGTTAAAACAAAAAAACAAAAACAAAAAAAATAAATATATATATATATATATATATATATATATATATACACACACACACACACATATATATATATATATATATATATATATATATAGATAGATAGATAGATAGATAGATAGATAAAACAAATTGCCATATAAACAAAACCAATGTGAATTAAAACAAAATCCATCATCCGCACAGCACAGACTAGAGCACTCTTAAAATGGATGATTAATATTCTCTGCTCCGGTAACTTAATAAAATATTAGTGGTTCTATAAATCACCAAAGGGGACGTAGATTGTCACATTTTGGAAGAGATCCTGAGCTCAATCCACTGTTCTATAGTTTCACCTCTCAGAGCCGTAACTAAAGATTTATAAAACCCCCAGGCAAACTAATCCTTTTCCTTGCTGCCCTCCCCCCGTTCGCTGTGGTTTTAATGCTTGCCATAATGACTCCTCCTTGGGATATGAACACAAGCCAGAACGTAATACACACTATTATAGACAATTTAAGAAAAAAAAAAGATCCTGTTTAAAAGGCAAGTCCCTGCACACTAGGCTTCCATGTAGAAATGGCTGTGGGTAATAGCCTATTTGATTCTAATGCCTCTCTACATATTTATGAGGAGCTCATTTGCGATGTCATTTGATATTTTTCATACAATCAGTATACAGAACATCATGATGAGGATGCTGGTTCACATAGCGCCCGTACCAGTGCTCATATATTACCATATGATTTGGAAAGAGATGCCATGCTTTTTACAGTATAATTCCACCTTCTGCAGAAGTAATGGACCGGCAAATGAGGCAAAAAATTGGATGGGATTACTAGTCTTCGGCATCTGGACCAATTGCTCTGTCCCATTATCATGAGATCATCAAAGGACTGGCTGGAAATAAATTCAGCAATAAGCTAGTTAACATTTATCCAAACCTGACACAGTACAGTACTTCATGCAGACTTGAAGTCCGCAGCGGGGATGAATTGGCAACTTATCTTTTTTTAAGCTACCTTGTCTGGACAATAAAGGGTTATTCTCATCCCCAATGTCATGACTGTCTGACAGTGCACTCCTGACCTTGTCTGACCTGGATGTGGCAGTCAGAGGTGGCTGGGATTTTTGAACAACTGTTGCCATAATTCCCATTCATTTCTAGGGGAGTTACAGGAAAAAGCCTAAAATAAGCCCCTCAGCTGCTTCCATAATCCCAACTATAATTTTTTGAGATCAGAAGACCTTTTAAAGGGGTACTCCGCCCCTAGACATCTTATCCCCTATCCATAGGAAAGGGGATAAGATGTCTGATCTCAGGGATCCCGCCGCTGGGGACCCCCACGATCTCGGCTGCGGCACTCCAGACATCCGGTGCACGGAGCGAACTTCGCTCCATGCCGGATGACTTACGATACGTGGCGGAGGCTCGTGACATCACGGACATGCCCTCTCAATGCAAGTTTATAGGAGGGGGCGTGACAGCCCCAGGTACTTCCGAGTTTTTTCAGGGAGCTGATAGCTACAGAAAACTACACAAACCATCAGCCTCTACCCTTGTTTCCTGTGTCTTGAGCAGCACAGCCCCACCTCTAATTTACAAGTTTCCCACCCCTGTCTCCTCCCACACTGATCTAAGTGTACACACCCCTATAATTCTCTCCTCATCCCTCCTTGGCTCAATGTAGTCACATGATCGCAAGTGCCTGAGCAGCTGCATGCCTGCCTCTATTACCTCAGAGTGGAAGCAATCACTATTTTTTCCCACATTTCCCCCCCCAGAAAAAAATGGATGCAATTCTATGTATATATATATATATATATATATATATATATATATATATATATATTCACATGAAGTAATGTTCATGTAACCCAATAATCTATACTGATCTGTCAATATATTTCTAAAAACAAGCACACAGCTCTGGGCAGTGTTACGTTGAATTGTCTTCAATATATGGCTCTTCGTAGTATCACACTGAATGGGCTTCGATACATGGTACAACTGAACTTGGATAATTACCGGCATAAAAATGACAATGGCTGCAAAAATCACACAGAAAAGCACCAAAGAAAGCATCCTTGTGTCATGCTGGGCCCCTCCAGCCCTGCACAGTGAAGAAGTTTTGCATGGACTGTTCCTTTAAATAAAGGCCATATAGCCATCATATTATTGCTTGATTTTATTTTTTTTTGAGAATATTTGGACGGTTTCCTACAACAGCTTGGGTTGGTGTCATCCAAGTAATTAATAGTTCTGATTAGACTAATTCCGTAAGGATGAAATGGAAGTTATTACGTTAAGCAAATGATTGTAGAATTCTGATTATTGCCACTTTTGATATATTCCTAACTGAAGACATCTGCTGCATACGAGTAAATATCTAATTATAGGGTAATTGTTTGCAATGTACAGAAATTATTGCTTGGGAAATGGAATAAAAAAGCCATGTTCTCTACTCTCTTATGATCCATATGCTCAAGATTTTACATAGTCTTCCAAAATGGAAATTCTAGTGATAAATTCACCGAATTGGACTATCAAAATGTCATTCTTGAAAATGACACGCTGACAGTATTCATAAAAATACAGATTTCATGTTGTTATAGCATGTTTCCTCCAAACATATTGGAGACTCAGAATTTTCTTCTCCATTGATATTGGGAATGACTTTTAAAGGAGATATATTGTGTACAAAAAAACACTGCTAGGACCCCTCCACCCCCCCCCCCCCCCCCGATCTCCTGTACGGGTCCCTGGCTCTCTCCAGTAACGGGGTGTGTCGACCTCCACAAGAAGCGGTGACGGATATGCTTTCTCCATATGTCTCTATGGGAGAGCTGTTCGACTATCTTCAACTTTCCCATAGAAATATGTGGAGGGGGCGTGTTGGCCACCATTTCATGCGGGAGTGGACACACTCTGTTCCTGGGGAGAGCCAGATCCTCATACAGGAGATGGCAGAGAGCCCCAGCAGTCGGACACACCCCATCCCTTCCCATTGCCCCCTGCGTGACTCTTTATGGTCATTTTGTTATACCTGCCTAGGGCACCAAAATGCCTTAGCCCTGCTGTCAGTTCAAATGTAGTTTCACTTTATATCCCTAATATTAACAGTAAAAAAAATAAGTGCTTTGGGTTGTTTCTAACTAGAAAAAATTTTTTTTTTTTTTAGCAGATGTTGGTCTGGTTTACCTATTAGCATTTGCTGTAGCGTTCATTTAAAGAAAAAAAAAAAAAACTTTTTTAATGCCAGAAAAAAAATCTCAAAATGTAAGACTCATTTTGCTTAGCCTCATAATACAGTGTCAGCATATGTTTTGCTATAGCGCCCTATAAGTTACCCTTCACAAAGAGATTGAATAATGCTAATTATAAAAGTGCAATCCCTCTACTAGGGATTAGTGTTGAGCGGCATAGGCCATATTCGAATTCGCGAATATTTGCGAATATATGGACGAATATTCGTCACATATTCGCGAATATTCGCATATTCGTATTATTCTCATTTGATTTTCGCGTATGCGAAAATTCGCGTATGCGAAAAATCATATGCGTATGCGAAACTTTCGCGTATGCGAAAGTTATCATATACAAAATTAACATAAGCGAAAATTTGCACACCAGTCTCACACAGTAGTATTATAGCCTTCTTTACACCACACAAGCTGGAAGCAGAGAGGGATGATCACTGTGATGTGTACTGTGAAAAAAAAACAATATTCGTAATTACGAATATATAGTGCTATATTCGCGAATATTCGCGAATATTCGCGAATTTGCGAATATGCGATATTCGCGAATAAAATTCGCATTGCGAATATTCGCGACCAACAATACTAGGGTTTAAAGGGATAATGTTTCTCCTGAGAGTAGAAAACACATTGCAGATACACTGCAGGTTTTCTGTGGCAGATGTGGATCAGGGGGAAGTATAATAACTTCCTTTATATTTCTCCTTCCAGTTAGATCCACTACTGCCTTTGGCACATTTTCTGCTGCTAAAAAATCTGAGGTGTATCTGCGATGTGGGGAACTCCAGTAATTGTGTTCTTGTCCCCAATCCACAGCATAGGGTATAAGTGTATGATCACAAGGGTCCATGTATGATCCCCACAATCTCCTGCCCAGCACCCTGGTGTTCTGAAGATTTTTGTTCAGAAAGCTGGCTCTCCTCATGCACGCTGCCTCTATGCACTGTCTATGGAAGAGCCAGAGGTACACGATCATACACTTATCCCCTACCCTTTAAGGAGAAAGTCATTAAGATGAGTGGAGACTTATAGGCCATTTACACTCCACTGGGATTCAGGGAAGAAAGGATATAAGAATACTTTTGAATATAGCCTATGATAGTCAGCAAATGCTTAAATACAGCCATCACTCAGTCTTCCATATGATTTGTTACATGGCCCTGATTTTACTGAGATGAGCAGAATATAACCATCAACATGTACAGCAATAATACTGTGAACTGCCCACGGTTGCAGATACATTGTCCCTGGTGCTTAGCAGTCCATTATTCTGATAATCCACTCTACTGTCTCTATAAAATTAATCTTGAGTTTTAATTTGCAGATAATAGATGATGAAGATACTCAGTTCATGAGCAACTGCCCTGTAGCGGTCACAGAAAGCACTCCAAGGAGGAGAACACGGATACAAGTTTTCTGGACAGCACCCTCTATTGGCACAGGCTGTGTAATACTCAAGTGAGTACAATAAAAATAAAAAAACATCTCTATAAAAATGTGTGGTGACCAATGGGTGTATGGCGGGACCATAGGTGTAGCGGTGTGAGTGGTGGGATAAGATGGTATTAACCCTGGGGGTAAGATGTTGTTCACCCCTAGTGTTCATGACGCCAGTGTGATTTTAGGGTTCCTGAACACCACATCCCGGTTCCTCCGCTATCCCAGTTGCTAGTAGTGAAATGAGAGTCCACAACCAGATATGGTCAAAAGGAGGCTTTACTGAGCTAAGGCCAGATTTCCCAGAGAGGTGGCCAGGACCCAGAAGGACCTCGCAGCTTGCTGGACCAATATACTTGTAATTAACTTGACTCGAGATTGGACTTGACTTGACTATATGCAGGACTTGACTAGTTTCAGTGACGGCAGACATACACTTGAGACTTACTGGAATGACTGTAGCTTGTGGGATCTTCCAGATACTGATCACTTGCACTGAGACATCTGTACTGGCTGGATCTCAGTAAAGGAAGAGAGTGAATTGTAATGGCCGCTCCTTTATATAGTGGGGGGCTGGACTAAAGCACATTGGACAAGCTGCGGGTCATAAGTTAAGCTGGTGCTCTCTGGGAGAACATATGACAACAAATCATGTGACTACATAACATGTGACAGACTTACACAGGTAATTGAGACCTCCCACAGGTCCTTTGTACTACCTATACATAAGCATACTGTCTAGGCATTAAAGTGATATAGACAACATTATGGAACAACAGGGAGAGACCTTGCAGGGGAGCCCCCAGGTCACTGAGGGTCTCAACCTGACAGGGCCTAAGGGTAGTACAGGACCATGTTCTGTACTGGGACATTACAAATGCCTTCAGCTTAATTTAATCACAGTTCATATACTATAAGATGATAAGCCCTAAAACTGTCACATATACTGTAAATTATGCTTTGGTGTTCACTATTTTGAAACTACGGTCAGAAGTTTAACCTCTTAAGGATGCAGGACGTACATTTACGCCCTGCGCCCGGTCCTGTTGTTTAAAACGGGGTCACGTAGTGACCCTGCATTACACAGGGTCGGTCCCGGGTGCTTTTGATAGCTGGGACCCTGGGCTAATAGCGCGGTACAGATCTTCGTGCTGCGCACTATTAACCCTTCAGATGCGGCGATCAAAGTTAATTGCCGTGTCGAAAATGAAAGTGAAAGCTTCAAGGCAGCTCATTCGGGCTGATCGGGACTATCGCGATAAAATAGCGATGTCCTGATCAGCTAAGACGCGAGCGGAGGCCCCCTTACCTTGCTCCATTGCGTCCGATCAGCGTTTGATTGCTCCAAGCCTGAGCTACAGGCTTGAGCAATCAACCCCCCCATTACGTTGATCCATGCAAAGCTATGGCTTTGCAGGGATCACGGTAAAAGATCAGTGTCTGCATTGTTATAGCCCGCTATGCACTGCAAAAAAAAAAAGTGTAAAAAAAAGTTAATAAAGGTCATTTAACCCCTTCCCAAATAAAAGTCAAAATCACCCTCCTTTTCCCATAAAAAAAACTGTGTGGATAAAAATAAACATATGTGGTATCGCTGCATGTGTAAATGTCCGAAATATAAAAATTTGTCGTTAATTAAACCACACGGTCAATGGCGTACGCGCAAAAACATTCAAAAGTCCAAAATAGTGTATTTTTGGTCCCTTTTTTATATCATAAAAAATTCATAAACAGCAATTAAAATGTCTGATCAATGCAAAAATGGTACCAATAAAAACTTCGCAAAAAATGAGCACTCATACCGGCCCGTAGGCGGAAAAATAAAAAAGTTATAGGGGTCAGAAGATGACAATTTTAAATGTATAAATTTTCCTGCATGTAGTTATGATTTTTTTCAGAAGTACGACAAAATTAAACCTATATAAGTAGGGTATGATATTAACCGTATGGACCTACAGAATAAAGATAAGGTGTCATTTTTACCAAAAAATGCACTGCGTAGAAACGGAAGCCCCCAAAAGTTACAAAATGGTATTTCTTCTTCAATTTTGTCGCACAATTAATTTTTTTTCCGTTTCGCCGTGGATTTTTTGGTAAACTGAGTAATGTCACTGCAAAGTAGAATTAGTGGTGCAAAAAATAAGCCATCATATGGAATTTTATGTGCACAATTTAAAGCGTTATGATTTTTAGAAGGTGATGAGGAAAAAATGAAAATGCAAAAAACGGAAAAACGCTGAGTTCTTAAGGGGTTAAAACCTAGGCAGGTCATGTCCCACTGACATGGTGCATGCCTTTATTCTGTATCCTGGTACATATGATCAAAGGTGTAGCTATAGGGGTGCAGAGTAAGCAGTTGCACAGGGGCCCTGGTTCCTAAGGGTACTTCTGCCCCATCCATAAGAGACCAGTATTATAAATGACATATGGGACCCTGTTGCAAATTTTAGAAGCTACAAATACGCCTATGCATAAAATGAAACATGTAAGGTATCTATGCTACCTGGACATGATCAGAATTGGTTTTACATTATGTGATCAAGAGCAGAGGTGTAGCTTGTAGATTCTGGGCCTAAATGCAAAATCTGCAACAGGGCCCCATATGCCATTTATAATACTGGTCTCTTATGGGGAAGATGTGTTTTGGGGCCCCCTTAGGCACCAGGCAGGGGCGAACATATCGCCTGTGCAGCTGGTTCAGCTGAACAGGGGCCTAGCGTGTGAGGGGGCCCGCCGCCCTTCGTTGTGCCGCCATCGCTGCTCACTGTTCTAAAGCGGCCGGGGCCACATAACAGCGCAGCGGGCACTTTAGACAGTGAGTCTGCAGCCGGCCGACCCGGGTCTGGGAGGAGAGGTAAGTGTGTCTATGTGCGTGTCTCTGTGTGTGTCTGTGTGTCTGTCTATGTGTTGGGGGGGGGGGGGTTATAATACCTAATGTAGAGAAACTGTTACCTAATATGGGGAATCTATGCAACCTACTGTGGGGAAACTATACTACTTAAAGTGGGGAAACTGCTACCTAAAGTGGGGTAACTGCTACCTAATGTGGGGAAACTATGCTACCTAATGTGGGGGAATTGCTGTCGACCTAATGCTACAGATTAATGTGAGCATGCACATTCTTTGCACATTCATGCACATTCATTTCCTGTGTGACTGCTACCTCTGCTACCTCTATAGCTATGCCCCTGACCAAGAGGCTTGCCATTTTTGTTACCAACTTTCCATAAAGTTTATCATATTCGTGACTTTAATTTGCATTAAAATGTACCTGTCATTAGCAAAAACTTTTTATAAAATGTAGAAAATAACATTATGGGGGAGATTTATCTATCTATGAGCTTGAAACCATAATTGTCTGTTTTTTCCCCACAGCAACTAATCACAGCTCAGCTTTTTTATGTTAACAAGCTCTTATAAAGTGAAAGTTGAGCTGTGATTGGTTGCTTTGGGAAAAAACAGACAATTAGGGTTTTGGGCAGATTGATAAATATGGGCCTATATGTATATTTCTAATATACATTGGTTAAAAAATATTTAGTGTATATTTTTGTCCCTGCAGCTATTCCCTGTGAGTCACTGTAAGGAGACCAAATACAGAAAGTGTGGGTTGACAAGCAGGGCTCTGTGCACTGAGGACAAGCAGGGCTCTGTACACTGAGGACAAGCAGGGCTCTGTGCACTGAGGACAAGCAGGGCTCTGTACACTGAGGACAAGCTGGGCTCTGTGCACTGAGGACAAGCAGGGCTCTGTGCACTGAGGACAAGCAGGACTCTGTACACTGAGGTCAAGCAGGGCTCTGTGCAGTGAGGACAAGCAGGGCTCTGTACACTGAGGACAAGCAGGGTTTTGTACACTGAGGACAAGCAGGGCTCTGAGCAGTGAGGACAAGCAGGGCTCTGTACACTGAGGATAAGCAGGGCTCTGTACACTGATGACAAGCAGGAATCTGAACACTGAGGACAAGCAGGGCTCTGTGCACTGAGGACAAGCAGGACTATGTACACTGAGGCAAGCAGGGCTCTGTACACTGAGGACAAACAGGGCTCTGTGCACTGAGGACAAGCAGGTCTCTGTGCAGTGAGTACAAGCAGGGCTCTGTACACTGAGGACAAGCAGGGCTCTGTACACTGAGGACAAACAGGGCTCTGTGCACTGAGGACAATCAGGTCTCTGTGCAGTGAATACAAGCAGGGCTCTGTACACTGAGGACAAGCAGGGCTCTGTGTAGTGAGGACAACCAGTGCTCTGTGCAGTGAGGCTCTCTGACATGCTCCTGGCTCACACAGCAGGATGATTGATAACCCAGGAGCCTGCACTGAGCCCTGCTTGTCCTGTCCTCACTTTCTGTATTTGATCTCTTTATAAAGACACACAGGCAATAGCGTCAGGGACAAAAATATACACTTTTTTTTAACCAATACATATTACAGATATACATATAATGTTATTATCTACATTATATAAAAAGTTTTTCTAACAACTGGTACACTTTAACCCCTTAAGGACGCAGCTCATTTTCAACTTAAGGACGCAGGCCTTTTTTTGCAAATCTGACCACTGTCACTTTAAGCATTAATAACTCTGGGATGCTTTTACCTTTCATTCTGATTCCAAGAATGTTTTTTTGTGACATATTCTACTTTATGTTAGTGGTAAATTTCGTTGATACTTGCATCATTTCTTGGTGAAAAATTCAAAAATGTCATGAAAAATTCAAAAATTTTAAATTTTTTTAACTTTGAAACTCTCTGCTTATAAGGAAAATGGAGATACCAAATAAATTATATATTGATTCACATATACAATATGTATACTTTATGATTGCATCATAAAATTGACATGTTTTTACTTTTGGAAGACATAAGAGGGCTTCAAAATATAGCAGTGATTTTCCAATTCCAGGTTTGAAGTGGCTTTGAAGGGTCTTCATATTAGAAATACCCCATAAATGACCACATTATGAAAATCTGCACCCCTCAAAGTATTCAAAATGATATTCAGTAAGTGTGTTAACCCTTTAGGTGTTTCACAGGAATAGCAGCAAAGTGAAGGAGAAAATTCAAAATCTTCATTTTTTACACTCGCATGTTCTTGTAGACCCAGTTTTGAATTTTTACAAGTGGGTAAAAGGAGAAAAATCTTCCTAAAATTTGTAACCCAATTTCTCTCGAGTAAGGAAATACCTCATATGTGTATGTGAAGTGTTCTGTGGGTACGCTAGAGGGCTCAGAAGGGAAGGAGCGACAATAGGATTTTGGAGAGTGAGTTTTTCTGAAATGGTTTTTGGGGGGCATGTCACATTTAAGAAGCCCCTATGGTGCCAGAACAGCAAGAAAACGCCCACATGGCATACTATTTTGGAAACTACACCCCTAAGGGAACATAACAAGGGGTCCAGTGAGCCTTAACACCCCACAGGTGTTTGCCGAATTTTCGTTAAAGTTGGACGTGTAAATATATATATTTTTCACTAAAGAGGAGAAAATTACCCTCAAAATTTGTAACCCCATTTCTTCTGAGTATGGAAATACCCCATGTGTGGATGTCAAGTGCACTGCAGGCACACTACAATGCTCAGAAGAGAAGGAGTCACATTTGGCTTTTGGAAAGCAAATTTAGCTGAAATGGTTTTTGGGGCCATGTCACATTTAGGAAGCCCCTATGGTGCCAGAACAGCAAGAAAACCCCCACATGGCATTCACATTCACATGGGGGGGGGGGGGGGGGGGGGGAGCAAACCTCCAGCTGTTGCAAAACTACAACTCCCAGCATGTACTGACAGACCGTGCATGCTGGGAGTTGTACTTTTGCAACAGCTGGAGGCACACTGGTTGGAAAACCTTCAGTTAGGTTCTGTTACCTAATTCAGTATTTTCCAACCAGGGTGCCTCCAGCTGTTGCAAAAGTACAACTCCCAGCATGTACTGATCGCCGAAGGGCATGCTGGGAGATGTAGTTATGCAACAGCTGGAGGTACGCAACTACAACTCCCAGCATGCCGAGACAGCTGTTTGGGCATGCTGGGATTTGCAGTTTTGCAACATCTGGAGGGCTACAGTTTAGAGACCACTGCACAGTTGGCTGTCTGGGCAGGCTGGGAGTTGTAGTTGTGCAACAGCTGGAGGCACACAACTACAACTCCCAGCATGCCCAGGCAGCTGTTTGCAGTTGGGCATGCTGGGAGTTGTAGTTTTGCAGCATCTGGAGGACCACTGTTTGAAGACCACTGTGTAGTGGTCTCCAACCTGTGATCCTCCAGATCCTACAGTCTGGGCATGCTGGGAGTTTTAGTATTGCAACATCTGGAGGATCACAGTTTGGCGACCACTACACAGTGGTCTCCAAACGGTGGTCCTTCAGGTGTTGCAAAACTACAACTCCCAGCATGTCCAGACAGTCTGGGCATTGTGGGAGTTGTAGTTTTGCAACATCTGGAGGATCAGAGTTTGGCGACCACTACACAGTGGTCTCCAAACAGTGGTCCTCCAAATGTTGCAAAACTACAACTCCCAGCATGCCCAGACTGTTTGGACATGCTGGGAGTTATAGTTTTGCATGGTCTTGAGGGCCACCGCCGACCACTCACCAGCCAGTCAAATCCCTCCGCAGCCTGCAGGATCCCCACTCATCCGGAGCTGCCACCGGGTAAGCAATTACTTCACCTTCCCTCTCACCCCGTTATACCCGGACTTCCACATGTGGGCGGAGGTCCAACAGCGGCGATGGCGGGGGCACTTATCCGCGCCATCGCCATGCACCCGCCATCGCCGCTGCCGGACCTCCGGATCGCCGCGCACCTGCCACACACCACCCGCCGCACCTGCAAACCCGATCGCTGATCAGGTTAATCAAATGGGATCCCGGGGTGTCGGGCGGAAGTGGTCTCCCCCCGGACACCCCGGGACTTTAGCTAATTAACCCGAGTAGTGCCGCGGGAGCACACACTTAATGAACGCCACCTTTATACGGTGGAATGTGAGAAGATATCGCGTTATACGCCGTATAAATGCGGCGTTCTGCGCGAGGGGGCTAAGCCGAACTTTTCATTTGCCGGAGACAACCGGAGGTGAAAAGTTCAGCCCCCGGGATGCAGCAGCACCTGCAATTATGTGAACGACGGGGTATGCCATTTCAGAGCTAGCAGTACTGCAGCAGGACTCTGCCTATGACCGCCATTGTGGTGTCTGCTCCAGTAAGGAGGGAAGGAGGAGTGCAGGGCAGATTTATAGGTACAGAACATTGATCCAGGGATTTATTCTGACTGCCATATTTGGAGTCGGGAAGGAATTTTTACCTCCAGTATGAGTTTTATTTATTTTTTGCCTTCCTCTGCATCAACTTAGTAGGGACTCATTAGGGTTATAGGCTGAACTTGATGGACTCTGTTTTTTTTTTCATCCTTATGAACTATGTAACTATGTAAACAACCATATTACAAAAGGTCTTCAATTTTCATTAGTAACAACATATAAAAAGTTTATGGATCTGACAGTGCTCATTTAAGAAAAACATTTGATATTTTATTGGGATTGGGAGTTAGCAGAATTTGTAGACTAGAAAGGTTGTTTAAAACGTTATAAAAATAAGAACTGGATTGTCCAATAGTCTATGTGATCCTACACTCCCACTGAGCCTTGTTACCAATGAACACGCAATGTTACCAACATTATAAAAAGCAAAATGCCTGGGACCCCAAATGCCCATTTTTTAGAGGGGGGTTTTGCACAAACCACACCCCTTTTGCGACTTGGTTCATAGGATTGTCTCGGCTAAATCATGACTGTTGGAAAGAGGAGGCACCAACGACAAACCTTTCTACCTAGGCTCACATATTACGACACAAAACAAGGGCAGCACACTGAATAGTTGCTTGAGATGAAATTTGACTCAAATGGCGCAATATTATTATGTACCTTTTGGCATAACATATTGCCTGCTTGTGCCATACAGTGGTGTTATTTAGGCTAAATGTCAAACTATTTTCTAATCCTTTTTTAACAGATAAAGCAGATTTAATTACACAATATGCTATGGGAAATAGATTTTACAACAAGTTGACATACAACTGATCATGGAAGCTACGTCTGGTCTCCAGATGTTCATCAGAAATAGCGTTCTCTATTCATTTTGCACTCACTTGTTAGCAGTGGCCATTTGTTTTCTACGGGTCCTTAGAATTAATAGTACATGTTTATACATGCACGCAATAAAACCCTACAAAGGCACCATCCTTTGTCTCTTGCCGTAAGCAAATGAAAACCACTGTTAATGTACAAGGCAGACAGCTGGATGGCATTTCCCAGTCTGGAGCAGCTGTCTCCATGAGCCTGCTTTGTTTCACAAACAGATGTTTAATGGGACTTCACTGATATTGTCAGATATTCAGAGAACGGAGGAGAGAAATAATCAGAATATTCATGAATTCTTTAAAAATCATAAATCAAAGTGACAAATGACAACATCAAAAGTCCTTTGTTTTTGCCGTTTGGCTGCGATCTCCATAATGTCTTCCACGTGGTTGACAATCTACAAATGACTGGTGAGAAGTTTTGCAACAAATGTAACTGGTACAAATTATCTCAAATTTATCTAAAAATTTTGCAGAAAGGGTTCTTTTTTCCGTAGAAATAGAAATGCTGACTTTAGTTCCATCATAATGTCAACAATGTTTGATTATTTTTGGCAATAATAAAAAAATGTTCCTTTTGTTGTCCAGAAAGTTTGTCATACACAGATGTCATAAAACTTTTTGTAAGGAGAAAAAGAATTGTGTTAGTGGAGTCAAATAGTTAAATCTTGTGCTTCTGGTCAATATGCAAGACATCTATGTTGTCTTGTTGGTTTACATACATGTGCCCTCCATTATTCCAGCCACATGTGGCCACTCCTGGGCAGTGTTAGAGGAAGCCTAAAAGGCCTTATGCACAGTAGAATAGTTATAGGGGGAGCAGTGCTAGCAGTTACAACAGCATATTCGTTTTAAAGGGGTACTCTGCCGCTAGACATCTAATCCCCTATCCAAAGGATAGGGCATATGTCTGATTGTGAAGGTCCCGCCGCTGGGGACCCCTGCAATCTTGGTTGCAGCACCCCAGACATCCGGTGATCGGAGCGAACATCCGGTGTCTGCACCCGGCGTTTGTTTATAGCGTCGGGTGCAGCACAGGAGGCTCATGACGTCATGGTCACGCCCACTCGTGATGTCATGGACACACACCCTCATTGCAAGTCTATGGGAGGGGGCGTGATGGCCGTCACGCCCCCCCCATAGACTAGCATTGAGGGGGCATGTCCATGATGTCACGAGCGGGACGTGGCGGTGACATTACGAGCCTCCTGTGCTGCACCCGACGCTATAAACAAACGCTGGGTGCAGAAGGGAGACCCTCGCGATCAGACATCTTATCCCCTATTCTTTGGATAGGGGATAAGATGTCTAGCGGCCGAGTACCCCTTTAAGGCTTGTTCACACCACAATTTGGCCCTCTGTGGCCCATATACTGTACATCAGCAACCTTGCCGACTTATATGTGCATGGACAGACACAGACCTCATTTACTTTACTCACCCAAATGTAATCAGGTAGTTTTTACTCTGACTCAAAAATTCAGCACACCATGCTTTAGAGTCTGTGTAAAAACATGCCTATGTGCAGGACTGTATATGTGCACGTGACTGCGTTCGGGCCATTGCAGTAAATAGGGTTCATGCACATATATATGCACATATATATCAGCAGCCGATTTTGATAGGTTTCTGACATATTCAGGCACTGGAGGGCTCAATTTTGGTGGGAACTCCCCCTTAAAGGGGTACTCCAAGGATCATCCGGTAATCCACTTTGTCTATGTCCAAATCCATCTCTAAAAGCAGCCCCCGCCCTTCTGAGAGGCACAGACCATGTAATTTCTGCCATGCACTGATGAATCATGCTCTTTATTGCTAAGAACTGGGGGGAGGTGCAGCCTCAGCCATTCAGACACTGAATCTCTCTCTGCTGCTCAGAGCAGGAGTTTGGGGGCTGGCAGAGCAGAGCTGCAATGATTGCTGAGAAATGTAGGAAAGGGGATAGAAGGATGGCAAAGAATATCAAGCAGCCCTCTTAAGGACTCAGCCCATTTTGGCCTTGAGGACACAGGACATGTTTTATTTTTGCAACTTTTAGGGGTTTTTGTTTTTAAGCAGTGCACTTTATGGTAAAAATTGTATGTTGCCCTTTATTCTGTAGCTCAAGGGGATTAAAATGATACCATATGTATATATTTTTTAATTATTGTACTTCTTTAATAAGAAGTCAAACTTTAGTACTTCGCACACGAGAAGTGAGGTGTCACTTATTTTCTGCAAGGTTACATGCTGAAGCTCATATTGAAGATAATGAGAGCTTCAAGGCTTTGTTCACCTGTGCTTTCTAGGACTCAAGGAGAACTGAGGCACAGAGCTGCATACAAGTGCATATTATGCCAGTGTGCACATGGCCTAAAGCAGGGCTTTAGAAGCAGCAGCTGCATGCCGAGCATGTAAGCTGAGAATTAAATTATATTGGATATATAACACTTACCAGAGGAGTTAGCTACTCTGTGTCTTTTCCCTTCTTCACTCATCTCCCATCTCAGTACAATTCTATGGACAGCATTTAACCTTATCCCTAATAAATTAGGGATTTAACTGATAGAGGAAATTTATTATTGACTGCAAGAGTGAATTTAATTGGTAGATTACAAAAGAGTTACATGATCCTTGTTAATAGGAACATCTTTGTGCCAGCAATAAGTCCCAGCCATAAAATGGAAGGCAGTAATGTTATCCCTAAATTGGCAACGGAGAACATCCAGATTAGAAGTGAGGATACGGGAAGGAGACAGGGTCAACCTAATACCTAAATACCTGACACACTCGTCCACCCATATAAGCAGGTACAGGGCTGAGAGTGCTGATTCAGTTGGCCATCAAGGGAGAAAGACATTAGTATAGATTCGGAGGTAAAACATGGTGGGCCATTTATATGGATACACCTTAATAAAATGGGAATGGATGGTGATATTAACTTCCTGTTTGTGGCACATTAGTAAATGTGAGGGGGGAAACTTTTCAAGATGGGTGGTGACCATGGCGGCCATTTTGAAGTTGGCCATTTTGAATCCAACTTTTGTTTTTTCAATAGGAAAAGGGTCATGTGACACATCAAACTCATTGGGAATTTCACAAGAAAAACAATGATATGCTTGGTTTTAACGTAACTATATTCTTTAATGGGTTATTTACAAGTTTCTGATAACTTATAAAATGTGTCAAATGTGCTGCCCATTGTGTTGGATTGTCAATGCAACCCTCTTCTCCCACTCTTCACACACTGATAGCAACACCGCAGGAGAAATGCTAGCACAGGTTTCCAGTATCCGTAGTTTCAGGTGCTGCAGAATGGGCAAAACAAAAATTGGAACAGGACCCTCAGTTTACGCAGAAGATTTTTGTTCAGTGATGAGACAAACTTTTATGTGAATGGTGAAGTTAACAAACAAAACCCCCACTATTGGTCTGACACTAACCCACATTCGTTAGATCCCTCCAAGACTGTTGGAACACAAAAATTGATGGTATGGTGTAGTATATGGGGTACAAAGATAGTAGGGCCATTCTTCATCAATGGAAACCTCAAGGCCACTGGATATGCAAAATTGCTACATGATGAAGTGTTTCCCTCTTTATGCACTGAAGCTGGCACGTTCCCTGAGTCTTTCCAGCAAGATGGGGCACCACCACATTATGGGTGTCAGGTACGAACATTCCTAGATGATCAGTTTCCTGGAAAGTGGATTGGTCATCGTGGGCCAGTTGAATGAACCCCAAGGTCTCCCGATCTGACCCCCTTTGACTTTTATCTTTGGGGGTCATCTGAAGGCAATTGTCTATGCTGTGAAGATACGAGATGTGCAGCACCTGAAACTACGGATACTGGAAGCCTGTGCTAGCATTTCTCCTGCGGTGTTGCTATCAGTGTGTGAAGAGTGGGAGAAGAGGGTTACATTGACAATCCAACACAATGGGCAGCACATTGAACACATTTTATAAGTGGTCAGAAACTTGTAAATAACTCATGAAAAATAAAGTTACGTTAAAACCAAGCACATCATTGTTTTTCTTGTGAAATTCCCAATAAGTTTGATGTGTCACATGACCCTCTTCCTATTGAAAAAACAAAAGTTGAATTCAAAATGGCCAACTTCAAAATGGCCACCATGGTCACCATCCATCTTGAAAAGTTTCCCCCCTCACATATACTAATGTGCCACAAATAGGAAGTAAATATCACCAACCATTCCCATTTTATTAAGGTGTATCCATATAAATGGCCCACCCTGTAGTTTAACCCCTTCAGGACCAAGCCCATTTTGGCCTTAAGGACCAGAGCGTTTTTTGCACATCTGACCACTGTCACTTTAAACATTAATAACTCTGGAATGCTTTTAGTTATCATTCTGATTCCGAGATTGTTTTTTCGTGACATATTCTACTTTAACATGGTGGTAAGTTTTTGTGGTAACTTGCATCCTTTCCATGTGAAAAATCCTAAAATTTGATGAAAAATTTGAAAATTTTGCATTTTTCTAACTTTGAAGCTCTCTGCTTGTAAGGAAAATGTATATTACAAATAAAAAATTTTTTTATTCACATATACAATATGTCTACTTTATGTCTGCATCATAAAAGTGACGAGTTTTTACTTTTGGAAGACACCAGAGGGCTTCAAAGTTCAGCAGCAATTTTCCAATTTTTCACAAAATTTTCAAACTTACTATTTTTCAGGGACCAGTTCAGGTTTGAAGTGGATTTGAAGGGTCTTCATATTAGAAATACCCCACAAAAGACCCCATTATAAAAACTGCACCCCCCAAAGTATTCAAAATGACATTCAGTCATCATTTTAACCCTTTAGGTGTTTCACAGGAATAGAAGCAAAGTGAAGGAGAAAATTCACAATCTTCATTTTTTACACTCCCATGTTCTTGTAGACCCAATTTTTGAATTTTTACAAGGGGTAAAAGGAGAAAATGTATACTTATATTTGTAGCCCGATTTCTCTCGAGTAAGCACATACCTCATATGTCTATGTAAAGTGTTCGGCGGGCGCAGTAGAGGGCTCAGAAGGGAAAGAGCGATAAGGGGATTTTGGAGAGTACGTTTTTCTGAAATGGTTTTTAGGGGGCATGTTGCATTTAGGAAGCCCCTATGGTGCCAGAACAGCAAAAAACCCTCACATGGCATACCATTTTGGAAACTAGACCCCTTGAGGAACAAAACAAGGAATAAAGTGAGCCTTAATACCCCACAGGTGTTTCACGACTTTTGCATATGTAAAAAAAATATATATTTTTTCACTAAAATGTGTGTTTCCCCCCAAATTTCACATTTTTCCAAGGGTTAATAGCAGGAAATACCCCCCAATATTTGTAACCCCTTCTCTTCTGAGTATGGAGGTACCCCATAAGTTGACCTGAAGTGCACTATGGGCGAACTACAATGCTCAGAAGAGAAGGAGTCATATTTGGCTTTTTGAGAGCAAATTTTGCTCGGGGGGCATGTCGCATTTAGGAAGCCCCTATGGTGCCAGAACAGCAACAAAAAAAACACATGGCATACCATTTTGGAAACTAGACCCCTTGAGGAATGTAACAAGGAATAAAGTGAGCCTTATTACCCCACAGGTGTTTCACGACTTTTGCATATGTAAAAAAAAAAAAAAAATTTCCACTAAAATGTGTTTCCCCCCAAATTTCACATTTTTGCAAGGGTTAATAGCAGGAAATACCCCCCAATATTTGTAACCCCTTCTCTTCTGAGTATGGAGGTACCCCATAAGTTGACCTGAAGTGCAATATGGGTGTACTACAATGCTCAGAAGAGAAGGAGTCATATTTGGCTTTTTGAGAGCAAATTTTGCTCGGGGGGCATATAGCATTTAGGAAGCCCCTATGGTGCCAGAACAGCAAAAAAAAAAACACATGGCATACCATTTTGGAAACGAGACCCCTTGAGGAACGTAACAAGGGATACAGTGAGCATTTGCCCCCCACTGGTGTCTGACAGATCTTTGGAACAGTGGGCTGTAGAAGTTTTTATTTTCACGGACCACTGTTCCAAAGATCCGTCAGACACCTGTGGGGGGTAAATTCTCACTGCACCCCTCATTACATTCCGTGAGGGGTGTCGTTCCCGAAATGGGGTCACATGTGTTTTTTTTTTTTTTTGCGTTTGTCAAAACCGCTGTAACAATCAGCCACCCCTGTGCAAATCACCTCAAATGTACATGGTGCACTCTCCCTTCTGGGCCTTGTTGTGCGCCCCCAGAGGACTTTACGCCCACATATGGGGTATCTCTGTAGTCGGGAGAAATTGCGTTAAAAATTTTGGGGGGCCTTTTTCCCTTTTACCACTTGTGAAAATGTAAAGTATAGGGCATCATCAGCATGTTAGTGTAAAAAATTTTATTTTTTTACACTAACATTCTGGTGTAGACCCCAACATTTCTTTTTTATGAAGGGTTAAAGAAGAAAAAGCCCCCAAAACCTTGTAACGCAATTTCTCCCGAGTACGGCGATACCCCATATGTGACCCTAAACTGTTGCCTTGAAATACGACAGGGCTCCAAAGTGAGAGCGCTGTGCGCATTTGAGGCCTAAATTAGGGATTTGCATAGGGGTGGACATAGGGGTATTCTACGCCAGTGATTCCCAAACAGGGTGCCTCCAGCTGTTGCAAAACTCCCAGCATGCGTGGACAGTCAACGGCTGTCCGGCAATACTGGGAGTTGTTGTTTTTCAACAGCTGGAGGCTCTGCTTTGGAAACAGTGGCGTACCGGACGTTCTTATTGGGGGAGGGGGGCTGTGTAAGGGTATGTGTATATGTAGTGTTTTTAACTTTTTATTTTATTTTGTGTTAGTGTAGTGTAGTGTTTTTAGGGTACAGTCACATGGGCGGGGGATTACAGCGAGTTTCCCGGCGCAAAATTTGCTGCATCTCAAGATGCGAGAAACCCACTGTAAAAGCCTCGCCCATGTGAATGTACCCTGTACATTCACGGGGGGGGGGGGTGCACCAGCTGTTGCAAAGCCACAACTCCCAGCATGCATGGTCTGAGTGCATGCTGGGAGTTATAGTTTTGCAGCAGCTGGAGGCACACAGGTTAGGGAACACTGAGTTAGAAACAGACAATGTTTCCCAACCAGTGTGTCTCCAGTTGTTGCAAAACTACAACTCCCAGCATGCCCAGACAGCTGAAGGGCATGCTGGGAGTTGTAGTTCGGCAACATCTGAAGGGCCAGATGTTGCTGAACTAAAACTCCCAGCATGCCTGGACAGTCAGTGCATACTGGGAGTTGTAGTTTTGCAACAGCTGGAAGAGCACAGATTGGAGACCATTATACAATGGTCTCCAAACTGGGGCCCTCCAGATGTTGCAAAACTACAACTCCCAGCATGCATGGTCTGTTAGTGCATGCTGGGAGTTATAGTTTTGCAACAGCTGGAGGCACACAGGTTAGGAAACACTGAGTTAGAAACAATGTTTCCCAACCAGTGTGTCTCCAGTTGTTGCAAAACTACAACTCCCAGTATGCCCAGACAGCTGAAGGGCATGCTGGGAGTTGTAGTTCGGCAACAGCTGAAGGGCCAGATGTTGCTGAACTAAAACTCCCAGCATGCCTGGACAGTCAGTGCATGCTGGGAGTTGTAGTTTTGCAACAGCTGGAAGAGCACAGATTGGAGACCATTATACAATGGTCTCCAAACTGGGGCCCTCCAGATGTTGCAAAACTACAACTCCCAGCATGCCCAGACAGCCAAAGGCTGTCTAGGCATGCTGGGAGTTGTAGTTTTCAGACTCCTAGAAGCAGCAGTGAAGATCTTCACTGCTGCTTCTGAGGACCATACACTCACCTGCTGGTCCCGTCGCTCCTCGTCCTCGTGGCCGGTCCCGCGCTGCTCCTCGGTCCCGCCGCTGGATCTGGTAAGTTCGCCGGACCCCTGTTGTTCCCCCCCCTATGCTGCAGGTCCCGAGCGACCCCCCGCAGCCATCGTCCCCCGTTCTGCCCGACTTCCAGGGGCGGGCAGTGCGGGGGATCTGAACTTTCACCCCAGATCACTGTGATTGGTCCACAGGGACCAATCACAGTGATCGTTGACCAGGACCATCAATTGATGGTCCTGGGGGTGAAGCAGAAGTTGTCCCCTGCTGGAAACAGCGGGACTTCTGCCAGTTAACCCGTGCGATGCTGCGCATCGCCGGGTTAACTGAATGTCATTTATAAACGCCGGGATGCGCGAACGCACTGCACAACCCGGCGTTTATATATGACATTCTGCGGGAAGGGGTTAAAGTTTATAGTATCTAGCTGCATTGAAAGCCTTGATAATGGCCATTATTGCCTGAAGAGATTTACTAGAGTCAAGTCACAGAGAGGAGCACATCATCGGCAAAAAGGCCAATATGATGGTCTCCTGGACCTATAGGGACCCCTAGTATAATTGCGGATGTGTTGCGCAAATAGCTCCATTACCAATTCTACAATAACAGGAGATAGGGGGCACCCTTTATACATTCCATTGGTGATGGAAAACTGCTTAGAGATGGCTCCTCCTATGAAGACCCAAGCAGATGGCCTTGAATGTAGTGCCATAATTTTTATCTAATGTGCGAGCAGCATGAGGAGAGCACATGGTGGCACAATGACACAGCCTGGATGAGTACCAACATGAGGTGACCAAAATGTGGCAGAATGACCAAGCCTGGAGGTGGCAGCAGCAAGAGGAGACCATATGGTGACAGAATGACACAGCCTGGAAGTGGCGGCAGCCTGACAAGACCATGGGGCCTCACAATTGAAAAGATTAAAGATATTTATTTAAATTGCATGTGGCCATGATAATATCCTCCGGATACTTGATGAGAGTAGCTGATTTTCCCCCCAATGGTCCGCACTGATTGACTGCTGCTGCCGCCGACTCCAGGGACCCCTGTTCCACTACCTCCCGTGCAGGTAGACTGCTGCTAAGCATTTGGTCTACCCCGGGCACGTTTGGCTCCAGACTTCCCACTGCTGCCACCATACTGACTCCCAACCATGCTACCACCTTGCTGGCTCAACTGCTGCCTAACGGCAACCTGCCACCCTCTTCTCCGGATGATGATGAAGCCCCTTCTGCACCTGGCTCCCAAGTGCGATTGGCTTAATCATCATCGAGTTGTGTCAGCATGTCACTGATGTCCTCCTCAGGATCCTCAACAGTGTCTGCTTCAGGAGGCGGAACGCTCCCAACACCACATACCATGCCACTCTCCTCATCACTACTTGCCCACCTAGCGAAGGAAGAGCGGTATGTCTCCTCCACTTCTTGGCTTAGTAGTAGCTGCTGACTGTCCTCTAGTAGATTGTCCTGACTCAAAAGTGGAGCTGAACCCACAGCATAAGATACTTCTATGGGGGAGGGAACAGCATAGGACAGAGACAATTGGAGGAAAGGGACTGTTCCCGGGCCATGAAAACTGAGGGTTGTGTCTGAGGAACCCACCAACTGTTGGCTGGAGGTGTCAAATGTCACTTGTGAGGAAGTGGATGATGGAATTAACCAGTCAATGATGGCAGATGGGTAGCTGGTCGAGACACGACCTCTATCTGATACGGCAAGCTCAGGCCTCTCGCTGCGACTCCTGCTACCACTCGCCCCTAGTCTGCTGCGCCCTCTGCCTGTGCCTGATGAATTTAGGCCTCTGCCACTCCTCTGTGCTTGTCCTAGCTCTTCTCTGCCTAACACATTTAGTGTGTATATGAGGGGAGGACAATACACTCCTTACACTCCAGTAACTAGGCCCTTAAGACTTGAACAGGAACAAAATGATACACCACGTAGATGTACGTACATGGTATGCACTTATGAGGGGAGGACAATACACTCCACTATGATTAAAACAGTATTTGTCTAGAACAGCAGCAGGTGTGTACTTTTAGCTGGCCCTCACAGTAACTAGGCCCTTAGGACTATAACAGGAACAAAATCCACGTAGATGTAGGTACGTTGTATGCATTTATGAGGGGAGTACAATACGCTCCACTACACTTAAAACAGAATTTGTCTAGAACAGCAACAGATGTGTACTTTTGGCTGGCCTTTAACAATAACTAGGCCCTTAAGGCTTTAACAGGAACAAAATCGTGCACAACCTATGTACGCACAGGTTGCACTTAATAAAGGACAATGTCGGGATTCGAACCCGTGACCAGCCTCATCCCAGAAAAACGCAGACAAGCTGCCACCACACCGACCCTACGACTGCCCTATAGAACTTTTGCCCGGGGCCGAAATACCCTTTGGCAGTATCAACTTCCTCTCAGAGCCTGAACTCAAGGCTCTGAAAGAGTACCTGGATGAGGACCTGAGAAGGGTTTCATCTGGCCCTCCCCCTCCCCCTTTTTCTTCGTAGAGAAAAAAGACTCCTCCCTGCGTCCCTGCATAGATTACAGAAAGCTTAATGACATAACCGTAAAAAAGGATACCCGCTCCCACTGATTTCAGAACTTCTTGAGAGACTCTGGACAGCGAAGATCTTTACTAAACTCGACTTTCGAGGGGTCTACAACCTCGTCCGAATCCGCCCTGGGGACGAATGAAAGACAGCCTTCCGGACACGTTATGGTCATTTCGAGTACCTGGTCATGCCTTTCGGACTCTGCAATGCTCCCGCCACCTTCCAGCTCTTCATTAACGACGTCCTCAGGGACATGCTGGATCTGTTTGTAGTTGTTTACCTGGACGACATCTTGATCTTCTCTGAAGATCTCGAGCAGCATCGCGAACACGTCTGCAGGGTACTGCAGATACTACGACAGAACTCTCTCTATATCAAGCTAGAGAAATGCGAGTTTTAGCGAACCACTACTCAGTTCCTCAGATACATCATCTCCCCAGAGGGCCTAAGTATGGACCCGGGGAATGTCCAAGCTGTGATGAACTGGCCAGTTCCGGAAAAACGAGAAGAAGGAGATTCATTGGCTTCACCAACTTCTATCGGAAGTTTATCCGAAACTTCTCCAAGGTCATAGCACCAATCACCCAACTCACCAAGAAGGCAGTCCCCTTCTCCTGGACACCCAAGGCCCAGGAGGCCTTCACCAAGTTGAAACTCCTCTTCACTTCTGCCCCAATCCTAATCCACCCGAACCCTGAGCTCCCATTTACAGTCGAAGTGGATGCATCAGACTCCGCGGTGGGGGCAGTTTTGTCACAACGGACAGGGGAGAGGATGCTATTACACCTGTGCGCATATTTCTCCCGCCAGATGTCCCCCTCCGAGAAGAACTATGACATTGGGAACAAAGAACTACTGGCGATCAAGGATGCCTTTTCCGAGTGGAGACACCTGCTGGAGGGAGCCACCAACCCCATAATCGTAGTAACTGATCACAAGAACCTCAAGTTCATCCGCAGTGCTAAAAGCCTCTCAGCCAGACAGGCCAGATGGAGCCTATTCTTTTCCTGCTTCAACTTTCTCATTACCTATCGC
Organism: Hyla sarda; assembly: GCF_029499605.1. NCBI lineage: Eukaryota > Metazoa > Chordata > Amphibia > Anura > Hylidae > Hyla > Hyla sarda. The sequence goes on along the minus strand of NC_079194.1, from coordinate 222,783,821 downwards.
CCCGGATCAAAAAACGGCAAGGCTGACGCCCTCTCCAGAATGTTTTCCAAGCCCTCACAGAGTAACAAGGGCCAAAATAACATCTTACCGGAGAGAAGGGTCGTAGGGGCCACCTACTCTAAAGAACTCCTGGGCACAATCAAAGAAGGATACGAAAATGACCCCTTCCTCGCCCACCCCATAGGGAATATCAGCCTTATGTTTAAGAACGGTCATTGGTTTCATCAGGACCTACAACTATATGTACCAGAAATCGCACGGCTCGAAGTGCTCAAACTCAACGATGACTCCAAGCTGGCCGGCCATTTTGGCACAAGAAAGACCCAGGAGCTTCTCTCCGGCTCCTTCTGGTGGCCAACATACAAGGAGGACATCAAGAGGTACATCTCCTCGTGCACGTTCTGTGCCCACAATAAGACTCCTCTTTTCTCTCCTGTCTCCTGTCTGTTACAACCCCTCCCTATTCCCTCCCGCCCCTGGGGCTCGATCTCCATGGACTTTGTGGTAGACCTTCCTCCTTCAAAAGGAATGAACACCATCCTGGTCATGGTCGACCGTCTCACCGTCTCACCAAGATGGCCCATTTCATCCCCTACAAAGGCATACCCACCGCCAAACAGACGGCCAATCTAATTCTCAGAGAGGTCTTCAGGCTGCATGGGATCCCGGACGAAGTGGTCTCCGACCGAGGCGTACAATTTGCCTCAAAGTTCTGGAAGAACTTCTGCCTGGCGCTCGGGGGGGTTAATGTAAACCTGTCCTCCTGCTTTCCACCCTCAGTCAAACGGGCAGACTGAGAGAACTAATCAGACCCGAGAGCAGTACCTATGCTGTTTCAGCTCTCACCTGCAGGATGACTGACTTGACCATCTCCCCACGGCCGAGTTCGCCTACAACAATGCTGAGCACAGCTCAACCAAGCACAGACCCTTCTTTGCTCGCACCCGGTGTTCATTCCCCACCTGCCCGTCGCCTCCACCCTCCCAGCAGTGGCCGAATGCCTAACAACCCTACATGAGGCACAAAAGAACATTATAGACAACCTCAAGCTTGCCCAGAGGCGTTTTAAACAGGAAGCAGACAGACGTCGCAAACCCACCCCGGGTTTCCATGTGGGAGACAAGGTGTGGCTGTCCACCAGGAACCTCAGATTGAAGGTCCCCTCCAGAAAGTTGGCCCAAAGATACATGGGTCCGTTCCGGATCTCACCGCACAAATCAACGAGGTCACGTTCCGGCTCGACCTTTCGGACTACCTTAGGGTGCACCCTGTCTTCCATTGCTCACTCCTCAAGCCATACGTGAGAACACCTTCACAGGCCACCACTCGCCCCCTCCACCACCTGTAAGGGTACAGGGTGAAGAAGAATACGTGGTTGCAAAGATCCTCGACTCCAGGATCCACCGGGGAAGACTACAATACCTAATTGGGTGGGAGGGTTACCCTCCTGAGGATAACTCCTGGGAGCCAGAAGAAAATGTTCACGCCCCCAGACTGGTAAAAGAGTTCCACCAACGGCCCCCCGGTAGGCCTGCCCCTGTGGTGCCCGGAGGTCACCTTGGAAGGGGGGAGTACTGTCGGGATTAAAACCCGTGACCAGCCTCATCCCAGGTGGTAGCCCTGCTTACTAGGCTACCATCCTATAAGTCCAGCCCCTTGCACTCTAGCTTGCTGATTATTGAGCTCCTGAGCTTTGATCAAGCTTCTCCTCATTTTCTGCTCTTGCTACTACTGGAAGTCCGCTGCTGACCAGGAATTGCCTACCGACTACTCTTCTGCTTAATCCCCACCTACTGAACTGCTACCACCGTTGCCATCTGGATTGTCTGACCACGCTTACTGCCGCCTGCCCTGACCCACCGCCTGCCTACCGGCTACGCCTGTTAGACTTCCTGCACCTACTACCTGCCTGCGGTCCTTGCCACTGGGCTCCACTCCTACCTCCAGCCAGCGGTCCTCTGACTCAGGGGAGCCTGTAGGACTGTTACAGACAATATGCTCCGCTACGCAACCTAATAGCAGCTTATTATGGCTTTTAGTGCCCTGCTCACTCTAACTGCAGGCTACTATTAGCTTTTCAGTTGTTGTACACACAAGTGCTGCAGCACAGAGTCACTATGTACTACACCCAAAATTGCACTCTCTCAATCTCTCTCCCTTCCCTATCAGTTCTTCTAGGTGTTCTTCTAGGTGAATCGCTGCTGTAAAAATGCTTTTCTGTGCAAAACACACTGCTCACTGTCCCTCTCTCTCACTCTACAATAAAACTCTGAAGTGACAGGCCGCAAGATGGCTGCCGATTATATAGGGCTGTGACATCACGGGGGTGGCTGGCTGCTGGCTGCATGCTGCTTGTGATTTAGGGTCATCCAGTATACCCTTCCAAGAGTTCCTTGCCCCATGTCCTGACATGTGGAGCCGCCATCTTAGATGCCCTGGAGCCTTGACCGCACTAAATGGAGTTTATTGAAGGGAATCGTGCGTTTGAATTGCGGCAATATTCGGATTAGTTGCAAAGCAAATTTTTACTGAAATTCGTAACAAATTCAGATTCGTCAGATATGATTCCCTCATCCCTAATTACCGTTTTTTTAGCAATATGGGCCTGAATTAAGAGGGGTAGTAGGATGGAAAACCTCAATTAAAGGGGTTATACAGAAAAAAAATTTTTTTTTAGAACAACCTTAACTTCAGAAGCTCATAACTACTGAAAGGATTAAAATTTTTTAATAGAAGTAATTTCAAATCTGCTTAACTTTCTGGAGCCAGTTGATATATAAAAAAAAAGTTTTCTCCTGGATAACCCCTTTAAGAGAGATACGAGCCAGCAGACCAACAGGGCAGAAGGAGTCTTGTAGAATTCTTTGGTCAAGCCATCGGGAAACCGTATAACTAGAGATATTTTTTTTAGATGAGAACTGCAAATGAAGAGCAGAGATCTGGAAGCCAGATCTCAAGAAATTGAGAGATAAAAAAGAAGTAGGGCTGCGAAGTATCTGTTGAAGAATTGTGTAATCCTGCATAATATTCAGCAAAAGTGTTTACAATCCCGTCCCACAAGGGGCGGCTGAGCAAAAAATTATCAATGCGGGTATATATTTATACTCAATGTTCCGGATGCTGGGGAGCAGAGTGACCCTTTAAGCTTAGACCATAGTATCAAGTACCCATGAAGTCTGCTACAACCCCCGCTATTACAAGCAGTGATCATCACTTTCATCTTATTTTCAATGTGGGAGGTGTGATTCCCCAGAAATGTAATTCTTGACTGAATGCTGGTAACAGCAGCCTGAGGTGCCAATTGGAATGAATCTGGTATGTTCACCATCATGAGAGCCATGATTGCCTCAGTTATGGTTGAGGAGGAATTTAAAGTCTCAGCAGCCACAGGGCTACTGTTGCATCCTTTACCAGATGATGCAGGCGATGGCGGTGCAATTGGAGGAAAAGTACCGCCACCTAGTTCTCCGACTACGGGTTGCAAGGAGCCAGGAATAAGATACCGTGAAGACAGAGGAAGATGGACACCAGTGGGGTGCCACCTGTAATGTGACCCCCCCCCCCACACACACACACATACACACCAAAAAAACAGGCACATATCTTTATAAGATAGCTCTTGCAAAATGCTTTTATATATATATATATATATATATATATATATATATATATATATATATATATACATATATATATATATATTTCCAATTAAATTTCCATTTGTTGCCAAGGGAATCCTACATCAGCCCACAAGGGATAAATGTTTGTTCCCACACAAAGCCTTATTTATGCCACCTAATTATTAAATAGAATTTCAGACATTTAAGTACATGGTTACAGTATAGCACTCCACGAGATATATTGGAACAGACTAGAAATTACACTGATTAACATCACATCAGATGATTATGTTATGGAGCTGAATGGTGTACTTGTTGTGGAATGGTTCTAAAGGGAATAAAAGAACTTGTCGCACCCTATAATTATACTGAATGTAATCATCTAATGGATAAAGAGATTATTATCACAGGTACGAGGAATGATCATCTTCTTTTCAGCATCATTCTAATAAAATATAATTAGCATAAAATTACTTTTCATTGGGAAATGTTCCTGGAACCATTTAAGGCCCACAAGTTCATGGTATGGAGTAGAGCTTATTAAACTGTTGTACATCATTAGATATTGAGAAGTGGAGGGGAATCATTACACCCATTTTACACCTGGCACCTGGGAAACTGGTGGACAGGATGGTGCTGCTGTAAGTGTGAGTGGCACCAGGTGTGTGGGTATAGATGATACACAGGTGGCAATAGCATGTCTCAACCTGAAAGGCCTCATGGTCAAGAAGGTAGCTATAGGTAGTATTGAAGTAGCAGTTGCCCCTCTGCCACAAAATTTTTACAGTACATGGTATGTGTGGGGTCACATTGGGAATTTTGTATTGGGGCCCAGGAACGTCAAGTAGTACCTCTGGATTATGACCATAGAAAATCATGCATCAGTTGTTTAGGTTCCGACGTTCATTAATTCTGCATGCCAGATAGGGGAATACAGCTAGATGCGTTCTTCCATCTGGTGTCCATGCGCCGTGGTCCAGCATCCAACTTGAGACGCCAGATGAATGTAAACTGTCCCATTCAAATGAATGGGATCAGTTCCAAAGTCAGTTTCCCTTAGTTGCTTTTTCTAAAGTGCCACCGGATGACAAACATATGCCTTAGAATTAGACATTTTTAGTAAATCTAGAGCGAATAGTATTTTATAAATGGTGGGCTCCAAGAGGCTTATACTTTTGCTTGTTCATGCTTTTTCTTCTTGGTTAATTTAGACAGTATTCTATATAACAACTCCTTGTGCACTTTTCTTGTGCCCTGTTGGTATGCACACTTAAACTAGTCATTCAGAGGAAAACTCAAGTGGTTATAAGGCATCTTGAAGGGCCCTGAGATTCAAAAAATACGTACTGTACATACTATAACTTAGATTAAAACTACTCTCTAAGCCTTAACAGAGAATATATTTAGGGACAAAATCAATGGAGCTTTATACTACAAAGATCTAAACACTCCTTGCTCCATGATGATGTTTATGATATTTTTGTGAGATATTCTGATGAAAAAACATATCAAGTATAAAAGACTTTCATAATATGGTATCCAGTTCTTCCCTCAAGAATAAAAATATGAGCCTCATAGACTGTATTACACCTCCTTGCAACTTGAAAGTCTTTATGTAGTAGAGAACATGATTCCTTTTTGGTGCTGCAATATTGTTATGTCTATTTATAACCAACTGATAATAATCCCATTCATACTGCACTTGTTAACAACATAAAATACTTATTCGAAACCCAAAGCAAATTGTAGACGCTCGGTAAATAGCTTGGAACATAGAATCATCTGGGAGAAGGGTTTGGCTACAGTTTTGTCTTAAATTTTTCAAGATGTTCATTTTTTGCTGTGTTTTCTACAGTTGTTCATCGTTTGTTTGTATAATGCAAACCTTGTGGATATTGAGAACAGCAATTTTATCTGTTTATTGTGACAAAACACTTATCTGTATTTTGTGTTTTGGTACTTTCTAAAGTACACATATTTACTTTGGCACTGAATTTTCATTACATGTCATGGTAAAATAAAGGATGCCATTTACCCTGTTTTGCCCACTTACCTAAAATATGACTTTTATAGCCAAGAAGAGCCATCATTTTGTTAAATGGTATGTATGCAGAGAGGCAGCGCTCGGCACAGCTGACAGGTATAGCCCATGGGTAGACAGGCTACTGGGTAATCACAACTCAAAATGCAGTACGGGGTGCTCTATTCCAGAGAAACAAGTCCATAAGCAATCCAACGTATAGAAATAAGAATGGCACCAACCGTCCAGGGGTCAGATGAAGCACGCAAAGAGAGTGTGTGGAACTATATACAGTTGTTTTCATAAGCCATAACTATCAGATCAGATAGCTATGTAGGCCTCTTTAGGAGCACATTACATTACTGCTGTCTAGTATTAATATAAGGATAATAGCGCTTTTGGTTTTGAATGCATGCTGGGTAGTGAAATAGGTTGCAGCACATTTCTTCTCCTGTACCGATCTCTTACCCTTGGGAAAAAGTCAAGCTTTATTTATCACACATTTAGGCACTAGAAACTGAGCATATGGTTGAATCCATATAATGTTTTTGCTTTTTAAGACTTTTGCAGCTTGCTAGGTATTTTATAGATTATATGCTTCGGAACGATATTGCCATTATTTGATTTAAAGACTTAATGCCACTTGGAATTATTGATGCCCGCTTGCGTGAAATGTCTCTTTCCCTACATAATGACGGGATTAGAGAAATTGTTTTGTGCTCATGAAGAAAATGCATTTTATTTATGATGATCAGAGGTACAGTATTTCAGCCTCAGCAATCTCACACCTGAGCATCCTTTAAATCCTCTGCTCTATATTACCAAAGTGCTCCAGGGCATTTAGAAATGTATTTCTTTTGGAATGAGGATGGCTTAAGCGATCACAGACAAGACTATCAGGATTTAAAGGAGAATTTCAAAAAATCTTCTGTTCTGCTGTAGATCTAGGAGGCTGAAAATGACAATAATCTACAGTCTGGATTGGTTATATGATTATTATATATGTATATATAATTTTTGGAAATCTTGTACAGAGGTCGGAATAACACAGCATAAGATAAGACTTGTATAGCACAGAACACAACAAAACAGATGATGTCCACTATGAGTGGCATAGCTTAACGACTCCTCTGATACTATAGAGCGGTGTTCTCAAACCTGTGGATTTCCAGCTGTTTCACGGCTACAATTACCATAATGAGCATGTCAGGGCATGATGGGAGCCGTATTCTTAAAACAGCTGGAGAGCCACGAGATGAGAAATACTACCTTGGAGGGTAAGGACATTATAAATAGAGAGTGACTTCTAAGGGAGCTCTGACACTTTATGAGGACCAATGAGGGTCAAGTTATTCTCTGATTGGTGATATCACTCAATCACTCATTAGTGGGCCAGTCGAAGCGCTGTACTGCCACAAAACAGTGTCGCCACCCAAAGAAACATCCCCCCCCCGTTTGTTCATCCATCTCAAGTCTACTGCACATTTGTTTTCCGTTCTGTATTGATAAAGAAACATTGAAGCAAGCTACTGGATGGTCAGTGCCCTCTTTATCTTTCTTGGAAGTATTATATTCTAAAGGACTGAGTTTCTAAAGTGAGCACCACGGGTCGTTATGTTTTCAATGCTGCCTGTCTAATTGGGGCATCTCGTATCTCAGTGTGCAAAGTTTGTCATGGAGAGTGGTCATGGTTTGCATTGGTTCTTTGGAAGTGGACAACGTCAACTAGAGTAGTGTTTCCCAAGTGAGGTCCTCAAGTACCCCCAACAGATCATGTTTTCAGGATTTCCTTTGTCTTTCACAGGTGATATCATTTTGATCAAGCTGGAGTTCCCAGAAGAAATGGATATTTTTTTAAAGTATCAATGGTACTGCCAGGGATGCCAGGTAAGCCAGGGATGCCAATCTGAGGAAGAGGGATTTTACCCTTGAAATGTGTTATGCTTTTATTTGTAGTGTCAATAAACCAAATTGATACTTTTAAAAATATCCAAGTCTCCTGAACATTCTTCTGGGAACTCCAGCCTGACCAGTGCAACATCCAGTGTGCTTTTTCTTCTTCCTGCGGATCATTTACACAGGTTCCCACCATGCATACCAGTTCAAGCACTGACAGGCAGCAGGTCATCATCTAGAGCTACCCCACTTTAGGGGTGATATGCATGAACCCAAGTATTTATAAAGGTGAGAGTCCATTGGCTATTTTAATTTTGCCACTTGGACCCACACCATTGCAGTAAATATTTTTTAACTGCACTGACATTGTCTATTGCCTTTATGATTAGAAGGAACTAAGTGTGCCCTTCTGTAGTGCTTTGTTTCCAAGCATTTAAGCTAAGATCTTCTCTTCAACCTCTCAGCAGATACACCATAAACAGCAGTCTGTTTCAACTTCCTGCAGGTTTAGAAAGGTAATAGATTTTGGCTGGGTCAACACAAATTGAGTCTAAAATATAGAATATCCGTAGAATATGCAGACCTGAGCATATAAATGGACCCATTTGCTTTGATAGACTCCTTTGATAGATCCTAGTAAACTCAATCTCCTGTATGTTTGTCAAGTCAGTGGTGGGGCAGACATGGGGCCCACTGTAACTCTGTAGCCTTTACACCTAAAGCCACCCAGAATCTATCCCATATGTTAAGGGACCTAAATGAGATTTAGGACATGCCTCATGTAGGAAGGTTGATTTGTCCCCAGCAACAGTAAGTGACTCCCAGTCAGTGCCTTTTAACCCCTTAAGGACTCAGGGTTTTTCCGTTTTTGCACTTTCGTTTTTTCCTCCTTACCTTTTAAAAATCATAACCCTTTCAATTTTCCACCTAAAAATCCATATTATGGCTTATTTTTTGCGTCGCCAATTCTACTTTGCAGTGACATTAGTCATTTTACCCAAAAATGCAAAAAACGGAAAAAAAATCATTGTAACTTTTGGGGGCTTCCGTTTCTATGCAGTGCATATTTCGGTAAAAATTACACCTTATCATTATTCTGTAGGTCCATACGGTTAAAATGATACCCTATTTATATAGGTTTGATTTTGTCGCACTTCTGGAAAAAATCATAACTACATGCAGGAAAGTTTATACGTTTAAAAATGTCATCTTCTGACCCCTATAACTTTTTTATTTTTCAACGTACAGGCTGGTATGAGGACAAATTTTTTGTGCCGTGATCTGAAGTTTTTATCGGTATGATTTTTGTTTTGATCGGACTTTTTGATCACTTTTTATTCATTTTTTAATGGTATAAAAAGTGACCAAAATACGCTTTTTTGGACTTAGGAATTTCTTTGAGCGTATGCCATTTACCGTGCGGTTTAATTAATTATATATTTTTATAGTTCGGACATTTACGCATGTAGCGATACCACATTTTTTATTTTTATTTTTTTTTACACTGTTTAATTTTTTTTTATGGGAAAAGGGGGGGTGATTCAAACTTTTATTAGGGAAGGGGTTAAATGACCTTTATTAACTCTTTTTTTTTAATATTTTTTTTGCAGTGTTATAGGTCCCATAGGGACCTATAACACTGCACACACTGATCTTCTACACAGATCACAGGCGTGTATTAACACGCCTGTGATCAGTGTTATCGGCGCTTGACTGCTACTGCCTGGATCTCAGGCACGGAGCAGTCATTCACCGATCGGACACCGGGGAGGCAGGTAAGGGCCGCCGCGATTTCACCGCGTCCCGAACAGCCCGACTGAGCAGCCGGGTCACTTTCACTTTCACTTTAGAAGCGGCGGTCAGCTTTGACCGCCGCTTCTAAAGGGTTAATACCGCACATCGCCGCGATCGGCGATGTGTGGTATTAGCCTCGGGTCCCGGCTGTTGATGAGCGCCGGGGCCGACGCGTCCTGCGTGGTTAAGGGGTTAAATTGTTAATTTGGGCTTATAACACAATTTGACTGACCTTGGTGAAAAAAGTCCATTCTGACTCTAAATCTGGCATTAAAAATAATTTGGTGAGTTAATATCCTTTCTCTAGAATCCAGTGAGATTGTCATGACTGGGGGTGGACAGGGAGAGTGAACCCTAAGCTGAACCCTAAGCTTGGAGCCGATCCCTTCCTGTGCGAAAGTGCAATGGGCATAAAGGTACACAAATAATACACAGTCGGGGACAGGTCAGAAACGTAATAGGAAAACAACCAAATAACTAGATAAACCAGGCAGGATATAAATATACAAACAGGGCAGGATATAGCGTACTAACATACAGTTCAGAAACTGGAATCAAGATAAATGGCAGATATGAATAAATGAACAAGACTAGATATGGAATAAGTATACAGCAGAAACCAGGAGATGCAGGGATAAACAGATGAACTGAATGTAAAACACTTAACAGGTCAGGAAACATAGAACACTGTTCAAACCGTACACTAAACAAAGAACAAACTAGACTCCTCACTCCAAACATGGAGGGACATCAATACCAAAGCCAAATAGACTATTAGCCAGCGGGCACACTCCACCCTGTGATAGTAATATAATACACGGAACACTAGATTGAGAACGGATCATGATAACAAACAGGAATATAACAAAATCAAACTCCATAACATGGAGGAATACGGGTCAGGACTCTAAACAGGAATACTAAATACAGAGCACGGTACAAGCAAGACTCACAGTGTGAATGCAGACTAAGATATAACAAGGTACTAAAGCAGAACGGACATACTAAAAGCCGATAGATGTACTTAAAGGGGTACTCTGGCCCAAATACATCTTACCCCCTAAGGACCCCCGCAATCTGTCATTGCGCACCCACCTTTTTGAGCTCTCCGCAGCGCTGGAGGCTCCGATTGTGTAGCGTAAAGACCACAGGGTAGGAGTATCATAACGTCATGACTCTGCCCCCGTGTGATGTCACGCCCCACCCTCTCAATGCAAGTCCAGTGCTGCAGAGAGATTAAAAATCTGGGTGTGCAATGACGCGATTAGACATCTTAACCCTTATCCTTTGGATAGGGGATATAATGTATTAGGGCCGGAGTACCCCTTTAAAACCAAGCAAACTAAAATTGATATCATTATTGTCTAAGCTCAGTCTGAAAAGGCATTGAAGAACAACATTAATATATTCTAAAATTATTTCTCACACACAATCCATTTTTGGCGGGCTCACTTCACCAGCTTAATCCATATTTTTTGGAGAGATGATCACCAAGAAACATCATTGCCTTGGGGTTCATTATGTAATGCTGGCAGCACATACATGCATATAGTACAATAGATCAAAAGACCAGGTGGGAAGAATAGCTTCCTATTAATTAATAAAGAATCCTCTTTAGCTCCCCCCCATAAGGGCTCTAATATCTCCACAATGACATTTAGATGAAACGTTGCTAAGGCTCAAAGGTAAATGAGTCTGGTAATGGTGGCGACCAACAGAGCTCATTACTGAGGAGAATAATGTCCCCTGCACTTTATCCTCCGGATGAACCACTTGTCTGAAATGACTGTATTGTTATGGACACAAGAATGAATCACAGCATAAGTTATCTGTTTTCTTCCTTGCCAAGAGCGTCTCTATCTAGGCCCATGACTTGAGATGGACATAGAGGAGTAAACCTCAAGTGTTAACATGCCTCGGTCCTTTTGCATTATCACATGGCAACACAACGCAGTTAGCGGCATGGAGAGATCACCATGCAGGACGGAATGTTAATCCTCTCATTTTACAGTCGTAACACATAGTATAGATCGGAATAAAGAATTTTAATTGTAATTCTCAAAAAGAAAAAAAACTGACTTGTTTAAAAAATACTCTGGTCTGGGCCCCTTGGTATATAAGGTTGTGATCCCCTGACCAAGCCCTGGAATTATGACTAAAGCCTCCCTTCTTAATATGAAGCCAGTCTGACGAAAGGTTGATCTTCAGCAAGTCCAGCTTCTGTAACCTCTGGCAATTCATTTCTTTTTCAACATTTAAATGAAAGGAGGAGCCCGGTCTGCCAGTGTGATTTCTGACTACGTGGGAATTTCCTTTTGAGACAACTTTTAAGTGCAATGATGAAGAGTTACTAAAACCAGAAAGAAAAAAGGGAATTGGGGGGGCTCACACTGCGCTAATATATACCGAGGTTTCTGTGTTACACGTAACCCTACGTGTCAGAAAAAGGAGAAAATATAATGGTATATACAGACCTCTAAGTATATATTAAAATTTAGTAGAAATGGATATGAAACTTCAGTTTCATATCCATTTCTGCTAAATTTTAATATATACCTAGAGGTCTTTATATACCCTTATAGTTACTAAAACTAGTTTATACCTAAAGGCAATCGGCCATCAGTATCACCTGCACTAACCTATTGGTACAGGCTTGTAGTGTGGGTGATACTGATGATAACCATACCTACCAATCCGTGCTGTCGTTCTGCCTTTATTCTTTTTTTTTTCATATACTTATTAGGAGCTTGGAGTACAGAGGACGTTCCCAAGCCCCCCCATGCACTATGACAATTCCTCCACATGTGGTTAAGTATGGATCTCCACTTTTCCTCTTCTCCGCTGGGAAATCTGTATCATGAGAAGAGAGATTTCACTTCATGCCAGCTTCTCATGCTGAGGAGGGGCCTTATGCTGAAGAGTGGAGCTCCATTCTGCAGTATAGGAGCCTCAGCAAAGGGGAAGAAGCACTTCCTCTGAACTTTGAAGACCGACATCACTGTGCATGGGGGGGGGGGGGGAGTTGGGAATGCCCACATGTCCATCAGAGTGCGCTAAGGTCCAGGCACACAGCACATTACATATACATTCAGGGCCGGAGGACTGGGACCAAAAATAGGCCAGGGCATTGTAGATAAAGCAGCCCATTTCAGCATTTCAGTCATAAGTGTGGCTACGTGAAAGCAGGGCCACAAAAGGGAGGGGCCAAATGTCATTTACAGATAGGTATATTAGAGAACATAATGGCAAAAAAATATATATACACATATGTGGTAACCACCGGTATAAATGGCAGGACCACGGGTGTTGCAGTGTGAGTGGTGGGATCAGATGTTATTAACCCCGGGGGTCGGATGGTATTAATCCCTATGTGTTCGTGACTCCAGTGTGGTTTTCAGGTTCTGGAACACCACCCACCCGGATTCTCCGCTATCCACGGGCTAGTAGGGAATAAACAGTCCACAACCAGTTAGGGGTAAATGCAGGCTTTACTGAGTAGAAGACATGTGTAGTTATCTTCACAGCTAAGGACAGAATTTCCAGAGAAGTGGCCAGGACCCAGAGGACCTCGCAGCTTGCTGGACCAATACTTGAAATAAACTTGACTTTGACTTGTAATTAGACTTGACTATGTGCAGGACTTGACTATTTGTAGAGACAGCAGACAGAGACTTGAGACTTACTGGATAGACTTTAGCTTTGTGGCCTTCCAGACCCTGAACACTTGTTCTGAGATCTCTGGTAGCTGCTTCAGCAAAGACTTAGATATTACTCTCAAAAGAGTCTGAGGGAAGAGAGCTAATTGCAATGGCCTCCCCTTTATATATGCCGCCCCTTTATATAGTGGGGGGCTGGACTAAAGCCCATTGGTCAAGCTATGGGTCATAGGTTAAAGCTGGTGCTCTCTGGGAGTACATGTGACAACAGATCATGTGACTGCATAACATAACATGTGACAGGCTTACTCACAGGTCTTTGAGACCTTACACAGGTCCTTTATACTGTCTATACATTAAAGCATTAAAGTGACAAACACACCACATAAAACAACTGGGAGAAAACAAAGGGAGACCCTGCAGGGGAGCCCCCCGGTCACTGAGGGACTCAACCTGACAGGGCCTACAGGTAGTATAGGTCTATGTACCTGTTATGGGGCATTACACACACACATAGGTAAGACAATTTCCCATGACAAATACATGTACCTCTAAATTAATCATATGGTTACCAAATAACAACGATATATGGTGTTGGAGGTAATGTTATCACCATACATATTACCATTATACTGTTACTGGCCAAATCCAAAATACTAAGACCTATATAACCAATAATACCAGTATACAAGGAGAAATGTTATCATAATACATATTACCATCATACTGTTACTGATCAAATCCTATATACTGAGGCCAATATTACCAATAATACCAGCTCTATACAGACTCTGCAGTGATTGCATACAGTTACATCAGGTGACTCGCAGGTGATCAGAGTTGTTCCATTTCTTTTTCTCCATGTGGGCCAGACCTTCATGACGATTTGTTTCATCCACAACTTGTCTCCACAAAACTTGCCAGATAAACATTTAAGGTTCCACACTTTACCAGTACTTTTTGTGCCCCATAGAGTAACAATAACCCCCTTGGTGTCTCATACAGTAGAGTGGGTAGATAACTGGGTTGTGGAAGATAGTTAGGTCACTCCAGTAAGTAGACAGGTCTTTTAATGTAGTTTTTCCCATTACATAGGTACCTGTAGGTAGGTCCACCTGTGGATAGTTAATCCCTGTAGGTAGGTCCACCTGTGGATAGTTAATCCCTGTAGGTAGTAGCAGCCCCTATAAGTAGGCGTTACTCCCTGTAGGTAAGTCCTTCTGTAGATAGTAGCTCCCTGTATATAGTAGTAGCAGCCCACCTTTAGGTAGTAGTTTCAGCCCCCTTTATGTAGTAGTAGCAGCAGCCTCTTTTATGTAGTTGTAGTGGAAGCCCCTTTTATACAGTTGTAGTGGCAGCCCCTTTTATGTAGTTGTAGTGACAGCCCCATTTAGGTGCTAGCAGTTACAGCCCCTTTAGGTAGTTGTAGCGGCAGTTCCTTTAGGGAGCCCTGTTACCGGCGCCAGCGGCATGTACACAGGCTCCTGCTGAAGTCCTCACCAGCCGGGGCAGAGACACATCGGGGAAGGGCTTCTAGCAGACTTGCGTATGTGCACACAGTACTTTTAAATTGTCCCTGCCCCGGCTGATTAGACTTTTGGCCAGCCCAGAGCCAGTGGTGGATCCAGAGTCTAGTCTCCAGAGGTTCACTGTCAGAATATTTTGTGTTAGCTATTAGTTTGGTAGTTAGTCCTCATAGCAGCTAGGTGGGAACGTAGTAGATAGTCCCCCATATTAGCTAGGCAGCAGAAGTTCCCCACATTAGGAAGGTAGAAGAAGTCCCCCACATTAGGTAGACAACAGTTCCCGCACATTAAGTAGGCAGCAGTTCCCCCACAATAGGTAGGCAGCAGTTCCCTCATATGAAGAAGGCAGCAGAAGCATCCCACATTAGGAAGGCAGATGTGTCCCCACATTAGGTAGGCAGCAGTTCCCCCACATTAGGTAGGCACCATTTCCCCCATATTAGGTAGGCAGCATTTCCCCCCTATTAGGTAGGCAGCAGTTCCCCCATATTAGGTAGATAGCGTATGTCCTCCACATTAGGTAGGCAGCAGTTCCCCCACATTAGGTATGCACCCGTAACATATATCCACATTAGCTAGGCAGCAGTCCCCCAACCCCGCCCCCCCCCTTACCTCGGAACACTTGCCTCCTGCTGCTGGTCTTGTTCCCCCTTGGCTTTCTCAGGCCTCTTCTTTCCTCTTCCCCTGCGCAACGGCGTCTGATGACGTCACTTGTGAGTGATTGACAGGATGAGGAGCCAATGGTTCTTTATCCTTTCAATCTGTTCACTGGAGCTATGCAGAAGCAGGAGACCGCTGTTTAAACAGCTTTCTTCTACTTCTATGCTGCGGATGCCAGAGGGGGGGGTACTGGTTGTACCTCCCTGATGGCGACCATGGGGCTGGTCAAAACATTTTTAAAAATGTTATCTTAATCTGGGGGGAGGGATGGGGGGACATCTGCCTCCAGTGCTACGTGGCTGCAGAACAGACAGAGCAGCCGGTAGGCGCAAACTTAAATAAAAAAAAAAAAAAGAAAGGAAACGTCAAGGCAGACAGCCAGCCTACTGGACAGCCCAGCCCACCAGGCAAATGCCGGTATGCCCGATGGCATGTCCAGCCCTGTATATGTTGCATGTCAGCTAGGGGTTAATGGCCGTTAGGAATTACATATGTTTTCTTTACACATGTATACACTGTTGTCTTTTCCATAGTCTTTAATAGAAAACATTATTTGGGTGCATATTTTATGCTGCAGATCCGCCGCTGAAGGACCTCTGTATGGTGCCCTTAAATGTGCCTGCTCGGAACGGCAATACGCCGCAGACACACTGCGATGTGCGAGTCGTCGCGCATGCGCGATGTACTCACACACATTGCGGTTGCTTCCCCTGCTCAATGAGCTAGGCCAAGAGCTGCTGCGATGTGCGAGTATACTGCGCATGCATGTGGCGACTCGCACATCGCAGTGTGTCTACTCGTACCGGCGTATTGCCGCTACGAGCAGGCACATATAAAGGCAGCATATAGGAAGTCCTTCAGCGGCGGATCCGCAGTGAAATACGATGCGAAAATCCGCACGTCTGAATGTACCCTTTATACAAATGTTTACAGTGGTATTTTTGTGTAAACATACTCTTAACAAATTAGTTTGGACACTTACCCTTCATCTAAAATGCTTTAACACAGATCACTATTTCAGCCTCAATTGACTTATAAAGCCCTTAAAAGACAATTTGTTAGTCAATTAAACAAATTTTTTCACAATTGCTGATGTCCAATAAACATCTGGCGTGTTAGATGAAATCCCTTTTGGCCATTATAGATTAGGTGTGGTCTGTGGTAGAAAATGGAGGCAACTGTTCAATTTCCATGCAGTGCCCCCAAAGGGTAAAAGAAGCATTACACATTTCCATATGGAATGTATTGGCTATCCATGCAATGCATGTACCTGTTGGGTTCTTCTGAACTCTTTGTAGCCACATACTGCCACATACTCTACAAGTTTGTACCCCCCTCTTTTAACTTATAAATCTCTAGCTGCAAGTCAATATCCCCTGGGGTAAAATATTTTACTTTTTTGCCCTAGTCATGTATATGAATGTTCTATCCAAGGCAGAATACCCAACCGACACCGCTGGCTATGCTTCTGCTAAATTATTTTAAACTAGGTGTTCTAAACCAGACAGCCCCTTTAATTCTTGCTGTAGGTGATGCTTATACATACCAACCAATGGTACCAAAGTAATAAAACCATTTTCATTCAGGATGTATTCACACGTACATTATCCTTGAACCACAGGATTTGAAGCTGGGTTCAATAATTGAGTTTGCATAGAAATCTGCAGCTTCAAATTCTGCACATGCGCAGGATATTGTACGTGTGAATAGACCCTTAAAGAGTTCCTGTCATGATCTTGAAAATTTTTATAATCCTCTCTGTTCACTCCCCCATCATAATAAACCACTCTCTGCCTTTATTTTTTATAATTTTTTTTACCTTGATATTGCTCTGTATTTTCTGCTCAGTCTCAGTCAACTGCACAGACTTGGAAGGAGCGTTACCCAGCAGGCGTGACATCATCTGAAGCCCTGTTGGGGAGAACTTCCTCCCTTCCTCTCCTATGCTGCTCTGAACACACTGATTAGAGCAGTTCAGTGTGTGATGGCCTGTGATTGGCTGAGACCGCACCCTCAGCTTTGGGCTCTGGGCTGTACAGTGTGTCAGCTTTGCCCAGCAGCTGCAAACGGGAGCAAAAATATTCAGCACAATATTTAGCACAATATTCAGCACTATGCACTGAAGGTATCATGAGCCTTTGGCTGTCCTCCATCCTGGGAGTTGTAGTTTTGAAACAGCTGGAGGCACCCTGGTTGGGAAAACTTGTTCTACAGTCTGGCTCAGCTTAAAGGGAAAGAGAGCTGAAATATTTAGCTCTATACACTCTATTAGAGATGAGCGAACTTACAGTAAATTTGATTAGCCACGAACTTCTCAGCTCGGCAGTTGATGACTTATCCTGCATAAACGAGTTCAGCTTTCAGGTGCTCCCGTGGGCTGGAAAAGGTGGATACAGTCCTAGGAGACTCTTTCCTAGGACTGTATCCACCTTTTCCAGCCCACGGGAGCACCTGAAAGCTGAACTAATTTATGCAGGATAAGTCATCAACTGCCGAGCCGAGAAGTTCGTGACGAATCGAATTTACTGTAAGTTCGCTCATCTCTACACTCTATGTACTGTGCTGAGCTGAGGTGCCACCTGCATTTCCTGTCATTTGTCTCTGTCAGGCTTCTGCAGTAGACAATTTGCTAGCAGGACTTTCTCTGGTCTGAGTGAAGCTGCTGGAAGAGAGGCCAGGATGTATCTGCTGTGCAAGTATAGTGCAAGAACATACTTGTGTGAGTAGTTACATTTGCACATAGTGGGTTCACTGATTTTGAATTTTAAAACAGCCTTTTCCCTTTTTTTTCTCTACTCTGCCTCTAGGGGGAGGGGTAAATTGGTCACAGGTGCATACATTTTAGTTTGGGACTCGGTAGCCACGGAGTGTGGCTGCTGAAAGAGAGTTTTAAAATCCAGGAGTTTGAGATCCCTGTAAGTGTAACTTTCCTTAGGCTAAGTTTCCACTGCAGTTTTTGAGCCAAAGCCAGAAATGTATTCAAAAGGAATAGGACATATAAAGGAAAGACTTACACTTCTACTCCCTTATGAATCCACTTCTGACTTTTGCTCAAAAACTGCAGTGGCAGTATTCCAAAAACTGCCAGAAAAAAAAATAATGAACAAGTGGAAACTTAACCATACACTGTAGAGACTTTAAACTCACAAGGTCTACTGAGAATTTAATTGTAATATTTACTATCCTTTTTTGGCTGTTAATCTGTGAGATCCCCATAACTAGATGGCCTCCATGTTGGAAAATGCAGTCCAGTGTTCATCTTGCGGGATGCATGCAATCCTTGAACAGCAGTTTGAGGGTGCATACTGCTGTGCAAGATGTGTGTTGTTCATTGGAAGCCCAGATCCTGGATCTAGAGGAGCAACTGGCAACCCTGAGATGCATTGACAACTTGGAGAGGAGTCTCCTGCTCACTGAGCAAGTACTCTCTGGGGTAGAGGTGGGGGAGGATAGTTGGACGGAGGTGCAGGACAGTCAGGCAGTTAGGCTGGGTTCACACTACGTTTTGTCCCATACGGGAGCGCATACGGCAGGGGGGAGCTAAAAGCTTGCGCTCCCGTATGTGACCGTATGCGCTCCCGTATGTCATTCATTTCAATGAGCCGACCGGAGTGAAACGTTCGGTCCGGTCGGCTCATTTTTGCTTTTACAATCGGACCTAAAACTGTGGTCAACCACGGTTTTAGGTCCGGTTGTAAAAGCGCATACGGCGCAAAAATGAGCCGACCGGACCGAACGTTTCACTCCGGTCGGCTCATTGAAATGAATGACATACGGGAGCGCATACGGTCACATACGGGAGCGCGAGCTTTTAGCTCCCCCCTGCCGTATGCGCTCCCGTATGGGACAAAACGTAGTGTGAACCCAGCCTTAGTTGGCTTACAGTAAAAAAACGGAGGTAGAGGGAAAAGTGTCAGGGAGGCTAGTCCGGCAAACCTCAACACATTAGCATGGTTTGCAGATGAGGGAGATGCCATTTCAGAGATAGCAGTACTGCAGCAGGATACTGCCTCTGACCACCAGGAGGGTCTCTGCTCCAGTAATGAGGGAGGGAGGAGTGTAGGGCAGGCCAGAAGATCCAGCAGTCATGGTGCACATTGGCACCAATGACAAAGTAAAAGGTAGATGGAGTGTCCTTAAAAATTATTTCAGGGTCTTAGGCCGCAAGCTTAAAGGGGTATTCCGGTAGAAAACTTTTCTTAAATCAACTGGTGCTGGAAAGATAATCAGATTTGTAAATTACTTCTATTAAAATTGATTAATCCTTCCAGTACTTATTAGTGGCTGTATACTACAGAGAAAATTCTTTACTTTTTGGATTTCTTTTCTGTCACGACCACAGTGCTCTCTGCTGACACCTCTGTCCATGTCAGGAACTGTGCAGAGAAGGAGAAAATCCCCATAGCAAACATGTGCTGCTCTGGACAGTTCCTAAAATGGACAGAGGTGTCAGCAGAGAGCACTGTGGTTATGACAGAAAATAAATCCAAAAAGAAAAGAATTTCCTCTGTAGTATACAGCCGATAAGTATTGGAAGGATTAAGAATTTTTAATAGAAGTCATTTACAAATCTGTTTTACTTTCTGGCACCAGTTGATTTAAAAAAATAAAAAAGTTTCCCACCGGAGTACCCCTTTAAGACAAGGACCTCCAAGGTAATATTTTCCAAATTATTACCTGTACCACGAGCCACACCAGAGAGGCAGTGGGAGATTATGGAGGTAAACAAGTGGCTCAGAAGCTGTTGTAGGAAGGAGGGGTTTGGGTTCATGGAGAACTGGGCTGACTTCTCTGTCGGATACCGGCTCTACCGTAGGGACAGGCTGCACCTCAATGGGGAGAGTGCAGCTTGTCTTGGGGAGAAGATGGCAAGAAGAGTGGAGGAGTGTTTAAACTAAAGACTGTGGGGGGGGGACCTACCACATAGAGGGGGCAGATAGTGTAGATAGAGCAGTGGGAATTATTAATGTACCTGGGGGTGGAGTGGAGGGAGAGGTTAGAATAGTTAATAGGGATAGGCTTCATAGGGAAAAAAAAAAACATACACCTTTGAATTGCATGTTGACTAATGCCAGAAGTGTGACCAATAAAACTAACAAACTGGAGTTGATGATGTCTGAGGAGAATTATAGTGGGTATAACAGAGACATGGTTGGACGATAGCTGTGACTGGGCGGTCAACATACAGGGTTATAGTCTATTCAGGAAGGATCGGACAAAATGGAAAGGGGGAGGAGTTTGTCTTTATGTAAAGTCCCGTCTGAAAGCTGCACTGCAGGAGGATATACGGGACTGAAACAATAATGTGGAGTCATAATGGGTAGAGTTATATGGAGCTAAAAATTTAACAAATTCTCATGGCGGTTTGCTATAAGCCTCCAAATATAATAGATCAATTACTGAGGCAAATAAACAAGGCAGCAAATCAAAATGATGTGATAATAATGAGGGACTTTAACTATCCTGATATAAACTGGGAGACTGAGACCTGTGAATCTCATAAAGGAAACAGGTTTCTGACTATAGCTAAAGGCAATTATCTGTCCGAAATGGTGCAGGGCCCGACCAGAGGGGACACTGTGCTAGACTTAATATTAACCAACAGACGTGACAGAGTAACTAATGTGCAAGTAGAAGGACATCTAGGAAATAGTGATCATAATATAAAACATTATAACTTGTTCTGCAATAAAGGAACCTCTCAAGGGGACTCAAAAACATTGAACTTTAGGAAGGCGAAGTTTGATCAACTCAGAGAAGCCCTTAACAATATAAAATGGGATAATGTCCTCAAAAATAAGAATACTCACATTAAATGGGAGACCTTCAAAAAATATCTTAAATTCTCACTGTAAGATGTATATACCTTATGGGAATTAAAGGGTCAGAAATAAAAGAAAACCAATATGGATGAATAAAAATGTTAAGGGGCAATAAATGACAAAAATAAAGCATTTAAACTACTAAAACAGGACGACAGTGAGGAAGCATTAAAATATGTAAAAAACAGATAAAAGCCGCAAAAATAGAAAGACTAATTGCCAAAGAGAGTAAAACTAACCCCAAAATGTTCTTTAACTATATCAGTAGCAAAAAGGTAAAAAATGAAAGTGTTGGCCCTTTAAAAAACGATGAGGAAGCAATTATAAATTGGTAAACTCCCCAGTACAGGTCACCTGTCTAACCCTAAGTGCAGAGCAAAAAAAATCAAAATAGACAAATCGCTAGGTCCAGATGGCATTCAGCATCACCGTTCAAGGACTCTATAGTGACAGGGACGGTTCCCCAGGACTGGTGTATGGCAAATGTGATGCCAATATTTAAAAAGGGCTCAAAGGTGACCCCGGGTATTATAAGCCTGTTAGTTTAACCTCCGATGTATGTAAATAGTTTGAGGGTTTTCTAAGAGATGCTATTTTGGAGTATCTTATTAAAAAATAAATGTATGACTCCATATCAGCATGGGTTTATGAGGGATCGGTCCTGTCAAGCTAATCTGATCAGCTTTTATGAGGAGGTGAGCTCCAGACTGGACCAGGGGGAATCGCTTGATGTCGTATATCTGGATTTTTCCAAAGCATTTGATACGGTGCCACATAAAAGATTGGTGCATAAAATGAGAAGGATGGGGCTGTGGGAGAATGTGTGCAAGTGGGTAAGGAACTGGATCAGTGACAGGAAACAGAGGGTGGTTATTAATGGTACTTATTCTGATAGGGTGACTAGTGGGGTACCACAGGGGTCAGTCTTGGGTCCTGTTCTATTTAATATATTCTTTAATGACCTTGTAGAGGGGTTGAATAGTAAAGTAGCAATCTTTGCAGATGATACTAAACTCTGTAAAGCGGTAACACAATAGAGGACAATGCACTGTTACAAATGGATCTGGATAGGTTGGAGGTTTGGGCTGGGAAGTAGCACATGAGGTTCAACACTGATAAATGTAATGTTATGCACATGGGGAGGAAAAATCAAGGCTGGGATTATGTATTAAATGGGAGCACACTTGGGACGACTGACATGGAAAAGGACTTAGGAATCTTAGTTAACAGTAAATTTAGCTGTAGTTACCAGTGTCGGGCAGCTGCTGCCAAGGCAAATAAAATCATGGGGTGCATCAATAGGGGCATAGATACCCATGACAAGGAAATAATTCTGACGCTGTACAAATCACTAGTCAGACCACACATAGAATATTGTGTACAGTACTGGGAACCAGTGCACAAGAAATATATGGTGGAGCTGGAGAGGGTTGAAAGACGGGCAACCAGAGTAATATCGGGAATGGGAGGACTACAGTACCCAGAAAGATTATCAGAATTAGGGTTATCTAGTTTAGAAAAAAAGGAGGCTTAGTGGAGACCTAATAACTATGTATAAATATATCAGGGGGCCGTACAGAGATCTCTCCTATGATCTATGACCCAGGACTGTATTTATAACAAGAAGGCATTCTTTACGTCTTGAGTAAAGAAGGTTTTTACACCAGCACAGACAGGGGTTCTTTACTGTAAGAGCAGTGAGACTGTGGAATTCTCTCCCGGAGGAGGTGGTCCTGGTGAACTCTATAAAAGAGTTCAAAAGGGGCCTGGATGCATTTTTGGAGAGTAATAACATCACTGGTTATGGATAGTAGATTTATAGGGACAGGAGGTTGATCCAGGGATTTATTCTGATGCCATATTTAGAGTCGGAAAGGAATTTTTACCTCTAAGATGAGGGTTTTTTGCCTTCCTCTGGATTAACTCAGTAGGGACTCATTAGAGTTATAGGTTGAACTTGATGGACTCTGGTCTTTTTTCAACCTTATTGACTATGTTACTATAACTTCAGCCAGGACCAGAAGGAGGACCCCTGGTGGCCAAACTTTAAGGGTTCATTTAACTCATAAAGTTACAAAATATTATTAAGAAGTATATTAGAAAAGTTATTCAAATTGTCAAATCTATAATATATTACATTTCATTAATTGTAACAGATACAATTTAAAGGAGTTATCCACCATAAGGCGATTTTAGTACGTAACTGCTAGACAGTCATAGACATGTTTAGGAAGGATCCACACTTGTCTTGGGTCTAAATGGCTATGTTGTGAGATTACCAAAATGCTGAGGCTATCATTTTGTGAACTGGCTATTTCATGTTGAAGTTCGTTCCGTTAAACTACAAATCCCATGATTCCTTGTTTGTAAGTGTAAGGCAGGCTCCCTCTGATCACCTGACTAGGGATGCAATGTCTCGGGTTGCACTGTACCTGGGAAAACCTGAGACAACTCATTTTGTATGTTGTTAAAAATAAACCTTGGGGCAAAAATCACAGAACAATTGTGAGACCACTGTGAAACATTGGTTCAGACACTATATCATGAACTACACTAACTTTACAGCCCCTGTAGCTAGTCAAATAAATAAAAAAAATCCTGGAATACCCCTTTAAGTATAATAAGGCAAAATTTGCTTTTACTCCCAACAAAACAGCTACTGTCCCTAATTTGCCGTCTCTGCATTCTATGTATTGATGGTCCTAAAGTACGCAGTGTCTATTTTTAATCAGCGAATGTGAAGAGGTTTCATCTCACTACCCTGAGCTCAGTGAATAAGACTCCCTAGAAAATGGAAAGCTCTTGTCAAACTGTTTGATTTAGACTTCCAATCTAATTATGAAATTGAGATTTCTTTTCACTTCAACTCGAAAGATTTAATAACTTCTCCACATCCACAATTTCAGGCAAATCCCAGAGTGTTAGTCCTCAGTGGAAACTGCAAAACAACAGCAAGAGCTCCCGGGCTTATGCATTTTCTATCTTCTCTGAAGATGCTTAGATAAAATAAAAAGTCAAATAAAATGACAAGGATGTATCAGACCGTACAACAATTAAATCAGAGCAGCAACTTACTTATTACTTCTTAAACTTCACATTCATCATAGACTGCTGTGGATGGGAACTGAGGATGCAGTCCCAGTGCTGGCTACAGGGGGAACAAAAAGAGTGCAAATGTTAGCGTCTGCCTAGAATAGATAGTGAAGGCCCTCACACACAATATAGATAGCCTAACAATTCTAGCGGCACTGGCCTACTATCTTATGTGTAATGGGGTTTTCCAACTCTGGAGCCACAGGGAGCATATCGGGACATGGTGGATCTATTATCAGTGCTTGCTTCATCCATCCATACTATCTTATACTCAGATTAATTCATCTATTATTACATTGGTGCTATAACATGTTGAATCTGCTTGCCTCATCCATCCATTTTATCTTATACTGAGATAAGTGCAACTATTATTGCATTGGTGCTACTAACATAATGGTTCTACTTACATTACCCATTCATGCTATTTTATTTGAAGATAGATGCATCTATTATTGCATTGGTGCTACCAACATGATGAATCTGCACCTGTATAGGAATGCTCTAGTTCACACCAGATATACCATGTGAGGTATGTGTCATGCCTGTAAATGGGTATTTTGAAGAACTACTGTATATGTTAACTTACAAAGATGAGACCAATAAGCATGATATTTGAGTGCACTAGTGGTGTCTGGCAGGGGCTGTGGTATTTATGGTGACATACATATTTAACGTGTAATCATACATGCTACAAAGAGGTGTCTGGTGTTTCTCAATGCATTTGTGTGTTGCATATTTCCATCACACTATGCCTTAAAGGGGTACTCCACCTCTATCCTTTGGATAGTAAATAAGATGTCTGATCACGGGGGTCCCACCCCTGGGAACCCCCATGATCTCTTCTGCAGCACCCCTGTCATCTGGTGCACGGAGCGAGCTCCGTGCCTGATGACTGGCGATGCAGGAGCCGGAGGAGTGTGACTTCACGGCTCCACCACCTTGTGACATCACACCCTGCCCCCTTAATGCAAGTCTATGGGAGGGGGCATGGCAGTCATCACGCCCCCTCCCATAGACTTGCATTAAGGGGGATCTCGGCTGCGGCACTCCAGACATCCGGTGCACGTAGCAAACTTTGCTCCGTGCCGGATGACTGGCGATGTGGGACGGAGGCTTGTGACGTCACAGTCACACCCCACTAGTGATGTCAAAGCCGTGCTCCCTCAATGCATGTCCATGGACTTGCATTGAAGGGGTGTATCCATGACATCATAAGCCTCCGGAGCTGCACCTGATGCTCTAAACGATCGCAGGGGTCCCCAGCAGCAGGACCCCCGTGATCAGACATATTATCCTCTATCCTTTGGATAGGGGATATGATGTCTAGGGGTGGAGTACCCCAAGGGCTAGTGTTCACCATAGTGCTTTGGATATTTTAAGGCCTGAAAGGGTAAAATTTCGGAGTTGGTTGTCCTTTTTAGTTTGTCTTTTTACCCTGACACAGAAGTAAGCTTAGAAGGGTGTTTTAGAGGCAAAAACAGAAAGAAATAGACCCCCACAACCAATTGTGACACACAATTGATATTAGTTACTAAGTGGACCAGATCTCAATCGTGGTGGTTGTTTGGGACAAAAATCTTTACATTTTACTGGAGAAGGTTGTAGTCTGGAGCAGATAATCCATATCCAATGATCTGTGGTGTTTTAGCTTCCCTACTCTACCTAACTAATAATATATCCTCAACCCATTTTTATGCATGCTCAGGTGAGTCCAGTGTCCATTTGTAATAGCGGGGGTTGAAATGTATCAGCTAACAAGTGTTCAGCCAACACCAATTAAGTCAAAATTTTTTACGATGTATAGTTAATTTTAGGAGCATCACCGTAGTAAACATTGGTATTACAGCTCTCCTATGCACATCAGTATGCTATAGAACAGTGTTTCTCAAGCACGGTCCTCAAGTACCCCCCAACAGGTCATATTTTCTGGATTTCCTTAGTCTTTCACAGGTGATAAAACTCTGGTGATGCCTGATTCACTGACGATAAGGAAATCCAGAAAACATGACCTGTTTGGGGGGGGGGGGGGGTCTTGAGGACTGTGCTTGAGAAACACTGTTCTAGTAGGAACTTACACAGCATATACATTTTTTAAGTACTTGAAGAGTAGTGAAGCACCTTCAAAATACAGCTGCCACTGTGATCAGTTCATCTCCGCGGGTCCAGGTGGTTTGCTAGTTTAAGCCTTGTTTTCCCAACATTTTTAAAAATGTCTGGCTTCAAGTCAAATGTATGTCCATACTTGTAAAAATTTATGGCTTGAGTCCTCAAGACCTAGAGCCAATCTTACACAGAGTCTCTCCATTTTGGCTCATAGAGGAGGACTTGCTCTATGCTCCATATACACTAAAAGGACCATATTTATTTAAAGTTTTTTTTTTTTTCTTTTTTAACATGAAGCAAACCCTTCCATAATTTGAACCTTTTACTCTTTATCTACTTAGGGTAAGGTCTTATCTTGGTTTTTATTTTCATCATATGAGCAAAATGGGCACCACAGACTTTGGGCTCAGTTGGGTTTCCGTCACGGTATTCAGTAGTATATTGGACTAAATAATGTTTCATGCTGCACAATTTTGTTCTGTATTTTTGACAAAATCTGCAATGGAAGCACCTAAGAAAATCCAGCCTTAGCTTTTATTCTATGTAATACTCAAATCCAATACAGCAGAACCTATAACTTAAGAAACTGTGAAGGTTTCGATCAACTTAGAAGAAGTTTTTAAATGTAAATGGAAACTAACCAAAATAAACTTTTAATCTTCTTATACTGGTCATTTAAAATAACTAAAAATCTAAGCTGCAGGATATTTTGTAGTGGAAAAATTGTGGTTTATTTGATCTTCAAATGCTATATTATGACATTTCTAAGGGCTTTAAGGAGAACTTTCTTATGCTAACCCAAACTATTTTCCCTTACCTCTTGACAGTCTGCCTTCCAAAAAGAAATTCTTGTAATTTATATTTCTTAGAAAAAAAATAGATTTTTTTTCCCCTTAAATTTTGCTGCTATATTTTCCTGAAGTCAAAGAAGAAATCGTTTCATATCACTGGTTACACAAATGACATATAACCTCTATCCACCGTTTGCTCTCCGCCGATGAAAGGCTTTAAATCAAACAGAATGTTCTCTTTCATCTTCCAAAAGAAGTTACCTAATGCCACCTGGATGAGGATCACAGTTGAGAAATTTAAAAAGAGAATAAATATGAGAGAAAAGCTATAGACAGGGCAGCTCAAATTGGAAATAGCGATCCTCCCGGGCCAGATAACAATAGGAATGTTCTATACGGCATGAACCATTCTCACCAGTCAAATATCTAACTGGTAATTCTCATGTCACGTCCCCTTGGCTTTATTTTTCTGCATGGCTTATGTGAAATTGTGCGGAGGGATGTGGATGTGTATTCCAGCTTTAGCCTACTGTTTTTACCTTCATGCTCAACTTCTTAAAGTTTTCTGGTAATTCCTTAGGTACTTTAGGTCTATATTCCAGCCTGTGATCACTGGAGAAGGGATGAAACTATTTTGCACCTTAGAAAATATTTGATTCTATTCCAATTTTTGCTTCTTACACTTTATCATGTAATATTTTATAGCTATCTAGATGGGCACATGCTAAAACAACAAATGCTAAAAATGTGAGAATAAAACATTTTATGTATTAAAATTAATAAAAGTAATTCTATATCTCTTGTCATATTGATGTTTCATGAATGTGGATCTAGATGGCTTTGATGTTTTGATAATTTAATGATCAATAAGTAAGCAAAAATTGTAATTTGAATTTTTAATGGAGGTCATTCCATAATTATTCAAAGAGTACTATCATGCAGGACAATTTATTGCCTATCTGAAGGATAGGGGATAAGTGTCTGGTCGACCACTGGGAACCCCCGCAATCTCCTGCATGGCACCCAGGCTTTTGCAGGGAACGGAGTGTGTCTACCGCACAAGGAAACAGCGTCCAACACAAGCCCCTCCATGTATCTCTATGGGAGAGCCGAGATAGAGCATTCGGGTATCTCCAGCTCTCCTATAGAGCTACATGGAGGGGCTGTGTCAGCCACCGCTTCCTGCGGAGATTCGACACGCTCTGTTCCCAGGTAGAGCCAGGGTCCCGATTAGGAGATCGCGGGGGGTCCCAGCAGTCAGACCCTCCATGATCAGACGCTTATACTGTATCATTTGGATAGAGTATACATTTTCCTGCACAATCATACTCCTTTAATAGTGGCCAGGTTTGGCAGAAAAAGTAAAAAAAAAAAAAAAGCAGTATTTACTTTCTGTAACTTCCTGCCACTGCCTGTTCCTACTGTGCCAGGTCACTGCTATTCACCACGTTTTTGATCTCCTCTTAACACTATAAAGTGCCCATTCAGCCAATCACTGCCTGAGGTCATTACCAGGAAGTGGTGAACAGCAGGGACTAGACACCATTGGTCACTATTAAAAATGAGATAAAAATGTGGATTAAACCCCTTTAACATTTTGTCCTTAGGACACAACCAATTTTTATTTCTGCATTCTTGTTGTTTCCTCCTGGGCTTTTAAGAGACATAACACTTACATTTTTTCATCCACAGGGCCCTATGAGGGTTTGTTTTGATCCATAGCACTTTGTAATAACACCTGTTAATTTACCATAAAATGTACAGCACAAACAAAAAAAAACACAATTTTCAAACTATATGCAGGCTTTGTTTTCATGGACTGCACTATGGACTGCACTGTGGATGGGAATCATAGTGTGTGAACCTTGTGAACTATAAGAATTTGGGATATTCTAATAAATAAAATGAAATAGATAAGCAAATGAATATCAACACCGTAATAATGCAGTGTGAATAAACAACTTCTTATTGACATCATAATTGAGAACAAATATAATTTAATATCGACATCAGAAATTTTATTGACATCATAATTCAATAAATTAATATTCAATAAATTAAGAAAGAAAGAAATTAAGAAAAGGAATTAAATAAATAACCAAATTAATAACTCAATTAATATTAATATTTACAATGCAGTGACCATATTTTAATATTGACATCATAATTCAATAACAAAGGAATCTATTTTGACACTATGATTATAAACTTAGAATTTGTTCCTAGCAATTTATGTGGTTAAAACTAATAAGGCTGGAATATATACCCACCTATGTGACATACATCTCAATACTAATATACCCATGATTATAAACTTAGAATTTGTCCTAGCAATTCATATGGCTAAAACTAATAATGCTGGATTACATACCCATCTTTATACACCTTAATGCTAATATACCCATCCATGTGATATACAATTGATAGCAGGAATAAGGTAAAAGCCAATTCTGGCATGTGTACCAGTATCTTTAATTCACTGAGAGTCCAGTGTCATGCGCACTAGCAATTCTGATGCGTAGGTAATTCTAAGTCCAATGCCATGCACAATGCATACGGGATGAGCGGAGGTAGAGGACTTGCGCTCCGCCGCCTGTGGATTGGTTGATGACGCACGAACGCAGCGTTACTATAGGTATAGATGCAATAAAAGTTAAGTTTTATAGGAGTAGGGAAATAAGAGGTTAAATTGTGCCTTATGGGCACTTTAGTTGTTTAAAACATAAAACATGGGCACAAACTGTACAGAGATAATAAAGCTCTTAAAAAAAAAGTAAGTCAGTCGGGAAAGTAAGGCTAGAAAAAAACCTAAAAATAGAATGTCCGCTTCTAATTGATGGAATAGAAAACATTGAAAATGCGTAACAAATACCGTCTTAGGAGGGCATTCACACTACGTTTTGTCCATACGGGGACCGGATCCGGCAGGGAGATGGAAAAACCAGGCCCTCTTGTATCCCAGCTGGACCTGGCCCATGTCTCATTAAAGGGGTACTCCGGTGAAAAACCTTTTTTTTTTTTAACCAACTGGTGCCAGAAAGTTAAACAGATTTGTAAATTACTTCTATTAAAAAATCTTAATCATTCCTGTACTTATTAGATGCTGAATACTACAGCGGAAATTCTTTTTGAAACACAGAGCTGTCTGCTTACATCCTGAGCACAGTGCTCTCTGCTGACATCTCTGTCCATTTTATGAACTGTCCAGACCAGCATATGTTTGCTATGTGGATTTCCTTTTACGCTGGCAGTTCCTAAAATGGACAGAGATGTCAGCAGAGAGCACTGTGCTCATGATGTCAGCAGACAGCTCTGTGTTTCAAACAGAAAAGAATTTCCACTGTAGTATTCAGCAGCTAATAAGTACAGGAAGGATTAAGATTTTTTAATACAAGTAATTTACAAATCGGTTTACCTTTCTGGCTCCAGTTGATGTAAAAAAAAAAGTTTTTCAACGGAGTACCCGTTTAATTTAATTGAGCCGACTGGAGTCAGACAATGACTCCGGCCGGCTCATTTTTTGCCCCGTAACCAGTTTTCTGGCTGGACTGAAAACTGCAGCATATCGCGGTTTTCAATCTGGCCAGAAAACCAGATATGGGGCAAAAATGAGCCAATCAGAGTCACTATTTGACACCAGTTGGCTCATTCAAACGAATGAGATGGGGCTGGCTCCCATCCCCCAGCCGGATCCAGTCTCCATATGGACAAAACATTGTGTGAACCCAGCCTTACATACTTTGTCTCATTTTGCAATCCAAACTTATAATGTAAGATGGAAAACTAACAACTTTACTCATATCCATATATTTTCAGTACTTTGATGCAAATATCAGAATATACACAAACTTTTTAAAATTTGAAATTTCAATGTCACCTCCAAATTCTATCAACCTAAGCTGACCTGCTAGAGAATATCTGAAGTGATAGATTTTTCCATCAGCCCCATACATATGGAAATTAAGACATCAATTCCGGCCCAGTTAATTGTTGTTTCGGGGTGACGTGAGAGCCTGCCGTAAAACATGAAAGTGTGTTATTTTCTCCCATTTTATGAAATGTCTATTAATAAATAATCTTGACTTCCAGTGCTGTTTCAGGATAAAGTGAATGTGCCATTTAGAATTTGATTGCCATATTAATAATTCTGTGTCATAAAAAATGAGTAGTAAATTATTTAGGAGAAATCTGAAAGGTTAAGTAAAGGCTCATAAACATTAAAGTATTTTTATGTGCTGGGCACAGTGTATTTTTGAGAGATATAAAGTCATTCTGGATGAGGCACTGTGCAGTGTGAGGAAGATTTATGAGGATGTACTGGTCAAATAGCTTTCATTCTCCTTTCGGCAAACTGATATTCCATTCTTATCAATTAGATGTCCTTAAAGGGGTACTCAGGCACTAAACATCCTATCCCTTATCAAAAGGATAGGGAATAAAAATTCAGATTGTGGGGATCCCACTGCTGGGGACCCCTGCAGCACCCCCATTTTTCAGCTGCACAGAGCAAGGATCGCTCTATAGCTGTGCAGGGGATGGATTATTTTTATAGGGGATAAGATGTTTAGCACCGGAATACCCTTTTAAAGCAGTTTCTCCAGTCTGACCAGGTGCAATCTCCTGTAAGCCAGATGCTCAGCGTGAATAGTCTAGTAGAACTCTTTACAACTCCAGCTTTCATATTTTGGGGGGCACACTAGTGGGCAGGACAAAAGTTGGGGGGGGGGGGCAATTATAACAACACTCTATTTACACGCTGTTGGCGCAAATTATCTTTGAGCTGTGGGCAATATAGGGGGAGTGACCCTGAAGCTCCCATTGACTTTAAAGGGTACCTCTCATCAAAAAAACTTTTGATATATTATAGATTAATGTATGCAGAATAACTTTACAATTGCATGTTATTAAAAAATATGCTTCTTTCTATTTAATTTTCCACTTTGAAGAAATTACCACTAGGGGTCTCCCTACCAGTCCTGGCAGCAAGCATTTCAGACTCATGCTGGAGTCCTAAACACTACGAGCTGCCAGTCTGCTTTGTTCACAAAGGAGAACACTCAGAGCTGCCAGCCTGCTTTGTTCACAGCCTGTTTGGCTGTGAACAAAGCAGGCTTGCAGCTCTGAGTGTTTAGGACTCCAGCATGAGTCAGAAATGCTTGCTGACAGGACTGATCGGGAAAAATACAATAGAAAGAAGCATATTTTTCATTAACATGCTATTGGAAAGTTATTCAACATTCATTAATCTAAAATATATCAAAAGTTTATTTGATGAGAGGTACCCTCTAAAGGCAGCTTCAGCATGTGTAAGTGACATGTCACTTGTTTTCTCTGCAGTTCCCTGTCAAACATTAACATGGATAAGACAATTCCCTATGATAGACACATGTATCTCAAAATAAATCATAAATCCGGAACAAATATGTGCAGCTCACAATTATATCACCAACCGAGGACAAATGGGTAATGCACCTATACCTATGGTGCCAATAATAAATATTAGAAAAAGAGACAAAAATACCCAGACCTCAAGGAAGGTAAACTATATGAATCAATTGAAGGAAAAAAGGATCGTGCTTCAATTATAATAGGATATACAGATTTTATTAAAAATTGATATAAAATATTCCACCTCACAAGGGGCCCCTTGTGAGAAGAGTAGACAATAACCTAAAATAGACTATCACTGGTAACTAATTAATATCACAGAATGCACTATTAAACTGGAACAGTTATAGACAAATTGCACTGAAATAGTGAAGGCAAAATATGCTGATATGGACTGAAAGAGTTAAAGACCCTTGAATTGCTGGAAAGTCTCTTGGAAAACAGTCCTTTTCACTGGAGAGATGATAATGTAATATTGTAACAAGTTCCTCTTAATGGATGGCAATGAAACAATGTTTGGTGTGTTAAACTGAGGAAGTATAAAAGTTCACAGTTGCTAGTTTCACTGTGTCACTGTGTTAGGACAGGCAGCTTGGTGGTACATTACCGGTCCTGAGAGCGGAAGACTCCCGTGAGGCTGGATGGATCTAGCACTTGGATGGTCACTGCAGGTGGGCTACCTCCGAGTCCCAGCGCTGGCAGGCGTCGGGGATGGACACTTTCAGAGGTGGCACTCGCTGGTGGAAAAGTCCTGCCGTGGGGACCAGGTGTGCAGCAGACCGGTAGTAGATGCCTCTGCCTCGTGAGGGTGGCGTGTGATGTCAATGCCAGCACCTGCAGGAAGTGCTTTGATTCCACAGCTCACTGGGAATCCACTCAAAACTAGATGTAAATTATGGATCGGAGCAGCAAGATCAACAGGGTCGTCTCCGGACCGGACCAGCAAGGCCACAGAGATATGTCCAGAAAAAATTGAAGTGCCAAGTACAGTCAGTGATAGTCCGCAAACTGACTAGACGCATTTCAGGGTATATGAATGGACCCTTTCTTCAGTAATCATGACTATTGTAGATAGTAGCCTCCCTTTATATTGTTGCAGACCCCTTTATATAGTAGTAACAGCAGCCCTCCTTTAAGGAGAAGTAGCAACAGTCCCCCCTCAGTAGTAGTAGAAGCCCCCTTTAGGCAGTATTATCAGCAGCCCCTTTAGGCAGTAGTATCAGAACCCCCTTAGGCAGTAATAATAGCAGAATTCCCCTATAGGTAATAATAGTGTCAGCCCCCTTTAATCAGTAATAGTGCCACCCCCTTTAACTAGTAATAGCAGCTTCCCCTTTAGGTTATAGTGGTGGCAGCCCCCTTTACGTAGTAATAGCAGCAACTCCATTTAGGTAGTAGTAGCGGCAGCTCCCTTTAGGTGATAGTTGTGGCACCCCCTTTAGGTAATAGCAGTGGCAGCCCCCTTTAGGCAGTAGTAGAAGCAGTACTATCATAAAGACATCATAGAAACACACATACATCATTTATACACATATATGCAAATTATACATACACACTGTTACGCCGAGCGCTCCGGGTCCCCGTTCCTCCCCGGAGCGCTCGCCTCATCCTCGTTGCTGCAGCGCCCCGGTCAGATCCACTGACCGGGTGCGCTGCGGTACCGCCTCCAGCCGGGATGCGATTCGCGATGCGGGTGGCGCCCGCTCGCGATGCGCACCCCGGTCCCCGTACCTGACTCGCTCTCCGTCGGTCCTGTCCCGGCGCGCGCGGCCCCGCTCCCTAGGGCGCGCGCGCGCCGGGTCTCTGCAATTTAAAGGGCCAGTGCACCAATGTTGGTGCCTGGCCCAATCTTCCCAATTACCAATTAGTGTGATCACCTGTGTACTTCCCTATATTACCTCACTTCCCCTGCACTCCCTTGCCGGATCTTGTTGCCTTAGTGCCTAGTGAAAGCGTTCCCTTGTCTGTTCCTAGCCCGTGTTCCTGACCTCCTGCCGTTGCCCCTGACTACGATCCTTGCTGCCTGCCTCGACCTTCTGCTACGTCCGACCTTGCTTCTGCCTACTCCCTTGTACCTCGCCTATCTTCAGTATCTTCAGCAGTCAGAGAGGTGAGCCGTTGCTAGTGGATACGACCTGGTCACTACCGCCGCAGCAAGACCATCCCGCTTTGCGGCGGGCTCTGGTGAAAACCTGTAGTGGCTTAGAACCGGTCCACTAGCGCGGTCCTCGCCAATCCCTCTCTGGCACAGAGGATCCACCTCC
Organism: Hyla sarda; assembly: GCF_029499605.1. Classification (NCBI taxonomy): domain Eukaryota; kingdom Metazoa; phylum Chordata; class Amphibia; order Anura; family Hylidae; genus Hyla; species Hyla sarda. The sequence continues at coordinate 222,749,188 of NC_079194.1, read as the reverse complement.
TGCCAGCCGGCATCGTGACAGTAGATCCGGCCATGGATCCCGCTGAAGATCCTACACTGGTCGCCCAGCTAGCCCTAAAGATCGCCCAACGAGATCAACAGCTGGCATACTTGACCTCCGAGGCACTGCATATTCAGTCACAGATACAGCAGCTGCAGATACAGCAACAGCTACAGCTGCAACTACCATCTCCTCCGCCGGCTCCTGCAACTCCTCCGCAGCAACCGGCCGTTCCTAACCCCTGCTTGTCCCTGCCGGACAAATTTGGCGTAAAGATCGCCCAACGAGATCAACAGCTGGCATACTTGATCTCCGAGACACAGCGTCTTCAGTCACAGTTACAGCAGCTGCTGCCGCAGATACAGCAACTTCAGTCACAGCAGCTGCTGCCGCAGATACAGCAACTTCAGTCACAGCTACAGCTGCAACAACCATCTCCTCCGCCGGCTCCTGCAACTCCTCCGCAGCAACCGGCCGTTCTTAACCCCTGCTTGTCCCTGCCGGACAAGTTTGATGGGGACCGCAATGATTCTGCCACAGCCACAGTCCAGTCCTTCTTCGCTGAGGTCCGTGGTGTCTTCGAGGAGCCTGCCCGAGCTTCTTCTGCCGAGATTGCCCTGCTGAACCTGGAACAGGGTGTTTCTTCCATTGGCGAGTACGCCATTCAGTTCCGTGCTCTTGCTTACGAGTTGTCCTGGAATAGTGAGGTTCTCTGCGCGACCTTTAAAAAAGGCCTATCCAGCAACATTAAAGATGTTCTGGCCGCACGAGAGACTCCTGCTGACCTACATGAACTCATTCATCTTGCCACTCGCATTGACATGCGTTCTTCCGGATGGCGTCTGGAGCTCCGCCTGGATATGGACTTTGTTCGCACTAAGCGTTTTTTCTCCCCGGCTCCTCTCTCCTCTGGTCCTCTGCAATCCGTTCCTGTGCTTCCCGCCGCGGAGGCTATGCAAGTTGACCGGTCTCGCTTGACACCTCAAGAGAGGACACGACGCCGCATGGAGAATCTTTGCCTGTACTATGCCGGTACCGAACACTTCCTGAAGGATTGTCCTATCCGTCCTCCCCGCCTGGAAAGACGTACGCTGACTCCGCACAAAGGTGACACAGTTCTTGATGTCAACTCTGCTTCTCCACGCCTTACTGTGCCTGTGCGGATATCTGCCTCTACCTTCTCCTTCTCTACTATGGTCTCCTTGGATTCCGGATCTGCAGGAAAATTTTTTTTGGCCTCTCTTATCAACAGGTTCTACGTCCCTGTGACCAGTCTCGCCAGACCCCTCTACATCTATTGTATTAACAATAAAAGATTGGACTGTCTCATGCGTTTCCGCACAGAACCCCTCCTAATGTGCATCGGACCTCATCACGGAAAAATTGACTTTTTTTTTCCTCAGGTTCTTTGGCCCCAAGAAGAGGGGGAGACCCAAGGGGGGGGGTACTGTTACGCCGAGCGCTCCGGGTCCCCGTTCCTCCCCGGAGCGCTCGCCTCATCCTCGTTGCTGCAGCGCCCCGGTCAGATCCACTGACCGGGTGCGCTGCGGTACCGCCTCCAGCCGGGATGCGATTCGCGATGCGGGTGGCGCCTGCTCGCGATGCGCACCCCGGTCCCCGTACCTGACTCGCTCTCCGTCGGTCCTGTCCCGGCGCGCGCGGCCCCGCTCCCTAGGGCGCGCGCGCGCCGGGTCTCTGCAATTTAAAGGGCCAGTGCACCAATGTTGGTGCCTGGCCCAATCTTCCCAATTACCAATTAGTGTGATCACCTGTGTACTTCCCTATATTACCTCACTTCCCCTGCACTCCCTTGCCGGATCTTGTTGCCTTAGTGCCTAGTGAAAGCGTTCCCTTGTCTGTTCCTAGCCCGTGTTCCTGACCTCCTGCCGTTGCCCCTGACTACGATCCTTGCTGCCTGCCTCGACCTTCTGCTACGTCCGACCTTGCTTCTGCCTACTCCCTTGTACCTCGCCTATCTTCAGTATCTTCAGCAGTCAGAGAGGTGAGCCGTTGCTAGTGGATACGACCTGGTCACTACCGCCGCAGCAAGACCATCCCGCTTTGCGGCGGGCTCTGGTGAAAACCTGTAGTGGCTTAGAACCGGTCCACTAGCGCGGTCCTCGCCAATCCCTCTCTGGCACAGAGGATCCACCTCCTGCCAGCCGGCATCGTGACACACACTTTATGCATACATACATCACACAAACACACATCTCTCATACATACACACATCTATCATACATACATCATACATACACAGATCTATCATACATACACACATCCTACATACACATAGAATCATATATCATACACACACACATCTATGATATATAGATCATACATACACACACATCTATGATAGATAGATACATACATACATCATGTATACCATATTTATCGGCGTATAACACACACTTTTTAGGCTAAAATTTTTAGCCTAAAGTCTACCTGCGTGTTATACGCCGATAAGCCGCTGCAGTTCAATGATTAAAAGCGGGCGCTTTAAATCAATGAACTGCAGCGGCTTTGCAGGTGCAGAGACAGCCAGCGCTGCCGGCTTCTCTGCCCCTGCCTGCCCTGGGGTCTAGAGCCCTGCTGCCGGCCCTTATCTCCCCCTGGCTATCGGCGCCACTGCCCGTTCTCTCCCCCTGACTATCGGTGCTGGCGCCCCATTGCCAACGCCGATAGCCAGGGGGAGAGAAGCGGCGCCGGCAATGGGGCAGCGGCGCCGTCAGACAGGGGGAGAGAAAGGGCAGCGGCACCCATTGCCGGCGCCGCTGCCCCGTTGCCTCCCCCCATCCCCGGTTGCATAATTACCTGTTACCCGGGTCGGGTCCGCGCTGCTTCAGGCCTCCCGTGTGCGTCCCCTGCGTCGTTGCAATGCGCTGCATGGTCAGGGGGAGAGAACGGGCAGCGGCGCCTATAGCCAGCGGGAGAGAAGCGGCGGCAGCAGTGCTCCAGACCCCAGGAAAGGCAGGGGGAGAGAAGCGGGCAGAGACGGCCTCTCTCCCCCTGCCTTTCCTGGGGGTGTATCGGGGTATACGCGTGCACACACACGCACCCTCATTTTACCATGGATATTTGGGTAAAAAAACTTTTTTTACCCAAATATCCTTGGTAAAATGAGGGTGCGTGTTATAGGCCGGTGCGTGGTATACCCCGATAAATACGGTACATCCATTTATAATAACTACAACCCTGGTCTTTCTCACCCCCCCCCCCCATCCCCATCAGCATGGCGGCCTTTTTCTGATAAGGCTATGGGGATGAAGAGGGTCAGAAGGGGGTCAGAAAGGCCGCACTGACTCCTATCCAGTCCACTTCCCTGCGTGGGGAAACTTCAGGCAGGGACACCTCACTGGTTAGGAGCAGACGTGTGTTCCTGTGCAGAAGCTCCTCTTCTTTTAAACGGGTAGTATCGCTGCCCCATGTGAACCACAATGTGCCGCGTTCAGAGAAGAGACAAAGCGGCCGGAGCCACAAACTTAAACAAAATAATTGAAAAACAAAACCAAAAAAGAGGCAGGCAGATGGACAGTCCACGGCCCTCGGGGAATTAAATTGAGGGGGGGGGGGTCACCCCCTCTGGCACCCCTTTAGCGAAGCCACTGGGTGAACAGCCTGTCAGTTTCCCTTTAATGGCTCAAAAATATTAGTGGATTTGGAATTGAGCAGAGTGTTCTTTGATGAGTCATTTGAGAGCCTCTTGAAAATCTACTCAAAATCTACTGAAAATTCAACATTCAATAGTCCTTTTTTTCATTATTACCGTATATGCTCGAGTATAAGCCGAGTTTTTCAGCACAATTTTTCGTGCTGAAAACTTCCCCCTCGGCTTATACTCGAGTGAACTCTCCGCCTGTCAATCCCTTCTCAGTGGTCTTCAACCTGCAGACCTCCAGATGTTGCAAAACTACAACTCCCAGCATGCCCGCACAGCCGGGCATGCTGGGAGTTGTAGTTTTGAAACATCTGGAGGTCTGCAGGTTGAAGACCATTGATGAAGGGATTGACAGGCGGTGATGATGAAAGGGGGGATGATGACGGGGGTGATGATGACAGGGGTGATGATGACGGGGGTGTTAATGATGGGGGTCTGGCTGATGACAGGGGGGATGATGACATGGGGGAATGATGTATTTCCCACCCTAGGCTTATAGTCCAGTCAATAACTTTTCCTGGGTTTTTGGGGTGAAATTAGGGGCCTCGGCTTATATTCGGGTCGGCTTATACTCGAGTATATACGGTAAGTTCTCTTAACAGTACAGTTTTTAAGTCCCCCTGTCTTCCATAATCCCTCTCTATCCCAGTCACTGGAATCCAATGGATCAATGTGGTGAACAATGTAAAAAGATGTATGCAGTCATATTTAATGTAACCAGTGATGAAATATGTACCCACTATTGTTTAATTTGTCCTCTTGTTCATTAAGTGTTTCTCTTTTACTTGTAGAGCAAGCATTGTACAGAAGAAGATTATTTACTTCCAAGATGAAGGATCACTTACAAAACGAATGTGTGAGCAAGGTGAGGATATATTACTTGCACATTTTTAAACATACATATTTTAGTTTAAATTCTCATAAAGTTGTGGTATGATTTATGGAACACATGTATGACAACCATGAGGTGGCCTTATTTGTGCCTTGTTAGTCATGGGTTGTACTGAATATGTTTAGAAATTTCGAATTTGGCTATTTTGTAAATTTTTCCCAAAATTAAGTTTTTGTGTAAATTTTCCAAAACTATTATCAAATGTGTTTATTATATAGTAGGTATATCATACAAAACATCATACATGGTCTTCTGGTGTTACATTACAACTTCCAATTACACTTTCCTTTAAAACTGTTGAAATCTAACAAACTAAAGCAAGACTAGAAATGTTATGGTATACAGTAGTATGATGTTATTGACCCTTGACATAGCTTGAAATGATCTTCTACTTCCTTCTGGTTAAGAGCTCATTTGCATAGTTACTTCCCCATGAAGCCTTGTCTGAAACTAAATCTCCATACCATTCTGCTTCCATAGGAATAAAGAACTAAAATTGCATTGTAACCAATTAAATATGGTGGCATTCCCCGGCTGTCTGTTCTAGTCTGGTTACTGTTTACTTTAGCTTAGGTCCCAGTGACTTGAATGGAGCTGAGCTGCAGTAAATCAGTGCCACTACTACACAGTGAACTAAGGCAATCCAATTAAAGGTGTACTTTGCCCCTAGACATTTTATCCCCTATTCAAAGGATAGGGAATAAGATGTCTGATCACAGGGGGTCACGGGGGGACCCCCGCAATCTCCCTGCTGCACCCGGCATTCAGTTAGAGTGTTGGGTGCAGTGCCGGAGGCTCGTGACATAAGGGCCACGCCCCTTCAATACAAGTCTATGGGAGGAGGAGTGTGGGCCATTGCTCCCCATCCCATAGACTTACATTTAGGGGGCATGGCCATGATATCACGAGCAGGGTGTGACCGTGACGTAACAAGCCTCCACCCTGCATTGCCAGTCATTCGGCACGGAGCGAAGTTCGCTACGGGCAACAGATGTCTGGGGTGCCGCAGCCAAGATCACTGTGGTCCTACCGCTATCCTTTGGATAGGGGATAAGATGTCTAGGGGCGAAGTACCCCGTTAAGAGTTGATGGAAAACACAAAGCTGGTTTATCTAAAACAAAATCGGCTCAGCTTCTATGGGTCTATTTATTTGGCCATCAACATGAGCAGGAACAAGGCAGTGATAAGGTATTTCTGGTGATAGAATTACTTAAAAATGTCCCTTCATTCAATAACCATAGCACATACTTAATTTTGTTTTTTCATTTTTTTTTTCAGATGCATCACACGATACTGGAAGCGAGAAGGCGATCCCAGAATGTTGTGCATGTGGAACTGCTAAATACAGATTAACTTTTTATGGAAACTGGTCAGAGAAGTCACATCCAAAAGACTATCCAAGTGAGTTTATTCATATCATGTTACGTTATGTAGTATTATAGAGGCCGAAAAAAGCTGCACTGAATTTTGTTCTTTATCCAAGCCAGTGGCGTAGCTTTAGGGGTTGCAGAGGTAGCAATCATATTTGGTCTCTGGTGCCCAAAGCGGTCCAATAGCCTTTTGGTCACATAAGAAAACCAATATTATAAATTACTTTGGGTAGGTGAGGGGCTTCTTGTGGATTTTGCATTGGGGCCCAAGTTATACCTGTAAGTTGATCCGAGCTGAAGTTTAGAGAAAATAGTCTGAGCATCAGACAGAAAGCCACAACAATATTTGTTTCCAAAGGTCTGTTTGATCTTTTTCAGTTGTTTTCTAGAACAAATAAACTCCTGTGTGATGTATTCTGTTGAGCTACAGAAGTGGTCCCAATGGGTTGTCTGTCAGCCAAGGGCGCTGCTCATTGAAATATCCATCCATGTAATTACTTCAACTGTGTTCTACTCTCGAAAATATGATTCATTGTTGCCTGTAACAGTTTTGACCTTCCATTCTTAGGAAGGCAAAGGAAACTCTTTAATGAAATGTCTTATCTGTAGACTTCAATATTGGATGACAGAATCATTTTCCACCACCTTTTTTTTTATTGGCCTTTTCTTTCAAATCACCAATTACATACAGGCCCTATATATAAAGAAATCCACTGCTGGGAACAGGCTGACAGGCTTTTTTTCTCTGTTTTATGGAAGAAATTTATTTAAAAGTCCGATAAGGGTTTTGACAATAAAGGTACATTAAGCTGTCAAAGACAATATTGCACCAAAAAAGCACAATTTAATAAGCTTACATTCAGGGTGTTGTAAGATGTCAGAATAATGCCAATGTAAAGTATATGTTCTCTTATTGTAACTCCAGTGTTATTTTCTAATCTTTTTTTGTTCTCAGCATTTTTTTTTCTTTATGTGGGATATACTTATTTGTGTTTTATGTGTTTAAAGGGAATAAGTTGTTTTTCAACCCCAAGTTTTCTTCTGTAATTAAATATAGATAACAATACAAAGTAGTCCAGTTCTGTAGCCCCCGCTGATCTTTGTTCTTTACTCTACATTGATGACGTGTCTTCTTGACATATGACTGTGGTGGCCAATCTCTTTATTGATATCATCTGTAGGACCAGTTATTGGTGGTAAGGATGAGCGAATCGAATTTGACGAATCCAAATTCATTATGAATTTGCTTTGCAACGAAGGCGAATATCGCCGCAATTTGATCGCACGTATCGCTTCATTAAAGGGGTACTCGGGTAGAAAACTTTTTTTTTTTTAATCAACTGGTGCCAGAAAGTTAAACAGATTTGTAAATTACTTCTATTAAAACATATTAATCCTTCCAGTACATATTAGCTGCTGAATACTACAGAGGTAATTCTTTACTTTTTGGAACACAGACCTCTCTGCTGATATTGCGAGCACAGTGCTCTCTGCTGACATGTCTGTCCATTTTAGGAACTGTCCAGAGCAACATATGTTTGCTATGGGGATTTTCTTCTACTCTGGACGGATCTTAAAATGGACAGAAATGTCAGCAGAGAGCACTGTGCTCGGGATTCAGCAGAGAGCTCTGTGTTCCAAAAAGAAAAGAATTTCCTCTGTAGTATTCAGCAGCTAATAAGTACTGGAAGGATTAAGATTTTTTAATAGAAGTACCGTATTTATCGGGCGATACCACGCACCGGCCTATAACACGCACCCTCATTTTACCAAGGATATTTGGGTAAAAAAAGTTTTTTACCCAAATATCCATGGTAAAAGGAGGGTGCGTGTGTGCGCGTGTATACCCCGATATACCCCCAGGAAAGGCAGGGGGAGAGAGGCCGTCGCTGCCCGCTTCTCTCCCCCTGCCTTTCCTGGGGTCTAGAGCGCTGCTGTCGGCCCTTCTCACCCCCTGGCTATCGGCGCCGCTGCCCGTTCTGTCCCCCTGACTATCGGTGCCGGCGCCGATAGGCAGGGGGAGAGAAGCGGCGCCGACAGCGAGGGGGAGAGAAGGGGCAGCGGCACCCATTGCCGGCGCCGCTGCCCCGTTGCCTCCCCCCATCCCCGGTGGCATAATTACCTGAGTCGGGTCCGCGCTGCTGCAGGCCTCCGGCGTGCGTCCCCTGCGTCGTTGCTATGCACGGCACGGCGCACTGACGTCATGCGCCGCGCCGTTCAGCGCATAGCAACGACGCCGGGGACGCACGCCGGAGGCCTGCAGCAGCGCGGACCCGACTCAGGTAATTATGCCACCGGGGATGGGGGGAGGAAACGGGGCAGCGGCGCCGGCAATGGGTGCCACTGCCCCTTCTCTCCCCCTGGCTGTCGGCGCCGCTTCTCTCCCCCTGGCTATCGGCACCGGCACCGATAGTCAGGGGGACAGAACGGGCAGCGGCGCCGATAGCCAGGGGGTGAGAAGGGCCGACAGCAGTGCTCTAGACCCCAGGAAAGGCAGGGGGAGAGAAGCGAGCATCGACGGCCTCTCTCCCCCTGCCTTTCCTGGGGGTGTATCGGCGTATGACACGCACACAGACTTTAGGCTAAAAATTTTAGCCTAAAAAGTGCGTGTTATACGCCGATAAATACGGTAATTTACAAATCTGTTTAACTTTCTGGCACCAGTTGGTTTCCACCGGAATACCCCTTTAACCCCTACAGGACCCATGACGTAACGTTACGTCTCAGCACCCTGGGTCTTAAGGACCAAGGACGTACAGTTACGTCATGGGCAGTTCTGGTCCCCGCCGGGCGGGGACCGGACCGGGATGCCTGCTGAAATCATTCAGCAGTCATCCCGTGCAAATGCCCAGGGGGGTCATCAGACCCCCCCCATGTCGGCGATCGCGGCAAATCACAAGTGAATTCACACTTGCGATTTGCGCGATTCCGGGTCATTACGGGTCTATAGTGACCTGGTGACCCGGAATGTAAAGGGGATCGCGGGTGTCTAAAACACCCAGGATCCCCCTGAAGCGATAGGAGGGAGGTGGCACGGGTGCTACCCCTCCTATCCCTGCTATTGGTGGTCTAGACGCGACCACCAATAGCATATCGGGGGCGGGGGGTTAACTTTAATTTTCCCCGTTCTGCCCTTCCACAATAGGTGGGGCAGGACGGGGAAATGACGGGGACCGGTGCCGAAGATCCACTTACCGATCCGGGCGGGCGACAGAGGCTGCGGGCGACAGAGATCGGCGGGCGGCGATGACGTGCGGCTGGATCCGACGGAAGCTGGTGAGTTGCCTAGCAACATCTGGAGGGTACAGTTTGAGACCATTATACAGTGGTCTCTAACTGAAGCCCTCCAGATGTTGCAAAACTACAACTCCCAGCATGCCCAGACAGCTGTTTGGGCATGCTGGAATATGTAGTTTTGCAACAGCTGGAGGGCTACAGTTTGAGATCACTATATAGTGGTCCCTAAACTGTAGCCCTCCAGACCTTGCAAAACTACAACTCCTAGCATGCCCAAACAACTGTTTGCTGTCAGGGCATGCTGGGAATTGTAGTTTTTCAACAGCTGGAGGACCACAGTTTGGAGATCACTTTGCAGTGTTCTCTAAAACTGTAGCCCTCCAGATGTTGCAAAACTGCAAATCCCAGCATGTCCAAACAGCAATCAGCTGTCTCGGCACGCTGGGAGTGTTAGTTGCGTACCTCCAGCTATTACACAACTACATCTCCCAGCATGCCCTTCGGCGATCAGTACATGCTGGGAGTTGTAGTTTTGCAACAGCTGGAGGCAGACTGGTTGGAAAATACTGAGTTAGGTAACAGAACCTAACTGAAGGTTTTCCAACCAGTGCGTCTCCAGCTGTTGCAAAAGTAGAACTCCCAGCATGCATGGTCTGTCAGTACATGCTGGGAGTTGTAGTTTTGAAACAGCTGGAGGTTTGCCCCCCCATGTGAACGTGCAGGGTACATTCACAGAGGTAGGTTTACAGTAAGTTTCCGGCTTCAAGTTTGGGCTGCGGCAAATTTTTCGCCGCAGCTCAAACTCCTAGCGGGAAACTCACCCTAACATGCCAGTGCGAATGTACCCTAAAAACACTACACTAACACATAATAAAGAGTAAAACACTACATATACACCCCTTACACTGTCCCCCCCCCAATAAAAATTTAAACCGTATTGTATGGCAGTGTTTCCAAAACGGAGCCTCCAGCTGTTGCAAAACAACAACTCCCAGCATTTACGGACAGCCACTGACTGTCCAGGCATGCTCGGAATTTAGCAACAGCTGGAGGCACCCTGTTTGGGAATCACTGGGGTAGAATACCCCTATGTCCACCCTATGCAATCCCTAATTTATTCCTCGAATGCGCATGGAGCTCTCTCACTTCGGAGCCCTGTCGTATTTCAAGGAAACAGTTTAGGGCCACATATGGGGTATCTCCGTACTCGAGAAATTGCACTACAAATTTTGGCGGGCTTTTTCTCCTTTTACCCCTTATGAAAAGGAAAAGTTGGGGCTACACCAGCTTGTTAGTGTAAAAAAAAAATAATAATTTACACTAACATGCTGGTGTTGCCCTATACTTTTTATTTTCACAAGCGTTAAAAGGAAAAAAAGACCCCCAAAATTTGTAACGCAATTTCTCCTGAGTACAGAAATACCCCATATGTAGGCGTAAAATGCTCTGCGGTCGCACCACAAGGCTCAGGAGTGAGAGCGCACTATGTACATTTGAGGCCTAAATTGGTGATTTGCACAGGGGTGGCTGATTTTGCAACGGTTCTGACATAAACGCAAAAAAAAAAATACCCACATGTGACCCCATTTTGGAAACTACACCCCTCACGTAATGTAATAAGGGGTACAGTGAGCATTTACACCCCACAGGTGTCTGACAGATTTTTGGAACAGTGGTCCGTGAAAATGAAAAAATAAATTTTTCATTTGCACAGCCCACTGTTCCAAAGATCTGTCAAACGCCAATGGGGTGTAAATACTCACTGCACCCCTTATTAAATTCTGTGAGGAGTGTAGTTTCCAAAATAGGGTCACATGTGGGGGGTCCACTGTTCTGGCACCACGAGGGGCTTTGTAAACGCACATGGCCCCTGACTTCCATTCCAAACAATTTTTTTCCCAAAAGCTCAATGGCGCTCCTTCTCTTCTGAGCATTGTATTGCGCTAGCAGAGCACTTGACGTCCACACATGGGGTATTTCCATACTCAGAAGAGATGGGGTTACAAATTTTGGGGGGTCTTTTCTGCTATTAACCCTTGCAAAAATGTGAAATTTGGAGGGGAAGCACACATTTTAGTGAAAAAAACTTTTTTTTTTTTTAACATATGCAAAAGTCGTGAAACCCCTGTGGGGTATTAAGGCTCACTTTATTCCTTGTTACGTTCCTCAAGGGGTCTAGTTTCCAAAATGGTATGCCATGTGTTTTTTTTTTTTTTTTTTGCTGTTCTGGAACCATAGGGGCTTCCTAAATGCGACATGCCCCCCGTGCAAAATTTGCTCTCAAAAAGCCAAATATGACTCCTTCTCTTCTGAGCAGTGTAGTTCGCCTGTAGTGCACTTCAGGTAAACTTATGGAGTACCTCCATACTCAGAAGAGATGGGGTTACAAATTTTGGGGGGTATTTTCTGCTTTTAACCCTTGCAAAAATGTGAAATTTGGGGGGAAACACACATTTTAGTGAAAAAATTTTTTTTTAACATACCGTATATACTCGAGTATAAGCCGACCCGAGTATAAGCCGAGGCCCCTAATTTCAACCCAAAATCCCAGGAAAAGTTATTGACTCGAGTATAAGCCTAGGGTGGGAAATACATCATCCCCCCCTGTCATCATCCAGACCCCCATCATTAACATCCTCATCATCATCACCCTGTCATCATCCAGACCCTCATCATCATCACCTGTCATCATCCCCTTGTCATCATCCCACCCCCCTTCATCATCCCCTTGCCATCATCCCCACCCCCCTTCATCATCCCCTTGTCATCATCCCACACCCCCCCCTTCATCATCCCCTTGTCATCATCCCCACCCCCCTTCATCATCCCCTTGTCATCATCCCACACCCCCCCTTCATCATCCTCTTATCATCCACCCTCAGTGGTCTTCAACCTGCGGACCTCCAGAGGTTTCAAAACTACAACTCCCAGCAAGCCCGGGCAGCCATTGGCTGTCCGGACTTGCTGGGAGTTGTATTTTTGAAACCTCTGGAGGTCCGCAGGTTGAAGACCACTGCGGCCTTCGACATCATCCAGCCCCCCTCACCCCTTTAGTTCTGTACAGTACTCGCCTCCGCTCGGCGCTGGTCAGGTGCTGCAGGACTGTCCGGTGGGGAGGTCGTCCCGTGGGATAGTGGTTCCGGGCTGCTATCTTCACCGGGGGCGCCTCTTCTAAGCGCTTCGGGCCCAGAATAGAGGCGTTGCCTTGACGATGACGCAGAAGTACGTTGGTAATGAAGTACGTCGTCAAGGCAACGTGACTATTCTGGGGCCGAGCCCGAAGCGCTTAGAAGAGGCCTCCTCGGTGAAGATAGCAGCAGGGAACCACTATCCCACGGGACGACCTCCCCACTGGACAGTCCTGCAGCACCGGACCAGCACCGAGCGGAGGCGAGTACTGTACAGAACTAAAGGGGGTGAGAGGGGGCTGGATGATGTCGAAGGCCGCAGTGGTCTTCAACAGTCTTCAATGGCTGCCCGGGCTTGCTGGGAGTTGTAGTTTTAAAACCTCTGGAGGTCTGCAGGTTGAAGACCACTGCGGGTGGAGAGTTCACTCGAGTATAAGCCGAGGGGGATGTTTTCAGCACGAAAAATCGTGCTGAAAAACTCGGCTTATACTCGAGTATATACGGTATGCAAAAGTCGGGAAACACCTGTGGGGTATTAAGGCTCACTTAATTCCTTGTTATGTTCCTCAAGGGGTCTAGTTTCCAAAATGGTATGGCATGTTGTTTTTTTCTTGCTGTTCTGGCACCATAGGGGCTTCCTAAATGCAACAAGCCCCCCAAAAACCATTTCAGAAAAACGTACTCTCCAAAATCCCCTTGTCGCTCCTTCAATTCTGAGCCCTCTACTTCGCCCGCCGAACAATTTACATAGACATAAGAGGTATCTACTTACTCGAGAGAAATTGGGCTACAAACATAAGTATAAATTTTCTCCTTTTACCCCTTGTAAAAATTCAAAAATTGGGTCTAAAAGAACATGCGAGTGTAAAAAATGAAGATTGTGAATTTTCTCCTTCACTTTGCTGCTATTCCTGTGAAACACCTAAAGGGTTAAAATGCTGACTGAATGTCATTATGAATACTTTAGGGGGTGAAGTTTTTATAATGGGGTCATTTGTGGGGTATTTCTAATATGAAGACCCTTCAAATCCACTTCAAACCTGAACTGGTCCCTGAAAAATAGTGAGTTTGAAAATGTGAAAAATTGGAAAATTGCTGCTGAACTTTGAAGTCTTCTGGTGTCTTCCAAAAGTAAAATATCGTCAATTTTATGATGCAAACATAAAGTAGACATATTGTATCTGTGAATTAAAACATTTTTTTATTTGGAATATCCATTTTCCTTACAAGCAGAGAGCTTCAAAGTTAGAAAAATGCTAAATTTTCATATTTTTCATCAAATTTTGGGATTTTTCACCAAGAAAGGATGCAAGTTACCACAAAATTTTACCACTATGTTAAAGTAGAATATGTCACGAAAAAACAATCTCGGAATCAGAATGAGAACTAAAAGCATTCCAGAGTTATTAATGTTTAAAGTGACAGTGGTCAGATGTGCAAAAAACGCTCTGGTCCTTAAGGTGTAAAATGGCCTGGTCCTTAAGGGTTAAACTCCATTTAGTGAGGTCCAGGCTCCAGGGCATCTAAGATGGCTGTTCATCAAGTCAGGGCATGGGGAAAGGAATGCTGGGAAGGCAGGAACAAGGGTAGGCGGGATGACGCTGAATCACATGCAGCATGCAGCCTATCAGCAGCCAGCCACCCCTGTGGTGTCACAGCCCTATATAATCGGCAGTCATCTTGCGGCCACTCACATCAGTGTTGTATTGCAGAGAGAGATGGACAGAGAGCAGTGTGTGTTGCACCGAATTTTTTTTTACAGCAGCGATTCACCTCAAGCCCAAAATCCAGCCTAGAAGCACTGACAGGGAAAGGAGAGAGATTTAGAGAGAAAGTGCTATTGTGGGTGTACTACAGCAGCGATTCTTCTCAAGCCCAAATCCAGCATAGAAGCATTAATAGGGAAAGGAGAGAGACTGAGAGAGAAAGGGCAATTATGGGTGCAGTACACAGTGACTGTGTGCTGCAGCACTGGTGTGTGCAACACCTGAAAAGCTTATAGTTGCCAACCAATTAGGGTGAGCAGAGCACTAAAAGCCACAATCACCTGTTCTTAGTGCCTAATACTAGTTGAGTAGCCGAGCATATTGTCCTCTATTAAGTGTAACCTATGCGTTCACGGGTGGTGTACCATTTTGTGCTTGTTAAAGTCTTAAGGGCCTAGTTACTGTGAAAGGCCAGCCAAAAGTACACACCTGCTGCTGTTCTAGACAAATACTGTTTTAAGTGTAGTGAAGCGCATTGTACTCCCCTCATAAGTGCATACCATGTACATACATCTAAGTGGTGTACCATTTTGTACCTGTTATAGTCCTAAGGGCCTAGTTACTGTGAAAAGCCAGCCAAAAGTACACACCTGCTGCTGTTCTAGACAAATACTGTTTTAAGCTTGGTGGAGCGCATTATACTCCCCTCATAAGTGCATACCACGTACGTACATCTAAGTGGTGTACCATGTTTCGTGTTAAAGTCTTAAGGTCCTAGTTACTCTGAAAGGCCAGGCAAAAGTGCACACCTGCTGGTGTCATAGACAAATACTGTTTTAAGTGTAGTGGAGCACATTGGACTCCCCTCATACGTGCATACCACATATGCAATTCTAAGTGGTGTACCATTTTTTTCCGGTTAAAGTCTTAAGGTCCTAGTTACTTTGAAAGGTCAGGCAAAAGAGCATACCTGCTGGTGTTATAGACAAATACTGTTTTAAGCATAGTGGAGCGTATTGTACTCCCCTCATAAGTGCATACCAGGTACGTTCATCTAAGTAGTGTACAATTTTGTTCCTGTTATAGTCCTAAGGTCCTAGTTACTGTGAAAGGCCAGCCAAAAGTACTCACCAGCTGGTGTTGTAGACAAATACTGTTTTAAGCGTACTGGAGCATAATGTACTCCCCTCATAAGTGCATACCATGTACCCAATTCTAAGTGGTGTACCATTTTGTTCCTGTTATAGTCCTAAGGGCCTAGTTACTGTGAAAGGCCAGCCAAAAGTACACACCTGCTGGTGTTGTAGACAAATACTGTTTTAAGCGTAGTAGAGCGCTTTGTACTCCCCTCAAATGTGCGTACCACGTACATACATCTAAGTGGTGTACCATTTTGTTCTAGACAAATACTGTTTTAAGCATGGTGGAGAGCATTGTACTCTCCTCATAAGTGCATACCATGTACGTACATCTAAGTGGTGTACCATTTTATTCCTGTTAAAGTCTTAAGGGCCTAATTACTGTGAAAGGCCAGGCAAAAGTGCACACCTGCTGGTGTTATAGACAAAGACTGTTTTAAGCGTAGTGGAGCGCATACCACGTACGTTCATCTAAGTAGTGTACCATTTTGTTCCTGTTATAGTCATAGGGTCCTAGTTGCTGTGAAAGGCCAGCCAAAAGTACACACCTGCTGATGTTGTAGACACATACTGTTTTAAGCGTACTGGAGCATATTTTACTCCCCTCATAAGTGCATACCACGTACGCAAATCTAAGTGGTGTACCATTTTGTTGCTGTTATAGTCCTAAGGGCCTAGTTACTGTGAAAGGCCAGCCCAATGTACACATCTGCTTATTCCCCAGACAAATACTGTTTTAAGCATGGTGGAGCGCATTGTACTCCTCTCATAAGTGTATACCATGTACGTACATCTAAGTGGTGTACCATTTTTTCCTGTTAAAGTCTTAAGGTCCTAGTTACAGTGAAAGGCCATGAAAAAGTACACACTTGCTGGTGTTATAGACAAATATTGTTTTAAGCATGCTGGAGCGCATTGTACTTCCCTCATAAGTGCATATCACGTATGCAATTCTAAGTGGTGTACCATTTTGTTCCTGTTATAGTCTTAAGGGCCTAGTTACTGTGAAAGGCCAGCCAAAAGTACACACATGCTGGTGTTGTAGACAAATACTGTTTTAAGAATAGTGGAGCGTACTGTCCTCCCATCATATACCCACTAATTATGTCAGGCAGAGGAGTGCCAGGACGTGCACAGAGGAGTGACTGAGGCCCAATTTCATCAGGTGCAGGCAGAGGTCCGAGCAGGCGAGGAGCAAGTGGCAGCAGGAGCTCCCGGTATCAGCTAGCGGTCGTATCTCGACCAGCAACCTATCTTTCATCATTCATTGGTTAACACGATCATCCACTTCATCACAAGTGACATCTGACACCCCCAGTCAACAGTCGGTAGGTTCCTCAGACAAAACCCTCAGTTGGCATGGCCCGGGAGCAGTCCCTATCCTCCCATTGCCTCTGTCCTATTCTGTTCCCTCCCCCACAGAAGTATCTTATGCTGTGGGTTCAGCTCCACTATTTAGTGAGGACGATCTACTAGAGGACAGTCAGCAGCTACTTACCAGGGTGGGAGGTGGAGTTACGAGCATTCAGGCTCCTGAAACAGACACTGTTGAGGAACCTGAGGAGGATATCAGTGACATACAGACACAACTCGGTGATGATGAAGCCGATTGCACTTGGGAGCCAGGCGCAGAAGGAGCTTCATCATCATCAGGAGAAGAGGGTTTCAAGTTTCCCATGAGGCAGCAGCTGAGCCAGCAAGGTGGTAGCATGGTTGGTAGTCAGCACGGTAGCAGAAGTGGAAAGTCTGGATGCAAATGTGCCCTGGGTAGACCACCTTCTTTATGGCAACCTACCTTCCCGAGAGGTGGTGGAACAGGGGTTCCTGGAGTCGGCGGCAGTAGCAGTCAATCAGTGCAGAATGTTGGTGGGAAAATCAGTCACTCAGCAGTGTGGCAGTTTTTCATCAAGCATCTGGAGGAGGTTAACATGGCCACATGCAAGATGTGTCGTCAGAAGGTGAAGCGTGGCCAGGGTCCAATGTTGGCACCACGGCCCTGTGTCAACATATGGAGCATCACCATAAAGCGTCCTGGGAGAACCGTGGCTCCGATGTAGTGGTCCAGCCTGCTGCATCACCCAATTGCACGCCACTTCCTGTTTCAGCCTGCCAAGGCTCCACCACCTCAGCTGAAGGGAGCTGTGTGTCATACCCATCTTATCTCGCTGCAGATGCTCCTTCTCCTTCTACTTCGAGTCAGTCATTCCGCCAGCAATCCATTGGTGAAGCCATGTCCAAGAGACAACAGTATGTGGCCACTCATCCAACAGCGCAGAAGCTGAATGGGCTCCTGTCAAAGTTGCTGGTGCTGCAGTCCCTCCCTTTTCAAGGGGTGGACTCTGCACTTTTCAGACAACTGATGGCTTGTGCTGAGCCGAGGTGGAGAGTCCCAAGCCGTCATTTCTTTGCGAAAAAAAGGCAGTACCAGCCCTGCACAATTTTGTTGAACAGAAGGTAGGCCAGTCCTTGAGCCTGTCGGTGTGTACCAAAGTGCATGGCAGCGCTGACATGTGGAGCTGTAACTATGGTCAGGGACAATACATGTCCCTTACGGCCCACTGGGTGAATGTGGTTCCTGCACAGCCACAACAGCAACTTGGACAGGTCACGCCGCTTCCGCCTCCACATTCTCAGGCTGTTGGTTCTGTGACAGTGTGCGACTCCGCCTCCTCATCCTCCACCGTGTCCTCGGCCTCCACTGCACGGACAAGTCTCAGTGCCCCTCCAGCATACCATGTGTGCAGGGCACTGCAGTGTCACTCTGTTCTTCACATGGTTTGCCTTGGCAAATGGAGTCACACAGAAGAGGAACTGCTGAAAGTCATTCATCAAGAAATCGAATCATGGCTTACACCACTAAAACTGGAAATGGGAACCATGGTGAGATTGATGACTGACAATGGGAAGAACATCTTGTCTGCGCTGTGACAAGGAAGCCTGAGCCATGCGCCCTGCATGGCACACGTGTTCAATCTGGTTGCCAAGCGGTTCCTGACGTTTCCCCCCCATCTGCAAGACATCCTAACAATGGGAAGGAAACTTTGCATGCAATTCAGCCACTTGTACACTGCAAAGCACCCCCTCCTAAAGCTGCAGCATCAGAACGGCATCCCCCAACATAGTCGGATTTGCGACGTTTCCACACGTCAGAATTCCACCCTCCAAATGTTGGACCGTCTATATGAACAGAGAAAAGCCATCACCGATTTCTTGATGATCCAAGTGGATAGTAGTACTCCCCTGTGTAACTTCAATGTCAACCAGTGGCAGCTCATATGTGACACCTGCCGTTTGCTCAGGCCCTTTGAGGAAGCCACATTATTAGTCAGTCGCCAGGATTGCGGGATGAACAATGTCATTCCATTGCTTCATTACCTACAACACGTGTTGGAACTGATGGCTGGTCAGGGCACTGGAGACGTGGCGCCTACATCTAACGGCCACATGAGCCCAGTGTGGGCTGAACTGGAGGAGGAGGAGGGGCACAGTGGAGCACAGTTTAGGTTTCCCCAAATGGGCGGTTTTTCTAGTCATCTGACAGGAGAGAAGAGCAGGAGCAGCAAGAGGAGCTAGAGGGCTATGAGGAAGGCAAGGCAGAGGACCCAGACACACCATGCCAGTATGCAGTGGAGATGGAGGCAGGGAGTTAAAAGTTAAATAAAACTTTTTAGGTTCATGTATTTGAAATCTTCAATTTAAACGTTAAAAAATATCTTTAATCTTTTCAATTGTGAGGCCCTATGGTCTCGTCAGGCTGTTGCCATCTCCAGGTTTTGTCATTCAGCCCCTCTATGGTCTCCTCATGCTGCCGCCACCTCCACATTGTGTCATTCAGGCATTATATGGTCTCCTCATGTTGCTGCCACCTCCACGCTGTGTCATTTAGCCACTATATGTGTCCTCATGCTGCCGCCACCTCCACACTGTGTCATTCAGCCAGTATATGGTCTCCTCATACTGATGCCACCTCCAGGCTCTTTCATTGTGTCATTCTGCGACAGTGATTCTAATAGTGATGCCTCTAATCTGCATGTCCTACTGAATAACATTATTATTTACTAACCCAGCACACACCCTATGCATGTTACCGCAAAGCAAAGTGTGCTATACCCCTATTGAGGCTCTCTGTAGGCCAGAAATAGCTGTTTTTAATAGAGATTTGCTGCAAAAAAAACTTGGACAGAACCAATTTTTTTCTCAAAATTATGCTAATTGGTAGAATTGCATTTTTCTAAAATTTGCTCATCATTAACCTCTTAACCCCTTCCCGACCTATGACATACCTGTACGTCATGGGTGGCAAGGTGTTCCCGACCCATGACATACAGGTACGTCATGAACATTACTGCCGTTACTCGCGGCATCCCGCAGCGCCCGGAAAGATGGTGGCTATCACTGATAGCCAGCCATCTTACCATGCGACCACGGGGGGTTTCATCCCCCACCCCCCCCAGCGATCGCTGCTATCAGCTGGTCAAATCTGACCAGCTGTTAGCAGCGTTTCGCTATGAAAATACTTAGCAGCGCGGTGTGTGAGTTCCGATCACGGGGATCGGGACACACACCGCTCTGCTAAGTGTCCCTGACCCGTCCCCCGGCGTCACTTACCCGTCCGAGCGGTGTCCCGAGCGGTCGCGGCGGTCCCGGCGTCCTCCATGCGGTCTCGGCTGCGCTGCGTCCCGGAGGTGAGTTTGCAGCAGCAGTGCGGCATCTTCATTGGCAGCAGTGAGATTGCCGTAAAGCGATCTCACTGCTGCCTCTGAGAGTTTCAAAACTGCAACTCCCAGCATGCCCAGACAGCCTTTGGCTTTCTGGGCATGCTGGGAGTTGTAGTTTTGCAACATCTGGAGGCCCACAGTTTGGAGACCACTGTATAATGGTCTCCAATCTGTGCTCTTCCAGATGTTGCAAAACTACAAATCTCAGCATGCTCAGTCTGTCCAGGCATGCTGGGAGTTGTAGTTCTCTAACATCTGGAAGAGCACAGATTGGAGACCATTATACAGTGGTCTCCAAACTGTGGACCTCAAGATGTTGCAAAACTACAACTCCCAGCATGCCCAGACTGCCCAAGCATGCTGGAAGTTGTAGTTCGGCAACATCTGATCCTTCAGATATTGCCGAACTACAACTTCCAGAATGCCTGGGCAGTCTGGGCATGCTGGGAGTTGTAGTTTTGCAACAACTGGAGGCACACTAGTTGGGAAACATTGTCCGTTTCCTACCTCAGCGCCTCCAGCTGTTGCAATTGTTGCAAAACTATAACTCCCAGCATGCACTGACAGACCATGCATGCTGGGACTTGTAGTTTTGCAACAGCTGGAGGCACACTGGTTTGGAAACACTAAGTTTGGTTGCAAAACACTTGAAAGTTTATTACTTAACTTAGTGTTTCCAAACCAGTGTTCCTCCAGCTGTTGCAAAACTACAACTCCCAGCATGCACCGACAGCCAAAGGGCATGCTCGGAGTTTGCAACAGCTGGATGTTTGCCCCCGACCCCGATGTGAATGTACAGGGAACACTCACATGGGCGGAGGTTTACAGTGAGTGCTGCAAGTTTGAGATGGTGCAAATTTTGCGCTGCAGCTCAAACTTCCAGCGCCAAACTTGCTGTGAACCTCTGCCCATGTGACTGCACCCTAAAAACACTACACTACACTAACACTAACCTAAAATAAAAAGTAAAAAACACTACATATACACACAGCCCCCCCTCCCCCCAAAAAAATGAAAAACGTCTGGTACGCTACTGTTTCCAAAACGGAGCCTCCAGCTGTTGCAAAATAATAACTCCCAGTATTGCCGGACAGCCATTGACTGTCCAGGCATGCTGGGAGTTCTGCAACAGCTGGAGGCACCCTGTTGGGGAATCATTGGCATAGAATACCCCTATGTCAACCCCTATGCAAATCCCTAATTCAGGCCTCAAATGCGCATGGCGCTCTCTCACTTTGGAGCCCTGTCGTATTTCAGGGCAACAGTTTTGGGACACATATGGGGTATCGCCGTACTTGGGAGAAATTGCCTTACAAATTTTGGGGGGCTTTTTCTTCTTTAACCCCTTATGAAAAGGTGAAGTTGGGGTCTACACCAGCATGTTAGTGTAAAAAAATAATTTTTTTACAATGACATGCTGGTGTTGCCCTATACTTTTCATTTTCACAAGAGGTAAAAGGGAAAAAAGACCCTCTAAATTTGTAACGCAATTTCTCCTGAGTACGGAGATACCCCATATGTGGGCGCAAAGTGCTCTGGGGGCGCACAACAAGGCCCAGAAGTGAAAGTGCGCCATGTACATTTGAGGCGATTTGCACAGGGGTGGCTGATTGTTACAGCAGTTCTGACAAACGCAAAACAATAAATATCCATATGTGACCCTATTTTGGAAACTACACCCCTCACGGAATGTAATAAGGGGTGCAGTGAGCATTTACACCCCACTGGTGTATGACAGATTTTTGGAACAGTGGTCTGTGAAAATGAAAAATAAAATGTTTCATTTGCACAGTCCACTGTTTCAAATATCTGTCAAACGCCAGTGGGGTTTAAATGTTCACTGCACCCCTTATTAAATTCCATGAGGGGTATAGTTTCCAAAATGGGGTCACATGTGGGGGGGTCCACTGTTCTGGCACCATAGGGGCTTCCTAAATGGGACATGCCCCCCAAAAACCCTTTCAGAAAAACTCCCTCTCCAAAATCCCATTGTCGCTCCTTCCCTTCTGAGCCCTCTACTGCGCCCGCCGAACACTTTACATACGCATATGAGGTATTTCCTTACTCGAGAGAAATTGGGTTACAAATTTTAGGGTGATTTATCTCCTTTTATCCCTTGTAAAAATTCAAAAACGGGGTCTACAAGAAAATGCGAGTGTAAAAAATGAAGATTTAGAATTTTCTCCTTCACTTTGCTGTTATTCCTGTGAAACACCTAAAGGGTTAAAACACTTACTGAATGTCATTTTGAATACTTTGGGGGGTGCAGTTTTTATAATGGGGTCATTTATGGGGTATTTCTAATATGAAGACCCTTAAAATCCACTTCCAACCTGAACTGGGCCCTGAAAAATTACGATTTTGAAAATCTTGAGAAAAATTGGAAAATTGCTGCGTAACTTTGAAGCCCTCTGGTGTCCTCCAAAAGTAAAAACTCATCAATTTTTTTATGCAAACACAAAGTAGACATATTGTATATGTGAATCAATATGTAATTTATTTGGAATATCCATTTTCCTTTCAAGAAGAGACTTTCAAAGTTAGAAAAATGCTACATTTTCAAAATTTTCATGAAATTTTTAGATTTTTTACCAAGAAAGGATACAAATATCAGTGAAATTTTACCAATAACATAAAGTAGAATATGTCACGAAAAAATATTCTCGGAATCAGAATGATAAGTAAAAGCATTCCAAAGTTATTAATGTTTAAAGTGACAGTGGTCAGATTTTCAAAAAATGCCCAGGTCATGAAGGTGAAAATGGGCTGGGTCATGAAGGGGTTAAGGATGATGCCCGGTCCCGGTATATAACGCGGGGTCACGCTGTGAAATTTTGATGTCCCAATCACCTAGAATGCGAGCGGAGGTCCCCTTACCTGCCTCTGTCGCGTCCAATCGGCGATTGATTGCTCCAAGCCTGAAATCCTGGCTTGAGCAATCGACCGCCGATAATACTGATCTTTGCTGTGTCAATCCATGGCAATAATCTGTGTATGAGATCGGTATGTTCAGTGGAATAGCCACTAGGGGGGCTATAACACTGTGAAAAAAGTTAATAAAGATCATTTAACCCCTTCCCCAATAAAATAAAAATCTCCCCCTTTTCAAATAAAAAAAAAAAAAAACGTGTAAATAAAAATAAAAATAAACATATGTGGTGTCACCATGTGCGTAAATGTCCGAACTATAAAAATATATTGTTAATTAACGGCACGGTCAATGGCGTATGCGCAAACAAATTCCAAAGTCTAAAATAGCATATTTTTGGTCCCTTTTTATATCATGAAAAAATTAATAAAAAGCGATCAAAAAGTCTGATGAATATAAAAATGGTACCAAGAAAAACTTCATGGTGCAAAAAATGAGCCCTCATACCGGCCTGTATGAGGAAAATTTAAAAAAGTTATAGGGGTCAGAAGATGACAATTTCAAACGTATAAATTTTCCTGCATGCTGTTATGATATTTTTTTTTAAGTAGTACAAAATCAAACCTATATAAGTAGGGTATCATTTTAACCGTATGGACCTACAGAATAAACATAAGATTACATTTTTACAGAAAAATCCACTGTGTAGAAACGGAAGCCCCCAAAATTTACAAAATGGCATTTTTTGTTCAATTTTGTTGCACAATGATTTTTTTTTTCCACTTCGCCGTGGATATTTTGGTAAACTTACTAATGTCACTGCAAAGTAGAATTGGTGGTGCAAAGAATAAGCCATAATATGGAATTTTAGGTGCAAAATTTAAAGCGTTATGATTTTTAGAAGGTGATGAGGAAAAAATGTAAAAGCAAAAACTGAAAAACCCTGCATCCTTAAGGGGATATTTGGTGGACATAGGTCAAGACAAAAGCCTGACGAAGCGCGTCACAGCGCGATACGGTCCGTTGCCCATCCCCCCACGCCACTCCACCCTCCAGCTCTCCCCCACTGTCCGTGTCCAACTTGATCTATCTTCGGAAGACCTTTGAAATAAAGCCTGAAGATTTTAAATGCAACGCATCTGGTGAGTGCTTTGTTCATTCTTTGAATATACAGTATCAAGACAAAAAAACATTGCAACATGGGAATGGCTTGGACTGTAAGAAATATAGAAATCATTTTCTTAAATGTATATGTCAGTCCTACAGAATTTTTTGTGCAATTCTGTAGGTCTGTGGAGCAACTGGCTGCAGCATATACCCTCCTCCACTGCTTTGTCTACAGTAGGAGACCAGAAATGCTAAACCCCACCCATTTTATAATTCTCTCCACCCAATCATCTTCCAGCCAAACATGAAGAAGATGTTGAGACACCAAGGGGATGATTTTATTACAATAAAATAACATGTTCAGCCGGACGTAATATTAACATATTTCAACATCCATAGTACAGGCACAATACTCCAACTCTGTACAGTCTGCTGAATTTAGGTTATATCACCAGGGAATCCTATAGTAATCTATGACCTGTCTGGTAGAACCATTGGAGATCTAGGTAATACTTCTACAACAAGGAAACTGAAATGCGTCTGTTTCAAGCTCCACTGTAAACGTCTTCAACCAAATTTTCTCACCCTCAATCTCATTTCTCATATGAAAACATGTATTGGGGTCGACATATCACTGAATATATGAAGTAATTGTTATTTTTTTGTCTCTTCATTTTAGATTTTATCAAACATACAAATTATCTATAGTTACAAAAAAAAAAAAAAACAACAACAAAACAGAATAAATGTTCTTTACGTACCATATTAGCACCTACCCCATTCTTCCCTCCCAGAGATCATGGTAAAAGAAAAAAAAAAAAAAAAGGGGGCAGTTTATTTTAGATAAATTAAATGTGTCGATCCACTCATACCTGTGACATTACCCATCCGGACCATAACCTCTTGTATCAATATTCAGGTTGAGGATTTCCACAAGCTTTAAAAATTCATATTTTTGAATTTTACCAACCAACCTAAGACACTCCTCAATACTTTATCAGAGATCCAGACCCTCAGTATTAAAAAAAATAAATGTAATTCAAAAGATTGGCTCCTCTCTGTATAGAAATTAAAGGGGTATTCCGGGCAAAAACATCTTATTCTCCATCCAAAGGATAGGGGTAAGATGTCTGATCATGGGGGGCCCGCTGGTGGGACCCCCGGCGATCTCCCTGCAGCACCCGCATTTTATGCGGGGCTGCGTCTAGAGTTTCAGAAACCTCCAGGTTTCTGGGACTGGGGACGTGATGGGACACCATGCCCCCTCCATTCATGTCTATAGAAAGGGGCGTGATGGAGGTTTCCAAAACTAGAAACGCAACTCCACATAGAATGCGGGGTGCTGCAGGGAGATCGCGGGGGTCGCAGAAGCGGGCCCCCTGCGATCAGACATCTTATCCCCTATCCTTTGGGCACAAAATCTAGTGAGCAAGTTTTCTGTGGATCAATTTTAGTGTGGATCCTTTCTAGAATGGAGAATTCAAGGGATTTAAGTGACTTTGAGCAAGGCCTGATCATTGGTGCTAGACTATCCAGGGCCAGGATTTTAAAACTGACAACCTTCTGAAGTATTCTTGTGCATTGATAGCAAGAGTATACAGAGAATGGTGGGAGTAAGAGGTCCAAGACTCCAATGGGCAGGAAAACACAAAAATATTATCATCGAGCAAAGGAAAAAATTAGTCATATGAATCCAGATTTCAGCTGCACCATGCTGATGGGAGACTTAGGATTTGGCACAAGCAGAATGAATACATTAAGACTTCCTGTCAGGTTTGAACAGTTCAAGCCAATGGAGGTGGCATAATGGTGGTGGGAAGGTTTTCTTGACAAACCCTCTATTGATACCTGTGGATGGACATTTGGTCAGTAGGACACTGTGGGCAACCAAGTTCATCCATTCATGACTAGTGATGAGCAGCATATGCCATATTCGAATTTGCGATATTTCGCGAATATGAGAACGAATATTCGTCCCCTATTCGTGAAATTCGAATATTTGTTATTTCGCTCGTCTGCGCATGCGCGCTATAACATCATGCGAGGGACGTTGCTAGGGATGTTGCTAAGCTCTGACAACTGTGCTTGCAGAACTCTCATTAGCTCACAGGCATAAGTAGGGCTCAATTTCCACGAATATTCGCATTGCGTAAACCTTTCGCCTCACAGTCTCATCCCTGGGTATTTAATGAAATGATACAAGCATTGCATTTATCAGTCGAAGGAGATCCCTACAATGTGCTCAGTTTTTAAAACAGTTTGAAAAAAACACGAATATTCATAATAGGGAATTTTAATCGTGAAATTTGTAATATTTGCGAATTCGCGAATATGCGATATTCATGATGAATATTCGAATTGCGAATATTCGTGAGCAACACTATTCATGACGACTATTTCCCTACAACTTGCAATTAAAACTATAAGAAATATAGAAATTATTTTCTTATACGTATGGGTCATGGGTGATGAAGATTATCCCCACTTTCGTTTTTGACAATTATGTTGGTCTGTGGGGCAACTGGCTGTAGCATATATACCCTCCTCCACTGCTTTGTCTACAGTAGGAGACCAGAAATGCTAAATCCCACGCATTTGATAATTCTCCCCCCCCCCCCCCCCCAGGATATTGGTCCAGATATGTAGCATGTGATTTATTTTCTTGTTCAGGGGGGCTAATGCAATGTCCTCCCGGTTCTGTCAGGAGTGCTTTATAAACCTCAAATTTGCTGTTGGGTCCTTTGGTCTTTAGGAGGGTTTTGCTGTGCTAATGAGGTTTCATTCTCATTTTTGTTGCTCGTTAGGAAATTGAGTACATGAAGTAGTGCTTAAGGTGTATAATTCTTTCATTGGTATATTCAGGTTTTGTCAAATAAAAAAATAGTTGGTTTCCTTTCTGAAATTTTGACTGGACATCAGTACATGAAATTGCCCATACAATATTTGAAACAAGACATTAGATAATTGATCCACTGGTGGGCCTGGGCTCTGACACCATGAAGGGCTTCACAGCTCCAGAACAAGGAAACCCCATTTAGAAATGATTCTAAGACCATTCACTTGTGATTATAATTTATTTCTTATGAATAATTTACAAATAACATGTTCACTTTATTGATGATATGCTCTGTATGAAGGTATCCTATGGTACCTGACACCAAGGTGCTAGCAGGAAATCCTTTACATCCTTAGAGTTCGGAGAAGAATTTTGGAGAAAAATTTGGTGGCCAAGTCAACACTTTAAACTCTTTGTCATGTTTCTCAAAAAATTCTTAAAATATTTTTGCAGTGTGGCTGTGGCATTATCCTGCTGAGAGGAGACATTGTCATTAACGAATACCGCCACCATGAAAAGGTTAATTCGGTCTGTATAATATTTAAGTAGGTGGTGCATGTCACATGAATGCCAAGACTTAAAGGGGACTTTATTTACAATTGATCACTTGCGTGATCACTAATACCCTAATTTTTCCCATCCAATAACTAAAGAATAAGAGTTAAAATGTAACTTTTATTCTTATTTGCCTATAATTAGAGTTAAAATTCAACAGGCGGTCTCTATATAGTATTCCCTACCACATGTATCTACATGCTAATGTTGTGCCCTGATATTTGTGGCTGCAGTCCGCTATTAGGCAACCATATTTTTGAAACCGCACTGTTGTTATTTTAAAATCTTATACACATCCCCCCCCCCCAAACGTTTCACCACCAGCAGGCGGCTTTCTCAAGGGTTTAAGACAAATGGCCGGGGGTACTCCACCCCTAGACATTTTATCCCTTATCCAAAGGATAGGGGATAAGATGTCTGATCGCGGGGGTCCCGCCTCTGGGGACCCCCGCAATATAGCAAGCAGCACCCACCGTATCTGCTTCCGGAAGCGCTGGAGGTTCTGGCTCCCGACCACGGGGACGGAAGATCGTGACGTCACGACTCTGCCCTGTGTGACGTCACGTCTCTCCCCCCTATGTAAGTCTATGGGAGGGGGCGTGGCGGATGCCACGCCCCCTCCCATAGACTTGCATTGAGGGGGCGGGGCGTGACATCACTCAGGGGTGGAGTTGTGATGTCACGATCTTTCCGATCTTCCTTTGGATAGGAAATAAGATGTCTAGGGGTGGAGTAGCCCTTTAAGGGTGCATTCTTATGCCACTTCTTCTGTAGATAGGTGATGCACCCAGCTATTCACATAGTGTTAAAAAAAATTTGATTCAGACCATCTTCTATTGCTCCATGGTCCAAATCTGATGCTCACATGCTCTTTGTAGCTATTTTGGATGCTGACCAGGGGTCAGCATGGACACATATATGCATCAATCTGTGATGCTTTGTGTTTTTATACCTTTCAGTTATAACCAGCAGTAACTTTTTGAGCAATTTGTGGTACAGTAGCTTTTTTGGCATTGAAGGTAGGCTTGTTTTTTTACACATATTAGTGAGTATTCTGTTGCAGGTTCACCAGTCAGTCCTCCTTGTACCACTTTCGTTAGGTACTAACTACTGTATACTGAGTGAGAACACCTCACAAGACCTTCCATTTTAGAGATAACATTTAGTCATTGAGCCGTCACAATTTTAGCCCTTGTCAGCGTTCAGTTCACATGTCAATGGGTTAATGTTATGTCAGATCAGTGTATAATTTTTGTTTCATACAATTGCTTTCTCAAGTTGCTACAAATCACAAAGTCCATAAAGTACATAACCCTTTTCCTGCTTGATCTTCAATAATGAAAGGCTATATCAGGATCAGCATTCTGCGCCATTTATGTTCATGTTAATTGGGGATCGGAGTCGGCACAAGCTTCATATCTAGTTCTTATTGCTTGGTACAGTAGAGAACAAAACAAGCAGCAGTTGCTGAGGGGCTTTGAATAATAACTCGAAGGATGTGCTCGGAAAATGTTGTTTATCATTGAAACCTTTATTATGCTTGTTTCTGCTGCCTTCCATGTACCTACCTTGCAATGCGCAGGCTGATAATCGCCGTGCCTGGAGTGCTCTTTGTTCTCTGAATCTTTTCCATTGTGTACATAGAACATATGTTTTGTTCAATAGGATTCTAGTCTCAGACTAAAGAACAATGAACTCCCAAGTCCAACTGCTAATGGTGTTTATCGGTCTTCATTACCAGTGGTACAATATGTAGCAGACTTACATATTATGCAACGATTATGCACCACAAGCTGGAGAGGACAGACATAGACATAGTGCTATGCGCCTCTCATTATACTTGCCTGTGGCACATAAGCCTTATTATACACAATATTCATCTTATGCCGTCTCACAGATAAATATCCATGCCCTCAGCTAGAAAAGAAACAGTACGGGTACCTGAAATGGTAATTACAAAACCCTCCTATCATAACAACTCGAGCAATATGATATATCATAAATGTAGGCATATTGTACCATTCCATACTGAAATACATGCCTATGAGTACAGAGCTAATGAACCACATAAACAACATGCATAAAACCAATAAATCCAGGTATGCCTGAAATTAACCCCGGCATTCTTCTTATTTTTCTTTCTGGCACTTCACACCCTGTGGGAGTTTAGGGAGCAAAGATATAGAGATTTTAGTTGACCCTGTAGAATTCACATTGATGACCCTGTGTTTGCCACTGACTATGAAGGAATACTGTGGTTTATTTTACCAAATACCAAAGGGAATAGTAAGAAAAACAAAAAGTAGGAAAATGGTGAAAGCGATAATAGAGATGAAGAAAATGGATGTTAGGATTCGGCAGGCTGGATGTGGATCCTCTGTGTTAGCGAGGGATTGGTGTGGACCGTGGCGGTGGACCGGTTCTAGGTTGCTACTGGTATTCACCAGAGCCCGCCGCAAAGCGGGATGGTCTTGCTGCGGCGGTAGCAACCAGGTCGTATCCACCGGCAATGGCTCAACCTCGCTGACTGCTGAGAAGGCGTGGGAAAGAAGGACTAGGCAGAGGCAAGGTCAGACGTAGCAGAAGGTCGGGGCAGGCGGCAAGGTTCGTAGTCAATAGCAATAGCAAGAGGTCAGGTACACTGGTAAGACAAACACTGTAAACGCTTTCTCTGGCACAAAGGCAACAAGATCCGGCAAGTAAGTGAAGGGGAAGTGAGGTTAAATAGACAGGGAGCAGGTGGAGGCTAATTAGGCAGATTGGGCCAGGCACCAATCATTGGTGCACTGGCCCTTTAAATCTTAGAGAGCTGGCGCGTGCGCGCCCTAAGGAGCGGAGCCGCGTGCGCCAGGACGTGACAGCCGGGGACCGGGACAGGTGAGTGACTTGGGATGCGATTCGCGAGCGGGTGCGTCCCGCTATGCGAATCGCATCCCCGCCGGCAGTGTCAGTGCAGCGCTCCCAGTCAGCGGGTCTGACCGGGGCGCTGCAGAGAGAGGAACGCCGCGAGCGCTCCGGGGAGGAGCAGGGACCCGGAACGCTCGGCGTAACAGTACCCCCCCCCCCTTAGGTCTCCCCCTCTTTTTGTCCGGTTGTCGCTCCACCAGGGACGAGGACTTTGGGAGCGATTGTAGAGTCTCCTTCTGGAGGACAGAGAAGTCATGGGTATACACATCAACGGCAGGCAGTTCAGAAGGAGTGGGAATGGGGAGGGGGGCAGAGGGTGAAGCTTGGCACGGGGCAGAGTGTTACCAGGATGGGGGCTATGAGGAGGCACGGCATAGTCCTGATAGGCCTCGGGGAGACCAGGTATAGGGGGAGACACTGAGGTTTGACAGACGGGACTGGGGGCAGATGTGAGGCATCTTTTGTGGCAAGAAGCACCCCAGCTCTTGATCTCCCCGGTGGTCCAGTCAAGGGTAGGAGAGTGGCGTTGGAGCCATGGCAGACCGAGGAGGACTTCAGAGGTGCAGTTGGGCAAAACAAAAAGTTCAATTTTTTTCGTGATACAGTCCAATGCTCATGAGCAGGGGTTCTGTGCGGTAACGCACAATGCAGTCCAATTTCACTCCGTTGACCAAGGAAATGTAGAGCGGCTTGGCGAGACGGGTCACAGGGATGTTGAACTTATTAACAAAAGAGGCCAAAATGAAATTTCCCGCAGAACCAGAGTCCAAGAAGGCCACAGCTGAGAAGGAAGAGTTGGCAGAAGGAGAAATCCGTATGGGCACAGTGAGACGTGGAGAAGCAGACTTCAGACCAAGAGACGCCACTCCCATGTGAGCTGGGTGCGTGTGTGCGTTTCCCAGACGTGGGGGACGAATAGGGCAATCCACCAAGAAATGTTCGGTACTAGCGCAGTACAGACATAAATTTTTATCTCTGCGGCAAGTCCTCTCTTCATGGGTCAGGCGAGACCGATCCACTTGCATAGCCTCCTCGGCGGGAGGCACAGGGGTAGATTGCAAAGGATACTGTGAGAGAGGTGCCCAGAGATCAAGGTCTTTTTCCTGGCGGAGCTCCTGGTGTCTTTCAGGAAAAATGTCAATGCGGGTGGCCAAATGGATAAGTTCATGCAGGTTGGCAGGAATTTCTCGTGCGGCCAGCACATCTTTGATGTTACTGGATAGGCCTTTTTTAAAGGTCGCGCAGAGGGCCTCGTTGTTCCAAGATAGTTCTGAGGCGAGGGTACGAAATTGGATGGCATATTCGCCTACAGAAGAATTTCCCTGGACCAGGTTCAGCAAGGCAGTCTCGGCAGAAGAAGCTCGGGCTGGTTCCTCGAAGACACTACGAACCTCAACGAAGAAGGACTGTACAGTGGCAGTGACAGGATCATTGCGGTCCCAGAGCGGTGTGGCCCATGACAGGGCCTTCCCAGACAGGAGACTGACCACGAAAGCCCCCTTCGAGCGTTCTGTAGGAAATTGGTCCGACAACATCTCCAAATGTAGGGAACATTGTGACAGGAAACCACGGCAAAGTCTAGAGTCCCCATCAAATTTGTCCGGCAGGGACAAGCGGAGGCCAGGAGCGGGCACTCGCTGCGGAGGAGGTGCAGGAGCTGGCGGAGAAGATGGTTGCTGCTGTAGCTGTGGCAGAAGTTGCTGTAGCATGGCGGTCAACTGCGACAGCTGCTGTCCTTGTTGGGCGAACTGTTGTCCAAGTTGCTCTATCTGTTGAGACTGCTGGGCGACTGCAGCGGGACCTGGAAACAAGGGAATGGGCACTGACTGCGCCCATTTTACCCAGCATTCATGCCTGGCCAGCAAATGGACATTACAACTTCAACTTTTCAATGATTTTATTTTAGAAAAAGAAATGAATTGGGGAGCAAAATGTTATTTCTTTTAGAACTGCATATTTTTATGGGATCTGCTACTATGACATCTTCTTGGTATAAGTAGATGACAGAAGCCCCATACCAATGACCAAACAATTGAGAACTTTTCAAGTGCTACTTGATACCATCATACTTATAACCACCTGGGACAAAAGCTCCACTCCTCACTTGCTAACATTGCAGTCTATATGGAGACCACAGCTCTTTGTCATTTTTCACCACCCATTAAAATTGAGACAAGATCAATTTGGAAAAGACCTCTCTCTAGGGACCCTAAAGCAATCCCATGTCCAGTCTTTATGGTGCATTTGGCTTTACTCACCAACCCAGACATCCAGTGCATGGAGCAAACTTCATTCCGTACCGGACAACTGGCGATGCGGGGCGAAGGCTCGTGGCGTCACGGTCATGCCCTGCTCCTGACGTCATGGCCATGCCCCCTAAATGCAAGTCTATGGGCCATTATGCCTCTTCCCATAGACTTGCATTAAGGGGGCGTGACCGTGACATCACGAACCTCCGGCACTGAACCTGACATTCTAAACGAACGCCGGGTGCAGCACCCATATCCTTTGGATAGGGGATAAGATTTCTAGGGGCGGAGTACCCCTTTAAATATCCAAAACCTTACAGAGTATCCCAAACTTATTCCAAGATTCTAATTCACAATGACACAAAGGGAAGGTTCATCTTTTTATGTTTAGCCTACGGCATCTCATATGACTGGTGCTCAGGATATTCTTTTTTTTTTTTTTTTTCCCCAAAAGTAATGAAGTAGAACATAGAATGTCATTTATGTGTTAAATCACTTGAAGCCCTGGAACAGTTTATTATTAGGAGAGATGAGTGTGGCATAGCATACAGAGGTAGCAGCTGTAAAGATGGCTCTTATGTTGTGCCAGGTTAGGAAAATTAATGTCTTTGCAGATGAGATGAAAGCAAAGAGAATCAGAAGATTTGTTGCTGTTTTTGTTTTCTTGGCTCCTGGAAAGAAAATAATTTGGCTGTGAGGAAGATCAACCCACCCAAAACTTGATGTTTATGAAAAAAAAAGGGTCCTTAATAGGTTGTTCTTAGCAGATCTGTGCCTTCAGAAGATTTCAAAAGACTAGATAATAGTGTCTTAGTATGCATGCTTTTTTTGAGATAGCAAAGATTTCTCTGATCTCGGCCATTGCTGCGGGATGCCTGTTGTTTATCATAGTCGCACCACCCCATTTCCCATGTGCCCACACAATCACAGTGCTGTAAGTGCCAGCTTAAGAATAAAAATGTCTCCAGAGCTGTGCATATGTGGAGCAGGGCAGGAAAGTGTTAATTTAAACTAAGCACATGTGACAGATTCATGCCCTGTTGATAAATCTGTCATACTATACAATATTTTGCCATATCTAACTTAGTTTCCTGCCACTTTTCTATTTAGATAAATGATTGTCATTCAGTCAGCACTGGAGTCCTTACTACAATTCTGAAGAAGTTCCATGGGGCCTTCATAAATCTGCCCTACTGTGCCATAATTGTAGTACAAAATACTGGTATAACATACTACAGCTATGATATGGGGAAAGGAATTAAAGTATAATAGAAGTCAGGGAAGTCAGCAATATTAAAGTCCTGGAAAACATCTTATCCCGTATCCAAGATAGGGGATAATATGTCTGATCACAGGGGTCTGGCCGCTGTGGACCCCCGCGATCTCCAGGCCAGCAGAGGTTGGGTCCAGAACACAGAAGCTTGGAGCTTCCATGTTCGTGATGTCATGCCACACCCCCTTCATTCATGTCTATTGAAGGGGGCGTGATCAGAGGCATAGCTTGTAGCCTCTGGGCCCCAATGCAAAATCTGCAACAGGGCCCCATATGCTAATTAAAATATTGGTCTCTTATGGGGCAGATGTGTTTTGGGGCTCCCTTAGGCACCAGAGCCCGATGCAACTGCTACCTCTATAGCTACGCCCCTGGGCGTGATAGCTAGTATGTAGCCATCACGCCTCCTCCCATAAACATGAATGGAGGGGGCGTGGTGGCTGTAGTCGCCGGTCATCTGGCACAGAGTGGAGTTTGCCCCATACACCGGACGACTGGGGTGCCACAGCGGAGATTGCAGGGGTCCCCAGCGGTGGGACCCCCGTGATTAGACATTTTATCCCCTATACTTTGGACTCCATAACTCTGTATACTGATAGTAGGGATTGGCAGAACTCACTGGCCAATTTCTCCATGTAACTCTGTGTGAGGTGACACAATGTACTAGTTTTAGCCACTTGTGAAAAAGGGTGTTAACGCCAAATTGGGTTTAAGCCTTCTCTTCATAAGAACAGGAGCTTTCCTTTGTGGGTCTTGCCATCCTGAGTCGTACTTGCTTGTCTAGAAAAAACAATGAATGAGATAATAGTTGCTGGTATCCCATTGAATTAATGCCAAAGAATAACTTTAATTTCCTGTGCCCCAATATGAAATTTGTATCATAGGCCCCAGGTACCAAGCGTCATTAATAATACTGATGTCCTCATATGTGACAGAATGGCCTTATGGTCCCTTATGTGACTGATACCGTTCTCTCCCCACCCACAGCATCTCCCCTGACTTCATGCACGATTTTATACCCATCTTCTGAATTTCTACTGTAAATCATTGTATCATTAGTCATTCTAGGTCAATAAAAATACCCTTGTATTTTTCCCTTCATACAGAAGACGTCGCATGATTTTACATTTAGATGAATTCCCCTGTTGTGCTTGTTTCTTTCATCTTTCGCTCAAAGTGTTTAGTTGACATTAGGGCTAATTCTTGTTTGTTCTTATTTCCTTCTCTACAGGGAGAGCCAATCACTGGTCTGCAATTATTGGCGGGTCGCATTCTAAGGAATATGTTCTGTGGGAATATGGAGGATATGCAAGCGATGGGGTGAAACAAGTGGCAGAGTTGGGTTCCCCAGTTAAAATGGAAGAAGAGATACGTCAAAAGGTAAACACCCTAGTCCCCAGAAATGAACTGTTGATCACAGAATTGCAAGTATGTATTGTCATAGAAGCCTTTTACACAGATTATCAACAGTGTCGCAAGTAGAGCAGTTGTGAAAATGATCATACTTATGTTATTTCCTTTTCACTATTGTCGGCAGCACATGCCATGTTTATATTAGATGTTTTTAGTGCCGCATTAAAGACGCCATCGGCCAATGATCCAGTGTTTGTGCCTTCCTCAGCTGGTACTAGGACCTTTTATGTGAGGCAATGCTTTGGGATTCTAAACACCAGTTTCTCCCTCATGAGTGAGAAATGACTATATTCTGGTTGATCTGCTTAGTATATCTCATAGATCTTTCATTCTTTCATAGATCAGATACATTCAAAAGGACCTTTGACATCATTTTTGATATTTCTCCCTTGACTGGCTGTTTAGCCTTCATAGTGATTGAGTATTCCCACCATACATACCTATATTGCCCATTTAAAACTAGAAAAAAAAGTATTTTCTGTAAGTAATCAGTTTTATTAAACTAGTTTTATTATCACCAAATACACATACTACCAAAAACACTTGGCAGAAATTATGTACATCACCCAATAATATTTACTGAAAAACCTCTTTAGGGTCTATTCACTTGTACAGTATTCTGTGCAGATTTGATGTGCAGGATTTTCTGCTGCAGATTTCAATGTAAACTGAATGACTGAACACAGCTTGAAATCCTGCCCATCAAATCTGTGCATCAAATCTGCTCAGAATACTGTACATGTGAATAGATCCTTACAGACAAAGAGGAAAAGTACACACAGACACACACACACACACAAATCACCAATTAATACCAACATACATCTTTATTGGATGAATATAATAAAATAAATATAAAACAATGAAACCAAATGAAACTAATAACACTAATGGACACCAGAGCACAGACAGGAGGACTGGGCATCACAATAGACATATGGACTGGACATCACAATAGACATATGGACTGGGCATCACAATAGACATATGGACTGGGCATCACAATAGACATATGGACTGGACATCACAATAGACATATGGACTGGGCATCACAATAGACATATGGACTGGGCATCACAATAGACATATGGATTGGGCATCACAATAGACATATGGACTGGACATCACAATAGACATATGGACTGGGCATCACAATAGACATATGGACTGGACATCATAATAGACATATAGACTGGGCATCACAATAGACATATGGACTGGACATCACAATAGACATATAGACTGGGCATCACAATAGACATATGGACTGGGCATCACAATAGACATATGGACTGGGCATCACAATAGACATATGGACTGGACATCACAATAGACATATGGACTGGACATCACAATAGACATATGGACTGGACATCACAATAGACATATGGACTGGGCATCACAATAGACATATGGACTGGACATCACAATAGACATATGGACTGGGCATCACAATAGACATATGGACTGGACATCACAATAGACATATGGACTGGACATCACAATAGACATATGGACTGGACATCACAATAGACATATGGACTGGGCATCACAATAGACATATGGACTGGACATCACAATAGACATATGGACTGGGCATCACAATAGACATATGGACTGAACATCACAATAGACATATGGACTGGGCATCACAATAGACATATGGACTGGGCATCACAATAGACATATGGACTGGGCATCACAATAGACATATGGACTAGGCATCACAATAGGTTCTCTATCTTTCTCTTCTCTGTTGTGCATGTTTGTAAGTGCCTTCATCCATCTTGTTCATGTTAAGGTATATGGTCTTATTACCATATTGCTATACTTGGTGTTGCTTTCCTCCATTTACTTATGTATTGCACATGTTAGTGCATCCTGAGGTTCTATATGTATGTGTGCCTATATCTATATGTATCCTCCTGTCTGTGCTCTGGTGTCTATTTAGTTTCATTGTTTTATATGTATTTTATTATAATGATCCAAAAAAGATGTATTTTGGTATTAATTAGGGATTTGTGTGTACTTTCCCTTTTTGCCTATAAAGAGTTTTTTTTGTGAACTAGTTTCATGTAAAACAGGGAATAGTGCGGCCCGGAGCTTACTCAGAATCCTTCCCCTGCCTACTTGCGTAATCGCCCTAGTAGTAAAAGGCAAAAATCGTAAAGGGGTATTCTCATCTCATGAGACTGAGCGTCAATTTCCTGCAAGCCCAGTGGCCGGGGGGCATTATAAAGTCACCAGCACTTGCCCCCGTTGATTCTCATCATCAGTGGGGGTCCAGGAAGTCACATCTTCACCGATCATAAAGTGATGGTATATCCTAGTAATATCCTACTTTAAGGGAATAACACTTTAACTTGTCTAACCAAATGCAGATTGGTTCCCTTTATTTAGTTAAATGCTAAACTTAGAACCTACTTTCTTCCCTACTGTATAATCTACACTAAAAGCTGCCTAGATCACTTACAGACATAGCGATGTTACTCCCCCTAGGCTTTTTCCATCTTACCCAACACTATAAACATGTTTCTTTGTACCTGAAGGCAGTGATTATCTATAGAGTACGTAGCTCACCATAATAGACTGAGTTCTGAGTGAGTCTGAATCTACAAGGATAGGAGGAGACGCCAGCTGCATTTCTATGCTAGTAATTGGTGCTTTTAGTAAAGCAAAATCTGTTTCTGAATGTAAAAGCTCCTGTTGTTATGAAACAAGTCATATGCAATGTCCTATAAAGGCGCACATCGTGAACAAGACAACTCTGCAATGAAAATGTACCATTTTTTTTTATCATTTCGTTTCTGTGAGACCTACAGTTAGAGTCAAGAATGGTTCTAAAAGGCTGCTGTAATGGAAGGTATTAGCACTACACAAGCCATTCGCAGAAGTATTGTGTATCAGATAATAATCCAAAGTGTTTCCATTACAGAAATCTAAGTCTGACCCTTGGATTTTAGACGAGTGCCAGCATCACTACGATGGCGGTGGTGCACATGGTGGCATCAAAGCCAATAATAGGATTAGTAAGAAGATTCCAACACTCACCAAGTTGGACTTGATAACTAAAGTGTATATTCACATCTGTTTTTACTATTGGTACAGACAGTACTCATTTTGGAGCAGCAGGCCTTCCCCAGCTATCTCTACACGGCTGAGGAAGGCTTGCAGCACCGAATCGTGTCTGTACCACTACTATGATCAAATGAGAATAAACATTTCACTTATTGAATCCAACTTGGTGAGTACTGGGATCTTCTTACTACTGACCCTTGGAATGGATATAGCAATATAGGCTTTTCAAGACAAAAGGATGTCCAGCACGAAATGTACGAAATGTACAGAAAAAACTTGGAGATCTTTCGGATCTTGCAGGGTCCTTAGTCATGGCATCCATATAGGCTTTTCACAACCCTGTTCACAAGCATCCAAATTTATCGGCCACAGACACGCACAAGGGTTAGCCCAGTTGAATTAATTCATAGGTTGTCTGTGCAGAAAGTTTTGATTCCTGTGAATAGGTTGTTGAAACCTTTGTGTTGGCATTAGATTTGACATTGATTTAAAAAAATGTTTTAAAAATGTTTGCACAAGCAACCTCTATGTGCAAAAATTATGCAATTTTTTATCACAACAGGGTTGGCGCAGCTTGTTGTGGAAAAGGTGTGGCTTTGTGTGAAGAGGGGATGGCTGCCCCACTCACTGAATTTATCACAGTTTACGCTGTGCACTGGCAGGGCATTCATTTAGACCGGCAACTCTTGATAAATGATCCCTTGAATTGAATTATGATAAAGCGTGTTTCTGTCTAGTTATATAGAGTGTCACCTTTATTCCTCCTCCTATGGTGTTATTCTGTATGGCAGTGCTTTCTGACCAGTGTGCCTCCAACTGTTGCCAAATTAAAACTCCCAGCACGCCCGGACAGCCTTGGGCTGTCTGGGCGTACTGAGAGTTTTTGTTGTGCAACAGCTGGAGGCACACTGGTTACGAAAAACTCCTGTATGTAAAAGGAAAAAACTATCTACAGTAGTACAATATCTACTTATGAAAGTCTCATTAGGCTTCCAAACAAGTTCCATGTTGTATAAAGCTGTAAAACAGTACCTATAGTCAACAGGTTTCTACCTCTGTGTTTGGTATGAGCACCGATAGGAGTTACCATGCAAGGCAATGTTCAGCATAATGCTGGCCCTGTCTATCCTTCAAGTTTCAAAAATAATTTCATTTCTAGAATGGTGATTTAAAGCCTACCCGTCATTTCAGGTGACTGTCCAGAATGTGCTGACCTGTTTGAGTACATGAGGAGTGGCACTGTTTCTAGACATGTATACAGTATTTTTCAGCAGATTTTTGCTCTGCAGACTTTATCTATAATTTGAAGTTCTCCCAGAGCTTGTGAAGAAGCTCCCTCCTCTCCCCTCCATAGACTTGTTTTGCATGTCTTGAGCTCCCTTTCTCCATAGACTTGTATTGCTTTTCTTGCAGTCGCAGTATAAAGCTGAGCTTATTGGAGTGGAAAACAGTCTCACGGGAGAGGTGCAGAGGGAAGAAGCTTGAAAACAGGAGAAAGAAGCTTTCTTGTCTAATTTGATGTATTACAAAGTGTCTTATATTTACTTGTACTATTGATCTATGCAAAGTTTGTTCAAATGACAGTGCCTACTTAAGTGTGATGTCTACAATATTGAAGATATCTACAATTTTGCAAATACTCAAATTACTAGGGCTCTATCACCAGTTTTGTCAGATTTTACAAGTGGATTAGCAAAACATGCTCCCCAGCAGAGGCGTAACTTGTAGCTTCTGGGCCCCGAAGAAAAATCTGCAACAGGGGCCCCATATGCCAATTATAATACTGGTCTCTTATGGGGAAGATGTGCTTTAGGGCCCCCGGTGCGACTACTACCTCGGCACGCCCTGAAGCTACGCCCCTGCTCCCCATCAAATCAATAGACCCCATTATAAGTCAGTTGGATTCGTCGAGTGCCATTTGTGTCTGCCAAAGAAACCATGATGATAGTGTGAACAAAGCCTAACCAGCACGACATCAAATAATCCAGAATAAAATATCTGCTAGTTCCCTTCAGACTGCTGTAATAAATGGAGACCTGGTATTCCTGATTATAACTATGTCGTGTGAAGCCGGCAGTCGTATAATACCTTATGCTCGCTCTGCTGAGGCAGCATTTCTTTGTGGATAATGAGAGCAAAATCTGTAAAACTCTTAAAAAATTATGTCTGGCGGGTACTTAGACAGGTGATAGGAATGCTGGTCAGACATTTATGAATACTACATTTTTCATCTCTACGAGCAAAACCACTCACTTTGCTACTTGCTTTGCAAATTCAGCCATATGGGATAAATGGGATCGTGTGCGTACTGCAATTCGAAGATGGAGCTGACTTTATATTAAATGAGAGCTCATATTCCAGACATTGATTTCTCTCTCTCTTTTTTTTTTTTTGTCTCCAGAGATGACCTAGAAATTCTCAATTCTTGGTTCAATTCACATAGCAGAAGCTGTGGCTATAGATTTAATCATATAATGTAGCATCATGAGTTCATGAATGCACAATGCTGAATTACATTCCAAGTCTGGAAGATTTTGAGGGAGTCTGGGCTGGGGGCTGTATTTAGGGGGAAGGTCTAGGGTCTGTATTAGTTTAAGAGGCCTGGGATCAGGTAAGGGGGTCTGTATGTGTTTAGAGGTCTGATTTGGAAATGTGTATTAGTTGTCCTTATCACTTACAGGGCATGACAGGTCATATGACAATATGTCATGAGTCGCATGGTCTCCAGGGGGCGTGGCTATAGTGCAGTGGGTGGGTGGAAAGTAGGGTGGAAGGGGTTTACTGAATTATGCTATCCACCCACTACAGCATAGTCACACCCCCTGGAGACCATGTGACTTATGACATATTGTCCCTGACTGCATGGAGTGCTGGAAAAGGTCAGAGACAGCAGAATAATAAAGACTTGTACTACAGCACTTCCCAATGTGGATCCTGTACATTAAAACTGGACAAAGCAGCGCTCGGTGGTAATAGAAGCATATTGCACAGTATTATAACTTGGGCATCATGAGCTACCCCTTTAAATGTCCCCTTTGCATCTGAATGGTCTCCCATAATATAGGTTCTTGATGTAGATGAGGCATTAAAGGGGTAGTCCTCCCCTAGACCTCTTATTCCCCATCCAAAGAACAGGAGATAAGATGTCTGATCGCGGGGTCCACCGAGCTGATGCATCCCAGACATCCTGTGCACAGAGCGAACTTTGCTCCGTGCCGGATGACTGGCAATTCGGGGCAGAGGCTCATGACGTCACGGCCGCGCCCTGCTTGGCCCTTCAGATAGACTTGCATTGAGGGGGCGTGGCTGTAATGTCACAAGCGGGGTGCGGCTGTGACATCACAAGCCTCTGGCGCTTCGGCGCTGCACCCAATGCTATAAACGAATGCCGGGTGCAGCAGGGAGATTGCGGGGTCCCTTTGGAAAGGGGATAAGAGGTCTACAGATGGAATACCCCCTTTAAATATAATTTTGTATGGTCTGTGACTACCCATTGACTACCCTGTGACTACCCATCGATGGCAGCTGCATGTTACAAACATATACACAAGCTACTGAACTAGTGTACGGTAAACTTAACATACAGGATGAATTGCTTGCAGTAGATAGGTTACAATGTTTCCAGGGATCATGATCATGCATCTATGTGAAAAACCCAACAAGTGCTTTTAATTCCGCTATTTATTTCATGCTGTAATCATTCAGCATAAGTCAACACAACACAAAGCAATGCTCTACTGACTATATGACACATCAGCGGTTAAAATAATATTTCCAATCTATACAGAATCCCATAAAGCCCTGATAGGAACCTGCTGGCATCGAACCAGTCTGAATGAAAATCATTTGAAATGTCAAACAAGTGTATTTTATGCATGTAACTCTGAGAACCAATTTACTGGAACTCTGATTGCATGATTATGGTTTGTCATTAACATCAGGAGTGAAAAACAGATAAACAAAAAAATTGCTAAATTTGAACACAACAATAGATGAATAAGAAATAGTGCCGCAACGTCACGCTGCTCTGTACCTGTTAACTCCTTTATGAGCAGAAGGTTTCCCCCTCTCTTTGTAGATTTAAAGTGATTTTCTTTATGAGATACTTCTGCAAATGTTCTTTGCATTGAAGACATGTTATCTAATGTTACCAACTGATGTCTAAAGCTCCTATAAACACTTTTAGGTCTCCATGGTAACAGACTACAACCAAACCAAATGTAGTCTGATCCTGCAGTCATATTTCTTTCCATTATACTGATCCCTACTTGTTAATTCAGCAGATTACCAAGAAGTTAGGAGAAAGATGAAAAGAAAAAGCTCATGAGTCATGACCATAGGTTCAGAATACACAAGTTTTGTTCATAGAAAGAGGGGTACAGCTACCTCCTTTCCTGCCCTGTGTTAGACACAGTGGCACAATGCTCTGCATGCTCGCTAGATACTAACATTTATAGATGGACAAATATACACCCATTCAGATTGATGGGAACAAGCATATAATGGCAGGTCTAGAGGCCAGAATCGGGACACTGAGGAACAGGCACTTAAGAGCATACTGTCACGATGCCGGCTGGCAGGTAGTGGATCCTCTGTGCCAGAGAGGGATTGGCGTGGACCGTGCTAGAGGATCGGTTCTAAGTCACTACTGGTTTTCACCAGAGCCCGCCGCAAAGCGGGATGGTCTTGCTGCGGCGGTAGTGACCAGGTCGTATCCCCTAGCAACGGCTCAACCTCTCTGGCTGCTGAAGATAG
This sequence comes from Hyla sarda, assembly GCF_029499605.1. Taxonomy (NCBI): domain Eukaryota; kingdom Metazoa; phylum Chordata; class Amphibia; order Anura; family Hylidae; genus Hyla; species Hyla sarda. Next base: position 222,706,294 of record NC_079194.1, on the reverse strand, counting down.
GCGCGGTACAAGGGAGTAGACAGAAGCAAGGTCGGACGTAGCAGAAGGTCGGGGCAGGCAGCAAGGATCGTAGTCAGGGGCAACGGCAGAAGGTCTGGAATCACAGGCAAGGAACACACAAGGAACGCTTTCACTGGCACTAGGGCAACAAGATCCGGCGAGGGAGTGAAGGGGAAGTGAGGTGATATAGGGAAGTGCACAGGTGTAAACACTAATTGGAACCACTGCACCAATCAGCGGTGCAGTGGCCCTTTAAATCGCAAAGACCCGGCGCGCGCGCGCCCTAGGGAGCGGGGCCGCGCGCGCCGGGACAGAACTGACGGGGAGCGAGTAAGGTACGGGAGCCGGGGTGCGCATCGCGAGCGGGCGCTACCCGCATCGCGAATCGCATCCCGGCCGGAGGTAGTAACGCAGCGCCCCGGGTCCGTGGAACCGACCGGGGCGCTGCAGTGAGGGAAGTGTAGCGAGCGCTCCGGGGAGGAGCGGGGACCCGGAGCGCTCGGCGTAACAGTACCCCCCCCCTTGGGTCTCCCCCTCTTCTTGGGGCCTGAGAACCTGAGGATCAGACTTTTGTCCAGGATATTGTCCTCAGGTTCCCAGGACCTCTCTTCTGGACCACAACCCTCCCAATCCACTAAAAAAAAAGTTCTTCCCCTGACCTTTTTAGAGGCCAAAATCTCTTTGACAGAGAAGATGTCCGAGGAGCCGGAAACAGGAGTGGGAGGAACAGATTTAGGAGAAAAACGGTTGAGGATGAGAGGTTTAAGAAGAGAGACGTGAAAGGCATTAGGGATACGAAGAGAAGGAGGAAGAAGAAGTTTGTAAGAGACAGGATTAATTTGACACAAAACTTTAAAAGGACCAAGATAGCGTGGTCCCAACTTATAGCTCGGGACACGGAAACGGACATATTTAGCGGAGAGCCATACCTTGTCTCCAGGGGAAAAAATGGGAGGAGCTCTTCTTTTCTTATCTGCGAATCTCTTCATGCGAGAAGAAGCCTGTAAGAGAGAATTTTGGGTCTCTTTCCATATGGTGGAAAGATCACGAGAAATTTCATCCACAGCGGGCAGACCAGAGGGCAAGGGGGTAGGGAGGGGGGGAAGAGGGTGACGGCCGTACACCACGAAAAACGGAGATTTGGAGGAAGATTCAGAGATTCTGAAATTATACGAGAATTCGGCCCAAGGTAGAAGATCTGCCCAGTCATCCTGGCGGGAGGAAACAAAATGTCGTAAATAGTCACCCAAGATCTGGTTAATTCTCTCTACTTGTCCATTGGATTGAGGATGGTATGCAGAAGAAAAATTTAATTTAATCTTGAGTTGTTTACAGAGAGCCCTCCAGAATTTAGACACAAATTGGACGCCTCTATCCGAGACGATCTGTGTAGGCAACCCGTGAAGACGAAAAATGTGTACAAAAAATTGTTTAGCCAACTGAGGCGCTGAAGGAAGACCAGGAAGAGGGATGAAATGTGCCATTTTGGAGAATCGATCAACGACCACCCAAATAACAGTGTTGCCATGGGATGGGGGTAAGTCAGTAATAAAATCCATACCAATCAGAGACCAAGGTTGTTCGGGGACAGGTAGAGGATGAAGAAAACCAGCGGGCTTCTGGCGAGGAGTCTTATCCCGGGCACAGATAGTGCAGGCTCGCACAAAGTCCACCACATCAGTCTCTAGAGTCGGCCACCAATAGAAGCGAGAGATGAGTTGCACAGATTTCTTGATGCCCGCATGACCTGCGAGATGGGAGGAGTGACCCCATTTGAGGATCCCAAGGCGTTGGCGTGGAGAAACAAAGGTCTTTCCTGGAGGAGTTTGCCTGATGGAGGCTGGAGAAGTGGAAATCAGGCAGTCAGGAGGAATGATGTGTTGAGGAGAGAGTTCAATTTCAGAGGCATCTGAGGAACGAGAGAGAGCATCGGCCCTAATGTTTTTATCAGCAGGCCGAAAGTGAATTTCAAAATTAAATCGGGCAAAGAACAGAGACCACCTGGCCTGACGAGGATTCAGCCGTTGGGCAGACTGGAGGTAGGAGAGGTTCTTGTGATCGGTGTAAATAATAACTGGAAATCTTGATCCCTCCAGCAGATGCCTCCATTCCTCAAGTGCTAATTTAATGGCTAGAAGCTCTCGATCCCCGATGGAGTAGTTCCTCTCCGCCGGAGAGAAGGTCCTGGAAAAAAAACCACAAGTAACAGCATGCCCGGAAGAGTTTTTTTGTAGAAGGACAGCTCCAGCTCCCACTGAGGAGGCATCAACCTCCAATAGGAAGGGTTTAGATGGGTCAGGTCTGGAGAGCACGGGAGCCGAAGAAAAGGCAGACTTGAGTCGTTTAAAGGCGTCTTCCGCTTGAGGAGGCCAAGACTTGGGATCGGCATTTTTTTTTGTTAAAGCCACAATAGGAGCCACAATGGTAGAAAAATGTGGAATAAATTGCCTGTAATAATTGGCGAACCCCAAAAAACGTTGGATGGCACGGAGTCCGGAGGGGCGTGGCCAATCTAAGACGGCAGAGAGTTTATCTGGGTCCATTTGTAGTCCCTGGCCAGAGACCAAGTATCCTAGAAAAGGAAGAGATTGGCATTCAAACAGACATTTCTCTATTTTGGCATAGAGTTGATTATCACGAAGTCTCTGAAGAACCATACGGACATGCTGGCGGTGTTCTTCAAGATTGGCAGAAAAAATCAGGATATCGTCCAGATATACAACAACACAGGAGTATAGTAGATCACGAAAAATTTCATTAACAAAGTCTTGGAAGACGGCAGGGGCGTTGCATAGACCAAAGGGCATGACCAGATACTCAAAGTGTCCATCTCTGGTGTTAAATGCCGTTTTCCATTCATCCCCCTCTCTGATGCGGATGAGATTATAAGCACCTCTTAAGTCCAGTTTGGTAAAAATATGGGCACCTTGGAGACGATCAAAGAGTTCAGAGATGAGGGGTAGGGGGTAGCGGTTCTTAACCGTGATTTTATTAAGACCGCGGTAGTCAATGCAAGGACGTAGAGAGCCATCTTTTTTGGACACAAAGAAAAATCCGGCTCCGGCAGGAGAGGAGGATTTACGGATAAAGCCCTTTTTTAAATTTTCTTGGACGTATTCAGACATGGCAAGAGTCTCTGGGACGGACAGAGGATAGATTCTGCCCCGGGGTGGAGTAGTGCCCGGGAGGAGGTCAATGGGACAATCATAAGGCCTGTGAGGAGGTAGAGTCTCAGCTTGTTTTTTGCAAAAAACGTCCGCAAAGTCCATATAGGCCTTAGGGAGACCGGTTACATGAGGAAGCACAGGGACACGGCAAGGTTTACTGGGGACCGGTTTTAAGCAGTCCTTGGAACAAGAGGGCCCCCAACTCTTGATCTCCCCAGTGGACCAATCCAGGATTGGGGAATGGAGTTGAAGCCAGGGAAGTCCAAGAAGGATTTCAGAAGTGCAATTGGGGAGGACCAACAGTTCAATCCTCTCGTGATGAGATCCGATGCACATTAGAAGGGGCTCCGTGCGGAAACGTATAGTACAGTCCAATCTTTCATTGTTTACACAATTGATGTAGAGGGGTCTGGCGAGACTGGTCACCGGGATGTTGAACCTGTTGACGAGAGAGGCTAAGATGAAATTTCCTGCAGATCCAGAGTCCAGGAAGGCCACAGCAGAGAAGGAGAAGGCAGAGGCAGACATCCGCACAGGCACAGTAAGACGTGGAGAAGCAGAGTAGACATCAAGGACTGTCTCACCTTTGTGCGGAGTCAGCGGACGTCTTTCCAGGCGGGGAGGACGGATAGGACAATCCTTCAGGAAGTGTTCGGTACTAGCACAGTACAGGCAGAGATTCTCCATGCGGCGTCGTGTCCTCTCTTGGGGTGTCAGGCGAGACCGGTCGACCTGCATAGCCTCCACGGCGGGAGGCACAGGAACAGATTGCAGGGGACCAGAGGAGAGAGGAGCCGGGGAGAAGAAACGCCTCGTGCGAACAGAGTCCATATCCTGGCGGAGCTCCTGACGCCGTTCGGAAAAACGCATGTCAATGCGAGTGGCAAGATGGATGAGTTCATGTAGGTTAGCAGGGATTTCTCGTGCGGCCAGAACATCTTTAATGTTGCTGGATAGGCCTTTTTTAAAGGTCGCGCAGAGTGCCTCATTATTCCAGGATAATTCTGAAGCAAGGGTACGGAACTGTACGGCATACTCGCCAACGGAAGAATTACCCTGGACCAGGTTCAACAGGGCAGTCTCAGCAGAAGAGGCTCGGGCAGGTTCCTCAAAGACACTTCGAATTTCCGAGAAGAAGGAGTGTACAGAGGCAGTGACGGGGTCATTGCGGTCCCAGAGCGGTGTGGCCCAAGCCAGGGCTTTTCCAGACAGCAGGCTGACTACGAAAGCCACCTTAGACCTTTCAGTGGGGAACTGGTCCGACATCATCTCCAAGTGTAATGAACATTGGGAAAGAAAGCCACGGCAAAACTTAGAGTCCCCATCAAATTTATCCGGCAAGGATAGTCGTATTCCAGAAGCGGCCACTCGCTGCGGAGGAGGTACAGGAGCTGGCGGAGGAGATGATTGCTGGAGCTGTGGTAGTAACTGTTGTAGCATAACAGTCAGTTGAGACAGCTGTTGGCCTTGTTGCGCAATCTGTTGTGACTGCTGGGCGACCACCGTGGTGAGGTCAGCGACAACTGGCAGAGGAACTTCAGCGGGATCCATGGCCGGATCTACTGTCACGATGCCGGCTGGCAGGTAGTGGATCCTCTGTGCCAGAGAGGGATTGGCGTGGACCGTGCTAGAGGATCGGTTCTAAGTCACTACTGGTTTTCACCAGAGCCCGCCGCAAAGCGGGATGGTCTTGCTGCGGCGGTAGTGACCAGGTCGTATCCCCTAGCAACGGCTCAACCTCTCTGGCTGCTGAAGATAGGCGCGGTACAAGGGAGTAGACAGAAGCAAGGTCGGACGTAGCAGAAGGTCGGGGCAGGCAGCAAGGATCGTAGTCAGGGGCAACGGCAGAAGGTCTGGAATCACAGGCAAGGAACACACAAGGAACGCTTTCACTGGCACTAGGGCAACAAGATCCGGCGAGGGAGTGAAGGGGAAGTGAGGTGATATAGGGAAGTGCACAGGTGTAAACACTAATTGGAACCACTGCACCAATCAGCGGTGCAGTGGCCCTTTAAATCGCAAAGACCCGGCGCGCGCGCGCCCTAGGGAGCGGGGCCGCGCGCGCCGGGACAGAACTGACGGGGAGCGAGTAAGGTACGGGAGCCGGGGTGCGCATCGCGAGCGGGCGCTACCCGCATCGCGAATCGCATCCCGGCCGGAGGTAGTAACGCAGCGCCCCGGGTCCGTGGAACCGACCGGGGCGCTGCAGTGAGGGAAGTGTAGCGAGCGCTCCGGGGAGGAGCGGGGACCCGGAGCGCTCGGCGTAACACATACATGTGTAAATAACATGATCTAGCACTCTACAACTGATGGCCCATGGGGAAGGCAACAGACAAAAGCAAGATTCATAAAATCAAAATTTTCTCATCCTTTACCAAACATAAATATAAATGCACTTCACACAGTCTAAGGATCCCTAAAAGACATAATTACCAAAAATACTAATAAAGGCCATGGGTGAGCGCACAGACAGCAGAGCATTCACCTTCAATGTTCATTAACATATTAATAATGGGGAATATGGAGGAGGCAGGGGAACTGGGACAGCCGGCTCCATGCCTCCATTGCAAGCTGGAGCGCAATGCAACAGGAAAATTACAGTGCCAGAACTCTGCATATACTGAACAGATTTAAGTAAGCGACCCTCTTTGTGAAGCTGTTTACCTGCACTATAACCCAGTATATTGGGTTTAATGCAGGTGAACAGGAGATTATCTTTAAATGGGCACTCTCATTAAAAAAAATTTTGTTATTGCACTCCTTATCTATATTGTATATATAAAACTCAATGGCCCCCATTTACTAAAGTCCAACCGACTCTTTTTCTCGGTTATTGTGCCTAAATTCTAGTCGCAACGCTGTGCGACTATTTTTGTCGCACATCTGACACTTTAGAAAACACTTGGAGTGTTTTTTTTCCTCTCTGAAATGGATGTGTTTTATGCAAAAATGGGTGTTTTACCGACAAAAACTTCCCAAATCACTCGAGAAAAAGTGTAAGTTTGCCTCACACAATAACCGACAGCCAAGAGGCTGAGTGAAATTCCAAAAATGGAGTGATTTCTAACAAGGGACTGTTTACCATTGTGTTTTGTGTGAAAGTAACTTGTTTTATAACCTGAAAACATTTTGTACAGTTAAACACTTTTATGAATAAAATATTAATGCTTTTGTGATAGTTAATGTTTATATATATTTTTTCTTTTTAACACATTTGCAATATTAGTTTTAAATCAATTTAACACCCAAGCTGATAAACAAAGATAATTGTTGTGAAGTTTGAAAAATTATAACACATGAATACTTTTGATTCATGGAAACATTTTTAAATAAACACGTCTAAACCATTTTGACTCACACAACTAATTTCTTTAGCTCGGAGTTTGTGCGAAATATTGAAATCACTCCAGAATAAACACTCCACTCTTAGTAAATCAGGGCCAATGTGTGTATGTATGTTTGTATGTTCAAGCATCACTTCCAAACGGCTTAAGATATTAACATGAAACTTGGCACACATGTTACTTACTGACATGTCAACAATGAACATAGGATAGGTAAATTAACCCTTACCAACCCCCATTTGCGAGAGTCAGGGTTTTTATTTAAAGTCCCATACAGGTGTATGGGAAATATATGTTACTGCATAACATCCAAATGGCTGGAGATATTTCGACAATACTCGGTCACATGTTACCTATATGTCCACTAAAAATATAGGATTGTCAATTTAACCATAACCTACCCTCACTTGCAAGGGTCGATTTTTGTTTAAAGTCCAATGCAAATCTATGGAAAATTTATGTTCCAGCATAACTTCCGTACACTTGGCGATATTTCGATAATACTTGCTCACATGTTAACTATATGTCAAATAAAATATAAAATAGTTAAATTAACCCCTAACCTACCCCCATATGTGAAAGATGGGGTTTTTGTTTCAAGTCCCATGCAAGTATATAGGACTTCTGGTGCCTTACGCCACAAGCTCTACTTTGCATCTCCTGGTGAATGCATCAGTCTGCCTGGCAATCCACACCCTCCCCGCATCCCATGCCCCATCTTGCAAAGGTACGTCCACCCTTTAAGCCACACCCCTTTATTTTCAGCTTACAATATCTTTTTTTTTTTTTCAAAGTAAAATTTTTATTAAAGTTTCACAAGAACATACAGAACAATTCTGTTCCACACCAAGAGAGTGAACAACAGCGTTAACCTGATACATTCTCTGACCATTGGGGTCAAAGTACACATGGAGAACAATCTAAACATGAGAAAATACAATGGGTCCCTAGGGATCTATACTATACAATAAGTGGTGGATGTCATTCTTGTGATTATATCTAACACATGGTCAGCCATTTATATCAATTTCTTGCTTCGCAGTAGAAGAGTATCGAACAGGCATAGTTAAGGGGCAGGTGTGGAATGCCATATTAGTCATGAGGACAGTGGTGGTAAGCAGAAAGGAGAAGAAGGAGATAGAGAGAAATAGGAGATAGGAGATAAGAGAGGTTCAGGGGTTAAAGGTAAGTAAGGGGAAGAGAAAAAGAGGAAGGAAAAGGTCTTGAAATTAGGAGTACGTTACCTGTCAATGCGTACGGATTCGGGGGCGGTGACCGGGCACCAGGATGGCAGTTTTCTGTAAGAGTAAGTCAGTGAGGGTGTAGAGCAGTGTCATGAGCGTTTAAGTGTAGGGTTTCAAAGTCGGGTGAGGACATAAACTCTGTCCAGGGCCTCCAGATACTAAAGAACCTATCTAAGTGGTTACGGGAGTCCGCAAGGAGTTCCTCCATGCGATTGAGGTGGGAAACCTCACGAAGCCAGGACGAAAGCGTAGGCGGTGTATCAGATTTCCATAGCCTAGGGATCACTGTTCTGGCTGCTAATAGGAGAAAGTGTATGAGTCTCGAAGACATTTTAGGCCAGGACGGTGGCTGCATAGAGAGTAATATCAGCTTCGGATCTTTACGTATTTGGATAGAGGTTAGTTTAGATATTATCTCGATGACCTGAGACCAGAAGGAGTCGAGGGCCGGACAGTCTAGCCAAATATGAGTCATGGTGCCCCCCGGACTACCACATCGCCAACACGTGTCCGAGACCGTTGGGAAGATACGAGAAAGCAGGGAGGGAACTCTGTACCACCTCGTTAATATTTTGTAGTTGGTTTCATGAGCTTTACACGAGGTGGAGGACCGGTGGCACCATGAGAAGGCTTGGGTCCAGTCGTCTGTGGAGAGGGGACAGTTTAGTTCCCTTTCCCAGGCCGAGTGAAAGGGTAGGGGATCAGTGGTGGAGGTTGCCAGAAGGAGGATGTAAAGGGTACTGACTGACTTATGTGGAGGAGGGTGGGATATGCACAGTTCCTCAAAGGCTGTGAGATCTCTGTGGAGAGTCAGACAGGCCTTATGGAAATGGTAATAGTGAGTCAGTTGGGAGTATTGGAAAGAATGGTGTATAGACGGTGGGGAGCCCTGAAGGAGGTCTGTGAGAGTTCGTAGTCCCCCTGGTGACATGAGATCCCGGAGTGTGGGTGCATCTGCTCTGCGAAGGGATAAAAACGAAGTGACGTGTTGAGCTGGTGGAAAAGTCGGGTTACCAAACAAGGGAGTGAGTGGGCCAGATGGGGACAATAGGGGGGTGCGCCTCAGGTATGTCTTATATGCGGTGAGTAGGGAGGCTACAATCGGGGGGATATCTGTGGGGCCCTGTTTGTGAATTCCGTGGGTCGGTTGCCATAATACGGATTTGATATCAATCCCCGATGCTTCACGTTCAAAAGAGATCCATTGTTTAGATGTCCTGTGATGGAAACTGTCTAGTAGTCTGGTGAGGATGGCGGCTAGGTAATAAGAAGTGAAGTCAGGCAGTGCTAGACCCCCCTTCTGCTTACGCCTGATTAGGACATGTCTAGCTAAGCGAGGATGACGTCCAGCCCAAACAAATTTAGTTTGTAGCGCAGAGACTTCCCGGAAGAAAGAGCGAGGTAAGTGAACAGGGATACAGGAGAATAAGTACAATAGTCTAGGTAGAACATTCATTTTGAACACGTTGACTCTGCCCAACCACGAGAAGTATCTGCGCTCCCATCTGGATAAATCAGAGCGAAGTGTGTGGAGAAGAGGAGGGAAGTTAAGGCGGTACGAGTCCGTCAAATCCTTAGGTATGTGTATTCCTAGATATTTGAGGGAGCTTTCCTGCCACTTAAAGGGATAGGACAATTTCAGGGCCGTCCACGTCTGAGCGGACAGGGATATATTGAGAGCCTCACACTTGGTAGGGTTGAGTTTATAATTGCTGAAACGAGAGATTGTGCGTATGGTATTGAGGAGTGATGGTAAGGAAATCAGTGGGGAGGTCAGAAATAAGAGGAGGTCGTCGGCAAATGCTGAGCATTTGTATTGGGAGGAGGCCAGCGACAAGCCACGTATGTTTGGGTTCTGTCTAATATCTGTGAGAAGGTGTTCCATACATATAACATATATGAGAGGGGATAGGGGACAGCCTTGTCTTGTTCCATTTCTGATGTGGAAAGGGGCAGAAAGTTGACCGTTAATACGAAGTTGGGCGGAGGGGTTCGCGTATAGAGCTAGGATCCTGTCTAGCATCAGCTTTCCCAATCCCAGTTGAGAGAGCGCTGCTTTCAGAAAGTCCCAATCCACCCGATCAAAGGCCTTCTCCGCGTCAAGGGATAGGAGGAGGAGAGGGGTTCCACTACGCCGTGCGTGGTGGATCGATGAGAAGACTCTCAGGGTGTTGTCACGCGCCTCCCGGCCGCGTACAAAGCCCACTTGATCAGGGTGGATAAGGGAGCCCAAATGTTCTGCCAATCTGTTGGCCAGTAATTTTGCGAACAGCTTGGCGTCTACATTAATCAGGGATATTGGTCGGTAGCTCGGGCAAAGGAGAGGATCCTTACCCTCTTTGGGTATGACTGTAACGTACGCTTTTAGGAAGGAGGGGGGGAGGGGAGAGTCCATGGAGACGTTATTAAACACCCGGAGGAGTGGGGGCAGCAAATCCGCCTGGAGGGTCTTGTAAAATTTAGAGGTATACCCATCCGGACCTGGGCTCTTACCCGTCGGGAGTGCGGAGATTGCAGAGCCCAACTCCTCAGGGGTGAAGGGGGATTCAAGCGCTTGGAGAACGGGCTGGGGTAGGCACGGTAGACCGGTAGAGGCTATGTACTGCTGTAGGGATGGAGGCGTTGATGTTGTAGAGGAGTGGGTGGGGGGTTTGGGTAGGTTGTACAGGTCATTATAGTAGGTACGAAAGGTATCAAGTATTTCAGGTGTAAGGTGTGAGATGGAGCCAGATTCAGTCCGGATGGCCGGTAGGAATGTGGATGAGCGTTTGGATCTAAGGGCAGATGCCAATAGGCGACCAGATTTGTTGCTCCATTCATAGAAGGTTTTGCCTGTAAGTTGTTTATAATGGCGGTGTGAGGCATTTAACAGGTCTAAGAGCTCATGTCGAACTCGAGTCAGCTCCCTGTATGTCTGGTCTTGTTGGGTGCTTTTGTGTAAAGTTTCTAGGGCCATGAGTTTCTGTGTCAACGAAAGAAATTTGGCAGACTTGTCCCTCTTTAACCGAGCCCCATGCTTCATAAGCACTCCTCTAAGGACACATTTCAGAGTGTCCCATTTAATCGCCGGGGATGTGGGGTCGACAGCATGGTCGAGGTTGAAATGCCGAATAGCGTCTCTAAGATCCTGCAGGCATAAAGCGTCCAGGAGCAGAGACTCATTAAGTCTCCAAGAAGCATGGGGCTTGGCAAGGGAGGACAAGGAAAAGGTACAAAAGACAGGGGCATGATCAGACAGGGTCATTACGCCTATGGAGGCTGAAGAGACAGTGGTGAGAAGGTGGTGGGGAAAGAATATGTAGTCTATTCTGCTATATGAAAGCTTACAATATCTTTACCACAACGCAACCCCCCCTTAGGACCAGATATGAGGATTAGAAATGTGAATTAGATATGGGTACGGGATATGAGGTTGGTATATGCGAATGGGATATAAGGTTGGCATATGAGGTCAGGATATGAGGACGGGTGATGAGGTCTGGATATGAGGACGGGATATGAGGATGGGATATGAGAACGGGATATTGGGACGGTATATGGGGATGGGATATGGGGACAGGATATGTGGACGGGATATGGGCATACGATATGAGGACGGGATATGGGGACGGGATATGAGGTCAGGATATTTGGTTGGAATATGAGGAGGGGATATGTGGTTGGAATATGAGGATGGGATATGAGGTCGGAATATGAGGACGGGATATGAGGTCAGGATCTGAGGTCGGGATATGGGGATGGGATATGAGGTCGGGAAATGAGGATGGGATATAGGGACGGGATATTATGTTGGGATATGGGGATGGGATATGAGGTTGGCATATGAGGTCGGGATATGTGGATGGGATATGAGGTCAGAATATGAGGAGGGGATTTGGGGTCAGGAAATGAGGAGGGGACATGGGGTCATGATTTAAAGATGGGATATGAGGACAAAAGCTTCCTCCTTTGTTGCTATTCCTTCCCCCCAAGGATAAGGTAGGAAAAACCTGACAGCACTTGGTACTCAGCTAGTGGTAAATAAAAAATCTTTCTAATATACTTTGTTTAAAAAAATGAAGTTTTCTATGTTTTGTTTGAGTTTAAAAACGCTGCCACTGGGTGTCTCCCTACTTGTCCAGAGCACATTTCCCCCCATCTTTTGCACAGACTTTGGACTCCTGCTGTCCTGGCTGAAGACCAAAATCAGGAAATGCAGTCTGGAGTGCTGAGGGGGGGGGGGGGGGTTGTCCAGCCTCATCCAATCATAGCTCCTCTCACACTAAACTGCCATTTGCTGTTGGTTGCAGAGTAAGGGAGAAAGTTCTCCCCTGTATGGCTTCAGGTGATGCACACCTGCTGGGTAAAGCTGTGAATCTGAACCTGAGGCTGAGCAGAAAATACAGAGCAACATCAAGGTAGAAAACTAAAAAAAAATAATAAAAATAAAGGCAGGGGGTGGTTTATCATGATGGGGGCAGTGAACTGTGGAGATTGTAAACAGGGGTCAAGTTCTGGGTAAAAAAGTGCAGGAACTCACCCAGTATTTTCACTCAAGGGCTGGTCCTGCAGGACTCCTGCAAATGGGAGCAGTGTTCCTGCTGTGGAAAAAGTACAGGAACTCAGGACTTGAGCCCTGATTATAAAATGTATCAAGTTAATGAGAGGTACTCTTTAAATGCTCTACTAATAAAGCTTATTGAAACTTTAACACCCAGATGGATACTTTCACAATCTGCTATTTAGACACATGACATTATCATCACATGCAGGAGTAGGGCTTGGGTTTTCTGCAGTTGACCGCATTATTATTGTAGCCACGCTTATTATCTACTGTCCTCTATAGCAAGATAAACATTTTTAGCAAAAATTTGCAAGTCTACTTCTAAAGCCTTATTTTTGGAAGGAATCTCAAGCGCCTGCAGCAGACAAATGTAAACACAGGGACATCAAATAAACCCTGTGCAGATGGTGCCCAGATCAGAACTTGCTGTTCCAAGATTCAAAAGCAGTAATACTAATCACTATGTTACACTGAATTTCACTTACGCTTGTTATTGGTTCAAGTTAACATAGTGGTATACACATCCAGGACCTCAGGCTATAAGCAGATGCACAGACTGACTTGGTTTTATGAATCTCTATTTTTGGCTATAAATTCCTAAAAAATGAAGAAATAACAGAAATTTCATTTTGCACTTTGAATAGACGGACACCAACAAAAAAATGGTGGCATTGTCGTATAAGGTGTAAGTTGCCCTCTCCTGTCTCTCCTGTCTGATAGTACTCCTCTGTGCTCTCTCCTGTCTTATAGGACTCCTCTGTGCTCTCTCCTATCTGATAGCACTCCTCTGTGCTCTCTCCTGTTTGATAGAACTCCTCTGTGCTCTCTCCTGTCTGATAGTACTCCTCTGTGCTCTCTCCTGTCTGATAGGACTCCTCTGTGCTCTCTCCTGTCTGATAGCACTCCTCTGTGCTCTATCCTTTCTTATAGGACTCCTCTGTGCTCTCTCTTGTCTGATAGCACTCCTCTGTGCTCTCTCCTGTCTGATAGCACTCCTCTGTGTTCTCTCCAGTCTGATAGCACTCCTCTGTACTCTCTTCTGTCTGATAGCACTCCTCTGTGCTCTCTCATGTCTGATAGTACTCCTCTGTGCTCTCTCCTGTCTGATAGCACTCCTCTGTGCTCTCTCCTGTCTGATAGAACTCCTCTGTGCTCTCTCCTGTCTTATAGTACTCCTCTGTGCTCTCTTCTGTCTGATAGCACTCCTCTGTGTTCTCTCCTGTCTGATAGTACTCCTCTGTTCTCTCTCCTATCTAATAGTACTCCTCTGTGCTTTCTCCTGTCTGATATTACTCCTCTGTGCTCTACCCTGTCTGATAGTACTCCTTTGTGCTCTCACCTGTCTGATAGCACTCCTCTGTGATCTCCCCTGTCTGATAGCACTCCTCTGTGCTCTCTCCTGTCTGGTAGTACTCCTCTGTGCTCTCTCCTGTCTGATAGGACTCCTCGGTGCTCTCTCCTGTTGTATAGTACTCCTCTGTGCTCTCTCCTGTCTGATAGGACTCCTCTGTGCTCTCTCTTGTCTGATAGGACTCCTCTGTGCTCTCTCCTGTCTGATAGCACTCGTCTGTGTTCTCCGCTGTCTGATAGCACTCCTCTGTGCTCTCTCCTTTCTGATAGCACTCCTCTGTGCTCTCTCCTGTCTGCTAGCACTCCTCTGTGATCTCTCCTTTCTGATAGCACTCTTCACTTACTGGACTTTGTCCATGTCTGTGCTTCAGCTTGGACAAAGCCATGACTTTATAAGCCATGATTTCTATAAAAAGGAAATAGAATTTTCTTATGAAGTATATTAGAAAGGTTACTGTTTTGCCAAGATTTACAACATATAAAAAGTTTTTGGAACTTTTCGGATCTGACAGTGCCAATTTAAATTTTTTTTGTCCAAAATGGACAACTTCTTGGACACGTCAAAAGTTTTAATCGGTCTGGGTCTCAGTACTGATCAGAAGAACAAGCCTGGATAAGTGCCATCATTGCTGTTTACTTCCTGAATTGTAGAGATATTTGTCTCGCTGCTCCAATATAAATCTATAGAACAGCATAGCAAAGATTGATACGAGCTGGAAAGTGAATGACAATGCCGTGCACTCCTCCCTCTCCTCATAGGTATTGGTCTCAGAGACCCAGACCAATCAAAACTTTCAATAAGTAAAAAGTTTTTCTAAGTGACAGTTGCCAAATCGGAGCTGCACCAAATCATCTTATAAGAAAATTTTGATTTAGGGAAGATTTTTTGGTGTTGTTCCTTTGTAATTGTTGTCATCTTCTTAGACTTTTGATGGCTTGGAACCATTAACTTGATCATTGATTTCAAGCTTAGAAGAAAGTACAGGAATATAATTATTATTATCCATACCTCTCTATTTATAAACCCTTTCTTCTCTAGGGTGTTTAATCTCTGTTATTCAATTTATCTTCATTACCGTTATTTTCATTCATTGCAATATGACAGTACAGAGATAATTGATCTGCTTTTTAATGATCTCTGTACACCGTGCACATCTACTAGTTAACCAATGTACTAACTCTCATAGGAGTTTTCATGTAGAACACTGTCCTCAGCTCTAAGTGTGAATGATGAACTAAATCCCAATATTTCACAAGATCTTTAATGGTCTGTTTGCCGGTGGTTGTAAATTGGATTTGCTAAAAGTTCAATCTTTTGTCAATTGTTGTAAGCGCAGTATAAATAAAGTTGTTACTGTATAGATGGTAGTTGAAATTTCCACCACATCAATCAATTTTGAGCAGTATTTGACTGCCAGCTATTGGCTAGGCACCTACCAGATGTCCCTGGCTGTAACTTAGTGCAGGCTACATGTTTACCAGTGCAAAATATGTTGTAAGGAATTTTGTAAGAAATTCTAAGGTAACTTGTCAATTTATTGTTTTTGAACATATAAAGCTTGTGAACCCATAATAGTTAACTAAATATGTTAACTAAGTCCTACAGCTAAAGAGAAGTGGGTCATGAAGATCAGGCCTGTACATGCAAACTTCTGATCAAACAAGCCAGTTTCATACTATATCTTCGCTGGAATAAAATTCTGAAAACTTTAGAGAACCCTTTGATGACATTCAAACCAAATATTTATAGTAACTACAGAACTTGTACATTGATATGATGGAATTTTGGCTCACTCACTGTTTAAATATTCAAGACATAAAAACTGATATATCATAGCTTTAAAAGCATCTGCTTATGATTGTATGGGTCCTCCTTAAAGAGGTATTCCGGGAAAAAAACTTTTCTGGCTCCAGAAAGTTAAACAGATTTGTAAATGACCTCTATTAAAAATTCTTAATCCTTTCAATAATTATCAGCTGCTGAAGTTGAGTTGTTCTTTTCTGTCTGGCAACAGTGCTCTCTGCTGACATCTCTGCTTGTCTCGGGAACTGCACAGAGTAGAAGAGGTTTGCTATGGGGATTTGCTTCTAAACTGGCCGGTTACCGAGACATGTGTCATCAGAGAGCACTTAGAGAGAAAAGAACAACTCATAAGTTCTGAAAGGATTAATATTTTTTAATAGAAGTAATTTACAAATCTGTTTAACTTTCTGTAGCCAGTTGATATATATATATATATATATATATATATATATATAAATAAAAAAAAAGTTTTTCCCTGGATAACCCCTGCACTCTGGCCCTAGAAATCTTATCCTCTATTCAGGCCAACACGCCCCCTCCAATAGACATGGATGTAGGGGGCATGGTGTGACATCACAACCATGGCCGTCTGAAGCCGGCGTTCTGAAGATAAATGTTCAGAATGCTGAGGTGCCAGCCCATAGATTACGGGGGTCCAGACTCTGATGTTTAACCACGCCCCCTACATTCATGTCTATGGGAGGGGGCATGACAGCTTTAATAAAGGATAAGATGTCTAGGGGCTGAGTACCCCTTTAAGCTACCAAAACAGTTCTGACTCATTGTTGAATGGGCTTAAGGTGTCCTGTGAAGTTTTCCTGTTGTATCTGGCATGATGATATTAGGATCCTTAACTTCCCAGGTGGAGCCTCTTTTTACTTGTTCTTCCAGCACATTTCATAGACGCTTTATTAGATTGAGATCTAGAGAATTTGAAGGTCAAATCAACAACATGACTGTTTGTTGTGTCATAAACTGTTCCCTCGCTAAATATTCCCTTTGCATCACACTTCTTCTGACAGTTTGCCTTCTTTCCTTAGTGCCTTCTGGTGCCATCTGTATTCTAGGTAAGTGACACACATGCACCGGGACGTTTACCATAATTCATCAGACCAGATCAGTTTCCTACCTGCAGAGGTCCACCTACACTACCTCGCTACAACATCTTGTGTTCACCTTATTAGCATTATCATCAATAACTTTTCTAGCAATGTGTACTTCAATGAGGCTGGGAAGAGATTAACTAGGCTCCCCCCCCCCCCCCCCCATGCTTATCAAGGTACCTGGCCACCCATAATAATGTCATGTTTACTTTTATACTTAGATGTTTACTGTTGGTTCTTCCTTGGACCACTTTTGGTAGGTGCCATCACTGTATACCAGGAACAGTCTGCAAGACCTGACATTTTGAAGTTGCTCTGACTGAGTCATATAGCCACCATAATTTGGCCGTTGTCAATGTCTGCCAGATTGTTTTGCTAATTTTCATGATTCAAACAAGCTTCAAGAACCAGCTGATCACTTTCTGTCTTTTATACCCCTTCACAGTCGCCATTGCCATAAGACATGAGTGTTCTTCATTTCTCCTGTCAGTGGATTTAATACTGATCAGTGTGTGTTCGAAGACCTTCTTGTATGAGCATAATGCTATTGGTCTTATTATTGGATTTTGTCCTGGGCTTTAATGTGATCGTCTGGATCATATTAGAAATTTCCCATTAAAGGGTTACCCTGGTGGAAAACAATTCTTTTCATATCAACTGGTTCCAGAAAGGTAAACAGATTTGTAAATTACTTCTATTAAAAAATCTTAATCCTTCCAGGACTCAGCTGCTATATGCTCTAGATGAATACAGCAGCTGTATACTACAGAGGAAGTTGAGTAGTTCTCTTGTGTCCGACCACAGTGCTCTCTGCTGACACCTCTGTCCATGTCAGGAACTGTCCAGTGCAAGAGAGGTTTGCTATGGGGATTTGTTCCTGCTCTAGAGAGTTCCTGACATTGGCAGATGTGTCAGCAGAGAGCACTGTGGTTAGACAGAAAATAACTATTCAACTTCCTCTGTAGTATACAGCAGCTGATAAGTACTGGAAGGGTTAATATTTTTATGTAGAAGTAATTTACAAATCTGTGGAAAAGAGGGATGTATATATAAAATATATATACAAAAAACAGTCCTCAAGAGCACTAGGGGTATAGGATACAAAGATAAGAAAAGGAGAAAAGAGGTATAGGATCTAGTAGCGCTGAATAGATCACATTAAATCTACCCAGTGCTACTGGAGATTTTAATTAATGTGATCTATTCAGCGCTACTGGAATCTATCATTACTGACAATTTGGTTACTTTTGGAATATTATCTTCTGTTGTGACGAACTGTAATTAACGAACTGTGAACTATATAACTATACCAACAGAATAAGACTCCTGCAATACATTATAGTGGATACTCATTACAATACTTTTATTTGATGAGTGCTATATTCATTTCTTTTACCTAACATTATCTGTATTAATATACACCTTTCGCCTCTGCAAGGGCCCTGCAAGGTGATCGGCCATTCATTAACATATTTTATTACATATATTATTATTAATAAATATACTTTTACTGGATCCTATACCTCTTTTCTCCTTTTCTTATCTTTGTATCCTATACCCCTAGTGCTCTTGAGGACTGTTTTTTGTATATATATTTTATATATACATCCCTCTTTTCCATATATTTTTTAGGCCTATCGGGTGAGGCATAACATTTAACCTTGAGCACCCCCCCCTCTTTTCCCATATCCTAAGTGAGCTACACATTTTTGCTATAATTTACAAATCTATTTTACTTTCTGGCACCAGTTGATTTGGAAGGAATTGTTTTCCACCGGAGTACTCCTTTACATGCTGATTGTAAAGCTTAAATATTTGGTGCCCTTTTTACAATCTTGCTGTCGCTGTTCCTCTGATTCCATGTCCATTTTTCAAGGCAAAATAGCAGCCTGCTTTCTCAGACTACTGTATGCACTATGACTTTCTGGTGCTTTTGTAGACTCTGGAACATACTCCCCTGCTCTTGTATGGAACCATGCTGTGGACTGGATTACACTCCTATCTTCTGTAGTTACTCATCTTGCTTTAAAGAATAAGTATCATGAAGAAAAAAGTATCTCCTATGCTAAGGATAGGGGATACATTTTAAATCACGGGGGGGGGGGGGGGGGGGGTCCGAGCGCTAGGGCTCCAGCACAGGAGTGCGTCACCACCCCCGCAGAAGCGGAGGCCACCACGCCGAAGATTGCAACACGGCTCTCCGATAAAGCTTTATGGAGGGGGCATGGCGGCCTCCCCTTCAGGTGAGGGTCGTGACGCGCTCCTGTGCTGGAGAACCGAGGCTCCAAACAGGAGATCGAGGGGAGCCCCACCGCTCGGACCCCCTGCAGTCTAAAACTTATCCCCTATTCTTAAGAATGGGGATACGTTTTCTTCATGATACTTATCCTTTAATTAGGTCATTCTAACACTCTTGAGACTAAGCTGTGTACATGGATGCTACATAAATGCCTCACAGTAACACTCTGCTGCCAGTTGGTGTTCAGGCATCATATTACAGAGATACTCAATTGCATACTCATATTGCAAGGGAAATTGAAGGCCTACAAAGGTAAAGTGAAGCCCAGTTGACACTATATTATGGCATCCAACATCTCCTTAATTCAAGTGATTTGCTCATTTTTCTTTCTATAGAAATTAGTTTTCCCATATAGGTTTACAGTGTCCTACTAGAGATGTCCCCTCCTACTCCATTAGCCTCTTTGTATCCTTTCTCCATGATACATGTAGCTGTTTTAGACACAACTCAGGCATGAAGCCTAAGAAGAAACACGTAAACTAGTAGTTGCTGCATACTATATAACATTAATTAAATGTTCATGGTCATTTCAACATACTTTGCATAAATTAATAGTCCAACAAATGTAAGAAACTTTGTAATATATCTTAGTACCGAAAAAAAAAATGTTCTCCTCTAATTAGGCTCCTTTCCCACCCACAAATTGAACTTCAACTCAATTGCATGTTATGTATAGACAAACAGCTTACCCAGGAATCAGGTTACATGTTGAACATAAAAGTCTATGGAGAGGTGAAAGATGAAGAGGGAGATGGGAGAGGAAGTGATTGGAGAGAGCAAACAGAAGTGCCCACATTCACAGCTAAGACTACTCAGCATTGCTCTATAATGCCCCCCTATGTAGCTGCTACTTTACAGGGTATGTATAGTAACATAGAAGAGTAACATCCAATCATCTGTTTCATAGAGGATGGACTCCACCTATTACCTCAGGGAAAACTGAAAATTAGGGATAAAGCCTGAAGAGCAGAAAATACCATATAGAAGTGATATAATGATATATGATATAATGACCAGAAATAGTGTTACTTATCATATACACACACAACAGCTTATCCTGGAAAATTATCTGAAATGGCAGATGCCCTTAACATATATTTTCTTAAAATTTACTCTAAAATAATATTGCACATGTAACTATTAACCATTCTCTGACTAAATATAAAGAAATAAATAATAGCAGTCAAGCTCTTTCTGCTTCTCGGTAGCATTATGTATTCAGCGACTGCTTGAAATTCAAGCCCTGATTGATATTGCCCTTTCAGCAGTGACTTCACTGTGTATTTTTTTTTTAAAGGTTTATTCTAGAAAATGTCAAAACTCTCCAAATTTGATGAGTGCCATTTTCTCACCTGCCCAGGTTTTATAATTTAAGTGCAAGCTGCCAAAGTGCCTCACGGTGAGAAGTGGAAAATGGCAAAATATTAGATTTAAACAAAATGAATTTATTGCAGCATCGATGATAAAACAAGCGCCAGGTGCACAAACACTGATATGTTGTTCTTTTTCAACTCAAATTTTCTAAAGATTATATCATCTTCAGATGAATTTTAGCAGGGACATACACATAGCGGGTAGATTTCTTAATGTGCCTGAGCTGTAAAATTCTTAGATGGTCTTGGGAACTTTGAACAGCTGAGATTTTATTAAAGGGGTACTCCGGTGAATTATTATTTTTTTTAATCAGCTTGTGCCAGAACATTAAACAAATTTGTAAATTACTTCTATTTAAAAATCTTTATCTGTCCAGTACTTATCAGCTGCTGTATGCTTCACAGGAAGTTCTTTTCTTTTTAAATTTCATTTCTGTCTGACCACAGTGCTCTCTGCTGACACCTCTGTCCATGTCAGGAAATGTCAAGAGTAGGAGCAAATCCCCATAGCAAACCTATTGTTACACCAAGCGCTCTGGGTCCCTGCTCCTCCCCAGAGCGCTCGCGGCGTTCTTCTGTGTGCAGCGCCCCAGTCAGACCCGCTGACCGGGAGCGCTGCACTGTTATCACCGGCGGAGATGCGATCCGCGTAGCGGGACGCGCCCACCCGCGGGTCGCATCCCAATCTCCTCACCTGCCCCGTCCTCCTGCTGTTCTGTCCCGGCGTTTGCAGCTCCGCTCTCTAGGGCATGCGCGCGCCGGCTCTCTGAAATTTAAATTTAAAGGGCCAGTGCACCATTAATTGGTGCCTGGCCCAATCAATACCTACACCTGCTCCATGTGTATAAAAACCCACTTCCCCTTCCTGTCCTTGCCGGATCTTGTTGCCCTAGTGCCCTGTGAAAGTGTTTAGTGTGTTCCCAAGCCTGTGTACCCAGACCTTCTGCTGTTGCCCCTGACTACGACCCTTGCTGCCTGCCCTGACCTTCTGCTACATCCGACCTTGCTCTTGCCTTGTCCCTGTGTACCGTGCTTGTCTCAGCTGTCAGTTGGGGTTGAGTCGCTATTGGGTCGAACGACTCGGGGGTTACCTGCCGCTGCAAGTCCATCCCGCTTTGCGGTGGGCTCTGGTGAAAACCAGTAACCCCTTAGACTCCATTCCCCTGGTACAGCCCACGCCATCACCCCACTGACAAAGAGGATCCACCTCCAGTGTCCTCGCTGCATACCAGTCCGGATCCTGACACCTATCCTGCTCTAGACAGTTCCTAAGACAGATAGAGGTGTCAGCAGAGGGCACTGCTTTCCGACAGAAAAAAAATAAAAAAATAAAAAATAACTTCCTCTGTAGTATACAGCAGCTGATAAGTACTGAAGGTTTATATTTTTAAATAGAAGTAATTTACAAATCTAAAGCAAAGTGGTTGTCGGCTCACTTGGGGGCAGGGTGCAAGGTCCAACTCTCAGCTAGCAGAAGAAGGAAATGGAATGACCGGCACACTTTAAAACTCCAGGTTTATTTGCAGCTTTAAAACCAACAGGAACAAGGTGAACAGACAGTCAACATGCACGGTTGATGTGTTTCGATTCTATGATTATTTAACGAAACCTGAAGCATGCACATAATTGTGACATATTTATAGTCAGAGGGTGGGAGTGCATAGTGTTGTCCAGAACCTTTGAGGTATTAACCCCTTGTGGCCCTTCACTAAGCACTCTCACACCTCTTACATATAGATTCAAATATCCACTGAAAAAAATGCATCATCTGAACTAACACTAAAATATAAAACAAACTTAAATGTGGGGATTGCTGGAAAGAATGTTACATAAGACACAACAGAGACAAAGAAAATAGAAAATATTGTCCTAAAAGAACTAAAAAACAACAAGGAACTACTAATTAGATCAGCTGATAAGGGGGGGGGGTCAGTGGTGTGCATGAACACTGGTCTGTACAGAGTCTTAAATTAATTGGCCCACGAAGACGCTAGTACGTACAATACAATACAATCCCACTACCCCCTTCAAATCAGATCTTAGTAGGCTACTTCAAGAAGGTCTAAACTGTTCCTGAACCTATTATCCCTATATACCATTCTTTGCCTAAAGTACATAAAGACCGATTCCTGCTAGCGATGCACCCAATCATCGAGGGAATGGAATCTCTCAAAGAATGTCTTTGTTCCTGGCTCGATTCTGCATTGTGCCCTCTGGTGAAGCTATGCCCTAGCCATATAAAAGATACTAAACATCTGTTGTCTTTGCTGGAAAATATGATTTGGGATGACTTGATGTCCTGGTTGGTTTTCAACATCGAGTCGTTATATACATCCCTGCCTCATACAATGTCGGTACAGGCCGTTTCAGACATTATGCAACAATTTTCATTGTACAATTTGGTGTTACAAGGATTCATTCTGGATGTTCTGTGGTACGCTTTATCACATAATTTTTTTCATGTATGAAAATGTGTTTTACTTACAAAATTGGCACTAGTATGGGAGCCAAGTGTTCCCCAACTGTAGCAAATTTGTTTGTCTTTTGGTATGAAAACCAGTATATTTTAAATGAAACCAACCCTTTCTTGGACCGCATAAAGTGGTTCGGTAGATATGTGGACAACATTGTTGTCATATGGACAGATACTGATCTTGAAGCATCAGACATCATCCAATATATAAACAACAATGTCCATAACCTCCGCTTCACTTATTTGTGGCACAAGAACCAGGTTCTGTTTCTTGATGTTACATTAACTGCTAATGTACAACAATCCAGAATTGACACCTGCACTTATCGTAAACCTTTTGCCGGCAACACCATTCTACATGATAGCTCTTGTCACCCCCATCACACAATAACAGGCATACCAGTCGGTGAATTAACCAGAGCTAAAAGAACCTGCTCAACCAGTGAGTATACAGCAATAGATCAGGATATAGTATGCAATCGCCTGAAAGCCAGAGGGTATAAAACTTGGATGCCAGAGAGAGCCAAACACAGAGTACAGAATAAACCAAGATTAGATCTACTTGGAAATTAGAGTTCATTACGAGCAAATAATCAGTTTGATTATCAGAGCAGTTTCCTTTGTCACTACATATAGCATAGAATTTGATGCCATTAGGGCAATTGTACATAAATACCTTCCTATACTCAGACAGGATCTGGCTTTGTATATTATTTTGAAGGCAGGATGTAATTTCTCCTCTCGAAAAGCTCCAACGTTAGCCAGTATCCTCTCCCCCAGCTTATTACCTACATCCACCTCTGAAAGTTCAGGCAATTGGATTAGGACACAGGGCTTCCATAGATGTGGTCAGGCAAGATGTGAGGTATTTCAATACGCCACTAAAACCTTGTCTTTCTCTGATGCACAATCCAATAAGGTTTATAAGATCAGATACTTCCTTAACTGTGATTTTAGTTTTGTAATATATAAAATAGTCTGCTAAACTTGCAATCTCACGTACATTGGGTCTACTAAAATTAATCTAAAAAAACACACCAAGAACACATCAGAGGTGCAAACAACTCACTTAATGTGAATGCATCCAACTTGTCTCGTCAATTTTGTAATGTTCACAATGGTAACATTTCTTGCATGTGTTTTTTTTTTGCCATAGAGAAAGTCCACAAACAAGTCAGAGAAGGGAACTGGCAAAAGGCACTCAGGGATGGGTAGACTTTGTGGATATATCGATTTGATTGCTTTCAGCCGAAACGATTGAACAACCGTGCTGATTTGTTTTTCTATTAGAATACTGCTGTTTTTCATTTTCTTTGTCTATTTTGTGTTCTTTCTAACATTTTTTCCATCAATCACCAATTTTAAGTTTCTTTCATATTTTAGTGTTAGTTCAGATTATGAGTTTTTTTCAGTGGATATTTGAATCTATATGTAAGAGGTGTGAGAGTGCTTAGTGAAGGACCACAAGGGGTTAATGCTTCAAAGGTGCTGGTCATCACTATCCACTCCCCCTCCTGCCCTCTGACTATAAATATGTCACAATTATTTGCATGCTACAGGTTTTGATAAGGAGTCATAGACTCGAAATGCGTCAACTGTGAATGTTGACTGCCTGTTCACCTTGTTCCTGTTGGTTTTAAAGCTGCAAATAAACCTGGAGTTTTAAAATGTGCCAGCCGTTCTATTTCCTTCTTCTAAGTTACAAATCAGTTTAACGTTCTGGCACCAGTTGATTTAAAATTTTTTTTTTTTTTTACCGTAGTACCCCTTTAAGACACCCAAAGCCTTAGACAGGCACATGGCCATATGAACCCAAAAAGAAAATCTGAGTCACTTATTTAAGAATTGTCATACAATAGTAACCTTTATTGGAAATACATATATTTAAAAAAAAAAAAAAAAACATATAAAAGCAAGTAAAGCAAGGAGGAATCAGACAACAACAAAAGGCAATATCACCGGAGCCTGCAGCTAGTGATAATAGTATATATAGTTTAAAGAAGGACAATAGTTAGAATTGATGGTCAAACAAAGAAGCAAACAAAAAAGTATAGCCTTATATAACCATTGAGTTGTACAAAATCATAAAATGTAATCTGTAAAATTATATGGGACACTATTACACCTTCATAGACATTCAGTTTTATGCAATTTTGAGACATACAGGGGTTATTTTTGGTCAAATATGCATAATTCACATGTCTTCTGGTACTATTCTCTGTACATCTTCAGTACCCAAGCCATATGAAACCTATATATCCCATGTTGGCCTTCCCTAGGAGGTCAGGATGACTGATATATATCTCCAAAGGAAAGCTGCAACATATCCCACTGTAAAGGCATACAGTGGGGTGCATTGCTTCATCCAAAAAGAAAGCCTTGGGAAGCTCAGGTGATGTTACTATCCAGACAAACGCTGAATGGACACTCTTTTAGCCTTAATCTATTGTGGACCCTTATGGACACATTTAGCACGTACATCAGGATCTTTAAGTGAAGTGGAGTTATTCCACAAAAACTATATATTCACATGGACTCCCACCAATCAATAGGCTTGGAGTTATATATTTCTCTTTCCTACTCATTACTCGACTGGCACTCATTTGTCATTGCCATATTGAATAAAGTGATAGCACACAAACTATTTCAAGCTCTGTGACAGTAGTGAGTCCACCGCAGGGGACCTCATACTCTCAATCTTCTGATCAGTGGGGGTCCCATTTATGATACATTTCCTACATTTATCACCTAAGCATAGTGTGGGGAGTTCCTGAAACTTCCGCTTCCCTTATACAACTACTGCAGGGAAAATGGCACTCTGTCACCATGACTACCACCTTGATCGCACACGGTGGTGCATTATATTGTAATTATACCAGATCAAGGGATAATGAATAAACAGAGCCATAACAATCTCATAAACCAGTAGCGGACTTGGAGTTATATCCTCATCCCTGCAAGCATACATTTTTCTTCTTAGTAATGGGTTTATCTCAGCGGAGATGAAGGTCACCATTTGACTTCTCATCTCCATTATCTGTAAAAACCTCTCCAATCAGGAACCTCTTATCTTTCCTTTAGCTATTAAACAACAAGCACATTGGCTTCAGTGTATTATATAAGAGAGTAAATGGTAGAACAAAGTTATGTAGATTTTTATGTAATTTTAAGTCACTTTTACATGCCAGAAGTTTGAGGTGGGGTTCCGGGGAGTGTAGAGCTCCACCGATAGCTCTGCCCCTTTATGTCTGCTCAGCTCTGCTTGGAAAGCCAAATGTGCAGGTAGCAAGTGTCGCAGATGAAGGAGCACATCGCACCGCAGGGTTCTTCTTCCCTTCGGTTTTGGTGATCTTTAGGGAACACAGCATTTGAATCACCAACAACGAATTGTTTCCGGGAGGCAGTGAGACCTTCCTTTTAGGCATATTCAGCCTGACCATACAGTATAATATATTACTCATACATGATGTGATACATTTGTGGCCATCCCGTAATGGCAGCCCATATTTCAGGAACTAGACCCCCCAACAATTGGCTGGTGTTTTTGAAGTCATGGGAGGTCATAAATACTGTAGATGAAGAAGATGTCAGTTCTTAAGGTATTGTAAAGTAAAGTTTTGTCACATAATGCGTTATGTCTTGTTTTACAATGCAGGTAAACTCTCATCTATCCGTAACTTTGACCAATGATATGCTAAGTATGTGCAAATCCAGACAATATAAAACCAGTCGGGCACAGCTCACACACAAACATTTCCAGCTAATAGAAGGTATGGTCACACTTGAAAGTATCCGTACAGGGGTGCTATTCCAAAAACACTCAGTCTCTGAAAGTCCCATGATAAGTAAAAAATTAACAGAAAGCACTCACCCGTAGATAACTTGCTTGAAGAACTTATTCGGTAAAAGCAGACAAAGTACAGTCGGTAGAATTAGTGGAGCAACCTCGTGGTAACAGTCTGTTGCTGCAAGGTTGCTCCACTGATTCTACCCTCTACATTGTCTGATTTTACTGAATAAGTTCCTCAAGGAAGCTATCTATGGGTGAGTGCATTCTGTTCATTTTCTACTTATTTTGGATGTGCTAAGTATGTTTGTATATTTATACTGCAATCCCTGAGGTTGGATTACAATATATAATAGTCAAAAGTCTAATTATTCTGTCTATGGTTTTAAAGTTTTTGGAACAGAAGCCTATATGTTCCGGAGGAAGTTGAGCGCTCTTGAAAACATTAGAGGCAGCTTAAAATAGCTATAATGCAGAAGTATTATGCAATCTGTGTTTATAGTGTAAGACTACATGAGGTTATAGCTGCTCGGAGCATTGACTTGTTCTGAACTGTGCGCTTTATCCACACCTTCCTCGTAGTACTGTGGCATTTAGCTGCCTCTCGGGCTACCAACATTTTCCAGAGAAGGGCTTAGTATGACAAGCATTAAATGTAATTTCGGTATTTTGACTCATAATCATTCAACACAATGGAAACATCTGAGGATCAGCATTGTTGTTTTCTTGGTGTGTTATATCTGAATTGAAGTAATTACTTCAATACATTTCTCAGTGGGGATCTAAAACTGTACTTGAAACAAATAAAACATATCCATAAAACAAGTATCAGATTCACATGTATTAAGAGAAATCAGTGATGACCACAACGTGAACACTTGGCGTGCTGCTACATAATGCTCTGAACAGTGCCGTACACAAAGCACTCTTATGTGTGGAATCTTTCGTACAGGTGAGT
Organism: Hyla sarda; assembly: GCF_029499605.1. Taxonomy (NCBI): domain Eukaryota; kingdom Metazoa; phylum Chordata; class Amphibia; order Anura; family Hylidae; genus Hyla; species Hyla sarda. The sequence goes on along the minus strand of NC_079194.1, from coordinate 222,678,849 downwards.
GGAGTATATATGCAAGAAACCACTTACCTGTCAGAGTTGTGAAAATGTCAGCAGAACTCGTATAGTAGCATACACAGATTCACAATGGAACCATAGAAGGGCTGCTGCCCCACCCCAAACACGCTCCAGGCGAGAAGGCAATAGACAATAGCTATCAACACTATCTCCTCTGAAAAAATGGGCACTGCCCTTAGAAATTCACAAATACTTCTTAAAATAAAGATATCACTTATCAAAAGCACAACGTGTTTCGAAGGCAGGACGACTTCATCTTCAGATGGAGATATTCTGCCACATAAATAATGCTTCCTGGTTAGTATGTAATATAGTATCCAATGAAACATGCCATGTTTTTTTCCAGACTATACGGGATCCATAAAAAAAAAACCTGTATAACTCTCCTTTATGTCTATGGGTGCAGAGTTACAACTCTATTTGTACAACTGATCAACTGGAAGATATCAGTTACCAAAAAGCTTAACTGTTTCCAATTTCCTTGATGACTATAGAGCATTCTTAACAGACTTAGAACCTCACACAAGATCCTCCCTGGAAGGAATAGTAAATCCAATGGGTTGCTTTGGATTTGGTGTGAACTTAGGAAGACCCTGTTTCTTACCGCTGCACAGGGATTTGGACCTTACTGTAGAGAATACCCCTTAGCAGCTCTCAGGGTCTATCTTACTATTCAAGCAAGGACTGCCACAGGATGAGTCCTTTCAAAAGATTATGGTCCCATCTAACTAGAGAACAATTGACGTCAATAGTACAGACTATCTATATAAGTATGCAAGAGTTGCCTGTCTAAATAGGGCTCTTAATGAGGCCGCTGCTTCATTTAGGACTCCATTCTTGTGATCCTAGCAGTTGGACCCCTGGTAATCATTCATTTATCACATATTGTGTGGAAAGGTGGCAAATGTTGTAGGTGGGACCACCCCTTTAAATGGGCACTCATTAAAGGGGTACTCCGGGGGAAAACATTTTCTTTTAAATCAACTGGTGCCAGAAAGTTAAACAGATTTGTAAATCACTTCTATAAAAAAAATATTTACCCGTCCGACTTTTTAGCAGCTGTATGCTACGGAGGAATTATTTTCTTTTTGAATTTCTTTTTTGTCATGTCCACAGTGCTCTCTGCTGACACCTGATGCCCGTATCAGGAACTGTTCAGAGCAGGAGAAAATCCCCATAGCAAACCTATGCTGCTCTAGACAGTTCCTGACACGGACAGAGGTGTCAGCAGAGAGCACTGCTGACAAGACAATAAAGAAATTCAAGAACAAAAGAATTACCTCTGTATACAGCTGCTAATAAATACTGGAAGGGGAAAGATTATTTTAATTTTTTTATATTTTTTAATTTTTTATATATTTATATATTTTTATATTTATATATTATTTTTTTAATAGAAGTAACTTACAAATCTGTTTAACTTTCTGGCATCCGTTCATAAAAAAAAAAAAAAAAAAAAGGTTTTCCACCGGAGTACCTCTTTACAACAAATTTTTGCTATTGCACTAGTGCATTGTTTTCTATGTTTTATTTGTGTTTTAAAAAGCTGCCACTAGGTGTCTCTCTACTTGTCCAGAGCACATTTTCCCCCATCTTTTGCACAGACTTTGGACTCCTGCTGCCCTGGCAGAAGTCCAAAATCAGGAAATGCAGCCTGGGGTGCTGAGGTTTTTTTTTCTTCTTTTTTTGCAGAGGGTTTGGTTTATCATGGTGGAGACAGTGAACTGGGAGGATTATAAAATGTAACAAGATCATGAGAAGTACTCTTTAATATGCAACAAATAACTTATTAAAAACATATGTCTAAAGTGATACTATCATCCCCATTGTATAGGGTGGTTGTAAGGTCAGTGAACCCCAGTGCAACGGAACAGACTTCATAGATACAGATACAACATCTAAAGACGTCTTACCTTTGTGCCAGCTTTCATGGACTGGTTTGTATATCTCTGTCATGATATAAAACAAAGTACTTAGGCTTTGATTTGAGTACATCTCATCAGATTTAGGATGATTTCATACATCAACCCATAATTGCTGTATCACTGTGAAACAGAAACATGCATCAAGGGATTCAATTGATGATAATTTAAGGAAAAAAATGCAAAAGGCATCAGTGTTGAGCTTCACCTATAATAGAGTGCTCTTATCCCATTTAAGTTATTTTGAGGCAGCAAGAAGCAACATTTCATGGATGACAGTAATCTCACACAGAGGCAGCGTTGTTCCGACCACCATATTGCTGCAGCCATTATGTATGTATTTTTTTTATTCCCAAATGCTCGGAGGAGGGATAATTGCCACATAAACTATCAAAGTGCATAAATGTAGCCGTACCCAGGAGACATTGTTATCAGAGAGGCACTGCAGGGACCGTATTTATGCCAAGCAGAGAAATCTTTGTGAAACTAAAAGAACCCCTCAACTTTTCTATTTATGTTTTTTTGTGTCGTTAGAGGAAAGAACTTTAAACAGTAGAACCCGGGGTGTTGTGACCTATTTGGATTGCAGTACAGCAACTATTAGCTTCCCTATACAAAATATTCTACAATTATTTAATGGTGTTTATTTAACTTTGCTTGAATAAAACTGCTTTATTCAACACCTTCATCCCACAGTGTTTGTTGGCAGCACTATTTTTGGTTGTTTTACCCCTACCCTCCGAGGGCTATAATTGTCAACACAGCAATATATGGGCTTGTTTTTTGTGTGACAAATTGTATTTTTTATGTTACAATATTAACAAAACATAAACAAATAAGAATGCAATGGGAAAAATGCAATTCCATAATTTTTTTTTAGGATTTGCTTTTACGGCGCTCACAGTATAAATAGCATGTTAAATTTATTCTGAAGGTCCGTAGTAGAACAGTGGTATAAAATGTACATACAGTGGTTTTTGTTATGTTTTCCTACTGTCAAGAAAATGAAAAACAACCTTTTTTAATTACTCTTTATTTTTCTACCAATGGACCTGTGCGGGCCTGTTTCAGCTGGATGAGCTGTAATTGTATTGGTATTGTTTAGGCTACATATGACTTTTTAATCAGAATAAGTAACATGATATTTTTATTTCAACTGTTATGGAAATATACCAGTCATCATTGGTCCGTTGACTACAACTGCTTTTATCAGGCTTTACTTTTAAAGAGGTACTCTGCCCTTAGACATCTTAACCCGTATACAAAGAATAGGGGATAAGATGTCTGATCACGTGGGTCCCGCCAGTGGGACCTCAGCGATCTCGGCTGCAGCAACCCAGACATCCGTGAACTTCGCTCTGTGCCGGATGACTGGTGATACGGGGCAGAGGCTCGTGACGTCACGGTCATGCCCCGCTTGTGATGTCACTGCCATGCCCTCTCAATGCAAGTCTATGGGAGGGGGCATGACAGCTGGCTTAAACCCTCTCCCATAGCTTTGCATTGAGTGGGCGTGGCCAAACATCATGTGCAGCAGGGAGATCGCGGGGGTCCCCAGCGACGGGACCCCCATGATCAGGCATCTTATCCCCTATCCTTTGGATAGGGGATAAGATGTCTATGGGTGGAGTACCCCTCTAATGCTAATGTTCTGTGCTCATCAGCATACCACTTGTTCAGGCAAGCTCAAAAACTAGGCTACCTTCTACACATCGCTTGCTCCGTGCTTCCTCCCATGCTCCTGTTTCTCCTACTGTCAGTCCAGGCTATGCCCATAGGGTGTACACGTGCTCCATCCCAGTCTCTGAAAGGGCTAGCATACACACCCAAATTGTTCATCAGCCCAAAACAAACGTCTTAGCAGACACAGCTTCATATACTTGTAACAGCCCAGAACCATTGTGTCAATGGTGGCTTGTCACACAGGTCAGAAATGGCATTTTTTCTCACACAACTCTAGCAATACCCTTACATTTTTAAAGTGAATATGGGGAGTCATCTATTGAGTTATCCCATTCTCCCCAGTCCAAATCACACAGCGGGTTCCCCATTCTAGCCCTTGCTAACTACCTAATGGCTTTGTTGATTCCAGGGTAAAACTTCAGTGCTACCACATGACAAACTGTTTAAATCAAGTTTGTTTTTTATGCAAAACATATTTTCAAAGAATTTTAGATTATTTTTTTTATATTTTCTATATTTTAAAATAATCATGACATCTTGCAGACTCTTTCACCACTGGGCCTAAAACTAAGCTGAGACTTTCTGTTTTGACTGTAGTGATAAGTAGGAAGCTGTTGGAAAGTAATCTGTACAACGTTACAATGAAAAGTGACACCGGTAAATAAAGAAGATAACAGGAGTTCAGCCTTCCCTCCCCTCTTTAAAGGTCATAGAGTATACCCAGATGTGTTTCTCACTCATGTAAATGGGACAGTGTCTGTATATTGTTGCCTATATCCATGGGGTTTGCTGTGAAGCAAATCTCTAAATGCTCTTAAAAACAACCTAGGCAAGATAGCAGGCCTCCAATTAAACAAAAATGACAATCAAAAAATGGAAACAGATTTTAAAAAAATAACATGTGTCGGTATCTGGCTCTAATCAGTAGTCTGGCTCTAATACATTCCCTTTAAAGTGCAACAAATGACAATATATAACATTTTCGGAAAATAAAGACACAAATGGTTAACACAAATATTTCTCAGTATTGCGTCAAACTGCTTTTGTAAGGAGGGCACCTGTCAGTTCAAAGGGTTCTTGTACAGTTCTTTGACCCCATGTTTTACCTTCCTTACATGTGTTAACATCACACAGATGATTTAAAGGCTTTCAGATGTTCTCTCTGTAGAAGATCCTGAAAATTTAAACTGGTCCCACCTATAGAAGATTCTAATAATATAAACTATTTCCTCTTTAGAAGATCCTATTAATATGAATTGTTCCCTCTATAGAAGATCCCGAAAATATAAATGGTCCCCTTTATAGAAGACCCTAATAATTTGAACCATTTCCTCTATAGACGATCCTAATAAGTCTTTCGCCCTTTAAAAACATTTGGCATTTGGGATACCTAACATAGCACATTTCTTATTTTTACTGGAATCATTGCATTGAATTCATTTGGGGAGGATTTATGTAGCGTTGATCTGTTAAGAAATTCAGTGCATCTCAAAGAAGAATGTTTGCCATTTCCTGGGCCAGGCTGTATTTAGCATTAATATATGCATCACACCTTTATAGAAATGCTGTGGACGTTACATACAGAAGATTTCATTTACAGGGTAAGAATTACAATTGGTGCCAATTAGTCAGAGCGGAATTCGCTTATAATACAAACTTTATAACTATAACAAACTATAACAATTCTACAGTTATGATACTACTTTTCTTTTTTTTAAGCCTTACTATTATGATGCCAACTATAATTGTAGTTTTCATGTATGTTACTGTCCAAAGATCATTCTGTGAATGCTTTGCCACATCCCCAATAGCCAGACCCAGACCACGTAATGGAGCCAAGTTTAGTAATAAAATTCTATTTGTAGTTACTAGAGGAATCACATTTCTAATGAACGTATATAGATGATAAGTTTAAAAAAGACACCAGTCCATAAAGTTTATCTAATAATCCTATTTTTTCCCTTCAGGTGGACATCGATTGTCCCATCTTAAAATGCAAATGTGACTTAAAATAACGGTGCTAGTCATAGAGTATTTACTTTTATACTGAGTGTCTCTTTAATCCAGTGAAAAAAGCACTTTTATGGAAAGTGTCAAAGAGGCGTGGCCAGGGGTCTGCAGTGTCCTCAGGCTACAAAGCCTCTCTGTTCCGATTCCCCACATTCTGCCTGTTTGCCGTGCATGCACAGGCAGATCATAAAGGAGTGAGCGCTCTGCATATGGTGAGTGATTGCTGTGCATGAGCAGTGAAGATGCCAAGTTTGGCATCGGCCTCACTAATTCATTGCTTGTTCGCTGCAATTCAAGACCACAGCACATGTGTGGGATTTCAACAGAGCTCCATGATGGAAGCCAAGCCCTGTCTGTCCATCAAACAGGGAGAGGTTGGAAAATTGGAGTAGAGATATGTTGCAGCCCAAGGGCACTGAGGCACCGGGCCATGCCTCTTTGACACTTCAAACCCCCATAAGATTAAATCTATGCTCAGCATTAAATAAAGTATGACTAACCTTTTATTTTAAAAAGTTACAAAAAGATTATGTTAGCATTTTTGTTCTCTCGTTCCAAACGAAAATTCATTTTAAGGGAAAACTTCTTTCCCCAACTTTCAAAATGATCATCAGAATAAATCCCAGGACTGATCTCCAGAAATCCATTAACCATAATATTTTATGTTTAAAAAAAAAAAAAAGCCTATTTAGGCCCCTCTTGATCTTGTTGAATAAATCAACATAACAACAAAGTATGGTAGAGAGATTTATACTCTGACTGCTCTTAAAAAATATATATAAATATATAAAAATCCTCACATGTGATAATAGTGCAGTGTTTTTTCCTCCAGACATAAAAAAAGTCCTTTTGTCATAGGTAGGTGCAAAAATCTCACTATAAATATTTATTTACATTGTACATTGTCTGTTTACCAAACTGAATTACCCCAAGTTTAGTAACCTGTCTTGATTTTGCATTCCATCCATTATTTAGTAGCCTTGGTCCCCTCCTCTGTACCCGCTCCATGACATGATAGTAAAGGGTGGGCATTTTCTTTAAAGGGGTACTCTGCCTCTAGACATTTTATCCCCTATCCAAAGATAGGGGATAAGATGTCTGATCGCGGGGGTCCCGCCACTGGGAACCCCCGTGATCTCTCCTGCAGCACCCCCTGTCATCTGGTACATGAAGCGAGGCTTTGTTCCAAGCCTGATGACTAGCGATGCAGGGGCCAAAGGATTGTGAAGTAACGGAACTGCCCCCTTGTGATGTCGCACCCTGCCCCATTAATGTAAGTCTCTGGGAAGGACTTGCATTGAGGGGGCGGGGCTGAGATGTCATGATCCTCCGGCCCCTGCATCGCCAGTCATCAGACATGGAGTGAAGCTTGCTCCGTGCACCAGATGACAGGGGTGCTGCAGGAGAGATTGCAGGGGTTCCCAGCATTTGGATCCCGGCGATCAGATATCTTATCCCCTATCCTTTTGTTTAGGGGCAGAGTACCCTTTTAAGTATGATAATGGTGTAAGCTAATCCGGAAAAAGGTAAATCTCTTCTCGTGTATGTAAGAAAGGGCACTATGTAACAAAAGGTAACACATTACTTTAATGAGATAAACTGTTACCCTGTGTGACAAACCGCAGATACAAAATCTAATAGATCTCCTGGAGGTGTCTTAAATGAAATTCTCAGGAGGAGAAAGTCTTTAATGGTTTTCATTATAAGGAATTACTCTTGCAATCTGTTGCAATCCAGTCTTACGCTTGATGGTCTATGTGCATTTTCTGTAAGGATCACTTTGAAGTCAAAAATAACTATAAAGTAGCCAAATCATAGAACACCTGGAGAATTTCAGAGAAACTGTTACAAAGAACCAAGAATGTCCATGCTCAGAACAAGTGAAGGACTGTGTTGATCTGTGAATAAACCATCTCGACCAAATCAAGCTTTAATGATGACAAGGCGCAAGACCACTGGGGAACACTCTTATCTAGGAAACACGCTGTTAAAGCAAGCAGTAACCGGCTCTGTTATATATGGGAATGTTTTACTGTAGCACATTCTGCTGCTACTACATGTGGAGTTTTCTGTATGGCTGGCCATGTACATCAGACAGCTATTCCCACCAATGTCCTTATAAACATGCAAGCTCAGGCAACTGTGCATACTTATTTCAACAGGGTGAGAAACTATGCCAGACACTTTTGTTAGCAGCTTATCTTCTAACAGCTTGGCCAGTCTTAGGGCTGCAGGACCTGTGCATCATTGATCCCTTACCCCAATCTCAAACTGTTTGCCCCACACCTGTGAGAAGGCCTCTGTGCTTGATCTATTGACATTTTGCTGCATAAACCCTTCAGGGCACGCATAAGATGTTCAGTCTGTGTCTCTTGCCTGATTTACCTCTATGTTGTCTGCCCGGGCAAGCTCTGATCCCCAATCCTGGTCTTCTTCTTACTATACTCTTGCCTTACCCTTCTCATACCTTGTTTCACTGAAATCTGTCTTTAAAGAACTGCAGGAAGACCCCATAAACATTAAATTGTCCATAAATCCCAAATATTAATCTAAGGTGTATGGGCCACACATTTTTTTAGTTCTTGAAGAGAAAAAAAAAAAAAAAGGATTGTGAAATCGATTAGACGGGTGCTAAACTTATTCACAACCAACTGTGACTCGTCTTTTCAAGAATCAATGGAGAAGATGATATGCTGTTTACAGTCACTAGAGATGAGCAAACTGAAAGCCTTTTCTGAGGTTTGTAAGGGAATCTGTGTGGTTCAAAAAAATCTTCTTTCAAATCATGTAATGCATGATCAAAGTGCATTATGTAGATTGGAATACAATGTAAAAAATGGCTTGCCACATAACCTTAAAGGTGGTCATACATTTTCAATAACTCAGCCCAATGAACTCTTCCAACCTCCCCACACAGATGAATGTTCAGCATGGTTCATGCGTATTTCCCGAACAATATGGTCAGGGGGTGAAAGTTCAACACACCCGAGCCTTCTCTCCAGTCAGTAGGTCACAATACACCTTAGACAGTCATCCAAACTAGCTAAAACTGGTGAGTTCTGCTGGGTGTAGACTTATGTGCATGGGCAACAGTCCCAATTTTGCCTAGAGGATCTCAAAAACCAGGCCACAGGTTTATGCAACCCCATAAAAAAATGGGTGTTTTAGGGCTGTGCTAGATGGTCCCAGATGGGACTTACATACCCAAACACTGCCTTTCATGGGTTGACATGTATGGCAATAAAGTGAGTTTTTATTTTTATTTTATTTTTAAATAGATGGTAATAAATTGGAAATGTTATGGGAAAACATGCCAGGAGGGTAGAAGTGGCAAAAAGGGCTCAATCGTGCAGGTATTGGGCTCTAACAAACCTAAAAAATGTCTGACTTTCCTCTAGAAGAATGCAAGAACTTTACACAAGTTCCCCATACAGTTTGCAAGGCTTAACAGAACTTTTTTCCCCAGAAATGTAGCAAATCTTATAGTCATTGACTGACAAATTGAATAGGTGAACCCTTGTACCTGGAAATCTTCTATACATTATCAACAGATGCCTACCATTAATTTCCTCAACAAAGTTAGACGTCATGATGGGATTTCAAGTTCAACTGTGCAATGTAAGTACAAGGCAAATAAACACATCTCTATCACACCTACTAAATGTACCCCTGGAGACAACCTGGCATGTTATACTTATCAGTTATCGAGATGACCTTAAAGGTTACCTCTGAATGCAATGGCAGCGTTTCAAGTAATATCTTTTTTCGGATCCTTCCAGCTCAGCTGATAAGGATAGAACAGATAAGGGATGGGAAGAATCATCAAACACTGACTCTCATAAGAAGGAATAAATGGCTCAAGCTATGTAGTTTAAGTCATTATTGTGTAGAATAACTCCTTTTTGGAGAAGTTTCATAGGAGATGGCTTAAGTCATATGCTTATATTTATGAGGTGGAAAAAAAAATTTCTTTATAGAAAAGAAAAATCATCTTCTTTATAACTTTAAAAACCTGACAACCTTCTGCAGCAAATAATGAAAAAAATGCTGAACTAACTATTAATATACTAGAATTGCTCCAATAAATAAAGTACTTTTTTTTTCTGGCCATACACAGTGGATAAGTGCCTGCCAAACCTGTTGATTTTGGAAGGACAATCTGACCATCTACAGTATGTGTATGGTGGTCTCCTCTCCAAACTGTAAATATTAAGAATGAGAAAGTTCTCAAGGTAGATAAGCTGCCACCAAAGGTGCCTAATATGGTCTGTTTTTTGTATTGTTCATTTCTATTTATTTATTTATTTATTTTGTCCGGTTATTGTTTATATTTTTTGCTTGCACGTATGTTTATATTTTAATATAAGTGTATATATATATATATATATATATATATATATATATATATATATACATATTATATGTTTTAATCTCTTGTAATGAATTAAAGGGGTACTCTGCTGCTCAGTGTTTAGAACAAACTGTTCCGAATGCTGAAGCCGGCAGCTCGTGACGTCATAGCCCTGCCTCTCATGATGTCACGCCCCGCCCCCTCATTGCAAGTCTATGGGAGGGGGTGTTACAGCTGCCATGCCCCCTCCCATAGACTTGCATTGAGGGGGCACGACCCTCGTAGCCCACACCCAGCATTAAGAACAAAATGTTCTGAATGCTGAGGCAGTGGAGTACCCCTTTAACTATCAGTATGCGTGGAAACCCCTACAAACACAGAAAGACCATACAAAGGAATGCAGATGTTACCCTTGTCAGGTCTAAACCCAGGAACCCTGTGCTGAAACCCTGTTAACGCCCAAGCCACCACACTCCCTGTTATCAATAGAAAGTATTGACGGACAGCTGTACAATAGTCTCTCTTCATCTAGTGTCATCTATTTCTCTTTTTCATGTGAAAATGCATTGGCTAAGGGAAGGAAGAATGAAGAAAACAAATCATATTAAAGATCAATTTTTAAATGTTTTTTGTTTTATTTGACTTTTTTATATTATTTGAGAAGAATTTCATGACCAGCTGTTTGTGCTGCGCAGACATTTCCAACACTTTCAAACAGATGTTTTCCCTCTTTTCTTTCTTCCCTATTTTCCTTCCTCTCTAGATCCAGTTGCTATTTTCATTTTGGAGAAATGTTGGTATGATATAAAACCCGGCCACTGAAATTCATGTCGCCTATTACATTTTTATGAATTGTCAGTTAAAAATAAAGTAAAAATTACACAGGTTGTTGGTTACTGAGTGCCATGTGTCTTGTTAAAATGGCAGAAAACTGAAATCGCGCCCCTACCATAGACTTGCTTTGAGGGGGCGTAACCGTGACGTCACGAGGGGGGGGGGGGGGACCAACTTCTCCCGCAGCGCAAAAACAGCATTCGAAATTTTACTTTTACTTCCGAATTCTGGCCAGTGGAGTACCCCTTTAACACTAAAAGTGTCCTGCTAGGTAACTTTAGATGTGGGTCGTGCAATTAGTGCAATCATATGTTTCCAGGCAAAGCAGTACAGTTGGGAGGTGAGATGTTTAAAATCAATCAACACATAACATGCCGCACCAAATCAGTGATCTATGCAATTAAGTGTACGTGCTGCATGTTTTATGTTGGCAAGACACTGAGACCCCTTCATGTTCGCTTCTCTGAACATGCTAGATCCATAGTGACCGAGAAAGGCTTCCCTAAACTGATATGTCACATGCGTGAAATTCACATGGGAGATATAAAAGAGATGTCGTTTATGGGTCTTGTACGTATAGATGGAATTCCAGGAGGAGGTGATTTAAATACTATAATATTGTAGAAAGAACGGACGTTGTAGTCTAGTAGTTCATAATATAGTGTCTGTACCTGTGTGAGACGGTTTTCTCGCAACTCTTCTGTTTTTTGCCCCAATGTTTATTTTTAACACCATACAAAATGAGTGTTGTCTCAGGTTTTCCCAGGTTGCAGTGTGACGTGAGACATTACATCACTAGTCAGGTGATGAAAGGGATCCTGTCTGCTTCAATGGGTGGAGTGATTGCTGGATGGGAAGGGGATAATTCTGCAGTGAATTGTAGTTTTGCAAGAGCTGTAGGCACCCTGGTTAGAAAACACTGGTCTACTGCATGGAAGGGAGTATGAGCGTGGTTCAATGGGTTGGGGTGGCTGATGTGTGGGAGGGAGAAAAGTGACCTCACACTTATAAATAAGGAATCATGGGACTTGTAGTTAGAGGAAGGGAGGGGACTCCAACAGGAAATAGCCAGTTCACAAAAAGATAGCCACAGTGTTATGGTAATCTCACAACATTTAGCCCCACAAGCGCAGATCCTTCCTAAGCATGTCTATTACTATCTGGCAGGTAAGTACTAAAATCCCCTTATGGTGGATAACCCCCTTTAAATAGCTGTGTAAGCAAATCTGAATCTCCATGCAATGTAAATTATTAATGGTATTTAATAAATTTCAGATTATAAGTGACTAGGCAGAGTTATATATTGAACAATGGGTTTATTAATGTTCCGCTAAATGAACTGATGATTATTATTCAGCACTGTCTTAATACTAAACATTTTTCGTTAAAGACGGCTGAATTAGATTGTTTCCAATTTAGCTCCATAATTAATTCCAGCAATTTGCATAGAGTTCATGTCTGTTGTATTAATCTACCATAGAAATGACCCATTGTGTTCTTTTCATGTCTGTAAATGATTAAACATCTGGATCCTATAACACGTTCAATTCTATCATACAAGATTGATTCAGCTCCTTATCATAGTTACAAGTTATTCAGCTTCGCTTCTCGATGTTCTTTGTTCTGATGGTTCATTTGTTATTGGATGTTGGAAGACTAGCCGTGGTTCAATCGGACCTGTCACCAGTTGCATCAGAGCCAGACCAAAAGCTGATGGGGGCCGCACCCTTAAAGGGGTACTCCACCCCTAGACATCTTATCCCCTATACAAAGGATAGGGGATAAGATGTCTGATCACAGGGGTCCCACCACTGGGGACCCTCGTGATCTCGCTGCTGCACCCTGCATTCATTTAGAGCATCGGGTGCAGTGCCGGAGGCTCAAGCGGCCTTGCCCCGCTCATGATGTCAGGGACTCATTCAAGTCTATGGGTGAGGGCGTCACGAGTAGGGTGTGAACGTGATGTCATGAGCCTGCCCCCCGCATTGCCGGTCATCTGGCACAGAGCGAAGTTTGCTCCGTGCACCAGATGTCTGAGGTGCCACAGCCAAGATCGTGGGGGGGGTCCGCAGTGGCAGGACCCCCATGATCAGACATCTTATCCCCTATCCTTTGGATAGGGGATAAGATGTCTAGGGGTGGAGTACCCCTTTAAGTATAATGTAAAACTGTAGGTAGATAACCATGGTGTCTGCTCATGGGAGAATCAAGGTTGACCATAACTTGAAGCTCCTAGGCTCCATTGACAAATACAGATTATACACTAACCACATACTATGTATCATCTACAATACTAGTGTCTTCTTACATGGCAGAGGGACCTTTGGACCTTTCCAGTACTGGGGGCCTTGGTGAAAGTGCTACCACTGCATCTATTGTTGTGCCTATGACCGACCAGTGTTTTAAAGCTATTTTTCTTAAAGGGATACTCTGGTGGGAAACTTTTTTTTTTTTAAATCAACTGGTGCCAGAAAGTTAAACCCTTCCAGTACTTATTAGCTGCTGTATATTACAGAAGAAATTCTTATCTTTTTGGATTTCTTTTCTGTCACAACCATAGTGCTCTCTGCTGACACCTCTGTCCATGTGAGGAACTGTCCAGAGCAGGAGAAAATCTCCATAGCACACATATGCTGCTCTGGGCAGTTTCTAAAATGGACATAGGTGTCAGCAGAGAAATGAAATCCAAAAATAAAAGAATTTCCTCTGTGGTATACAGCCACTAATAAGTACTGGAAGGATTAAGAATTTTTAATAGAAGTAATCTACAAATCTGTTTAACTTTCTGGCACCAGTTGATTTAAAAAAATAAGTTTTCCACCGGAGTATTCCTTTAAGTCTACTAAAGATGACAAATATTAATAAAAAATCACAATTACATCTTCTGAGACTTTCATATTGGTGGATGTACATGTTAACCCCTGAATGACACATGCCATTCATATTCATCATGGGACGAGATTCGAGCCCACTTCATACACAGCAGCACTTGGTTGCTTTCAGTTGAGGGCTGCTGCTCATAGCAGCATGGAGCAATGTGACGAAACCACCGGGGTGTAGCGATACATGTGGGGTTTAGCCCCCATTGGCCTATTATCTTTGTCCCTGGATTAATGATAGATTTTTTTCCTTTTTTATACTTTGATTGACCTTGTATATCATTTTCAGGCACTTCACAGAGTACACGACCATTTTTGTTTCTCTATTGTTCTCCCAGAATTGGTGGGAAGAGGGTGGAAAGAGCCTAATGTCTATGGCTTTACATTTGACGAGTAGGGTGGTCATATCCCCTTTGGGCACATCCATGTCCCTCCACCACAAGCTCCACTGACTCAGCAAATCCAGAGAAAACGATCAAATAGTTGCATAATTTTTTTGCAAAAATTAGGTGGCTTTTTTATTTTTGCCACTATCATAACAATAAAGGCCCCCCATAGTCATAGATTTATCATTCTCTCAAACAAAAATGGAGATCACAGGTCGTGTTTTATATCTTAACGAACTCCTGTGAAATGAAAGTAGAGCTGTGATTGGATGCTGTGGGCAGCTCAGTTTTTGTCTTACAGTATTTATTTATTTATTTGTTTATTTATGTGTCTTATTTATTTTTATGTACTGCATTTAAGTATTTTATTTATTTCCTGTGCCTAAGCAAAGTGCAAAATTTTGAATTCTTTTTGCACAACCTCTGTTTTTTCACAAACATTTCTGTGCACAGTGGGAGTTTGTACAACACTATTTTGTGCAAAACAAAGCTTGCCACTCTGCGCTGCTGCAGGGAATGAAAAATGCCCCCTCCTTAATGTTTTGTTCATTTACTCCAGGGGTGTCAAACTCAAATTCATCTGGGGCCGCATCAGCAGTTTGGTCACCCTCAAAGGGCCGGTTGTATCTGTAGGACCCCTCCCCCCCCCCCACAAACGGTATATGCCGGCGTATAAGACGACTGGGTGTATAAGATGACCCCCAACTTTTACAGTTAAAATGTAGAGTTTGGGATATACTCGCCAAATAAGACTACCCCTCCTACCGCAATGTAATGTACCTTGTAGTTCCCACCACATTAGGTAGGCAGCATGTTCCCCCACATTAGTAGGCAGCATGTTCCCCCACATTAGTTGGCAGTATAGGTTCCCCCATATTAGTTGGCAGTATAGTTCCCCCCCCCCACATTAGTTGGGAGCATGTTCCCCCACATTAGGTTGGCAGTATAGTTCCCCCACATTAGGTAGGCAGCATGTTCCCCCACATTAGGTAGGCAGCATGTTCCCCCACATTAGTTGCCAGCATGTTCCCCCACATTAGTTGGCAGTATAGTTCCCCCCAAATTAGGTTGGCAGTATAGTTCCCCCACATTAGTTGGCAGCATGTTCCCCCACATTAGGTTGGCAGTATAGTTCCCCCACATTAGGTAGGCAGCATGTTCCCCCCACATTAGTTGGCAGCATGTTCCCCCACATTAGTTGGCAGTATAGTTCCCCCACATTAGGTTGGCAGTATAGTTCCCCCCACATTAGGTAGACAGCATATTCCCCCACATTAGGTTGGCAGTATAGTTCCCCCCACATTAGGTAGGCAGCATGTTCCCCCACATTAGTTGCCAGCATGTTCCCCCACATTAGTTGGCAGTATAGTTCCCCCCACATTAGGTTGGCAGTATAGTTCCCCCCACATTAGTTGACAGCATGTTCCCCCACATTAGGTTGGCAGTATAGTTCCCCCCACATTAGATAGGCAGCATGTTCCCCCCACATTACTTGGCAGTATGTTCCCCCACATTAGTTGGCAGTATAGTTCCCCCACATTAGGTTGGCAGTATAGTTCCCCCCACATTAGGTAGGCAGCATATTCCCCCACATTAGGTTGGCAGTATAGTTCCCCCCACATTAGGTTGGCAGTATAGTTCCCCCCACATTAGGTTGGCAGTATAGTTCCCCCCACATTAGGTTGGCAGTATAGTTCCCCCCACATTAGGTTGGCAGTATAGTTCCCCCCACATTAGGTTGGCAGTATAGTTCCCCCCACATTAGTTGGCAGCATGTTCCCCCACATTAGGTTGGCAGTATAGTTCCCCCCACATTAGGTTGGCAGCATTTTCCCCCACATTAGTTGGCAGTATAGTTCCCCCCACATTAGGTTGGCAGTATAGTTCCACCCACATTAGTTGGCAGCATGTTCCCCCACATTAGGTTGGCAGTATAGTTCCCCCCACATTAGTTGGCAGCATGTTCCCACACGTTAGGTTGGCAGTATAGTTCCCCCCACATTAGGTAGGCAGCATGTTCCCCCACATTAGTTGCCAGCATGTTCCCCCACATTAGTTGGCAGTATAGTTCCCCCCACATTAGGTTGGCAGCACCTCCCCCCTCCCTCCCCACAGACATACAGCCTCCAGCCATATACAGTGTATGCTTTCTTTAAAAGAAAAAAAAATGAGATTAAAGATGAAGGCTGGTGGCGGGCCACATGACGCGGGCCGGGTGTTTGACACCCCTGATTTACTCTATATCTCGTAAGATATTGAAGCTCTCAGGTCACAACTTGACATTTTTTTAATTATTTCTATGCTGCTTGATGTGTTGTTGTTTTTTTGTCTGTCTGTTTTTTTTTGCTAAGGATAAAAATGTTAAGTAAAATGCTGTGTGTATCAGATTAGGACAATAAGCTTAAACAAGCTGGAGTCTCTGATGCAACAAATGCCATATTTGGCAGAGCATTGCCTTATGCTTTCAAGATAAATACTTGTTTTATTTACTTGGAAATCAGATACCAAGAATACAATTCAATTAGCCTTTGCTTGATGGTAAACAAACGCCAATGATTGCCTCCCATCCTTCTACCGCATGGATGCAGCACTACAGTTAGATAAAACATCTGGCCAAAGAAGTCTGCAAAGAGGAACTCAAAGAGAAGAGCTCTTTTGTGTGTATATGGACAAATTGCAGAATCCAGGGATAGTTATCGAGCGGGATGTAAACAGACACCACAAGAGGCCATAGTCATTTTATTCCATCCTTTTGCCTTTTAATGTTAATGGAAACAGGTTAAATTGTTAAATCTCATAGGACCAGAAGACTATGCAGAGATAATCTGATGTATAAAAGTGGATGTGTAGCCCACAGAGGAAAATAGACTCTTTCCAACACAATCAAGAAACACTAAAGCTCAAGATCATCACTAAAATCTTCATTTAATAATAAAATGCCATCTTCCCTTTCTTTCTGTAAAGGTCTCCATGAACTTTAGTAAAAACTCGTCAGAATCCACCAACTTTGGCAGGACTGGCTAATTGTCTTAAAGGGGTACCCCCCTTGAAAAAAAAATAATTTAAGCAACTGGTGCCAGAAAGTTAAACAGATTTGTAAATTACTTCTATTAAAAAATCTTAACCCTTCCAGTACTTATTAGCTGCTATATGCTCCACAGGAAGTTCTTTTCTTTTTGAATTTCCTTTCTGTCTGATCACAGTGCTCTCTGCTGACACCTCTGTCCATTTTAGGAACTGTCCAGAGCAGGATAGGGTTGCTATGGGAATTTGCTCCTACTCTGGACAGTTCCTAAAATGGACTGAGGTGTCATCAGAGAGCACTGTGGTCAGACAGAAAGGAAATTGAAAAAGAAAATAACTTCCTCTGTAGTATACAGTAGCTGATAAATACTGGAAAGGTTAAGCTTTTTAAATAGAAGTAATTTACAAATATGTTTAACTTTCTGGCACCAGTTCATAAAAAAAAAAAATGTTTTCCAGTGGAGTACCTCTTCAAGTGTATAGAGCCCTCGTGACTGTCCTCAGCCAATGATGTCGGAAGAGAGAAGGTTCAGGCATGTTAAATTTGAACTGCCCAAACCTTTTTATTTTTTTTTTTAAGGAGAAATCCGGCAAAAATAAACTCAGGGGATAAGTAGCTGATCACAGGGGTCCCCCTGTGATCACCGGGATGGGCGGCAGGTGCTCAAGTCATTCCAACACTCAGGCATCACCGGTGCTCTCATAGAAATGAATGGATGGTGTGCTGTCTACCAGTAGACGACATGCGCTCTTCACTGAGGGTCCCGGAGATCACGCGGGGTCCCTAATCAGTTACATTTTCCACAGGATAGGGGATAAGATTACTTTTGATGGAGTTGTCCTTTGAGATAACACACTGGCAGAGCACTCTGGCACTGGCTTACTCCACCTCTCTCCAAAGCATTCATGTGTATAAAGATATTGGGAGTAATAGCTATCCACTGAAGGTGTTTGACCACCTGTAAGCAAAAAGCAACAGCAGAAACGTCTGTACTAGGAAACTAAGTCTCTGCTATTTAGCTAAACCTTAGTGAGACAAAAAAAATACCTAGAATATTTCTCAAAGACTTCTACAGTAACATACAGAAAGTACCGTATTTTTTGCCCTATAGGACGCACCGGCATATAAGACGCACACAATTTTGAAGGTGCAAAATCTAGAAAAAAAAGATTCTGAACCCAACAGTGATCTTCAACCTGCGGACCTCCAGATGTTGCAAAACTACAACTCCCAGTATGCTGGGAGTTGTAGTTTTGCAACATCTGGAGGTCCGCAGGTTGAAGACCACTGGTATAGGAGGTAATACTCACGTGTCCCCGCCACTCCGGACCCATCACCGCTCGTCACCGCTGCCCTGGATGTCGCTCCATCGCTGTTGCCGCGTTCCCGTGGTGTCCCTGACGCTCCGGACGTCTTCTTCTCCGGGATCCACGCTCTCCGTTGCCGTCATCACGCTGCTACACAAGCCGCTCCTATTGGATGAAGGGACGGCGTGCACGATGACATAATGACATCGAAGGAGAGCGCCGGCCATGCAGGGGATCCTGGCACGGAGCAGACACCAAGGAGGCAGGTAAGGTCCCTCCCGGTATCCTGTAAGCTGTTTGGGATGCTGCGATTTTACCATGGCGGTCCCGAACAGCCCGACTGAGCAGCCGGGTTAGTGTCACTTTTGCTTCAGATGCAGTGGTCAGCTTTGATCGCCGTGTCTGAAGGGTTAATACAGGGCATCACCGCGATCGGTGATGTCCTGTATTAGCCGCGGGTCCCGGCCGTTGATGGCCGCAGGGACCGCCGCGATAGGTGTGTATTCGCCGTATAAGACGCACCAACTTTTCCCCCCCAGTTTTGGGGAAGAAAAAGTGCGTCTTATACGGCGAAAAATACGGTATGTGATAATACAGTATGTGAAACAACACAAGTGATCTTTGAATGAGTTATCTTATCACAATGCAGTCCCTAAGATTACTAGCAAAAATAATGTTTCTAGGGGAAATTTTAGTAGCTAGATGAGATGCCTTGCAGATGAATGGGTGTCCATGTATGAGTGCCACAGAGCGAGACTCAATACATCTTTACATTCTAGCTCACAAGGTCCCAAGTGGGCACAATGTAATTGGTGAAGAGCTTTCAGCAATGCAGTGGTTGATAGCAACACTGATGAATAAGGAGAAGGTGATTACAAAGGTTCCAGAAGCATGATGGGTAAAGCAGGAAGGTTACAAATACCTATATGCTACTAAGAAGGTGCATTCAGTTGTCGCGGTCAGCTTCTGGATTTCTTCCTACTCTCACAAAGCATTGACTGTCTAACTCTAGACATAGAAGACTTGACAACATCAAATGCACAACATCTCCGACATTTGTTTAATGGAGATTAATTTGTTAAATCACTTAGGAAGCTGCTGAAACTGTTCAGTGCCAGTGAGTATTTCACCACATTCCTGAGAAATGTTTTTACAGAACCCTCTGGCACTCTGCAAGTGAACAACCAGGAACAGACACTTGAAAAATGTTTTTCACATTAAAGCTGGCAGCTTAATGATCAACAAAGGAAGACTATCGGGGATATGGCTTTGTAGGCACAGAAACATCATAAATGTCTTTCCACAAAGCTTCATTCATCTCTTCATATGTCTGCTCATATTGTCTTCATTGTCTGCTCATCCATTCTAGGAGACTTAAAAGTCTTTTTGGACTATGTTCTAACTGAGCAAGTGGAAACTAACTGAGGACATCAATAAATATAATACATTTCAATGAGATATTAGTGAATATTACCAATAAAAAGAGATGTTAAAGGGAAACTCCGGCGCTAAGAAATCTTATACTCTATCCAAAGGATAGGGGATAAGATGCCTGATGGCGGGGGTCCTGCCGATGGGGACCCCCGTTATCTTGCATGCAGCACCCCGTTACAATCAGTCCCCGGAGCATGCTTGCTCCGGGTCTGATTAGTGGAGATCATGGGGCCAGAGCCTTGTGACAATTACGGCTCCACCTCCGTGTGATGTCACGGTCCGCCCCCTCAATGCAAGCCTATGGGAGGGGGCGTGACAGCTGTCACGCTCCCTCCCATAGGCTTGCATTGAGGGGGTGGAGTGTGACGTCACATGGGGGCAGAGCTGTGACGTCACAATGCTCCGGCCTCGTGATCGCCACTAACCAGACACGGAGCGAACATGCTCCGGGGACTGATTGTAACAGGGTGCTGCATGCAAGATCATCGGTCTTAGCGCCGGAGTACCCTGTTAACCATTAAATCACAGTTCTCAATATATGATAGCCAGATGTGGCATATCCACTGAGCATTATGAGTGAAATAATTGGTGACACCACCCACTAGTGATCCATCTGCATATGTATACAATGGGGGAGATTTATCAAAACCTGTGCAGAGGAAAGTTGCTAAATTGCCCATAGCAACCAATCAGATTGCTTCTTTCATTTTTCAGAGGCCTTTACAAAAATGAAAGAAGCAATCTGATTGGTTGCTATGGGCAACCCAGTAACTTTTCCTCAGAACAGGTTTTGATAAATCTCCTCCAATATTTATATACTACTATTGGTAGGATTCATGCACAAGGCAAGGTTGAGTTTGCAGACCCTGTACGATGGCAGATGGCACACAGAATCTCTACAGGTTTATATTACTTTTATGGTTTATGATACCTTTAATTTGAATGAGACAGGTCACAATCATCCAGCGTCTCAATTTTGATGCCGGATGGTTGGAATTGCCAGAGGGCACCGGCCAGGGGAACGCAACTTGCTGCATTCCCCTGTCCACCGTCCAGAAACAATGGATTCCGAATGCCATACAACTGATGAGAACTTGTCATCAGTTGTGGCATCAGTTGTGTCCAGATCTAGGCGGAGTTTACCTGTGCAGGATGCCGGATATATGTGAACCCAGACTAAGAAGTACTTCAGCAAAAATATATATTTTTTAAATACTTCCAGGCTGCCAACCACTTCGCTCCACAGTAACCTCCGGTATAGTGACTCCTGGTCTCCGACACATTCCACTTCCTAGTCATAGTCCAGTCCCTGATAGCGGTGGTGTTCCACCTCAGACAGTGATTGGCTGAGCTGCAATGTGACAGATTGACCCCCAGCACCAGGAAGGGGAGCAAAATTTCATGACTGTTTTACTTATAGGCAGATATTTGTGTACCTGCTGTCACTCTGCTGTCACACTTTTGTAAATGAGAGGCAGAACTATTTCTGGCTATTATAAAATGTGTGCATTTTCAAATTTTTTCCTACTCTACAGGTTGTATTTTTTATTTTTTAATTGTCTCTGAGCTTTGGAATGGAGGCTAGCTGCTACAACGTCTCCTTTACACTGCACTCTCAGAAGAGGGATATACTTCTCTATAACTCTATAGCATACTCTCACTGGCAAGCTGTGATGTCAGAACTAGAAATTTTAAACTTACTAGAGCTTTCAGCAACTTCTTTGTGTCTTCTGCTTCTGTCTCATTCTGCAGTAAATTTGTCCTCTGCCTGGCCTCTACATAGACTTCTATGGGCACCATGTAAACCAATCTCTCAGTGAGTCAAAAGTTTGTTTTGTCTTTCAAGACTTCTAGCAGTTTTCTAGAATGAATGAGAAGTTTAGTAGGGAGAGGAGGGGGAAAGGGGCCAAATCAGTGGAGAAAGAGATTAAAGAGAAAGAGGCATGTTTCTCTGATAAGATATCTTATAAAGCTTCTTGTTCCATTGATTTAGACAAGGTTTATTGATAGATCCACCTCTATACTGTACTATCTCTTTCTTTGCTTATAAGTTATCACCTATACCTATCCATAAAGTTAGGACAGGATACTGTACATGTAAATACACCATAAAAAGTTAATTCCCATCTTATGCCAGTAATTTATGAATGGTGGAGGTCCAATGTCTGGGAACCCCACCAATCTTAAATAAGAAGAGGCCACAATGCTGATTTAGCTCTGCTTCCCCGTATATAAGTAACATTGTGTGAGTTGTCCCTGCAGTCCATTGTCCCTAGCCACCTGGCTGTAGAAAAATAAAAGATATTCCCTGTACAGTGGGTGGTTAGGGGCTGTTAAGCAGAGATAAACAGTGAAGAGCCTAACTAGCACCCCTTTATTATCAGAAATTTTGCGGATCTCAGTGGTTAGAATTGTACTGATCATAAAATATTCACATTTCTTAGCAATATCCTATGACTTCACAAGATGAGAATATCCCTTTAATCTTTACAGATTTTTCGGTAAATCACATGTGATTTGGAATTTGACTCAAATGGCCAACTCCCAGGGCAGGATAAAAGTGTATTTCCCTTTTAAAATATTCTAATTAACGTCCCGCGTCTCATTCAAAAATTGAATTTTGGCACAAAGCACACTATGAAAGCCTCGCGCATCAGACTAAAAAGTAATTTCAACTGGCTCTGCTATCTTCTCAAATACTTCAATTTTATTCTAATGGGTCTGCAAAAAAAGTGACACCAAATAGTGTTAAAACAGTTTTAATCTCAATAGATGCTGAAAGGGAATAAAAAGATTATGAGTTAGATATTTTACTGATGGGGAACTCCTATTATCATAATAACCTTGTCTCTGTAAAGAAAATATGATGCGACTTATAGGTTCTGCAGGTGATGGGCATCATTTTTTTTATTTCATGTACAGTAGACAGCCTTCTGTATGCAAGACTAAGGTATGTAGATGGAATATGGCTTAAATGGGTCACATGCTATAGAAAACCTTTTGTCATATTTCCTATTCTGTTGAGCTAATAGAGTGCTCATTTGTGCCTTTTGACTGGAACAATCCATAGACTTCTTGAGAATCTTAAAATGATATTTGCACAGAAAACAAACCCGAAGAAGAAAGTTTATTACATGGGATTTTTTTCTACAGATGCCATTTACTACTAGAGTATCCAGTTGTGACACCACCCCACAATTACTGGAGTAACCATTGGCAGAGCAATAGACACTTTGTAGTTGCGACTCTTCATCTGGTCAATAGGAAAGGGACACTAGAGATAGTGCCCTCTATGTGAAGTTATCTAGGCATATAAAAAGATGTCTTGATAATTTAGGATGTCTAACCTGGCACTATACATCTTCAAGAGATGGTCAACCAATGAGCCAACCATTGTTCCCATGCCGTTAGAAAGTATTCAATTCAGTAAAGCCGTATGATACTTTTAGGTTTGTTAAACTCTGAGTTTGTTTTCTGGTTTTCACATGTTTTTTTTTTTTTGGATTGGCACAGACACTGTTCAACATAGGCCAACAACTCATTTTATCATTTTTTGGAACACATCTCAAGGCTTAAGGCTCAGTCATTAAGGCTATATGATCAACTGGAGTCCCCAATGTGCCCACAGTAATGGCACATGCCACTGTGGTAATTACTCTAATCCATCTGTTTGACACAGGTGCTCTGCTCATGATAGTTAGTCAGGTGTCTAGTTTTATGGGAAGGCTGAGAGCCAGGTTCGGTCTGGCAATCGGACTCTTGAGTGCAACAGTTGGATGTCCTGGATTTTAGGAATTTAATAAAGCTGGTTCTGATATATCAGTCTCCATGACCTACTTTCAAACCCTTTACTAAAGATCTGAGCTGAAAACTATGGATGCAGTAGTAGAGTGTTCTATGACTGTAGGAGCCATTGCTGAAATAGGTAGGCTTAAAAGAAAAGTTTTGTCATCTGTCACTCAATGCCTGAGCCTAAGTTGGCTTTATTATAACTACATTTCCAGTCCTAGAGGAATCTTTGCAAAATTCAGCATTAAAGAGGGGCTGCAGCTTTTTTCATTTGATCGGACTCACCTTCTTATTCTCAAATATGCTGAATGAAAATGCTATATTGATTACAGAAGTTATTTATCAGCAGCTTATTGTCCATCAGTAAAGAAAGAAAAATAAGGCACTCACTAGTCTTTGGCTTGTTTCTTTATTCATGACAACATGACACATAAGGTAGCGGGGGGTGTACTGACAGAGCAGGGGAATCAAAAGGCAACAGCTGTTTCATGCAATTGTGACACCTTCTCAGCTGAGGAAGTGCTGTAATGGCACAAAGCAGCTGTTGCCTTAACATACTCCTGCTTTGTCTGTACACCCTTCTTCACCCGCTACCTCATGTGTTATGTGTGTCACAAATAAAGAAACAAGCCACAGACTGGTGTGTGCCCCATTATTTTTTCTTTATTGATGGACGATATATTGCCGATAGTTATGGGGTGGTGAGCAATACTGATATCTGCGAGCAAAAGCTGTGATTTTCAATAGAGATTGTGTTTCTGACTAATTAACTGCTGCAGTGCCAGGTGTGTTACTGCAGCGACTGTTTCCTCCAAATCTGTCCACCATCTTGGATAGCTCTCCTGAATCAGTATATGTGACAGAAACAGTTTAGTCAACATGGCAACAGAACTTCACATTAGAAAGCTGCATGAGGCCTCTATGCATTGCACGGGACTGAAGGTAGAGTGGAGTTGGAGGCAGGGTATCTAGAGGCAATACTCATGTACTAATGTCAGATTTTACTTTGGCAGACATATTTTACTTACTGTCCCCCTGACCTCCTGTCAGGCCAATAAGCCATGGAGCTGGCCAGTGCTCAGACTAAGGTGACATGAATAACTTTTCGGATTACAATTAAGGCTGAGATGGGTTGACAGAAATAGTTAATGACATTGCAGTGCATGAACATAGATATGAAAGCTTACGGTATAGGATTTGTATAATATTTAACCTTATTATTCTAAAATCCGTAAATTAATAAAAATGTAATAATAATTTTGTTAACACTTTTGATGTTCGAAGCATATGGTCATAAGAATCTTGGTGAGAAAGAAGATGACTAAGCCCAATTAGCCTGATCTTTTGGGCGGTCAAAGAAAACAGTAGCTTATAAGGAAATAGTGAACAATATGGGATGTAATGGTGACATATTCTACTATTGTTGTAGCATTATAGTAAGAAATGTTGAGATGTATCCATTAAGTCATTACAACACAAAGTAATGAGGCAGTTTCTAAAAGGCTTAGCTTGCTTTGATTTTTCCCAAAAAATGGTGGGTGGATCAAGCTCAAACAAAAAGTACCTAAGAAACTACATGAACAATTCTTTATCAGTAGCTCTATTTTTTATGATTTATTGTTGATATTGCAAAACCTATACTATCTCAGCAGGGGTAAGTGTCTCAGAACAAAGACCAAAACATCCATCTACTGTCCTTGTTATTTCTTTATCCATGCTCTTTCCAAGACAACTGGACAGATGTGTCCACCTCTACCTTCCTGCAAATATTGAGTACGACTTCCATGTTTCCCAATACAAATTTGATCCATTATTAGTGTTGAGCGGCATAGGCCATATTCGAATTCGCGAATATTCGGATGAATATTCGTAATATATTCGCGAATATTCGCATATTCATAATATTCTCGATTTATTTTCGCATATGCAAAAATTCTCGTATGCGAACATTAACATATGCGAAAATTAGCATATACCGTAATTAACATAAGCAAACATTCGCATATGCGAAACTTATCATATGCAAATTTTCGCATATGCGAAAATTCGCACACCAAGGGATGATCACTGTGATATGTACTGTGAAAAAAAAAATTAAGTAAAAAAAAAATTAATATTCGGAATTACGAATATATAGTGCTATATTCGCGAATATTCGCGAATTCGCGAATATGCGATATTCACGAATAAAATTCGCATTGCGAATATTTGCGAGCAACACTATCCATTATCTGAAAAGAGTCCGGTACAGGTTTTTCCAACCTAGTTACATAGGAAATAGGAAAAAAAAAACAGCTGAGCCCACCATCCATGGGACACTAAATTGTCTTCCGTTCTGTTTCTATACCCCCTTGTGCCTTTGCATACAAATATTACATTTGCAAAACATTTTCTGCAGAAATAACAAGCATGAACAAATGAAAACAACAATATCCACGTGCTGCTATTTATTCTGGGAATGTTGCCCTTTCCAAGTTGGATAAATTACTTTTAGGTAACAAACTGTTTCTACTTTACATTGTAATTTGAAAGCTATAAATCTTTATAGATTTCTGGACGGAGCTTCTAGCTGTGTTATTGTGTCATTAGGTTGTTAGGCTGTCCAAGCTTTTCCAAGGCCGGTGTACATCAAGCCAAGACCTCACTGGTGGATGGAACAATTTCTTGGCTAAAGCTCTATTAGTGTAGGTGGAACATGTCATATTGTACAACACTGCATGTGCCTTGTATACTAATGATTTACTGGGAGGACAAAAAACAAGAAAAAGAAACGCAAAACGCAAAAAGAAACACCAGTTGTGCCTCTGAAATGCATAATCTCCCAGTAGAGACGTGGAGCTCCTATCTGTTCTGCTTGCTTAAACATGTGTTCTGAATGTAAAGGTTAATTTGCTTAAGTGTTTTATGATTGCCTTATTAATTCTCAAAATTGTTTTGAAATGTGCTATTTGTAGATAATGACCCATATATACGTATGTGGAAAATGATGACTACCTGCATATTATGAACAGAGGGGTTCATTGAGGTTCTGCCAGTCATCCGTGGTGTGTTTCTATTATAGCCATTGGAAATAACCGACAGAATGAAATCTAATCACATTACCCTCGCATATAGTCTTGAGATGGCCTCTTCAAGTCTATGGCCTAATGTTCTGACTTGAGTAATATTGTAATTTGGCTAGCTATGCTTTTGAATATGGTAATATCCAATTTGTTACTATATATTACTATCATTATATTCCAGGTTCATGTACTGAGGTTATGTTATAGCAATGGAAAAGCAGGCATGGGAAAGATATTTATTTATTTTTATCTTCTCTATCCTTGGATTAGGGTCAAGGTCATTCATAAAAAGCCAAGTGCAACCATAAGGTGGGAAAGGAATTCTGACTCACGATAGGAGAAGAGTATCACTGACCTCATGTGCATGTAGAGTGGTGAATAATACCCCTATAAAGAAGTGTTAGATCAGTTTTAGCTGTAGTCATTTGTTTTGCTGACTAGTGAGATAATTTGCTTTCTTACATTTGCTCAAGAATAAGGATGCTCATATGTACACAGCCCAGTTCCAAAGCAGCTTTCTAGACAAGTGCATGTAAGTGCATATCCTTTACCCCTATTCTTACCAATGTGCAGTCAAAGTCACTAAGATCAGTTTTAAGTTTAAGCCCTTGGGTGTTCACTTTGTGGCTCCACTCTTCAGTCTGTATATACAGGTTCCTCTTCGCACTGTGGTGAGCCATCGGTGTTATGGCAGGATTACGGGCTGTAGCGGTGTAGGAAGCGGGGTCAGATGGTATTAACCCCCGGGGCAAGATGTTGTTAACTTCTAGTGTTCGTGACGCCAGTATATGGTTGTATGGTGTTGTGCACCGCCGACAACCAACCCAAAGTGGCATATAGTACTGAAGAAGGCAGTATAACAGTCTTTACAAATAGCCAAATTCCACAGAGGTGACCGGGACACAGGTGACCTCTCAGGCTGGCTTGGATTGCAGTTGCAATAATGATGCAGACTGTGCTACTGTTATGACTTTGGTAGGGACAGTAGACACTTGACTTGTACTCACAGATTTGATGTAGCTGCAGACTTGTAGGCTTTCGCCTAGATATTCTGGACTTGACTTGTACAGGACTTGTACTTGCTTTGCTTGCAGGAACTAAGAGAGTGAATGTGGATATCAGGGGGCTGGACTAAAGCCCATTTGTCGCTGGTTGCCTGTTGTTTCCTGTGCCTCTGGAACTCTGGGTATATCATGTGATCACATAGCACATGACATATCACATGACCTCAAGAAGGTCCTATACAGGGTAAATATCCTAACAACCTTCATATATTACTTATATTCACTGTACAATACATAACATAAATGTACATACTTAATATACAATACAATACCATTGTACAATACCAGGAGAGCCAACCCTGTCTGCTGCTTAAATCTTCTCTGAAAAACCAGCTCAGCTTTGTCTTGTGTCTGCAAGACAAGCAATACAAGTCTATGGAAGACAGGGAGAGCTCTGCCCACCAGCTCTGGGAAAACTGCAAATTAGAGGCGAAGCCTGCAGAGCTGAAAAATACCATATTCAAGATATATAATGGCCAGAAATGCTGCTCTTCATGTACACCTACAGGACATTTATTAATACTTTATTTCAGTGGAGAAAATCTTATTATATTATATGTTGGCAATTGTAATGAGCGTTTCAATGGGGCACACATAGACTTTTTGAATCTTTATGTATACTGCAATGCAATGTTATGAGTGCTTGTCTCATAGCAATGAGACCAGATGCTCAGGGTCCATTGCCACTTTGTATATAACAGCATCTTAATGGCTGGAACAGACGAAGATTGATCTTAATATTCTGTTTATATTTTCAAAGTTTTGTCACTATAATTTCATGCAAAAAAAAAAAAAAAGAGTTTTCCGCACTCGTCTTCTCACATTAAAAATAATGAATACAAATGATGCTGTGTACTATTAGCATCTCAGTGGTAGAATATATTTCAGTTCTGCCGCCATCTGTTAGAGCTGTTTGCTTTTGCAAATTTTTGCATTGAAGGCAAAAAGCACAAGACATAATTGAAGTATTTTCATGAAATCTGTGAACACACAACTCCGCTCTTTGTTCGCTTGAAAGAATGTGTTCAGTCTTTCCTGCTGAGATGTTCAACCTGAATAATAAGGTCAATGATTAGGATTGTGTCATTGTCAGATACATAGGACATTATTGTTTTGGTGCTTGTTTTTTAAGAGGTTTCTCTTTTGTCCCTAATATACTGTAGTATAATAAGTAGGAAATAGTTTCAGCCTAATATGCCTTATACAGTGCACGGAGGCTCAGCGCTTAGCACTGTTGTCTTGTAGCATTGAAAACATGGAAATGGAGTTTGTATGTTCTGCCCATGTTTCGATTGGTTTTCTTTTGGGTTTTCTTCTGCCCTATTGAATCAACTTATGTGAAAAAGGAAATTTAGATTGTGGGTGACATTGGGGGCAAAGATCGATAGGAGTGACTGCAATGTGAAATATATTAGTGCTATGTACAAAAATATTGTTTTTACATTTACATTTCTTGTTCTCCGGGGTGTAGCTAAAGGGGGTGCAGAGGTAGCAATAGCATCAGGGCCCAAGTTCTTTAGGGGGCCCCAAAGCACTTCTGCCCTATAAGAAATCAGTACTATAATTGGCACATATCCATATTCGATCCTTCATGGTTTGGGGAGTTCTCTATTATTTCTGGCTCTATTTCCTTTATGATTCTGGCCCTTCACATTTTTGGCTCTATTTATTTCATGGTTCTAGCTGTTTGTTTACATTTCTTGCACTGCGTGGTTAAAGGGGTACTCCGGTGGAAAACAATTATTTTTTTCAACTGGTGCCAGAAAGTTAAACAGATGTGTAAATTTCTAAGGAAAAGAAAAAAGGAAATGTGCAGCTCACAATTATAAAACCTACCGAGGACAAGCGGGTAATGCACCTATACCTTATGGTGCTAGTATTAAAAATAAGAGAAAAAACCAAAAGTACCCAGACCTCAAGAAAGGTATAATAAATGTAATAGATTAGACTATAATTAAAGAACCAAGGATCGTGCTTCAATTATACTAAAATATATAATTTTTATTAAATGATATAAAAAATGATGAGAATCCCACCTCACAAGGGGCCCCTTGTGAGAGGAATATGCATTTACCTATTAAAAAGTTAAAATATACAGGCCGACACTGATATATAAAGAAGACTATTTCTTCTATCACAGAATGCACTAAAATGATTATGGACACTTGATTGCTAGATAGTGTCCTTGAAACCAGTCCTTTTTCACTGTAAAGATGGAAAGGATGCAAGGATGTATGCAATGTTGTAACGAATTCCTCTTAACAGATAAAAGTGTAACAATGTTCAATATGTAACCACTATGAGGAAAAGAAATAATATTCTCCGCTGCAAGTTTCTCCGTGTCTCTGTATCAGAGCAAATAGCTAGCAGCTTTACAGTACATTACTGGTCCTTATGAGCGGAGATCTCCCGTTGGGCTAGATGGAAAGAGCACTAAGTATGGTCACTGCAGGTGAACCACCTCCGGGTCCCGGCGCTGGCAGGCGTCGGGGATGGAAACTTTTAGAGGTAGCACTGACAGATTGAATGTCCCACCGTCGAGGTCAGGTCTGCGTTGGACCGAAGATGAAAACTTCTACCTTGTGAGGATGACGTGTGACGTCAGTGCCGGCACCTGCAGGATGTGCTTGGATTGCCCCGGCTCGTTGCAAGTCCACTCTGGCCTGGAGTGGAAGTCCGCTCTGGACTGGAGCAGCAGGATCGTCTCTGGACCGGTATAGCAGGATATCCAGGTAAGTTTAAAACAGAGAACTTGAATGTAGTTGTTGTTGTGTCAAGTGCATTCGGAATGTAGTCTCAGTGATAGTGCACAACTGACTAGACGCGTTTCAGGGTATAAAAATAAACCCTTTCTTTAGTAGTCATGACTACTGAAGCCGGGACCCGGAGGTGGTTCACCTGCAGTGACCATACTTAGTGCTCTTTCCATCTAGCCCAACGGGAGATCTCCGCTCATAAGGACAGGTAATGTACTGTAAAGCTGCTAGCTATTTGTTCTGATACAGAGACACAGAGAAACTTGCAGCAGAGAATATTATTTAATTTCCTCATAGTGGTAACATATTGAACATTGTTACACTTTTATCTGTTAAGAGGAATTCGTTACAACATTGCATACATCCTTGCATTCTTTCCATCTTTACAGTGAAAAAGGACTGGTTTCAAGGACACTATCTAGCAATTAAGTGTCCATAATCATTTTAGTGCATTCTGTGATAAAAGAAATATTCTTCTTTATATATCAGTGTCGGCCTGTATATTTTAACTTTTTAATAGGTAAATGCATATTCCTCTCACAAGGGGCCCCTTGTGAGGTGGGATTCTCATCATTTTTTATATCATTTAATAAAAATTATATATTTTAGTATAATTGAAGAACGATCCTTTGTTCTTTAATTATAGTCTAATCTATTACATTTATTATACCTTCCTTGAGGTCTGGGTACTTTAGTTTTTTTCTTTTAGATGTGTAAATTACTTCTATTTAAAAATCTTAATCCTTCCAGTACTTATCAGCTGCTGTATAACTACAGAGGAAGTTATTTTCTTTTTGAATTTCTTTTCAGTCTGACCACCGTGCTCTCTGGTGACATCTCTGTCTGTGTCAGAAACTATCCAGTGCAGGAGCAAATCCCCATAGCAAACCTCTCCTGCTCTGGACAGTTCCTGACATGGACAGAGGTGTCAGAAGAGAGCTGTGTGGTCAGACTGAAAAGAAATTCAAAAAGAAAAGAACTTCCTCTGTAGAGTACAGCAGCTGATAAGTACTAGAAGGATTAAGATTTTTAAATAGAAGTAATTTACACATCCCTTTAACTTTCTGGCACCAGTTGATTAAAAAAAAAAATTAAATGTTTTCCACCGGTATACCCCTTTAAGCTGTTCTTACTCTATTTCCCCATGGTTCCATAAGTACTCCAATAGAATTAGCTATACTTCACTACTTTGTTCCCCTCAAGATTCTGAGACTGTCCCATCATGACTCCATTCTATGGGCATGTTTCTCAAGGCTCTGCTTATGTTCCATTTTGTTTCCCTCAATTATGTTGGCCCTGTTTAATCACACTTTACACATTTTCTTTACATGTCTCATGTTTCTAGCTGTTCCATTTCACTTTTGGTTCTATGTCTAATATAGTTCAAGGTATATTCTCCGCTTCTTTTTCCTTTTTGGCTTTGTTCCCTCCTCATTTTTGCCTCATAATTCTGACTCAATGCTTGGTCTACACGGCAAAGTTGTCTTGTATTTCTGGTCCATCTTCCTCAGAGTCTTCCTCATCTTCCTCTTGTTTTTATTTCTTTATAGTTCTCTAATGCTTTTCTACATTACCCTTTACCTATTGTTTTGACCTTTTTCTTTCATTCATACGAGTCTATTAAGTGAATATATTTAGCTCATAGGACAACTTATAGAATGTTAAAGCATCAGTTTTCATCGACAAAAAATGGACTTGATGTCTGTGCCAGATTTAGGCAATATACAAGAATCATTTTATTAAATATAATAATAAAACGCGCAGCAATGCACTGAGGCACTAGCGCTTCAATCCATTACAGAATCGCTCTTACGCAGTCACTAATGAAACCAATTAAAAAGTTGAAAAACTTTAATAATACATAAAGTACCCTGGAGCCAAGTTTGATGTGATGAACTATAACAGATTATCACGTATTTCACCATGTCAGCATTCTTGAGTCTCATATAACTAAGTAATTAAAGTATCTAACATTGGTTTGCGGTTGTGCGTCAGGCTACGAATAGATTTGTTGCGTAACGGGTAATTATTTTGATGCAAATTATCTGACACAAAAGAAACACACATTTGGTAAGGATGCCAAGTTTCTTCATAAGTCACTAATGTTTCAGCTTAAGTATTTCCGATTACATTTTATTATTGCCATGGGAGACTAATAAAATGATCATACTTTGCGAGTATATTAAGCAACCTTGAGGGGATTATAGCAGTCAAATCATCCATTCGGTTGCAAAGTACAGTGACAGCGAAATGTACCGTATTTATCGGGGTATACCACGCACCGGCCTATAACACGCACCCTCATTTTACCAAGGATATTTGGGTAAAAAAAGTTTTTTACCCAAATATCCTTGGTAAAATGAGGGTGTGTGTGTGTGCATGCGTATACCCCGATACACCCCCAGGAAAGGCAGGGGGGAGAGGCCGTCGCTGCCCGCTTCTCTCCCCCTGCCTTTCCTGGGGTCTAGAGCCCTGCTGCCGCCGCTTCTCTCCCGCTGGCTATCGGTGCCGCTGCCCGTTCTCTCCCCCTGACTATCGGTGACGAGTGACGTCATTGCGCCGCGCTGTGCAGCGCATAGCAACGACGCAGGGGACGTACACCGGAGGCCTGAAGCAGCGCGGACCCGACCTCGGCAACAGGTAATTATGCAACCGGGGATGGGGGAGGCAACGGGGCAGCTGCGCCGGCAATGGGTGCCGCTGCCCCTTCTCTCCCCCTGGCTATCGGCGCCGATAGTCAGGGGGAGAGAACGGGCAGCGGCGCAGATAGCCAGGGGGAGAGAAGGGCCGGCAGCAGGGCTCTAGACCCCAGGACAGGCAGGGGCAGAGAAGCCGGCAGCGTATAACGCGCAGGTAGACTTTAGGCTAAAAATTATAGCCTAAAAAGTGCGTGTTACACGCCGATAAATACGGTATCTCTACTGTTGTGTTACATATACAATGCAGGTCAGGGATTCCTTGCTAAAGTCCTTAGCTTGGTAAATAAAACATTACTGATCTACTTCAACTATATATCCTAGTATAACTGGTGCGAGATAGAAGAAGTTAAAGGGGTACTCCCGTGGAAAACTTTTTTTTTAAATCAACTGGTGCCGGAAAGTTAAACAGATTTGTACTTCTATTAAAAAATCTTAATTATTCCAATACATTTTATGGGCTATATATTACAGAGGAAATGCTTTTCTTTTTGGATTTCTCTGATGTCACGGCCACAGTGCTCTCTGCTGACATCTCTGTCCATTTTAGGAACTGTCCAGAGCAGCATATGCTTGCTATAGGGATTTTCTCCTGCTCTGGACAGTTCCAAAAATGGACATCAGAGGTCAGCAGAAATCACTGTGGTCGTGACATCAGAGAAATCCAAAAAGAAAAGCATTTCCTCTTTAGTATATAGCCCCCAAAAAGTACTGGAAGGATTAAGATTTTTTAATAGAAGAAATTTACAAATCTGTTTAACTTTCTGGCACCAGTTTATTAAAAAAAAAAAAAAAAAAGTTTTCCATGGGAGTACCCCTTTAACCCCTTAAGGACCCAGCCATTTTACACCTCAGGACCCGGCCATTTTTTGCACATCTGACCACTGTCACTTTAAACATTAATAACTCTGGGATGCTTTTAGTTATCATTCTGATTCCGAGATTGTTTTTTCGTGACATATTCTACTTTAACATAGTGGTAAAATTTTGTGGTAACTTGCATCCTTTCTTGGTGAAAAATCCCCAAATTTTATGAAAAATTTGAAAATTTTGCATTTTTCTAACTTTGAAGCTCTCTGCTTGTAAGGAAAATGGATATTCCGAATAATTTTTTTTTTATTCACATATACAATATGTCTACTTTATATTTGCATCATAAAATTGACGTGTTTTTACTTTTGGAAGACATCAGAGGGCTTCAAAGTTCAGCAGCAATTTTCCAATTTTTCACAAAATTTCCAAACTCACAATTTTTCATGGACCAGTTCAGGTTTGAAGTGGATTTGAAGGGTCTTCATTTTAGAAATACCCCACAAATGACCCCATTATAAAAACTGCACCCCCCAAAGTATTCAAAATGACATTCAGTCCGCGTTTTAACCCTTTAGGTGTTTCACAGGAATAACAGCAAAGTGAAGGAGAAAATTCACAATCTCCATTTTTTACACTTGCATGTTCTTGTAGACCCAATTTTTGAATTTTTACAAGGGGAAAAAGGAGAAAATGTATACTTATATTTGTAGCCCAATTTCTCTCGAGTAAGCACATACCTCATATGTCTATGTAAAGTGTTCGGCGGGCGCAGTAGAGGGCTCAGAAGCGAAGGAGCGACAAGGGGATTTTGGAGAGTACGTTTTTTTGAAATGGTTTTTGGGGGGCATGTTGCATTTAGGAAGCCCCTATGGTGCCAGAACAGCAAAAATCCCCCACATGGCATACCATTTTGGAAACTAGACCCCTTGAGGTACGTAACAAGGAATAAAGTGAGCCTTAATACCCCACAGGTGTTTCACGACTTTTGCATATGTAAAAAAATAAAAAAAAAATTTCACTAAAATGTGTGTTTCCCCCCAAATTTCACATTTTTGCAAGGGTTAATAGCAGAAAATACCCCCCAAACATTGTAACCCCATCTCTTCTGAGTATGGCGGTACCCCATAAGTTGACCTGAGGTGTACTATGGGTGAACTACAATGCTCAGAAGAGAAGGAGTCATATTTGGCTTTTTGAGAGCAAATTTTGCTCGGGGGCATGTCGCATTTAGGAAGCCCCTATGGTGCCAGGACAGCAAAAAAAAAACACATGGCATACCATTTTGGAAACTAGACCCCTCGGGGAACGTAACAAGAAATAAAGTGAGCCTTAATACCCCACAGGGGTTTCACGACTTTTGCATACGTAAAAAAAAAATAAAAAAAAATCACTAAAAGGTGTGTTTCCCCCCCAAATTTCACATTTTTGCAAGGGTTAATAGCAGAAAATACCCCCCAAAATTTGTAACCACATCTCTTCTGAGTATGGAGGTACCCCAAAAGTTGACCTGAAGTGCACTGCGGGGGAACTACAATGCTCAGAAGAGAAGGAGTCATATTTGGCTTTTTGAGAGCAAATTTTGCTCGGGGGGCATGTCTCATTTAGGAAACCCCTATGGTGCCAGGACAGCAAAATAACCCCCACATGGCATACCATTTTGGAAACTAGACCCCTTGAGGAACGTAAGAAGGCGTAAAGTGAGCATTTACCCCCCACTGGTGTCTGTCATATCTTTGGAACAGTGGGCTGTACAACATTTTTTATTTGCACAGCCCACTGTTCCAAAGATCCGTCAGACACCTGTGGGGGGTAAATTCTCACTGCACCCCTTATTACATTACGTGAGGGGTGTAGTTTCCGAAATGGGGTCACATGTGGGGTTTTTTTTTTTTTGCATTTGTCAAAACCGCTGTAACAATCAGCCACCCCTGTGCAAATCACCTCAAATGTACATGGCGCACTCTCCCTTCTGGGCCTTGTTGTGCGCCCCCAGAGCACTTTGCGCCTACATATGGGGTATCTCCGTACTCGGGAGAAATTGCGTTACAAATTTTGGGGGGCTTTTTTCCCCTTTACCTCTTGTCAAAATGAAAAGTATAGGGCAACACCAGCATGTTAGTGTAAAAAGTTTATTTTTTTTACACTAACATGCTGGTGTAGACCCCAACTTCACCTTTTCATAAGGGGTGAAAGGAGAAAAAGCCCCCCAAGATTTGTTAGTCAATTTCTCCCGAGTACGGCGATACCCCATATGTGACCCTAAACTGTTGCCTTGAAATACGACAGGGCTCCGAAGTGAGAGCGCCATGCGCATTTGAGGCCTGAATTAGGGATTTGCATAGGGGTGGACATAGGGGTATTCTACGCCAGTGATTCCCAAACAGGGTGCCTCCAGCTGTTGCAAAACTCCCAGCATGCCTGGACAGTCAATTGCTGTCCGGCAATACTGGGAGTTGTTGTTTTGCAACAGCTGGAGGCTCCATTTTGGAAAGAGTGGCGTACCAGGTGTTTTTCATTTTTATTGGGGAGGGAGGGGGCTGTGTAGGGGTATGTGTATATGTAGTGTTTTTTACTTTTTATTTTATTTTGTGTTAGTGTAGTGTAGTGTTTTTAGGGTACAGTCGCACGGGCGGGGGGGTTACAGCGAGTTTGAGCTGCCGCGCAAAATTTGCTGCATTGCAAACTTGCAGCCCGATACTCACTGTAAGCCGCCTGCCCATGTGAGTGTACCCTGTACATTCACAGGGGGGGGACCTCCAGCTGTTGCAAAACTACTACTCCCAGCATGCCTGAGAATGTTTGGGAGTTGTGGTTTTGCAACAGCTGGAGGCACATGGGTTGGGAAACACTGAGTTAGGAAACAATGTTTCCCAACCAGTGTGCCTCCAGCTGTTGCAAAACCACAACTCCCAAACATTCTCAGGCATGCTGGGAGTAGTAGTTCGGCAACATCTTTAGAGCCAGATGTTGCCGAACTACAACTCCCAGCATGCTTGGAGTTGTAGTTTTGCAACATCTGGAGGACTAGTTTGCAGACCACTAATACAGTGGTTCCCAATCTGTGCCCTTCCAGATGTTGCAAAACTACAACTCCCAGTATGCCAAAACTGTCCAGGCATGCTGGGAGTTGTAGTTCTGCAACATCTGAAGGGCCAGATGTTACAGAACTACAACTCCCAGCATGCCTGGACAGTAAGGGCATGCTGAGGATGTGTAGTTTTGCAACATCTGGAAGGGCACAGTGGTCCAAAAACTGTGGACCTCCAGATGTTGCAAAACTGCAACTCCCAGCATGCCCAGACGCCAAGGGCTGTCTGGGCATGCTGGGAGTTGTAGTTTACAGGGTCCTATTATAGCAATGCATGTCGCTTTACGGCGACGTGCATTGCTGTAAAGGGCCCGACCGCGGCTGAAGATCTACTCACCTGTCGCCGCCGCCGCCATCTTCCTCGCCGGGATCCGGGTCTTCAGGGACGAGGTAAGTACCGGGGCCGGTCCCCAGCACTCCCCCGTCCCCCGCCGCGTCCTCCGGTCTTCCTCCCGTCCTCTCCGGACTTTCAGGGGCCGGGCAGGACGGGAGGAAGTAACCGCCCCCCCTCCTGCGATTGGTCGGTTCACTAACCGACAGATCGCAGGGGATCGGAGGAGGTGGCCGGCTTGCCACCTCGCTCCGATACTTCAGCATGGTCCTGGCTGTCTGTGACAGCCGGGATCATGCGAAATTACCGGGCGGTCGGGTCCCAGAGACCCGATCAGCCCGGTATCGCCGCAGATCGCAAGGGCGATTTCCCTTGCGATTTGCGGCGATCGCCGACATGGGGGGCCTACATGGCCCCCCTCGGCGTTTGCCCTGGATGCCTGCTGAAGGATTTCAGCAGGCATCCAGTTCCGATCTCTGCCCGGCGAGCGGCAGAGACCGGAAAACGCCAGGACGTACGGGGACGTCCTGGGTCCTTAAGGCCCAGGGTGCGGGGACGTCCCCGTACGTCCTGGGTCCTTAAGAGGTTAAAGAGTAAGTCCAAAGTTGTGAGCCTGCACGATCTTCTGCTCCATCATGAGGAGAAACAGACCAGGCCAGGGAAACCATACCATGGTATGTTTTTTGGTCTGCTGGTCATCCCACCATCTGTCATAAAGAGCAGGTTACTGCTTGAAACGCGTCCAGGCGTTCATTCCCTGCATACATAGGTGTGTACTGCTGCTTTTATTGTTTGCCGATCAATAAACTGGAATTTTCACCGCACAGATGGATCAATCTTTCTTTCTTCTGTAATCATACACTGTGGAGTCCCATGGATCGGTACAAAGGTGTTTAAAGGAGGTGAGCTGAACACATATCTTCATTACATAAACTGCTGGTCATCCCACTCTGGAGTTGAATATCGGGTGTATTCACATCTTTGGATCAACAGAATATGTCATAACTTTTTGATAAATGGGATTTTAGCCTTTAGGATGTGATCAGTCGTGAAAATTGCCCTTTTACCGTTTTTTCTTTATAGTGGTGCCCCAGTTATCCACTGTACAGGAGAATTGCAGCACAGATTCATTTAATAGAATGGAGCTGACTGTTCCCAATACAGGCAGGAGTGCCACGGTGCTGGAAAATTCAGTGAATCAGCCCTGCAGCCTTTTTATTCTTAGAGGCCAGACCCCACTGATTATAAGGCGTTGGCATATTGTCACTGGCCATTCTTTCTCTAGGAAGATCTGGAGGGACAGCTCCTGCATTTAACCTTCTATAAAAGGATATCTTTAGGACCTGTGGCTAAAAAAATGCCCTTCCGTTCCCGAGATATGTAGGTTTATAGTTTCTCTGAACATTATTAAAAAAAATGGGTGAGAACATGAGGTGATGGGTGGGGTTATACAGTAAGGGGGTGTGAATGTTGTTCATCGAGTGGCGTGAATGCTTAATACACACCTCCCGACTGTATGATCCTGCTTGTCACTCCCATTATTACAATTAAGTTCACGCCCATTTGACTGATTCCCTGAATTGTCAGACAAATTATAAACCCTCATATCTTGGGTACAGAAAGGCATATCAAGAGACTGTAAACATGTGATAAGGGCACCCTAAACTATTTAATGATAATGATTTTTTGGGGGGTTTGCCACAGGTCCTCTATAAAGTGTGCATGTCCCTAGCACATGTAAAAAATGTTACCGATCTAACTGACAAGAAGGAGCAGGGAGATAAGGGTGTGGACATGCACTTCTCTCGTCACTCTATGTCTATGAGACCTGGATGGCCTATTTACTTACAATACAAGTCCATACTGGTCAGTTTACTCCTCTTGATATTATCCCCCATGGATTTTGAGGTGTGTTTAGGATCATTATCCATTTGTAGAAGCCATCATCTCTTTAACTTCAGCTTTTTCACAGATGGCAACAAGTTAGCATCCAAAATTTGCTGAAATTTTATTGAATCCATTTTTCCTTCTACTCGTGAGATGATCTCTGCGCCGATCGTTGCAATACAACCCTAAAGCATGATTAATCCACCCCCATGCTTAACAGTTGGACAGAGGTTCTTTTCATTAAATTCTGTTCCGCTTCTTCTTCAAACGTACCTTTGCTCATTCCGGCCAAAAAGTTCAATTTTAACCTCATCGGTCCACAGAACTTTGTTTCCAAAATGCATTAGGCTTGTCTACATGTTCATTCGCAAAGTTCAAACGATGATTTTTGTGGTGAGGACGTAGAAGAGGTTTTCTTCTAATGACTCTTCCATGAAGACCATATTTGTACAAGTATCTCTTTATAGTGGAATAGTGTACCACAACTCCAGTGTCTGCCAGATCTTTCTGGAGGGATTGTGCAGTCAAACGTGGGTTTTGAATTGTTTTTCTCACAATCCTGCGAGCTGTTCTGTCTGATATTTTTCTTGGTCTTCCAGATCTTGCTTTAACTTCCACTGTTCTTAATGACTGCCATTTCTTACTTACATTCCAAACAGAGGATATTGACATCTGAAAATGTTTTGCTATCTTCTTATAGCCTTCTCCAGCTTTGTGAGTGTCAACTATTTTCTGTTTCAGATTTCTAGACAACTGCTTAGAAGAACCCATGGTGCTGATTGTTGGGGCAAGGTCAGATGAGTCTGGGCATTTAAAACCTTTGAGATTTACATCACCTGGTGTTCCCAGATGATGATTGAGAACAATCCATGACACTGGCAGGTCTCAGCTTTGCAAAAGGGGCAGTGCATGCTATAAATTCTGCAGGGTGCCCAAACTTTTGCAGACTCCATTTTTATGTTTTCTGGAAATAAAATCTAACTTTTGTTGACATATTATAAGAATGTCTTATCTGTAATTTGATGCCTTTTGGAGATTTTTCCATCTTTCCTTGGCTTCTTTATGCACATTAATAAATTTTTTTACCTAGGGTGCCCAAACTTTTGATCCCCAGTGTATATTTACCATGCTTTCTACCATACTATATCCCTGGTGTTCCCTATTAGATGCACAAACCTGGTATATTCGGTGTTTTAAATAGTACACATTGACTTTCAGGGATGAATAATTTTCCCTAATCTGGTTGATTTTATGCTGGAAGTATTTGTGAGGTTTCAGCACTATTTGGTGACTTTCAGCTTCTTTGAGAAATTGGTATGAAATAAAAAGCTGACAGTGGTGTTTTTATGGTACGTAGTTTGTAAAATGCATAAACATATTAATAACCTTTTTCCTGAGCAAACTTTGTGCTGTTTGGCAAGCAACAGTATGTTAGTCAGAAATAACACTTTTCCCTGAACACACAGTTATCAAAAAAATGGCAAGTAAAAAAAAGTGTTAGATAATAAAATGTTACATATATATTTGTATACATATTTTTTATTACTTACATCTAGTATTCTTTATTGTTAATATATATATATATATATATATATATATATATATATATATATATATATATATTTATTTATATATATATGTAGAAGGATTGCAGTAACACATGTTTTGCTATACACATGTTTATTCCCTTTATGTGTATTGGCAAACAAGGTAAGAGCCAGCTCACCCCGCCCCAAACAGTAGAGCACGGATCCGGGCGCTGGACGGCACCAGCCAGTGGGAAAATGAAAGAGATTGGATCCAGCTCAATGCAGATAAAATCGGGTTTAATCCATAGGACAAGGAAGGAACAAGTTACGCGTTTCAAGCGCTGCAGGCGCTCTTAGTCATACAACAAATGCATGTTACAAGTCGGCTTAAATAAGCAGTGGGGCAATTACAGCCGGTCGCAGGTCATGTGACCGGCAGGAATTAACCCCTTACAGGTAAATAGAGGCATACAAAATATACTTCAAGTATCAAAAGCGATGGATAAATACAGATATAATTAGTAACTACATAAAAGGAAAATGTCTGAAAACAACAAATGACCAATATGTAGAGAGATGGGAGAAAAAATAATAATAAATGAGTAGAAAGACATAAGATATTATGTTTCATATTAGGAAGATATATGCCAATCATGTACATAGGCTGTAAGGAAGCTACATGTAGATTAAGGGGTTAATTCCTGCCGGTCACATGACCTGCGACCGGCTGTAATTGCCCCACTGCTTATTTAAGCCGACTTGTAACATGCATTTGTTGTATGACTAAGAGCGCCTGCAGCGCTTGAAACGCGTAACTTGTTCCTTCCTTGTCCTATGGATTAAACCCGATTTTATCTGCATTGAGCTGGATCCAATCTCTTTCATTTTCCCACTGGCTGGTGCCGTCCAGCGCCCGGATCCGTGCTCTACTGTTTGGGGCGGGGTGAGCTGGCTCTTACCTTGTTTGCCTTTCCATTGTTTGGACTTTCCGCGCTCCCCACGCCAGCTTGCAAAACGCCCTAATTGCTACGGGCTTCACCACAGCATGTCCTCCAAAAGCACTTGCTTGCAATCTACGGAGGACCGGCAAGCACGAACCAACAGTATGTTGCAGACTCTTGATGCACTTAATCCGGACACCAAGGAGTTATTGGATCTTCGCATGCATATGTCGGATCTTGAGGCAGCACTCCTTCAAGAGACCAGGATATGGTTGGATCTATCCTCACTACAAAAGTATGTGTCTCAAAACATGATTCCTCGTGGCCTTAGATTGAAAAAATTTCCTACAACTGTCTATTCGGATTTGTTCAAGACTGAATGGCAAGAACTTCTTTCAGATTCATCTATGAAATTCGTCAATCTGATAATCCGGCACGAGCAAATGGCCCTTGATGAGGTGAGAAATAAAATTTCCTTATTACAAAAAGATGTTGCCAAATATGCTGAACATAAGCTGTTCCAAGAGTTGGAAACTCAAATTAATGATAAACTTACATTTATGGAAAAATCCATTGCCGACACTAAACAGGTTAAATACCTTAGAGATGTTCAAGAT
The DNA here is from genome assembly GCF_029499605.1 of Hyla sarda. Lineage (NCBI taxonomy): Eukaryota > Metazoa > Chordata > Amphibia > Anura > Hylidae > Hyla > Hyla sarda. The sequence goes on along the minus strand of NC_079194.1, from coordinate 222,636,430 downwards.
TATCGGTCTAATAGTGTTTTTCCCTGGCCACAGATAACTACTCGGGCGAATACACCTCGTTCTATCCTAAAAAAACACTCTGCTAAGAGACGCTCTAATAAACAAAACAAGAAACGTGGCACCACCAGGGTTAACTTCAGTTCAACAGAACCAGATACCTCTGACTCTGCCTCCGATCCCGGTGAATTAGTCACTAATGAGAATACACCCAACCAGGACCTCAAATCTGGTTCACACCCTGCGACTTCTACTTCAAAAAACGACGGGCGGGTCGGAAACACAGAGCCAGAAAGACGCAGTCTGCGCAATCACCGGGACAGAAAGAAATGAACACTATCCCTATCTACAATATCTCAGCCAAGATTCTCACCACTTCTCAGATCTCGGTTTTGTCAAGGGGACTGTCTTTCTCTCCAACCACTAGATTTGATTTATTTAGAACTTTAATTGATATCAACAGATTTGTGAGGGGCATTACCATTCGTCGTCATTTTTCTAATATGCCCAAAACAGATAACTCTACTGTACCTGATTGTGACGATATGATTAATTATGACCTTGTACCATCCCCTTCACCTAACTCTGTTGTTCCAGAACATGGATTAGCCACTAATTTTTCTTTTCAGGATATGATGTCTATCTCCACACTGGACCAATTGTGTGATCACAGCTCCACCGCCTTGGACATAGTTCCCAAGATCACCACACGTAACTCCAATTTCTATCCTGTCATGTCCAGAACACCTGTTTTGGACATGTTTCAGGAGGCAGTCGAGCGTGATCTCACAACTTTGGCCCACACTAGGAGCCATCATGCCAACAATCTTACTCGCTTAGAAAAAGCTGCTCTTGACAGCCTGTCCACGGCAGATGATTTTGTTGTCAGACAGGCTGACAAGGGGGGCGCCGTTGTCATACTAGACAAGGGACTTTATCGTCAAATTAATTTAGACATGTTATCCGATCCTAACACATACCGTGTTCTTAGATCAGACCCTACTAGCATCTTTAAACAACGGCTGGTGGAGCTTGTGGACCTTGGGAAGGAGAAGGGTTTTTTCACTTCGTGTGAAGCTGATTTTCTCATTGTTGAATACCCAATAATCCCCATTTTTCATTCTCTTCCCAAGATCCACAAGCTTTGTTTCCCCCCACCTTGTAGACCTATTGTCGCCGGCATCGGCTCTTTAAATGAAAACCTTTGTGCCTGGATAGACTCGCTCCTCCAACCACTCATCCCTCAGATTCCGGCATACATACAAGACACTAAACATTTACTTCTTAATCTGAATCACATACCTTGGCATTCATCCTTCTCCTGGGTCTCAGCGGATGTTACATCCCTGTACTCAGTTATTCCACATCACCTCGCACTCACTGCACTCCAATGGTTCCTTTCCACTTATTCCACCTACACTCTTGATCTTTGTGAATTTCTGGGTACATGCGTCTCTTTTCTTCTTGAACACAACTTTTTTATGTTTGATGGGTGTTTCTTTCTCCAAATCACTGGCACCTCTATGGGGGCCAAATTCTCCCCTTCTATTGCTAATATCTACATGTGCTGGTGGGAATCTACCTATCTTTTTTCTCCTTCCAATCCTTTTGCTAAACACCTCATCTGGTACGGTCGCTACATAGACGACCTCATATTTATATGGGGCCCCGGTGTGGCGACCGTGCCAGACTTCTCTTTCTACCTCAACACCAACACTCTTAATTTGCAGTTCACTGTGTCAGAACACACACACACTATTTCTTTTCTTGATGTCAATCTGAGGGGCGACAGTGCCACTGGCCAAATACAGTCATCCACATTTCGCAAAAGTACAGCTGTTAATTCCATTCTGTGTGCCCACTCATGTCACCCACCCCACGTTATTAAAAACCTGCCGGTGGGTGAGATGATTCGGGCACGCAGAAATTGTTCTACAGACAAGGATTTCTTCACTGAGGCAGAGTCTATCCAGACACGTCTAAAAGCCCGTGGCTACCCTGATTGGTCACTCAAAAGAGCCAAAAAGATTGCCCTTAGTCGAAACAGACAGGAACTACTTAACAGTTCCCGTAAACCTAAAATGAAACATGACAATCCAACTCCGGTGACTTTCACTACTTCTTACAGTACTGATTTTTCTACTATTTGTAAGATCATACATACATACATGCCTATGATTTTGACTGATCCTCAGTATGCATGTATCAAAGAAACCGGTTACAAATGTGTTCCCAAAAAGGCTCCCACAATCGGCCAAAGAGTCTCCCCGAGTCTTTTCTCCACCTCCAGGCCTGCTCCACCCACCTGGCTATCCTACCCTGGTTCATTTAGATGTGGGCACAGCCGTTGCACTTGTTGTTCGGTGATGCACGTCACCAGGTCCTTTACCTCATTTGTCACTAATGTCACTTATACAATTAAGCAGTACATTAATTGTAATACCACGTATGTGGTGTACCTCGTGTCGTGCATGATTTGCCGTCTACAATACGTCGGCTGTACCACAAATCCATTAAAAGTTCGGTTGAGAAAACATCTATCCGATATCCCCCATTTCAATTCTAGAAACACCTCTGCAGTGTCCAGACATTGTGCTGAAGCACATCATGGTAGCTTTTCTTCCTTACAGTGTACTGCCATTGAACGTGTCAACCCATCCAAGAGAGGAGGTGACCTGAAACAAAAGCTTCTCAATCGAGAAGTCTTTTGGATTCTTAAATTATCAACACGAGTTCCCCTTGGTTTGAACAAACGGCAGGATGTCATTCTACATTATTAAGTATAACTTTATTTATGTTACCGTCTATGTACTTCTTGACATCCTCACATGTTCCCCAGACGTCCATTAATATATACTGATTCATTCGTGTATTTATGTTATTTTCACATAGGACCTATCTGGTGGTACATATTTAAGATGTTAATCTACATGTAGCTTCCTTACAGCCTATGTACATGATTGGCATATATCTTCCTAATATGAAACATAATATCTTATGTCTTTCTACTCATTTATTATTATTTTTTCTCCCATCTCTCTACATATTGGTCATTTGTTGTTTTCAGACATTTTCCTTTTATGTAGTTACTAATTATATCTGTATTTATCCATCGCTTTTGATACTTGAAGTATATTTTGTATGCCTCTATTTACCTGTAAGGGGTTAATTCCTGCCGGTCACATGACCTGCGACCAGCTGTAATTGCCCCACTGCTTATTTAAGCCGACTTGTAACATGCATTTGTTGTATGACTAAGAGCGCCTGCAGCGCTTGAAACGCGTAACTTGTTCCTTCCTTGTCCTATGGATTAAACCCGATTTTATCTGCATTGAGCTGGATCCAATCTCTTTCATTTTCCCTTTATGTGTATTGGAACTAAACTAAAAAAGGAGGAGAAAAAAGCAACACAGACATAATGTCACACCAAACTCCAAAAATGGGCTGGACAAAATGATTGGCACCCTTTCAAAATTGTGGAAAAATAAGAATGTTTCAAGGATATGATGCTCCTTTAAACTCACCTGGGGCAAATAACAGGTGTGTGCAATATAAAAACCACACCTGAAAGCAGATAAAAAGGAGACAAGTCCACTTAGTATTTGTACTGTGTGTGCCACATTAAGCATGGACAACAGAAAGAGGAGTAGAGAACTGTCTGAGGACTTGAGAACCAAAATTGTGAAAAAAATATCAAAAACCTCAAGTCCATTTCCAGAGATCTAGATTTGCCTTTGTCCACAGTGCGCAACACTATCAAGAAGTTTGCAACCCATCGCACTGTAGCTAATCTCCCTGGGCATGGACGGAAGAGAAAAATTGATGAAAGTGGGCAATGCAGGATAGTCCGTATGGTGGATAAGCAGCCCCAAACAAGTTCCAAAGATATTCAAGCTGTTCTGCAGGCTCAGGGGAGCATCAGTGTCAGCGCGAACTATCCGTCGACATTTAAATGAATTGAAATGCTATGGCAGGAGACCCAGGAGGACCCCACTGCTGACACAGAGACATATAAAAGCAAGACTACATTTTGCCAAAATGAACTTGAGTAAGCCAAAATCCTTCTGGGATAACGTCTTGAGGACAGATGAGACCAAGATAGAGCTTTTTGGTAAAGCACATCATTCTACTTGAATGTGTGCAAAGCATCATGAAATCTGAGGATTACCAACAGATTTTGGGTCGCACTGTACAGCCCAGTGTGAGAAAGCTGGGTTTGCGTCCGAGATCTTGGGTCTTCCAGTAGGACAATGGCCCCAAACATACGTCAAAAAGCACCCAGAAATGGATTGCAGCAAAGCACTGGAGAGTTCTGAAGTGGCAGCAATGAGTCCAGATGTAAATCCCATTGAACACCTGGGAAAGATGTTAAAATTGCTGTTGGAAAAAGGTGCCTTCCAATAAGAGTGACCTGGAGCAGTTTGTAAAGGAAGAGTGGTCCAACATTCCAGCTGAGAGGTTTAAGTAGCTAATTGATGGTTATAGGAAGCGACTAATTTCAGTTATTTTTTCCAAAGGGTGTGCAACCAAACATTAAGTAAAGGGTGCCAATAATTTTGTCCAGCCTATTTTTCGAGTTTGGTGACATTATGTCCAATTAGCTTTTTTTCCTCCCTTTTTTTGTTTAGTTCCAATACACACAAAGGGAATAAATATGTGTATAGCAAAACATGTGTCCCTGCAATCCTTTTGTTTGAGAAATACTTCATTTTCTAGAAAAATTTCAGGGGTGCCAACATTTACGGCTATGACTGAATATACATATATATATATATATATATATATATATATATATATATATACACTAAAGACAGGGTTGGATAGCCATAAATGGGCAGAGCCTTACTGGGCCTTTGCATAATAATGATGTATATCTCCAACCAAAGCCTCAAACATAACATGATTGTATTGTGATATTAGTATGTGCATTAGTCTCTTTTTAAGTTTAGTAGCATAACGCTACTATCTGTTCGTTGTTATGCAGTACTCACAGAAGTGCAACAACTGCCTCCTTGCCATTTATAGTGCTCAGCTATTATACAGAATTCACATATGCAGCTGATAGTAGAAATCCATTATAGGGAAGGACATAAAGGCACTCACCAACAGGTAAATAAAATCTTGGCGTTTATTGTGGTTCACACAGCCAGATACAGCACACAATGTTGCAGTTTGTTTTGTGCATCTCCCCGCACTTTCTCAAGTCTTTATACACTTACCAAAATCCTCCCCTTAAAAAGGTGAAACTTACATTCAATTGAACAAACATTGACATTAGTCAAGAGTTAACAAGGTAAAAATATTCTGAACATGAAGAGTAATGGTTAACCCTATATCAGTATACCCATTCATACATCCTACAACTAAATGTTATTAGATCACAGTGTGACATAACTTTGTGCATTCATATAGTGCTGTTATCCCATTGCTGGGACATCACTTTGTGCATTCATCTAGTGTAGTTATCCCACTGCTGTAACATCACTCTGTGCACTCATCTAGTGCAGTTATCCTACTGCTGTGACATCACTTTTTGCATTCATCTAGTGCAGTTATCCCACTGCTGTGAAATCACTTTATGCATACATCTAATGTTGTTATCCCACTGCTGTGACATCACTTTGTGCATTCATCTAATGCTATTATCCCACTGCTTTGGCATCACTTTGTGCACACATCTAATGTTGTTATCCCACTGCTGTGACATCACATTGTGCATTCATCTAGTGCAGTTATTCCACTGATGTGACATCACTTTTTGCATTCATCTAGTGTAGTCATCCCACTGCTGTGAAATCCCTTCGTGCATTCATCTAATGCTGTTATCCCACTGCAGTGATATCACTTTGTGCATTCATCTATTGTAGTTATCCCACTGCTATAACATCACTTTGTACATTCATATAATGCTGTTATCCCACTGCTGTGACATCACTTTGTGTATTCATATAATGCTGTTATCTTACTGCTGTGATATCACTTTGTACATACATCTAATGTTGTTATCCCATTGCTTTGACATCACTTTGTGCATACATCTAATGTTGTTATCCCACTGCTGTGACATCACATTGTGCATTCATCTAGGGCAGTTATCCCACTGCTGTGATATCACTTTGTGCATTCATCTAGTGCAGTTATTCCACTGATGTGACATCACTTTGTGCATTCATCTAGTGTAGTTATCCCACTGCTATAACATCACTTTGTGCATTCATCTAATGCTGTTATCCCACTGCTGTGACATCACTTTGTGCATTCATCTGATGCTGTTATCCCACTTCTGTGATATCACTTTGTGCATACATCTAATGTTGTTATCCCACTGCTGTGATATAACTTTGTGCATACATCTAATGCTGTCATAACACTGCTGTGACATCACTTTGTGCATTCATCTTGTGCTGTTATCCCACTGCTGTGACATCACTTTTTGCATTCATCTAGTGCAGTTATCCCACCGCTGTGACATCACTTTGTGCATTCATCTAGTGCTGTTATCCCACTGCTGTGACATCACTTTGTGCATTCATCTTGTGCTGTTATCACACTGCTGTGACATCACTTTGTGCATTCATCTTGTGCTGTTATCACACTGCTGTGACATCCTTTTGTGCATTCATCTAGTGCAGTTATCCCACCGCTGTGACATCACTTTGTGCATTCATCTAGTGCAGTTATCCCACTGCTATGACATCACATTGTGCATTAATTTCGTGCTGTTACCCTACTGCTGTGCTCAGTGTATTATCGCTGTACCATGACATCACTGTGAAACATCTGTGCACCATGACATCATACTTTGTATATCTATGCTGTGACATATCTCTACGCATCATCCCTGCACTATGACATCACTGTTTACATTATCTTAAATCAATAGAACAAGACGGATCACATAATAATAAGCTCAATAATCCAGGTTCTAAACTCACTGTTTATGGTTGGAGAGAGCTCTCATTTACAATTTTGTTATGGGGCCTGATGTTTACTTGCTACACCCCCTTGGCTATAAAAATAACGATTATTGATCACTATGCAAAGTCTTACTGTATACATTAACACATAGTTGTGTCTAAAGTTTTTAAGGGTGATATCACATGAGTTGTCAGACTCATGCAGCTGAAATTTGGCAGCCAATCACCACAGAAGTTTGCTGGCAATCAGCTGGTCCATTTAAAGGGGGTACTTCGCCCCTAGACATCTTATCATCCCCTATCCAAAGGGATGTCTAGGGGTGGTGTACCTCTTGAAGTCATAGGCTGTTGCATTTAGGCAATAGGCTGCGGCATTAGGGCAATAGGTTACAGCTTTTAATTTACATGTGATTTCATCCTAAGCCATGAAAGGACTCAAAATGTTTTGAAGAGTACAGTGCATAGCATCATAGCCTACACACAGTAGACTTGGTGGATTGCAGTCTTTTAGTTAATCTTAGTCACTATAACAAGGTTTTCCACATGGATTAAAGGGGTATTTCATGAAAAAACATTTTTTATTCATATCAAATGGCGCCAGAAAGTTAAACAGATTTGTAAATTACTTCTATTAAAAAATCTTAATCATTCCAGTACTTATCAGCTGCTGAAGTTGAGTTGTTATTTACTGTCTGACAACAGTGCTCTCTGCTGACACCTCTGTCCATGTCAGGATCTGTCCGGAGTAGCAGAAAATCCCCATAGAAAACCTATCCTGCTCTGGACAGTTCCTGAGACAGGCAGAGGTGTCAGCAGGGAGCACTGTTGTCAGACAGAAAAGAACAACTTAACTTCAGCAGCTGATTAGTACTGGTAGGATTAAGATTGGTAATAGAAGTAATTTACAAATCTGTTTAACTTTGTGGAGCCAGTTGATATGAAAAAAATAATTTTTTTTCATGGAACACCCCTTTAAATGGATTCATTTTTTCTTTTGCTATTGGTAATGTTTATCTTCAGGTATGATAACTATGTTCTCCAGTTCCATTGTTGGCTGTTGTGTGGTCACAACATAACATTGCCTTCACGTCAATGACATTTTGCTCCTTTCTTCATCGAAAGGGGTCACAAAAGTTATCAACAAGACTATTATTTGACAGTGACTGAAATGTTTGCGTGGCCAAATAGTGTTCGAAGTCATAATGTAATAAATAGAAATAGAATTTGGAATGAGGTTCTCATTTAGTATATGACCTGGCAGCATCCAGCTCTTCCAATCATTCTGGGAGTGAGAAATGAGTTGTTGAACGTTCTAAATGTAACCTGTTTGTTTACAACACTATTAAATATTGCTCATTAAATGGCTTCTGCAAATTAATTTTGTCATCATAATGGTCTGTGTTATCGCTGAAAGAACTTATGGTTCAATATGGCAGCCTGCCTGTCTGTCCCTACTAAATTGCTTTTTTACATGCCAGAAAGTTTGTTTTCAATAGCTCTGCCTACATCGCCTACTTACATCAATTCAATTCAGTTTATTGAAAAAAAGAAAGGACAAGCATACAAGAAAATAAAACGCACAGCCGGACAGACACAATGATATCGGGTGACAATTGTGCATCAGAAATTTATTTTCCAAAAATATTTCAATTTTTTTAGGACATAAAATAAAAATGCAGAATGACCCGAACCAACCCACCTCCCACATCAACCATATTGTCCTACAGCTATAAAACACCTTTAATTAAAAACATCCTCTGTTTTTATAACTCTGTCTTCATATGATGTTTTTGTGATGCTGTGAGCATATCAACAAAGCTCCTGACAGAGGCCAAAAGAGAGTCTGTTGGACATTCATTTGGCCAGAATACGTCAATATACAACTAAGAAAAAACAGGATGATTATTTCATTCCATTGAGCTGTATCCTGTGACAGAACGTACATATTTATTTAAAAAATAGGTTGACCAATTCCACTGTATGGTATCTGTCTGTGGCCTCCATTAAACATATGAGTTCCCAGCATTTAACTGCCCTCATACAGTAAATTGATAATAGTTGTAACAATATATCCCATTGCATCACCAACAATGTATACTTTAAACAGTGACACTTAAAGGAATGTTTCAGCCCCTAACACCTACAGGATGTGTCTGATTGCTGGGGGTCAAACTAATGGTACTCACCCCCCTTACCTGCAATCTTAAGAATACTGCCCTTGGCTATCTCCTACAGCTTTTCTAGACAATGATTGGTGGAGGTGGAGGTGCGGACTGCCAAAACTGAGCACCTTATTTTTAAAGGGGTACTCCGCCCCTAGACATCTTATCCCCTATCCAAAGGTCTCCAGCGGCGGGATCCCCGCAATCTCGGCTGTGGCACCCCAAACATCCAGTGCTCGAAGCGAACTTTGCTCCATGACAGATGACTGGCGATGCAGGGTGAAGGCTTGTGACATCATGGTCACGCCTCGCTCGTGATGTCACAGCCATGCCCCCTCAATACAAGTCTATGCCCCCTCCCACAGATTTGCATTGAGGGGGCATGGCTGTGACGTCAGAAGCAGGGCATGGCCGTAATGTCACGAGCCTCTGATGCTGCACCCGACGCTCTAAATGAATGCCGGGTGCAACAGGGAGATCGCAGGGGTCCCGTGGGACCCCCCTCGATCAAACATCTTATTCCCAATCCTTTGGATAGGGGATAAGATGTCTAGGGGTGGAGTACCCTTTTAAGATTCCCACAATCAGACATTTATTCCTATGTTGTGGATAAGAAATATGTTTTGTGGGCTGGAATTCTCCTTTAATGTCATGCAGACAAGAGTAGTTCTTTAATTTCATAAACAATTCAACATTCTAGGCTGAGCTGTGGAATAAGTACTTCTAATGTGGTTAATATGGTACATTATTCAAGAATGTGTCTGGCCTTATGAAATATCTCCTCTGACGCGTGCAGCTGAGTGTCAAGCAGAAGTGTGGAAAGGAAAATAAACAATAAACTTGGCGGCGGAGTTAGAGATGTTCCACTTAACTGGTGCTTCCCCAGTAAATGAGGCAGAGAGCTCTACATATGCAATTTACTGTGGAAGACTGACTTGTAGGTTCCTTCAATGCACAATTATCTGATATTTATCAAACACTACCAAAACATTACTACAGAAAAGGACTAGGAGTTATTGGTGGACAGAAAACTCAACTTTAGTGACCAGTGCCAGGCAGCTGCTACCAAAGCATGGGATCCATCTGAAGAGTCATAGATGTTGGTAACAAGAAATTAGTTTAGCCGGGGTTCCGTGCAGGAGATCACAGGGAGTCTCCGCAGTTGGAACCCCGCTATCAGACACTTATTCCCTATCCCTGTTGATAGGGAAGAAGAACTTCAGAAACCGGAGTATCCCTTTAAAGGAATTGTCTCAAGACAACCAGCCACCCCAAGTGTCACGATTCGGCTTACCGGTTGTGGATCCACTGTGTCAGCGAGGGATTTGCGTGGACCGTGCAGGTGGACCGGTTCTAGGAGGCTACTGGTGTTCACCAGAGCCCGCCGCAAAGCGGGATAGTCTTGCTGCGGCAATAGCAACCAGGTCGTATCCACTAGCAACGGCTCAACCTCGCTGACTGCTGAGAAGGCGTGGGACAGAAGGACTAGGCAGAGGCAAGGTCAGACATAGCAGAAGGTCGGGGCAGGCGGCAAGGTTCGTAGTCAAAATGGATAACAGGAGATCAGGTAACACAGGCTTGGACAACACTAAACGCTTTCACTGGCACAAGGCAACAAGATCCGGCAAGGAAGTGCAGGGGAAGTGAGGTGATATAGCCAGGGAGCAGGTGGAAGCTAATTAAGCTAATTGGGCCAGGCACCAATCATTGGTGCACTGGCCCTTTAAGTCTCAGAGAGCTGGCGCGCGCGCGCGCGCCCTAGAGAGCGGAGCCGCGCGCGCCAGCACATGACAGCCGGGGACCGGGACTGGTAAGTGACTTGGGATGCGATTCGCGAGCGGGCGCGTCCCGCTATGCGAATCGCATCCCCGCCGGCAATGTCAGTGCAGCACTCCCGGTCAGCGGGTCTGACCGGGGCGCTGCAGGGAGAGAGACGCCCCTTAGGTCTCCCCCTTTTTTTGTCCGACAACTGCTTTACCTGGGACGAGGACACCGGGAGTGAATGGAGGGTTTCCTCAAAGGCAGGCAGTACAGCAGGAGTGGGAATGGGGAGGGAGGGCAGAGGGTGAAGCTTGGCACGGGGCAGTGTGTCACCAGGACGGGGGCCATGAGGAGGCACTGAGGCTTGCCTGACGGGACTGGGAGGGGGGGAGAGGCATTTCTTATGGCAAGCAGAGTCCCAGTTCTTGATCTCCCCGGTGGTCCAGTCAAGGGAGGGAGAATGAAGCTGGAGCCATGGCAGACCGAGGAGGACCTCAGAGGTGCAGTTGGGAAGGACAAAAAATTCAATCAATTCGTGATGGGGTCCAATGCACATTAAGAGGGGTTTTGTGCGGTAACGCACGGTGCAATCCAATCTAACTCCGTTGACTGCGGAAATGTAGAGCGGCTTGACGAGACGGGTCACCGGGATGCAGAATTTATTCACAAAAGAATCCAGAATAAAATTCCCAGAGGCACCAGAGTCCAAGCAGGCCACGGCTGAGAGGGAGGAGTTAGCAGAAGGAGAAATCCGCACGGGCACCGTGAGACGTGGAGAAGCAGACTTTGAACCAAGAGACGCCACACCCACGTGAGCTGGGTGCATGCGTGCGTTTCCTAGACGTGGAGGACGAATAGGGCAATCCACCAAGAAATGCTCGGTACTGGCACAGTACAGACAAAGATTTTCTTCCCTACGGAGATTCCTCTCTTCCTGGGTCAGGCGAGACCGATCCACTTGCATGGCCTCCTCGGCGGGAGGCCCAGGTGTAGATTGCAAAGGATACTGTGGGAGAGGTGCCCAGAGATCTAAGTCTTTTTCCTGGCGGAGCTCCTGATGTCTCTCAGAAAAACGCATGTCAATGCGGGTGGCCAAATGGATAAGTTCTTGCAGGTTGGCAGGAATCTCTCGTGCGGCCAGCACATCCTTGATGCGACTGGATAGGCCTTTTTTAAAGGTCGCGCAGAGAGCCTCGTTATTCCAAGATAATTTGGAAGCAAGAGTACGAAATTGGATGGCGTACTCGCCTACTGAAGAATTACCCTGGACCAGGTTCAGCAGGGCAGTCTCGGCAGAAGAAGCTCGGGCTGGTTCCTCGAAGACACTACGGACTTCAGCGAAGAAGGACTGGACTGTGGCTGTGGCAGGATCATTGCGGTCCCAGAGCGGTGTGGCCCAAGACAAGGCCTTTCCTGAAAGAAGGCTCACTACGAACGCCACCTTAGACCGTTCTGTAGGAAACAAGTCCGACAACATCTCCATATGCAGGGAACATTGAGACAAAAATCCACGGCAGAGTCTAGAGTCCCCATCGAATTTGTCCGGCAGAGACAAGCGGAGGCTAGGATCGGCCTGCAGAGGAGGTGCAGAAGCTGGCGGAGGAGATGGTTGCTGCTGTAGCAGAGGCAGAAGTTGCTGTAACATGGCGGTCAACTGCGACAGCTGCTGTCCTTGTTGGGCAATTTGCTGCGATTGCTGAGCGACCACCGTGATAAGGTCAGCGAGACTTGGCAGCGGCACCTCAGCGGGATCCATGGCCGGATCTACTGTCACGATTCGGCTTACCAGTTGTGGATCCACTGTGTCAGCGAGGGATTGGCGTGGACCGTGCAGGTGGACCGGTTCTAGGAGGATACTGGTGTTCACCAGCGCCCGTCGCAAAGCGGGATGGTCTTGCTGCGGCAGTAGCAACCAGGTCGTATCCACTAGCAACGGCTCAACCTCGCTGACTGCTGAGAAGGCGTGGGACAGAAGGACTAGGCAGAGGCAAGGTCAGACGTAGCAGAAGGTCGGGGCAGGCGGCAAGGTTCGTAGTCAAAATGGATAGCAGGAGATCAGGTAACACAGGCTTGGACAACACTAAACGCTTTCACTGGCACAAGGAAACAAGATCCGGCAAGGAAGTGCAGGGGAAGTGAGGTGATATAGCCAGGGAGCAGGTGGAAGCTAATTAAGCTAATTGGGCCAGGCACCAATCATTGGTGCACTGGCCCTTTAAGTCTCAGAGAGCTGGCTCGCGCGCGCCCTAGAGAGCGGAGCCGCGCGCCAGCACATGACAGCCGGGAACCGGGACGGGTAAGTGACTTGGGATGCGATTCGTGAGCGGGCACGTCCCGCTATGCGAATCGCATCCCCGCCGGCAATGTCAGTGCAGCGCTCCCGGTCAGCGGGTCTGACCGGGGCGCTGCAGGGAGAGAGACGCCGTGAGCGCTCCGGGGAGGAGCAGGGCGTAACACCAAGCTTTCAGCTGAAACCTATCCCAAAGATGAGGCACGGTTTGCCCAAACCTGCATTTAATGAGGAGGGAAACCTAAAATTACAGACAATTGCATTGTTGTTTTTTTTCCCTTTGGCTTTTTTTTACTTTTTATCTTTTACTGTTTCACTATTTTAAACTACCTGTCGTCAACAAAAACTTTTTATATAATGTAGATAATACCATTATATGTATATTTGTAATAAATATTGGTTAAAAATATGAATATTTTTGTCCCTGCAGCTCTTGCACTTGTGTCTCTATGAGGAGTCCAAATACAGGAAGTGAGGGAGGACAAGTGGGTTCTGTATACTGAGGACAAGCAGGGCTCTGTACCCTGAGGACAAGTAGGGTTCTGTACCCTGAGGACAAGTAGGGCTCTGTACCCTGAGGACAAGTAGGGCTCTGTACACGGAGGACAAGCAGGGCTCTGTACACTGAGGACAAGTAGGGCTCTGTGCACTGAGGACAAGCTGGGCTCTGTGCACTGAGGACAAGCAGGGCTCTGTACACTGAGGACAAGCAGGGCTCTGTACACTGAGGACAAGCAGGGCTCTGTGCACTGAGGACAAGCAGGGCTCTGTACACTGAGGACAAGTAGGGCTCTGTACACTGAAGACAAGCAGGGCTCTGTGCAGTGAGGACAAGCAGGGCCCTGTACACTGAGGACAGGCAGGGCTCTGTGCACTGAGGACAAGCAGGGCTCTGTACACTGAGGACAAGCAGGGCTCTGAACACTGAGGACAAGCAGGGCTCTGTTCACTGAGGACAAGCAGGTCTCTGTACACTGAGGGCAAGCAGGGCTCTGTGCACTGAGGACAAGCAGGGCTCTGTACACTGAGGACAAGTAGGGCTCTGTACACTGAAGACAAGCAGGGCTCTGTGCAGTGAGGACAAGCAGGGCCCTGTACACTGAGGACAGGCAGGGCTCTGTGCACTGAGGACAAGCAGGGCTCTGTACACTGAGGACAAGCAGGGCTCTGAACACTGAGGACAAGCAGGTATCTGTGCACTGAGGACAAGTGGGGCTCTGTACACTGAGGACAAGCTGTGCTCTGTACACTGAGGACAAGCGGGACTCTGTACACTGAGGACAAGCGGGGCTCTGTACACTGAGGACAAGCGGGGCTCTGTGCACTGAGGACAAGCGGGGCTCTGTACACTGAGGGCAAGCAGGGCTCTGTACACTGAAGACAAGTGGGGCTCTGTACACTGAGGACAAGCAGGGCTCTGTACACTGAGGACAAGTGGGGCTCTGTACTCTGAGGACAAGCGGGGCTCTGTGCACTGAGGACAAGCCGGGCTCTGTGCACTGAGGACAAGCAGGGCTCTGTACACTGAGGACAAGCAGGGCTCTGTGCAGTGAGGCTCTGTGACATGCTATTGGCTCACATATGAGCCAGCACAGATCCCTGCTTGTTCTGCCCTCACTTCCTGTATTTGTACTCCTCATAGAGACACACAGGCAATAGCTGCGGAGAAAGCATACTTTTACCCAAAAATATACACATTTTTAAACCAATATATATATATATATATATATATATATATATATATATATACATGAAAAAGCAGCACACCAGAGAAACGTCAGCTTGAGGTGGGTGCAATTCGGTGGGAGACCCCGGTCACGGATCTCCAGACTTCAAATAAAGGCAAAAAAAATCACTGCAGCACTCAAAGGTGTAGAAAGATCTTGTGAAGGTTTATTCCATCATAAGTGCAGAATAAATGATGGAATAAACCTTCACAAGATCTTTCTACACCTTGGAGTGCTGCAGTGATTTTTTTGCCTTGATTTTTTGCCTATATAATAATGGTATTTTCTACATTATATAAAAAGTTTTTGTTGAGGACAGGTACACTTTAATTACTAAGAATGGCTCATTTACAATGAACTTGTTTGATAAAATAAGATCTTAGGGGATAATATGATCCTGACTACAATAATAACGCCTAGCATACAAGTATATGCTTAGCTCTGCAATGTGATATAGGCCATGATCATCTTCTTGCACAAATCAGGGCTTTGACATGTTAAACCATTCACATGGTCCAAGGTTTATTTTATCCCTTGTGTGTCTTGTAATGTTTATTTTATACTTGCTTAAGGGTTTTTTTGGCCCTTCAGAGAGATTCTGCTCTGTTTATTTTGTCATCTGGGAAAATCTGTGATATTAGAAACAGCCTTAATCTGTTCTGAAATGCATTACGGGCAATGTGCCAAACCAGCATACTTTGTGCTAGATATTTAGGCTGATAACTTGGTAAAACATCCATATAGTGAAGGAAATATACAGTCACTATTGTGTAGATTTTGGGACAATGTAGAAGAGTCTGGATTGTTTCTGTATATCCAATGGAAAAAGCTTTAAAAACTAAAATGTCTATGAAAAATAGGGATCAGTGAGACATGACTGACCCCCAGAACTGAGAGGAGGAAGAAAGCTGGTACTGCACAAGAGCTGGTAGAGGTACGTTCCTAGATAATGTATATATAAGAATAGGGATGTTGCAGCTAACAGCTGAGTATGTATATGTAAGGGGGCTTCTCATGTTAACTGGGGTGTTGCACTCTTCCTGCACGGAGTATATCCCTGACTCGGTAAAGAGGTTTAGCAAGAATAACTTGGAATACAAATACATTCCTAAACCAGACCATGCACATGAGATAAAAGGCAGCCAATCCCACCAATATTCATGGATGTGATCATCTGACTAGCCTTCCCAACTGTTTCCTGACAACTGATGTTATTGGAGAGCGGGAGGAGGTCTGATTGTTTCTACATGTATGATATTATTCCCATGAGATGTCTGGAAGTGGCTACCCCACCCCTGGTGAAAGAAACATGCATGTTCAATTGGTCAATTATTGCCTGTCCTACAATGTAGGATATATATATATAGTATGGGATTTAAAGGGGTACCTTGCCCCTAGACATCTTATCCCCTATCCAAAGCATTGGTCCCGCCGCTGGGGACCCCCGTGATCTCCCTGCTGCATCCGGCATTCGTTTAGAGAGTCCGGTGCAGCGTTGGAGACTCATGACATCATGGCCGCACCCCGCTCATGACTTCACGTCCAGCCCACTCCCATAGACTTGCATTGAGGAGGCGTAGCCGGGACACCACGAGCTTCCGCCCTGCATCGCCAGTCATCAGCATGGAGCAAAGTTTGCTCCGTGCATCGGATGTAAGATGGATAAGATGTCTAGTGACGGAGTACATCTTTAACATTTTTCAGTGCAAACAAATATTAATAATTCAAGGTTTTTATTTCTGTTCTTTTCAAGGTACCTTAAGGTCATATGCAACGTATTCCATTGCGCAGAAGTATATGCTGCGTATTGTCACTGGTATCGCTACAGCCATACTTGTTGGCCGTGAGCACACCCCTGTTCCTGCTGCTGGCGGCACTGCGGTTCGCATCTCGTGATGCGTCCGCATGCGACCGCCGGGTCATCTCTCACCTTCTCGCCTCTCTGTCCCCTCCGCTGTCCGTGTCTGCCAGCGTGTGTGTCCCCGCCACCTAGGGCGCACGCACCGGCTCTTTTAGATTGGTGCTTGTCTGTTCTGACTCTATTTAACCCCGCACTCCCTTAGATCTTTGCCGGATCTTTGTGCCATTACAGCCTTAGAGAAAGCATGGGTTGTGTCTTGCCTTGCCGTGTATCTGACCCCATTGCTACGTATCCTGACCTTGCTCCTGTGCCGCCTGCCCTTTGACATTTGCTACGTGACCCGACCTGGCTACAGTGCCGCCAGCCTTGACCTCCTGCCTGTCCTGACTTCATGTTTGCCTCATCCTTCCTGTGCCACGTGACATCTCAGCTGCCTGTGTGGATGAGTCATATCAGGGATAACAACCTGGGTGCCACCTGCTGCAGCAAGTCCATCCCACTTTGCGGCGGGCTCTGGTGAAAACAAGCGGTACCTTAGACTATGCTCCCTGGTATGGCCCACGTCAACATCCACACAGGTTCAGAGGATCCACTTTCCACTGCCGTTACACATATTCTTCTGTTAGCTGACACTCAGGACTACCCGTCGGCAGCCCTGTGTGTTCAGTGAGGTTTGGAGGTGGAGCCACTCATCACAGTTACATTGGCGCGCGTCCCCACCTCAAAACCTCACTGAACACACAAGGCTAACAGAAGAAAGCATTTCCCACTACGCAGCAGATTTTGTGCAGAGTGAAATGCTCTGTGTATATGTTGTGTGTGACCCTATGCTAATAAATAAATTAAAATCATAATTAAAATCTAATACTCGTTCTTTCTTTCAACAATCATGGTTAAAGGCCTAATCCCCAATGCAGTTTTCCTGTTGTATGCCAATGAGACAAAAATGTACAAATTTCAGGGTTTATGAACATAATAACAAAAAAATTGTCAAAATGCAGCCTTATAACTCTAAAGTAGCATTCATAAATTTTCAAATAAATCATAATTAATATAAAAATAGAGAAAAAAAAATTTAGAGAACAAGAAAATTAAAAATAGTCATCTTTGGTCAAATCTAGGAGGTCATCTGTGTCCTAATTTTGGAACTGTTGAAATGAACTACAGCTACATGGAAGGATTTCTGTTCTGAATGTAGATAATTATATATCACTTGTTTATCAGAGTGTGACTAACATGCTTTAGAAATGTTTAGAAAGGTTGCTATTTTTAGGTACACAACACCTACTGTGCTCTTTCCCTTGGCTTCTCCTTAATGTTCCGCCATTCCACTGGTTATTTTGGCATGAGAAGGATTAGATGTGATGGAATTATTTCTCAGCTAGGGAATAAAACTCTTAAAGGTGGTTTCACACTCAGCATTTATGAAAAATATCACTGTAGTTCTTGATGCAACTTTTGCAGTCAAATCCAGGATGGATCCAAAAGGGAATGGGAAGTATAAATGAAGGACGTCTCCTTCTTCCCAAATTCACTTTTTTGGCCTAAAAAAATCAAAAATGGGTATTTATGTAACCGTTGTTGGATAAAAATAAAGAAGCATCTTGTCAGTAACATCTTGTCGGAAACAATTATCCCAAAAGCATATGCAAAAATAGTAAATAACACGATTATTGAAGTAAAGTGTAACATCGAGCACTCCGGCCAGACACTCTGGCCGTGAGTGCTTTCCTTCGCATCGTGGGACGCGCGCACATGCGAATCCCAGCCCGTCACTCACCTCTGCCCTCTGCTGTCCTCTCCATCCTCCCTCAGCGCCAGTTCACGTGCCCCTGACTCCTGGGGCGCAAGCGTGCCGGAGCTTTGTGATTTAAAGGGCCAGTGCACCCGTAATTATGACATGCACCTGCACCTTTGTTATAAGTACCAGCATCTCCCACAAACCTCTGCCGGATCTTTGTTTGCCCTAGTTCCTGAGAGAAAGCTATTCTGTATCTTGCCTTGCTGTGTTCCAGACCCCTCTATTCCGTGACCTGACCTTGCTCCTGTGCCGCCTGCCGTTTGACCTCCTGCCATGTTCCTAACCTCACACCTGTGCCGCCAGCCCTGACTAAATGCTATCCTGACCACAACTTGCCATATCCCTCCTGTGCCTTGTACCTCCTCAGCCACCTGTGTGGTCAAGTCGTGCAAGGGGTAGCGACCTGGGTGCCGCCTGCTGCAGCAAGACCATCCCGCTTTGCAGCAGGCTCTGGTGAAAACCAGTGGCACCTTAGACTCCGCTCCCTGGCACAGGCTGCGTCATCAGCCACACAGGCCCAGCGTATCCACAACTAGTGTTGAGCGGCATAGGCCATATTTGAATTCACGAATATTCGCGAATATATGGACGAATATTCGTCATATATTCGTGAATATTCGCAAATTGGTAATATTCTCATTTTATTTTCGCATGTGCGAAAATTCGCGTATGCGAAAATTAACACATGCGAAAATTAGCATATACCAAAATTTGCATATGCGAAAATTAGCATGCCAGTCTCACACAGTAGTATTAGAGCCTTCTTTACACCACACAAGCTGGAAGCAGAGAGGGATGATCACTGTGATGTGCACTGTGAAAAAAAAAACCAATATTCGTAATTACGAATATATAGTGCTATAGTCGCGAATATGCGATATTCGCGAATAAAATTCGCATTGCGAAAATTCGCGAGCAACACTATCCACTACTGCCCCATGTGCTAAAGCTTATTACTGTGAGTCTTACATAAAGATTACATAGTCATTTATATATATTCAAGTGGCAGTCTAATCTTTGGTGATTTTTTTGGGGGGACCAAGATGATAGTCTTGGCACATCATTGTGGTACTATATATGAAAAAGTTTTCTTCACTAAGTGTGGTCTTTTGCTTTCTTGTGGTCTTAATAAAGATATTATGTTAAAAGTTAAGTATCAGAAATTTGTGCCTGAATTCTTTGTTTTGCCAGGTCTAATGCATGGGTGATTGTCCCTTTTTTTTCATACATTCTACTGTGCATGCTGATATGTGCATACTTGCCAAATTTTGAAGGAATTTGTTAAGCAATAGTCACATATTAAGGATACCTTAAAGCAGAGACAATATTTCCTTACATACGGTACTACACTACTGAAAGCCTTCAATATCAGATTTCTGGGGTTCTTACTCCAACCCCCCCCCCCTGATTATCTAACTGAAGGAGCCCTGGAAGACTCCTGTAAGGCTGGGTTCACACTACGTTTTGTCCCATATGGGACCGCATACGGCAGGGGGAGCTGAAACCTTGCGCTCCCGGATGCCTTCCCGGATGACTTCGCATTTCAATGAGCTGACCGGAGTGAAACGCTGACTCCGGTCGGCTTATTTTTGCCCCGTATGTGGTTTTCCCACTGCACCTAAAATCGTTGTTGACTATGATTTTA
Organism: Hyla sarda; assembly: GCF_029499605.1. Taxonomy (NCBI): domain Eukaryota; kingdom Metazoa; phylum Chordata; class Amphibia; order Anura; family Hylidae; genus Hyla; species Hyla sarda. Next base: position 222,616,269 of record NC_079194.1, on the reverse strand, counting down.
GGTCCAGTGGAAAACGCAAATGGGGCAAAAATGAGCCGACCGGAGTCAGCCTTTCACTCCGGTCAGCTCATTGAAATGAATTACATACGGGACCGCATGCGAAGGTATACGGGAGCGCAAGTTTTCAGCTCCCCCTGCCGTATGCGGTCCCGTATGGGACAAAACGTAGTGTGAACCCAGCCTATGGTATACTTTATGGTTGTAGATTAAAGGGGTTATCCAGGAATAGAAGAATAGAGCTAATTTCTTTCAACATCAGCTCCATGCCTGTCCCCAGGATGTGTGGTATTACAACTTGTTTTTTTTTGTATATCTCACCTGTTAAAACTGAGCAACCAATGCCCACATCTCCAAACTGTGTCAGTAAACGTACAGTTGCACTATTCGATGTTTGCTTGCATAGCACACTAAGGGGGAGATTTATCAAAACCTGTGCAAAGGGAAAGTTGACCAGTTGCACATAGCAACCAATCAGATTGCTTCTTTCATTTTGCAGAGGCCTTGTTAAAAATGGAAGAAGGGATCTGATTGGTTGCTATGGGCAACTGGGCAACTTTTCATCTGGACAAGTTTTGATAAATCTCCTCCTAAGGGTCTATTCTCTATTCACATGGGCGGAATTTCCGCTTCTGCTTCCTTGGATGGTTTTTGGCTTGTGCAGATTTTGTGTAGAATTTCTGTTGAAATTCCGCATGCGGAAATTTAGAAGTGTGGAATCCCATAGAAGTCTATTGGGCTTTTATTTGAAGTGGAATTCCGCCCATGTGAATAGACCCTAACGGCTTGCGGAATTCTGCCTCAAATGGAAGCCCAATTGACTTCTATGGGTTTCCACACTTCTGAATTTCCGCACCAATTCCGTACCAATTCCGCACCAAGTCCTCACAAGATCCGTGCAAGCCAGAAACCACCCAAGGAAGCAGAAGCGGAATTGGTGCAGAGATTCCGCCAATGTGAATAGACCCTAAGGGCCCATTCACACATGCGTATTTTCTGCTGCAGATTTGCTGTAGCTGATTTTCCTACCCATTGAAGTCAATAGGCAGAAAATTCTACAGCAGCAAATCTGCAGCAAAAATGCGCATGTGTGAATGGGCCCTTAGGGTATATTCACACGGCAGAATTTACGCTTGCGGAATTCCGCATCAAATTAAAGCCAGTAGACTTCTTTTTTTTCGAAGTAAATCTTTATTAAGGTTTACATTATGAAAATAACAATACAATAACTGCGACTTGTAAGAGAGACACAGAAAGCAAACAACAATTTGTCGCCCTTTGGGGTCAGAAATATGGGACAACAGCCATTAACAGTTCAACTATGTGTGTGGACTCATTCTAGAAACTTAGGTAATCAACATGAGTATAGAGGTTTCTAGGCCATTCAGGCACACATTGGCAAACAAAGCAGGTAAGAAACAGAGACACTATATCATTTTTCCCACAGGGGTAGAGGAGACCTGTATGGACGAAAAGGGGAATAAAACTAGGTTAATGGGAAGGGCTGCGAGGAGCTACATAACCAAAGGGTCACGGGGATATATCCAACAAGTGTAGATCGCAGACGGACCGACATGTGGTGGTACAAAGGACAAAGACAAAAGAAAGGAAAAGGAAAGAGAAGTGAAGTGAGAAGAGAAAGAGAGAGGGGGAGAGGGCAAGAAATAGGTAAACAGAATAGGGGGGGGGGGGAGAGAAGAAGGTCTAAGGGATGAACGTAGTATACTTCTTGGCGTGGACAGACACCGGGACACCCAGGGCATGAGCGCAGGTACATTGGCAGGACCAAGTGATGTTGGGCTCAACGAAAGGGCCTAGTCACTCGAGTGAAGGGTGACAAAATCAGAGGAAGACAAGAACTCCAACCAGGGCCTCCAAATACTAAGGAACCTATCTAGGCTGTTCCGGGAGTCAGCCAGGAGTTCTTCCATACGGTACAAGTGGGATACCTCGCGAAGCCAGGACGAAAGCGTGGGAGGTGAAGATGATTTCCAGAGCCTGGGAATCACCGTCCTGGCGGCTAGGAGAAGAAAGTGGATAAGCCTCTTTGATGATGAATGGCCTGGGTCAGGAAGGATGGATAGGAGGAGTGGTTTCGGTGACCTCTCAATACGGTAAGACGTCAATCTATGTATAATCTCAAGTACCTGGGACCAGAACGATGTCAGGGCAGGGCAGTTCAGCCAAATGTGGGTCATGGTGCCACCAGGATTCCCACAACGCCAACATGCATCAGAGACGTTTGAATATATGCGAGATAATAGAGAGGGAACTCGGTACCATCTCGAGATTATTTTATAATTAGTTTCATGTGCTTTACATGAGACGAAAGACCGATGGCACCATACAAAGGCTTGACGCCACTCCTCCTCAGAGAGAGAGCAGTCAAGTTCCCTCTCCCACGATAGGCAGAAGGGCAAGGGGTCAGTTGTGAAGGCCGTCAGCATGTGGGCGTAAAATGTACTAGTGGGCTTGAGTGGCGGGGAGCGGGAAGTGTAGAGATGTTCAAGGGTGGAGAGTTCCCTGTGTAGGGCCAGGTGGGTCTTTTGGGTCATATAAAAGTGAGTCAGCTGGGTGTATTGGAAAATAAGACCAGTCGATGGAGGGGCCCCCCCGAGGAGGTCCGGGAGGGATCGTAAACCATCTTGTGTGATCAAGTCACGTAGTGTGGGTGCATCAACTCGGTGGAAGGACAGGAAAGACATGGCATCCTGTGCTGGTGGAAAGTCCGGATTGCCAAACAGGGGGGTGAGCGGGCCCGATCGAGGGAAGAGGGGCAGGTGTTTGAGATATGTCCTGTATACCGCGATCAGAGAGGCCGCAATCGGGGGGGTGTCCGAGGGCGCCTTGCTAGTGAGGGTGTGTATAGGCATCCACAGTGAAGATTTGATATCAGTCCCAAAGGCTACACTCTCAAAAGTCACCCATTGTTTCACAGTCCTGTGGTGAAAGCCGTCAAGTATCCTAGTTAAAGTTGTGGCTAGGTAGTAGGACGTGAAGTCGGGCAGGGCCAACCCGCCTTCCCGTTTGCGTCTTATGAGGATGTGTCTCGCTATGCGGGGATGGCGCCGGGCCCAAACGAACCCAGTCTGGAGCGCAGAGACCTCCCTGAAGAAGGAGCGTGGCAAGAATACTGGGATACCAGAGAAGAGATAAAGTAATCTGGGGAGTATATTCATTTTAAACACATTAACTCTGCCCAGCCACGAGAAGTCCCTGCGCTCCCACCTGGCCAAGTCCGAGCGCAGCGCCTGAAGGAGCGGCGGGAAGTTGAGGCGATAAGTGTCGGCCAGGTTTGCGGGGACCTGGATGCCCAGATATGTGAGTGAGCAGGACTGCCATTTAAAAGGGTATGCCGATTTCAGGGCCGTAACTAGATGAGGGGGTATATTAATATTCAGGGCCTCGCATTTAGAAGGATTAAGCTTGTAATTACTAAAGCTAGAAAAAGTGTGTAGGGCGTCTAGGAGAGAGGGCAAGGACACCAAAGGGGAGGTCAGGAACAGGAGGAGGTCATTGGCGTATGCCGAGCATTTGTAATGGAACGGGGGCAGAGATATCCCACGAATATCCGGGTTTTGTCGTATAGCCACCAGTAGATGTTCCATGCAGAGAACATACAATAGAGGTGACAGAGGACATCCCTGCCTCGTCCCATTGCGAATGGGAAAGGGCCAGTAGACTTCTATGGGATTCCGCACTCCCCTTCACACTCCTGAATTTCTGCTTGCGGAATTTCACAAACAGAAATTCAGAAGTGTGAATGGGAGTGCGGAATACCATAGAAGTCTAAGGGCTTTAATTTGAGGTGGAATTCCACAAGCGGAAATTCTGCCGTGTGAATAGACCCTTACACTCTTATCCTTCCACACTTTCTTTTCCTAATCTTAATTCTTTTTTACCCTTATGATTCATCTTCTTCATCTTCTGCAACTTCTTTATTTAAAGTTCTTCCACTTTTTCTCCATTTTCTTCTACTCACTCTGCATCTACCTTTCTTTGTTTCATTTTTAAGTATTTAAATATTTTCACACCTTTAAAAGGGTACTCCACTGGAAAAAAATTTTTTTAACAGATTTGTAAATTACTTCTATTAAAAAATATTAATAATTCCAGTACTTATCAGATGCTATATGCTCCACAGGAAGTTCTTTTGTTTTTGAATTTCCTTTCTGTCTGACCACAGTGCTCTGTGCTGACACCCCTGTTTATTTTAGGAAGTGTCCAGAGTAGGAGCAAATCCCCACAGCAAACCTATTCTGCTATGGACAGTTCCTAAAAAGGACAGAGGTATCAGCAGAGAGCACAGTGGTCAGACAGAAAGGAAATTCAAAAACAAAAGAACTTCCTGTGGGGAATATAGCAGCTGATATAAATATTGGAAGGATTAAGATTTTTTAATAGAACTAATTTAAAAATCTGTTTAACTTTCTGGCACCAGTTGGTTTAAAATAAATGTTTTCCAGTGGAGTACCCCTTTAAGTTGTTCACAAGTGAATTCTTGAGGTTATTTTCTTGTAGTTTGCCTTGCTTTAAAACATTGACCGACAAAAGAAGAAAGGTAAAGGAGAAATGACTTGAATATCTGTAAAATAGGAAGCTGCACCTCTAATTATGATAGTGGAATAATTAGCTGATAATGAGCTGAGACATTCTGACTTATCTTTAGGCAGAATAACAATATTCTTTTAGGCATATAGTAATGTCCCCAGCTTTAGATGTAAAAAGAAAAGTCTTTCAATTGAGGGTAGCATAACATTGTTAAGAAAAATGTAAAAACCAACTTAGGAAAATTGCCACCATTAAATCATTAGATAGAGAGTTAGGGTATATTCACACAGAGTCAAATTCGCATTTTACATCAGCATTTTTATCCATAATTGGCAAAACTGTAGCTGCTAAAGAAAATTGTGCCTGCACTTTTGCCAATTACAGTGAAAATGTGCGTGTAAATAAAATACGCCAGTGAGTTTTATGCTATGTGAACATATCCTTAATGCATTTAAAGCAGAGGCAAATTACATTTAGCCGACATGCTTCGCTAAAGGGAGATCTGTCGCTGAGTGCATCAGACGGAAGAGAGTTGAGAAAAAAAATTGTGCATGTTCTATGTTTCTTCTCTGCTAAACTCCTCTAAAATACGAATTACCCGATGGACCCCATTTGAGTCAATGGTATCCGTTGAGTCCCGGATGTGTCAGTGGTGCTCCGACCCTAAATGAAACGGAGCACAACAGCAGTGTGAACCTAACCTAACCCAGTCTGCCTTACCAGTAGTGGCATTAACCATAACCCCTTAAAGGGGTACTCCGCCCCTGGCATCTTATCCCCTATCCAAAGGATAGGGGATAAGATGTTAGATCGCCGTGGTCCCGCTGCTGAGGACCCTGGGGATCACCACTGCGGCACCCCGCCATCATTACTGCACAGAGCGAGTTCGCTCTGTGCGTAATGACGGGCGATACAGGGGCCGGAGCAGCGTGACATCATGGCTCCGCCCCTCATGACATCACGGCCCGTCCCCTTAATGCAAGTCTATGGCAGGGGGCGTGATGACTGCCACGCCCCCTCCCATAGACTTGTATTGACAGGGGCGGGCCGTGACGTCACGAGGGGCGGAGCCATGACGTAACAATGCTTCGGCCCCTGTATTGCCCGTCATTACGTGCAGAGCGATCTCGCTCTGCGCAGTAATGATAGCGGGGTGCTGCAGCAGCGATCCCCGGGGTCCCCAGCAGCAGGACCCCGGCGATCTGACATCTTATCCCCTATCCTTTGGATAGGGAATAAGATGTCTAGGAGCAGAGTACCCCTTTAAGGACACAGGCTTTTTCCATTTTTGCACTTTCGTTTTTTCCACCTTACCTTTTAAAAATCACAACCCTTTCACTTTTGTACCTAAAATTCCATATTATGGCTCATTTCCTGCACCACCAATTCTACTTTGCAGTAACATTAGTCATATTACAAAAAAATCCATGGAGAAATGGAAAAACTATTAATTGTGCGACAAAATTTAAGAAAAAATGCCATTTTGTAACTTTTGGGGGCTTACGTTTCTATACAGTGCCTTTTATCGGTAAAATTGACACCTTATCTTTATTCTGTAGGTCCATATGGTTAAAATGAAACCCTACTTATATAGGTTTGATTTTGTTTTACCTCTAGAAGAAAAAAAATTCTAACTACGTGCACCAAAATTAATATGTTTAAAATGTTCATCTTCTGACCCCTATAACTTTAAATTTTTCCGCGTATGGGCCGGTATGGGAGCAAATTATTTACACCTTTATCTGAAGTTTTTATCGGTACCACTTTTGTTTTGATTGGACTTTTTGATCGCTTTTTATTCATTTTCTTGTGCTATAAAGAGTGACCAAAAATACGCTATGTGTACGCAATTGACCATGCGGTTTAATTAACAAACTATTTTTATAGTTCGGACATACCACATGTGTATTTTTCATTTTTATTTACACAGTTTTTTTAAATGGGAAAGGGGGGGGGGATTCTTACTTTTATTAGGGAAGGGGCCCTAACATCTTATTATATAACATCTTATTCATCATTAGTAACATAATTTTTCACTTTTGCTATGTTTTAGCCCCTCTAGGGGCTATAACATGCATTACATTGATTCCTATCACTGATCATTAGCATAAAACTAGATGCGGATGATCAGTGTTATAGGGGCTTGACATTTCCTGCCCGGATCTCAGGCATGGAGAAGTCAATCGCCGATCAGACGCCAAGGAAGAGGGTAGGGGACCTTGCTTCGGCATCCTAGCTGATCAGGACAGTGTTACCGATCAACCCGACTTAGCTGCCGGGATGCAATTTTTTCAACTTTGGACGCGGCGGTCAACTTTGATCGCCGCGTCTAAAGGGTTAATAGCGCGTGGCACAATGATCGGTGTCACACACTATTAGCCCAAGGTCCCAGTTTTCATTAGCCGCCAGGACCGACCCACTATGATACGGGGTCACGGCGTATGCTCTGCATCCTTAAGAGGTTAAAGGGGTACTCTGTGGGAAATATCTTATCCCCTATCCAATTGCAAGGGTCCCCAGGGGAGTGAACTCCGCTCCATGCCCGATGACTGGCAATCCAAGCCGTCACGCTCCCTTCATTCACTTCTATGGGAGGAGGCATGATGGTTATGTACTAGCTGTCACGTCCCCTCCCATAGACATGAATGGAGGGGGCATGGCGTGACGTCAGGAACGTGGAAGCTGCAAGCTTCCATGTTCCAGATGAAGCTGCTACCAACCTGAATATTGCTGGGGGTCCCCAGTGGCGGGACTCCTGCGATCTATTATCTTATCCCCTATCCAAATGATAGGATAAGATGTTTCCAATCGAGTACCCCTTTAATACTACTACAACTACAAAGCCACATAGATGTAAGATAATTTCCTCAAAATGAAGTCTAAGAAGCCTTTGGTTTATTCTCTGTGAGTTTTCAAAACATTGCCAAGCTCAGTGGTCAGACCCTCAATGATAAGATATATATATATATATATGATAAGGCCTGCGCAGCTGGCCTGTAATTGTGGGAGGAGCGGGATGACCATAAAACCCACGGCTCTCCCCCCTTCAATGACGCTGTGGGTTCTTCGCTTGAGGGTTTGTCACGTGATGTCGGCAGGAGGTGGAGTCACGTTCCCACCGGTCAGCTGACTGCACGAGTCAGCTGACTGGAAGGTCGCTTCAGCCGGCATGGTGGTGGTAAGTGGCCGTGGCTGACCGGGGGTAACGCTGGCTGTTCCCGGACTCCGGAGGTGAGCCGGAGTTCAGGGAAACCCTTGGTCAGCCCGGCCCCAGGTTATTGTATTACATATCGGCATTCGGCTGTATATGATTACTTACGGCTTGCTGCGCATGTATATGTTTACTTTGTTATGCGAACAGCCTCCTGCACGTGCATATCATTACCGCACTATGTGAACGGCTTGCTGCACATGTATACGATTACTTTGTTATGTGAACAGCCTCCTGCACGTGCATATCATTACCGCGCCATGTGAACGGCTTGCTGCACATGTATACGATTACTTTGTTATGTGAACAGCCTCCTGTACGTGCATATCATTACCGCGCCATGTGAACGGCTTGCTGCGCATGTATATGATTACTGCATTGTGTGATCAGTCTCCTGCACATGCATATCATTACCGCACTGTGTGATAGGCTTCTTGCACATGTATATCATTACCGCACTGTGTGAACAGTCTCCTGCACATGCATATCATTACCGCACCATGTGTTAGGCTTCTTGCACATGCATATCATTACCGCACTGTGTGAACAGTCTCCTGCACATGCATATCATTACCGCACTATGTGTTAGGCCTCTTGCACATGTATATGATTGCTGCACTGTGTGAACAGTCTCCTGCACATGCATATCATTACTGCACTATGTTATAGGCTTCTTGCACACGCATATCATTACCGCACTATGTGAACAGTCTCCTGCATATTTTATCATTTCCGCACTATGTAAACAGTCTCCTGCACATGTATAACATTATCACATTTTGTAGTTCTGTGCTGCGGGGAGGATCTATATGTGTCTCCGGTATACTGAGACTCGCACACCTTTACACTCAATCGGACTCACCGCTCCGCCCCACCCTGTGGGCTTATGCTTCACCCCCACAGCTGCCAATCTGGTCAGTCTAAGGCACGCTACACCAACAGCTGCGCTCACTTCCAACCTTTGTCTCTTAACTAACTTCCTCACAGTTTTCTTTTCATTTATTTTATATTTATACTTCTGTGTTTCCGGGCGGTGTGCCTCCAGCTGTTGTGGAGCTACGATTCTCACTTATAGGAATCATGCCGTAGGGTTCATGCTGTACACATCCTGGTACCCATGCACGTTGGTAGGATTCATGCCGGTAACATTTATACGCTACACACGCTTATAGGGTTCATTCGTTCTCTACGCGCTTGTAGTTTTATACCGTACACACGCTTTTAGGGTCATACTGTACACCCCCTTTGTAAGGTTTATACTGCACACACGCTTGTAAGATTCATACAGTACACACTTGTAGAGTTTATGCCGTTTACTTGCCTACAGGTTTCATACTGTACACTCGCTTGTAGGATTGTATCGTACATTCACCCTTAGGATTCATGCTGTACGCTTGCTTGTAGCATTCATACTGCACTCACGCTTGAGCATATTTGTGGGGTGCATGCTTGTAGCATTTACTCTATACACACGCTTGTACATACTTGTAGCATTATGCTGCGTACACACTTATAAGATTCATGCCGTACACAGTACACACTGGTAGGATATCCTGTACACACGCTTGTTGGATTCTTACTTTACACGCGTTAGGATTATGCAGTACATTCGCCGGTAGCATTTATACGGTTCACTTGCTCGCATAATTCATAAAGTTCATGCGGTGCATACCAATGTAGCATCCATACTGTACACTTGCTCGTAGGTTTACGTGGTATACACGCTTGTACTCGCTTGCAGGGTTCATACTACACACGCTCTTGTAGGAGTCATGTTGTACACACTCATAGGAATCATACTTTGTACACGCTCATACGAGTATCACTGCACGCACGTTTATAGTATTACATGGCCCACGCTCGTAGGATTACTACTGAATATGCACTCATAAGGATGGTGCTGCAAACCCGCTCGCAGGACTTGTATCACGCGTGTTTGTAGGGTTATATTACTCGGGTGCACGCGGGAATCAGGCTGCGTGTGCACTCGTGGCATGTGTTCTGTACATGCACTTGCGCTATTTGTGAAGTTCGTACGCCCGCAGTTTTGTGCAGCACACATGCTCATACAGCACATGGGGTGTGGCCCCGTACGCAGGTATGTGGTCATAATAGTTACTACTTGCCGGCATATTCTCTGCCATCAGGTCGTGGTTAGCTTCAGGCGTTCACTGGTGGTCTATACGCGTATATGGTTGGCCCGAGTATAGGTTCATCAAGTTGGTGGTACAGCCATGCATAGCGGTTCACGACAGTTTCACACGTAGTCGTTCTGCACGCATCTTTATATAGGCAGGGTGATACATAGCAGTTGTCGCTGCTGACACATATTCAGAACGACAATTACACGACGCACAGGCGGGGCTTACCCAGTAAACCGTTGCAGACTGGGTATGTTTCATTATCGTTGGTACTGACATGCCTTCTGAACGACACTGACATTACGCATAGGTGGTATTTACCTGTTAAGCCTGTCATGTTTCAGAAAGGGTACGTCGCATAATTGTTATGACTGACACGCCTTCAGAACAGCAATAACACCACACATAGGTGATGTATACCCATCATGCCTGCCACGCCTGCAGGGGTACGTTGCACGGTTGTTACTGACACGCCGTCAGAACAGCAATAACGCCACACATAGGTGATGTATACCCATCATGCCTGCCACGCCTGCAGGGAGTACGTTGCACGGTTGTTACTGACACGCCTTCAGAACAGCAATAACGCCACACATAGGTGATAAGATTTGTTTTATTATCCAAGTAATCACCTCATGAACCTGACACGTCTTCAGGTTGTGTTTACTTGTGTTGTCGGTGCACCTCTTTTACGATATAGTCACGTTCTCAAAAAACGGAATTCACGATGTTTTGGGTTGTCATGGTACTCGTATAAACTTTCGCACTTACCACTGGGCACACACTTATCTAGACTCAGTTACGCATACAATTCTCGTCCGACACGTCTTCGGATACTTTCCCTCTCTCCTGGTTAAAGAGTTATTTATTGTTGTCCAAGTAATCACCTCATGAACCTGACACGCTTTCAGGTTGTGATTGCTTGCGTTGTCGATGCGCTCCTTTCTCTGTGTAGTCATGTCCCAAAAATGTACTCCATGGTGTTCTAGGTTGATATGGTACTCGTATAACGTTTTGCACTTGTCACCGGGAGCATACTCGTCTAGACCCGGTTACGCATACGATTCTTGTCCGAAACGTCTTCGGATACTTTCCCTCTGTTCTGGTTTAAAGTGTCGTACATTGTTCTCCAAGTAATCACCTCATGAACCTGACACGCTTTCAGGTTGTGATTGCTTGCGTTGTCGATGCGCTCCTTTCTCTGTGTAGTTATGTCCCAAAAATGTACTTCTTGGTGTTCTAGGTTGATATGGTACTCGTATAACGTTTCGCACTTGTCACCGGGCGCTTACTCGTCTAGACCCGGTTACGCATACGATTCTCGTCCGACACGTCTTCGGATACTTTCCCTCTGTCCTGGTTTAACCCCTTAAGGACCAGGCCATTTTATACCTTAAGGACCGGAGCGTTTTTTGCAATTCTGACCACTGTCACTTTAAACATTAATAACTCTGGAATGCTTTTAGTTATCATTCTGATTCCGAGATTGTTTTTTCGTGACATATTCTACTTTAACTTAGTGGTAAAATTTAATGGTAACTTGCATCCTTTCTTGGTGAAAAATCCCCATATTTGATGAAAAAAATGAAAATTTTGCATTTTTCTAACTTTGAAGCTCTCTGCTTGTAAGGAAAATGGATATTCAAAATATATTTTTTTTGGGTTCACATATACAATATGTCTACTTTATGTTTGCATCATAAAATTTATGAATTTTTACTTTTGGAAGACACCATAGGGCTTCAAAGTTCAGTAGCAATTTTGAAATTTTTCACAAAATTTTCAAACTCACTATTTTTCAGGGACCAGTTCAGTTTTGAAGTGGATTTGAAGGGTCTTCATATTAGAAATACCCCATAAAAGACCCCATTATAAAAACTACACCCCCTAAAGTATTCAAAAAAACATTCAGTAAGTGTATTAACCCTTTAGGTGTTTCACAGGAATAGCAGCAAAGTGAAGGAGAAAATTCAAAATCTTCATTTTTTACACTCGCATGTTCTTGTAGACCCAATTTTTGAATTTTTGCAAGGGATAAAAAGGAGAAAATTTTTACTTGTATTTGAAACCCAATTTCTCTCGAGTAAGCACATACCTCATATGTCTATGTTAATTATTCGGCGGGCGCAGTAGAGGGCTCAGAAGGGAAGGAGCGACAAATGGTTTTTGGGGGGCATGCCGCATTTAGGAAGCCCCTATGGTGCCAGGACAGCAAAAAAAAACACATGGCATACCATTTTGGAAACTAGACCCCTCAGGGAACGTAACAAGGGGTAAAGTGAACCTTAATACCCCACAGGTGATTCACGACTTTTGCATATGTAAAAAAAATATATATTTTTTTTACCTAAAATGCTTGGTTTCCCAAAAATTTTACATTTTTAAAAAGGGTAATAGCAGAAAATACCCCCCAAAATTTGAAGCCCAATTTCTCCCGATACAGAAAACACCTCGCATGGGGGTGAAAAGTGCTCTGCTGGTGCACTACAGGTCTCAGAAGAGAAGGAGTCACATTTGGCTTTTTGAAAGCAAATTTTGCTCTGGGGGCATGCCGCATTTAGGAAGCCCCTATGGTGCCAGAACAGCAAAAAAAAAACACATGGCATACCATTTTGGAAACTAGACCCCTCGGGGAACATAACAAGGGGTAATGTGAACCTTAATACCCTACAAGTGTTTCACAGCTTTTGCATATGTAAAAAAATATATTTTTTTTTTACCTAAAATGCTTGGTTTCCCAAAATTTTTACAATTTTAAAAAGGGTAATAGCAGAAAATACCCCCCAAAATTTGAAGCCCAATTTCTCCCGATTCAGAAAACACCCCATATGGGTGTGAAAAGTGCTCTGCTGGCGCACTACAGGTCTCAGAAGAGAAGGAGTCACATTTGGCTTTTTGAAAGCGAATTTTGCTCTGGGGGCATGCCGCATTTAGGAAGCCCCTATGGTGCCAGGACAGCAAAAAAAAAACACATGGCATACCATTTTGGAAACTAGACCCCTCGGGGAACGTAACAAGGGGTAATTTGAACCTTAATACCCTACAGGTGTTTCACGACTTTTGCATATGTAAAAAAATATATATTTTTTTTACCTAAAATGCTTGTTTTCCCAAAAATTTTACATTTTTTAAAAGGGTAATAGCAGAAAATACCCCCCAAAATTTGAAGCCCAATTTCTCCTGAGTACGGCGATACCCCATATGTGGCCCTAAACTGTTGCCTTGAAATACGACAGGGCTCCAAAGTGAGAGCGCCATGCGCATTTGAGGCCTAAATTAGGGACTTGCATAGGGGTGGACATAGGGGTATTCTACGCCAGTGATTCCCAAACAGGGTGCCTCCAGCTGTTGTAAAACTCCCAGCATGCCTGGACAGTCAACGGCTATCTGGCAATACTGGGAGTAGTTGTTTTGCAACAGCTGGAGGCTCCGTTTTGGAAACAGTGGCGTACCAGACGTTTTTCATTTTTATTGGGGAGGGGGGTTGTATAGGGGTATGTGTATATGTAGTGTTTTTTACTTTTTATTTTATTTTGTGTTAGTGTAGTGTACTGTTTTTAGGGTACAGTCGCACGGGCGGGGGGTTCACAGTAGTTTCTCGCTGGCAGTTTGAGCTACGGCAGAAAATTTGACGCAGCTCAAACTTGCAGCCGGATACTTACTGTAATCCTCCGCCCATGTGAGTGTACCCTGTACGTTCACATTGGGGGGGGAACATCCAGCTGTTGCAAAACTACAACTCCCAGCATGTACGGTCTATCAGTGCATGCTGGGAGTTGTAGTTTTGCAACCGCTGGAGGCTCCGTTTTGGAAACAGTGGCGTACCAGACATTTTCATTTTTATTGGGGAGGGGAGGGGGGCTGTGTAGGGGTATGTGTATATGTAGTGTTTTTTACTTTTTATTTTATTGTGTGTTAGTGTAGTGTAGTGTTTTTAGGGTACAGTCACACGGGCGGGGGGTTCACAGTAGTTTCTCGCTGGCAGTTTGAGCTGCGGCAGAAATTTTGCCGCACCTCAAACTTGCAGCCGGATACTAACTGTAATCCTCCGCCCATGTGAGTGTACCCTGTACGTTCACATTGGGGGGGGGGGGGGGGGGAACATCCAGCTGTTGCAAAACTACAACTCCCAGCATGTACGGTCTATCAGTGCATGCTGGGAGTTGTAGTTTTGCAACCGCTGGAGGCTCCGTTTTGGAAACAGTGGCGTACCAGACATTTTCATTTTTATTGGGGAGGGGAGGGGGGCTGTGTAGGGGTATGTGTATATGTAGTGTTTTTTACTTTTTATTTTATTGTGTGTTAGTGTAGTGTAGTGTTTTTAGGGTACAGTCACACGGGCGGGGGGTTCACAGTAGTTTCTCGCTGGCAGTTTGAGCTGCGGCAGAAATTTTGCCGCACCTCAAACTTGCAGCCAGATACTAACTGTAATCCTCCGCCCATGTGAGTGTACCCTGTACGTTCACATTGGGGGGGGGGGGGGAACATCCAGCTGTTGCAAAACTACAGCTCCCAGCATGTACGGTCTATCAGTGCATGCTGGGAGTTGTAGTTTTGCAACAGCTGGAGGCACACTGGTTGTGAAACACCGAGTTTGGTAACAAACTCAGTGTTTTGCAACCAGTGTGCCTTCAGCTGTTGCAAAAGCTACAACCCCCAGCATGTACGGACAGCGGAAGGGCATGCTGGGTGTTGTAGTTATGCAACAGCTGGAGGCATACTACTTTGGCTGGGGATGCTGGGGATTGTAGTTATGCAATAGCTGGAGACACACTGGTTTACTACTTAACTCAGTGTGCCTTCAGCTGTTGCAAAACTACAACTCTCAGCAGTCACCGACAGCCAACGGGCATGCTGGGAGTTGTAGTTATGCAACCACCAGATGCACCGCTACAACTCCCAGCATGCACTTTAGCTGATTGTGCAAGCTGGGAGTTGTAGTTACACAACAGCTGAAGTTACACTTTCCATAGAAAGAATGTGCCTCCAGCTGTTGCAAAACTACAAGTCCCAGCATGCCCATAAGGGCATGCTGGGAGTTGTGGTGGTCTGCCTCCTGCTGTTGCATAACTACAGCTCCCAGCATGCCCTTTTTGCATGCTGGGAGCTGTTGCTAAGCAACAGCAGGAGGCTGTCACTCACCTCCAACGATCCTCGCTGCACCAGGTCAGTCCCACCGCCGCCGCCGCTGCTGCTCCTGGGGCCCCGATCCCAACAGGGGCGCCGGGGATCGGGGTCCCCAGCACCCGGGGTGCACGTTCCACACCCGCTCACGTCCTCCGGAAGAGGGGCGGAGCGGGTTGCGGGAGTGACACCCGCAGCAGGCGCCCTGATTGGTCGGCCGGTAATCCGGCCGACGAATCAGGGCGTTCGTGAGGTGGCACCAGTGCCACCTCACCCCTGCTGGCTCTGGCTGATCGGGGCCGTCTCTGACGGCCCCGATCAGCCAATAATTCCGGGTCACCGGGTCACTGGAGACCCGATTGACCCGGAATCCGCCGCAGATCGCTGGACTGAATTGTCATAATGACCCCCCTGGGCGATATGCCCCGATGCCTGCTGAACGATTTCAGCAGGCATCGGGGACCGGCTCCGCTCCAGATGGTTGCGGGGGGCCGGTAAAACACATGACGTTCTCATACGTCATGTGTCCTTAAGGACTCGGAAATGGAGACGTATGAGAACGTCATGTGTCCTTAAGGGGTTAAAGAGTTGATTATTGTTGTCCAAGTAATCACCTCATGAACCTGACACGCTTTCAGGTTGTGATTGCTTGTGTTGTCGATGCGCTCCTTTCTCTGTGTAGTCATGTCCAAAAATGTACTTCATGGTGTTCTAGGTTGATATGGTACTCGTATAGCGTTTCGCACTTGTCACCGGGCGCATACTCGTCTAGGCCCGGTTTCGCATACGATTCTCGTCCGACACGTTTTCGGATACTTTCCCTCTGTCCTGGTTTAAAGAGTTGTTTATTGTTGTCCAAGTAATCACCTCATGAACCTGACACGTTTTCAGGTTGTGATTGCTTGCGTTGTCGGTGCATTCCTTTCTCTGTGTAGTCTCGTTCCTAAAGATGCTCTTCAGGGTGTTCTAGGTTGTTAAGGTACTTGTATAATGTTTCGCACTTGTCACCGGGCACATACTTGTCTAGGTCCAGTCACGTATACAATTCTCATCCGACACGTCTTTGGATACTCTCTCTCTGTCCTGGTGTTAGACGGTTAGCTATGTTATAGATAAATGAGCTTGGCTAGACGGTTAGTTTGGCTGTCCCTACTACATACATTTATTTTCACATGTGCTCACATTGAAGGAGTCCAGAATATTGCAGCAGATGCCTTATCTAGGAACAACCTGTCACATTTCCTTCAGGTGATGCCAGAAGCCGATTCCATAGGGGCGCAAGTTCCCCCATTCCATTCACTAGTCATGAACTGAACCAGCACCTTCGGATAGCCAAACGTTTGGTCAGTGATTCCTTGTCCGCAAATACGCGAAAAATTTATGGTACGGCGTGGAACTCATTTTCCAAATTCAGATCCAAGCACGCCGAGGGCGACAAGATTTCAGTTCCCTTCCTATTAGCATATGTTGGGTTTTGCCATACCACACTGCATTTATCCCACAATACTATTAAGAGTTATCTAGCCGGTATCCAACACATTTATCCTTGACCAATACCCGTAGTTACTCTATACTCTCTTCTCGCTTGGTGAAGTC
This sequence comes from Hyla sarda, assembly GCF_029499605.1. Taxonomy (NCBI): domain Eukaryota; kingdom Metazoa; phylum Chordata; class Amphibia; order Anura; family Hylidae; genus Hyla; species Hyla sarda. The sequence goes on along the minus strand of NC_079194.1, from coordinate 222,599,649 downwards.
CGCTCTGAAGGGCATCCTTGAGAAGGAAGTCCCTCGCAGCCCAGTCAGACAACCAATCACAGGCAACATGTTCAGGCAGTTGTCCGACTTGTTAGACTCCACACCATTGGGTATTCGTGATAGCCTCACATTAAAAGCGGCCATGTACCTTGCCTATTATGGGTTTCTCAGACCGGGTGAGTGTACTGCTCGGACCATTAACGCGCCCTTTCCTAAGGTCAGTCAGCTGTCACATGTCTCTGATCATTTCGAGCTGTCCCTCAGTCAGACCAAGACCTCGTCTCCGGGTCAAACTGTGATTGTCCGGTTTTCCCCACCGTGCACAAATGGTGTCCTGTCACAGTCCTCCGTGAATTGTTGAATGCCTGTGTTAACCTATCAGCTGACGACCCTTTACTCCATTTCAGATCCAACCCGCTAACTACTTCTCAATTCATCAAACATTTACGCATTTCGGTCAGGTGGCTGGGAGGAGTCCCGACTTCATTATCCGGTCACTCCTTCCGTATTGGCGCAGCTACAGCCACTTCTAAGCACGGGGTCCCAACCCACGTAATCATGAAATTAGGATGTTGGAAATGCGGATGCCACATGCAGTATATCCCTAACCCTCGCAAAGAAATGGCTAGCGCATTCCAGTCTCTTGTGTTGTAATCTGCAATAAACAAATGTTTGTTTAAATCCGGGTTTTGCCCTCTTTTCCAGGCATATTCTTTACGCCGCAGTTATGGCACACTTCAGACTGCTTAGTTGAGGTTGATAGGTTATTGGTTACAGTCGGTTGTTAGGGTAGTACTAGGGTTTTACGCATATCAGTCAGGTAGCGACGACCACAAATATATATATATATATATATATATATATATATATATATATATATGCTGTGTATAGGGGATTTCTTTGCATATCGAGATAACCCCTTCAACCCTACCTGGAGTTGTGGATTTCTATGGCAGGAAACTTCCAGTTAGGTACCCTTAGTATGGTCACTGTTGGCAGCTGCTGACATAAATATAGCATAATACAGGGGAAAAGCAGAGATATATAGTTCAGGCATTAGGTCCGGTCAGGCCTAATTCTTGGAGATACATGGGATGGACAACAGGTCAGGGCAAGTAGGCTTCACTCTGTATCGGTTCATAAACACAGTTAAAGCAAACTGAAAAATGGTTAAATAGCAAGTTGGGTCAAAGCATGGGAAAAAAGGGATACAAGCACAACTTTGCTGACCACTTATAATAGAATCTTATTTCTCCGGCACTGGTGGCAGGAAGGAGTCCCTTTAAACAGGTGCAGCAGTGTCACCCTTAAGGCCACTATTTGTCCACAGTTTTTATTACTGTGCACAAGGTTATGCGATCCTTAGTGATCTTACGATTAGACATCAAGGTCATATAACATGTAATCAAAGTTTTTCATTGTAAGACTCACCGCAGACGGCAGGTACCCAGGGAGTAGTAGATCCATAGTTCCACGGTAGTCTGGAGCAGGTCAAGTAGTAGATCCGCAGGACCTGTGTGGCAGATGACGCTGGCCGTGCCAGGGAGAAGAGTCTAAGGTGCTTCTGGTTTTCACCAGAGCCCGCCGCAAAGCGGGTTGGACTTGCTGCGGCAGGCGCCACCCAGGTCGCTACCCCTGGCACTACTCAACCACACAGGCAGCTAAGGTGAAACGTGGTACCAAAGGAATAGGTAAGACGTAGTCGGGCAGGCTGGAGGTCAGGGCAGGCGGCACAGGAGCGTAGTCAGTAGGGTAGCAGAAGGTCAATAGGCTGGCAGCTAGAAACATGGTTGTGTCATGGAATACAGAGATCTGGTACACGACAAGGAATAACTAGAAGTGCTTTCTCTAAGGCGCAGGGCAAGCAAAGATCCAGCAGGGGTGCTAAGGAGCTAGAACTTATAAAAAAGGTGCAGGTGATACTACTAATTACGGGCGCACTGGTCCTTTAAATTTCACAGCTCCTGCGGGGGGCGCACGCTTCGGATCAGAGGGACAGAGGCCGGGGATGGAGGTGAGTGACGGGCTGGGACTCGCATGCGGGCGCGTCCCGCGATGCGAATCCCAGCTCCGCCGGGGGCCGGGACACAGGGGAAGCTGCTCTCACGCTCGGAATGTCCGGTCGGAGCGCCGCTTATGACATTCATCTTTACATGTTTCGAGGAAAGAGCATTTTTTAACAACTAGTTCCACTACAGAGATCATCAGCTGACATAGAAAGTCTTACAGGCCAAGCAATGTTCACTAAAAAAAATTTAAACAAATTAGCTTTTGCAAATAACAGAAAGCTAGCTCTCTGGTGCTATCCATTGGAAGAAGCTACACTTAGCTAAAGACTGAACTTTTAAATGGGTATTCCAGCCCCAGAAAAAAAAAGTGAATCAATCTGATATAAAAATAAAAAAAAACTGTCCTGATCCCATGCAGCTGCCTTACCGATGGCTTTTGGTCCCTATCACTCACCAACGATTCATGGCGACGCATCATGTCCCCAGAAACTGCCCACTCGGCCAGTCACTGGCAGGTCCTGCAGAGACAACACATCATAGGAACCATGAAACAGAAGTAAGTAGCAGGGCCAAGTACTAGTAACCAGGAACAGTAGCTGCAGGGGATCGGAGCAGGAAAATATGGTTTATTTAAAAATAAATCTGGTACTGTAATACTCCTCTGTTGAGCCTTGCAATTTGACTAAGGATATCAGTAAAACTAGAAAATTTTGTAAAAGAAAAAAGATTCATCTGCAGACAGCTGTTTCTGGGTTCTGGACCCCTGTCAGTGCACATCAATGTACTATATAGTAGGGAGAGAGGTCTCTGACATAGCTTTTAGTGGAAAGTTCTGTTTCACTGTGCAGCAATTGCTAACTGGCTACTACAAATAGTTGGCACTAGGGAGGCAACTTTCTTACTTTTGGACCGAGAGCCCATTTGCTTCACAAGCCAGAAACCCTAACTTACTCATTTGTTTCCAGCATTCATCGTCTTCAAGGTCATCATCATTAATGCACTTTTCGTCAGTGTGCTCAGTATGTCCGAAAAGGGGGGTGGTTTATTGAATTATGGCTGTCACCTTGGACTAGTGGTAATGGTAGGAAAAATGAACTGTGGTCGCTTGGCCAGTAGTGTATTAAATTACAGAACGTAAGCACGACAGAAAGTCAAATACCTGCATTTACTATCTATCCATGCATAAATAACCAGTTTGGTCCACTCTGCCACTAAATTTTAAGACTTCTCTGTTGCATAAATTATCACTCCCCTTCATTCATTGTCCTTTGAAATTTCCATCTGGCTCCTGAATTCTGGAAATAGAGTGTAATAACATTCACCCTTGTGTGTATTAGTGCCTTGGAGTGTTTGTGGCTGTGAATAGTAAGCTGTATTTTATGCTAATTGGTGTTTGAATGTCTGCCAAGGTGTGTGGGTATTCCTATATGCCATACATCACTTTAACATTTACAAAGTAGCACCAGGAAACATTTATTCTTCACCTTTTCTCAAAACTTGTGGAAACTAAAACTTTTTTAGCTTTGTTTCAGGAGATTCTTTTGTTACAGGCTTATGAATACAATATAGATATTACTTAAATGGGCACTGTCACCAACTTTATTTTTTGATATGTTGTAGTACTTATGTACTACAACATGTCTCCAATATACTTTTATTGTTATTTTTTTTCATTAAAAAGGTTTAATTTACATTTAAAAACCAGCCACTGAAAAAGGACTGATTTTGGAGTGGCAATCAGTCCTTTTTCAGTTAGGCTGCACTCGCTCCCTGCCTGTCAATCAGACCGGCGGGAGAGAGCGCATTGGCTCCCCGGCCACTGGCTGGGAGCCCACTCCTCCCGCACATCGCCGCCTCATTGCCGCCGCAGTCCCTGCACGCCTGCTGCCGGACTCTGCAGTAACTGCAAGTGTAATGAGAGAATGGGGTATGCGGGGCGGGGAGGAGGGAACGGGCTAGTGCCGTAGCGGGGGGGGGGGACGGGCTAGCAAAAAAAAAAAAAATGGGATGGTGGGAGCTACCCTTTAATATTGTCTTCACAGCCGATTAGATTGAGTACAGCAAATGATGATGTTATTTGAATTTTCATAGACTATCCTACTTTCAGGCATGAAAATACACACAAATAGAGCAATAACCAAGAGCATAGTAAAATACTTTGGGGTGGGAAAACCTGATGAAGTATCCAATTTACTTACAGCAACACCAAATTAAGTAGAAAAAGTTACTATACATGGTGGGTCCATATAATGCATGTAGGTGCTGCCTCCAAAAAGGGAAATGTTGTTTATAGCCATTCTCAACTTTGGCTAATGAATGGAGCTCCTCAGAATACACTAATAGGGTATTTTCAATTTGGGTTTTCAAACCCAAAGGAAGGAATGGATAGACCAAATGTCAGGTGGGATTACTACATAACAATTGGCAATGTTCTTCCTATTCAGCCTCTAAAAAAAATGCTAAAAGAGACTTAAAAAGTGCCCCTACACTGTGTATGAACATGTGCAAAAATGTGCGAATGAATAGATTTTGTCCAGGGAAAGAAACATTTTTTCAAAGGATTCAAGGTAGCTTAGAGTCATAATGTCAAGATAATCTGGTGGCAGGATATATTTTAAACATCCTGGGCAATCTTATTGCCTCAGAGTTGCACCAAACTGCCACACGCAGAAGATATATTTCCAGAACTCCTATGCAAGTGTATGGGACTTCCAAAAATATACCCGTATTTTTTGCCATATAAGACGCTCCGGCATATAAGACGCACCCAATTTTAAAGGGTGAAAATCTAGAAAAAAAAAGATTCTGAACCTTCAACCTGCGGACCTCCAGATGTTGCAAAACTACAACTCCCAGCAAGCCCGGACAGCCGTTGGCTATCCGGGCATGCCAGGAGTTGTAGTTTTGCAACATCTGGATGTCCGCAGGTTGAAAACCACTGGTATAGGAGGTAATACTCACGGGTCCCTGCCGCTCCGGACCCGTCACCGCTGCCCTGGATGTCGCCCTCCATCGCTGTCGCCGCCTCCCCGTCGCTCCGGGAACGTCTCTGCTGCCGGGTATCCTCGCTCTCCGTCGCCGCCATCACGTCGCTACGCACACCGCTCCTATTGGATGACGGGACAGCGTGTGCGATGACGTGATGACGACGAAGGAGAGCGCCGGCCATGCAGGGGATCCCGTCACGAGCAGACACCGATTTCACCGTGGCGGTCCCGAAACGCCCGACTGAGCAGCCGGGTTAGTTTCACTTTTGCTTCAGACGCGGTCAGCTTTGATTGCCGCGTCTGAAGGGTTAAAGGAAATCTGTCATCAGAATCACCCACACTAAACCTGTTAAACAGGCTTGTAGTGCGGGTGATCCTGATTAAAACGCTCCTTACCTGGTTAAAAATGGTTCAGCGGATCTTCAGATATCTATATTTTTAGTTTTCTGTTATTCCCTGGCTTGGGACTCAGTGGGAGGTGTTATCATCTCGGACTCGGCCACACGTCATTCTAGCTGGGCGGAGCTGCCACCCGGCTCATGAATATTCATGAATTTATCCTCGTGGTCTAACTCCTTTTTCTCGGTCTGGTGGGGAGGGCCGCGCATGCGCCGCGTTCAGTACACCCGGAAGCGGCATTCTCCCCCCGGCTTCACTCGAGCTGCGGCCCTATACAAGTAAGAAGACGGGCTGCATGAGTGAAAAGCCGGGGGTGGGAGGAAGGGAGGGACGGAGGGTGTATTTATTCACAAACTGAAGGAACAAGCAGGTTATATATAGATATATTTGTGTGGATAACTTCATGAATATTCATGAGCCGGGTGGCAGCTCCACCCAGCTAGAATGACGTGTGGCCGAGTTCGAGATGATAACACCTCCCACTGAGTCCCAAGTCAGGGAATAACAGAAAACTAAAAATATAGATATCTGAAGATTCGCTGAACCATTTTTAACCAGGTAAGGAGCATTTTAATCAGGATCACCCGCACTACAAGCCTGTTTAACAGGTTTAGTGCGGGTGATTCTGATGACAGATTTCCTTTAATACAGGGCATCACCACGATTGGTGATGTCCTGTATTAGCCGCGGGTCCCGGCCATTGATGGCCGCAGGGACCGTCGTGATAGGACAGGTTTTAATGTGTATTTGCCGTGTAAGACGCACCAACTCCCCCCCCCCCACAGTTTTGGGGAAGAAAATGTGCGTCTTATACGGCGAAAAATACAGTATGTCTCGTAGTCCTGGCACAAGTCTTGGGCTATGAGGTTTAAACATATCCTGTTGCCAAAAAGTACACATAAAAAAACTAAAAATAAGGGCTATTTCGACAGTCAAGAAATGCATCCTGAGGTGGGTCACTGTTGTGGTCAGTGCTTGGCTGAGCAGGCATTTGTTATGTGTAAAAACATCACCAGGAAGTACTGATCAACAGAGACTGGGTAGCGGCAGGAGATCGGGCAGGTAAGCATCTCTAATTTTAATTTTAAGCACCTGATCCCTTTGACAACCCCTTTAAAATATGTGTAATGCGAAATGTATATTATATTTTTGAGATGCATAATAAAAGCGAAATGAAATAAAAAAAAATAAAAATAAAAACATTTCAATTAGTACCCTATGCAGTGGGTTCCCTCGCTCTTCCATAAAGCTTAGTCCTGTAAAACAAAAATGATTTGAAGATACAAATGTTAAGCATTATCACCCCATGTACGAGACTTATAGAACTGCCAAGTGAATCTTCAGAGAGCGCTGTTCGACGACATTTATGATCTCATTGTAAGGAAACATCTGTTAGAGAATGATAAGCAATAACATTTTATGTCTCGTAGAATGTAACGATTTTCTCTCCTGACAAAATAAGCAGCTAGACCTTTAATCTGGGAGAAAACCCAATTAATGAAAAACATTCTGCAGGTTACAATTAATAATACGGCTTATTAATTACATTCTAGTCATTTATTACTATGGTAAAAAGGGAAAAGGAGTTTTAAATCTCTCTTTATTCTTTAATAGTTTTTCAATTTAAAATAAATAAATAAATAGATAAAAAACCAACCTGAATAAAAGGAGAAATAAAAGAAAAAAAAAATCTACTGCATTGACTGTATCCTAAGCAACCACAGATAAGAAATGAACGTCTTATGTCTATGTAATTTACATAATAAAGCGACTGCATGGTTAAAAGCAAGCGGCATGGGATAGGCTATTTAGAAGCATCAAATGGGACATAATTGTTTAGAATTGGGTAGAACCGACTCAATTTTACATTTAATGCTTCAGTGATGCCCAGGAAGACATATTACTGAACCATTTTCCTTTCAATGCAATGCTATATAGTGCAAATGGATTTTAGAGTCCCGCAGGGAAAAGTCCTTGATATCCACATATGTATTCATAAAGTGGAATTTTTACGGAGGTCTAAAAAGTCTCTAGATTGAATCATTGGCATTGCCATAATGTGAACATTTGCTGAACATCTACATTTTATCGTGAAAAATTTTAATCTTTGCAAAAAAAAATTTCTGTAATAAAGAACATCAAAAACATTTATAGTAGTTCTCCTGCTTAAAAAAATGCCTAAGTGCTCTTGAATTCTCATGTGTAGTAGTAACTGTGTGTTACAATGCTCTTCTATTTCTTTGAGACTCCTGGCTAAGTGTGATTAAGTGACTTTAGTATTGGAAATCTTAAGGGGGGGATGCCTGGTCCCTCAGTCCCCTGGGATCGACCCCCTCTCTACTATTTACAGTGAGTTGCTTCTCGTTGTTACATGTCAGATCCAATGAATTGCTAAACGGTGACAACACTGCCTAAAAGGTCCTGGGAGGGTTGTAGGGACAGTTCCTCTTTTAGCTTAAGACAGGAGAGGATGATGGGAGAATGTGTTACTGTTGAAAAGAGCAAACTCCACACTAGATTTGCTTGTAGTCAGACATCATAAAGATACATAGGTCTGTATTGACGCCATATACAAATGGTAGATTTTTAGGAAATATCTGTTTATTTTATCATTTTAGGTGCATTGGTACAATATGTACATTTTCACAAATTGTAATATATGCTTCATACCCTTAAAAGGGTTATCCAGCCAAAGACATATTATCCCCTATCCAAAGGATAGGGGTTAAGATATATGATGCTGGGAACCCTCACAATCTCCATACAGCACCTGCATTCTATGCGGGGCTGCGTCTCCAGTCTCGGAAAGCTCTTTGTTTCCAGGATTGGGGATGAAATGTAACACCACGCCCCTCGTGACGTCACACCACACCTCTTCCATTCATGTCTATGCGAGGGGGTGTGACGGTTGCCACGCTTCCTCCCATAGACATTAATGGAAGGGGCATGGTGTCACGTCATGAGGGGGTGTGGTGTTACGTCACGTCCTCAGCCCTGGAAACCAAGAGCTTTCCGAGACTGGAGAAGCAGCCCAGCATAGAATGCGGGTGCTGCTCTTTGGCCAGATAACCCCTTTAATATAGAATTCTGGAACAATTTTAACATTGCATGAGAAACAATTGTCTCAATTCTCCTTTAAATGTCAGGTCACACAGGATCAAAACTTGCATGCGAGCAAACACAACGCTCATAACATTTCCTGGCTATAAAGAGCCAAGTATTAGACTTTAATTGCTTTAGTCTTGTAAGAAATAAAGCAGCAATTATCTTGTCGGATGGACTATCTGTTTAAGGAAGGTCAATGGGAAACAGTACAAGGACATCAGTAGCACAACACAATGCATCGTATCCATGCTATCCTGCCCAATACATTGAGAGAACACTATCACAGACTCATAACTTTGGTTTTGACTGCAAAAGAAAAGCTGCAAATGCAAATAAAACAAAGAATGAAAAATGTATACAATCAAACTAGAGATCTACATAAAAGATTCAGAGTAGGTCATCATCGTGTTACCACCAAGATCGGATTTTAGTGTCTTCCAAAATTTTTAAAACAAAGGCATCTCTGTCTATATGGTCAGTCTTCTATGGTAATTTATCCCAAAATGTGTTCTTATGATCAGTGAAATTCAGGAGTCAGACCACAACCAATCATACTATTCTTACCTATTTTAGCGATTGTGGCAGGCATTGTGTTCGCCATGTTGATTGATATTTCAGAACAGAAATTATTTTCTCATGCTTCCTACATTTCCCATGAATCCTCTGGCTTTGCAGAGAGATGGGTGGAGTGTAATCACTACAATGCGCCTTATGAGACCAACCTAATCACCCAGTTAGACTTCAACAACCAAAAGCCTAAACTGCTCAGACTCAAGCGGGTCAGTGTCAGTTCACATTGTGCAGTTTTGATGCCTTTTAATAGGGATGAGCGAATCTGACGAATCTGAATTTGTTACAAATTTTGTGACAAATTCGATTACCGCAGCGATTCGATCGCGCAAATTACTACATTAAACTCCATTTAGTGCGGTCCAGACTCCAGGGCATCTAAAATGGCAGATCCACATGTGAGGACATGGGGCAGGGAATCCTGGGAAGGCAGGAACAAGGGTTGGCCTGAATCACATACAGCATGCAGCCCATCATCAGCCAGCCACCCTGTGATGTCACAGCCCTATACAGTCATGGCTGTAAATGTTGGCACCTCTGAAATTTTTCAAAAAAATTAAGTATTTCTCACAAAAAAGGATTGCAGTAACACATGTTTTGCTATACACATGTTTATTTACTTTTTGTATACTGGAACTAAATAAAAAAAGGGAGGAAAAAAAGCTAATTGGACATAATGTCACTCCAAACTCCAAAAATACAGTCTGGAATAATGTGAACCAAAGGCCTGGGACACATAAAAGGAGGACTGGGTTCCGGGCGCTTCCCCTCCTAGTAGAGTACTCAATCTTAGGCAGGCAGATCCATAGAATAAAAAGGGAGTTTATTCGCAACAATAGTTTCGAGTCTTGTGCCAGACTCTTCTTCAGGCATATGACAAGGGGTTCAAACACATACACTTAAAATACCCGGGACCCAAAATGGTTCCGGGTGAAAGGTCACAATGACATTACTCTTAAATTACAAAATATAACATGCAACATAAAAGGTGATAAAAGCATAAGAATATATACATATATAAAAGTTAAGATTAGATGGAGTTTGGTATAAAATTTATATGTTTGCCCATTTGGCAGCGCTGGAGACTCCCGATCAGCGGAGGTTAATCACGGCATCAGAGGCTGATACGTGACGCTCGCCATAACGAGTGATGGGGGTGGATAAAATGTAGCGCATAGTAGACAAAAACTTTTGTGAATGAAGAAAATCAAAATGAGGCTGAGTGGTGGGGGTGGATACAATGTAGCGCATAGTAAGCAAAAAGGAGCAAGATAACATAACCTTTGTGAATGAAGGAAATCAAAACGAGGCTATTCACCGGGGACCTGCAGGGAAAAGCAGGGCTTGCTGACAATCCACTATTCCATATTAGGAACGTAATCCTGATGCACGGGAACATTCTAAGTATACCGATCTCAGTATAGGGTGTGCCCCTGAAGACAATAGGAGTGTATAAAAAGAAGACATTACCCTGATGGTAGTGAAGGTGTTTATCCAAGGTGCTGTTGTGGGAGTAAGAGCATCTGATCCTGTATGGGCTCCGCTGTATAGGGTCATGACTAAAAAAGTCTCAATGAGTAAAAAGGGGGGACTTGAACATGGTGGCAATTGATGAATATTGTCTGTAATAGCAACCAGTCCCACAGTGCAGGTTATATATATGTAAAATATAATAACCAATTGTCACGCTACAGGGAACCGTATGCACCAGTCCACAGTGGACTAATAAGTGATAGTAAACAGGGCAACTGTCCTGGAAGTTGGTGATAATGACGATATGGGAAAATGTTGTTATAATAAGGAAAATATATATAAAGGAATATAAATAGACCGGTATAGATACAGAGATGGAAATGACTAAATTGGACGGCCGCCGGGGTTTGGATGACAGAGGTGAATGATCGACATCCGAAATGATAGGACTGTTTCAACTATCTCATTTAACCCCTTGGGTGCAACCGTTGACAATTTGTACATCCAATAGATTTCTTTTTTCTTTAAAGTCTCAAAACGGTTAGCACATTCCACTGGAATGTGGTCAATTGGAGTGACCGTGTAAACGTCCTGTTCATCTGGGTGAGTCAGGGCACAGTGTCTTGAGACCCCATGGAGCAGAAACTTTTTCTTGACGTTCTGTCTATGTTTGTTGAAACGGTTTCTGAGAGGTTGTATAGTCCGACCCACATATTGCAAATGGCACTTACATTCCAGGAGATATATAACATAAGAGGAATTACATGTAACATCAAATACAGACTTACATGTGATTCCTCTTATGTTATATATCTCCTGGAATGTAAGTGCCATTTGCAATATGTGGGTCGGACTATACAACCTCTCAGAAACCGTTTCAACAAACATAGACAGAACGTCAAGAAAAAGTTTCTGTTCCATGGGGTCTCAAGACACTGTGCCCTGACTCACCCAGATGAACAGGACGTTTACACGGTCACTCCAATTGACCACATTCCAGTGGAATGTGCTAACCGTTTTGAGACTTTAAAGAAAAAAGAAATCTATTGGATGTACAAATTGTCAACGGTTGCACCCAAGGGGTTAAATTAGATAGTTGAAACAGTCCTATCATTTCGGATGTCGATCATTCACCTCTGTCATCCAAACCCAGGCGGCCGTCCAATTTAGTCATTTCCATCTCTGTATCTATACCGGTCTATTTATATTCCTTTATATATATTTTCCTTATTATAACAACATTTTCCCATATCGTCATTATCACCAACTTCCAGGACAGTTGCCCTGTTTACTATCATTTATTAGTCCACTGTGGACTGGTGCATACGGTTCCCTGTAGCGTGACAATTGGTTATTATATTTTACTCTTTTTATCTTTTTCTCTACAAACTCCAAAAATGGGCTGTACAAAATTATTAGCACCCTTAACTTAATATTTGGTTGCACACCCTTGAGAAAAAATAACTGCATTCAGTCGCTTCCTATAGCCATCAATAAGCTTCTTACACCCTTCAGCCGGAATGTTGGACCACTCTTCCTTAGCAAACTGCTCCAGGATTAAGATATAGACTAATTGCTGGCCACTTCAGAACTCTCCAGTGCTTTGTTGCCATCCATTTCTGGATGCTTTTTCACGTATGTTTGGGGTCATTGTCCTGCTGGAAGACCCAAGTCCTCGCAAACCCAGCTTTCTGACACTGGGCTGTACAGTGCGACCCAAAATCCATTGGTAATCCTCAGATTTCATGATGCCTTGTACACATTCAAGGCACCCAGTGCCAGAGGCAGCAAAACAACCACAAAACATAATTGAACCTCCACCATATTTCACTGTAGGTGCTGTGTTATTTTCTTTGTAGGCCTCATTCCATTTTCAGTAAACAGTAGAATGATGTGCTTTACCACAAAGCTCTATCTTAGTCTCATATGTCTATAAGACGTTTCCCCAGAAGGATTTCAGCTTACTCAAGTTCATTTTGGCAAAATGTAGTCTTGCTTTTTTATGTCTCTGTATCAGCAGAGGGGTCCTCCTGGGTTTCCTGCCATAGCGTTTAATTTAATTTACCGTATTTATCGGCGTATAACACACACTTTTAAAACTTAAAGGGGTACTCTGGTGAAAACCTTTTTTCTTTTAAATCAACTGGTGGCAGAAAGTTAAACATATTTGTAAATTACTTCTATTAAAAAATCTTAATCCTTCCTGTACTTATTAGCTGCTGAATACTACAGAGGAAATTCTTTTCTTTTTGGAATGCTCTCTGATGACATCATGAGCACAGTTCTCTCTGCTGACATTATTATAATAATAATAACGCTTTATTTATTGTTGTCCTTAGTGGGATTTGAACCCAAGTCCCCAGCACTGCAAGGCAGCAGTGCTAACCACTGAGCCACCATGCTGCCCTTAGCATGCATGTGCTATGCATGTGCTATGCATGGTTGCTAAAATGGACAGAGATGTCAGCAGAGAGCACTGTGTTCGTGATGTCATCATTATTCCAAAAAGAAAGGAATTTCCTCTGTAGCATTCAGCAGCTAATAAGTACTGGAAGGATTAAGATTTTTTAATAGAAGTAATTTGCAAATATGTTTAACTTTCTGCCACCAGTTAGAAAAATAAGAAAAAAGGTTTTCACCGGAGTACCCCTTTAAATTTAAGGCAAAAAGTCTGCCTGCGTGTTATACGCCGATAAATCTTCTGGTCACTGATTTAAAGCGGCCGAAGCAGCGGTTGCTTGTTAAGTATTAACAGCACGGCTGCGGCCACTTTAAATCAGTGACCAGCGACGTCTCCTCCCCTCTCTGGAAAACTGTCACTTGTTTTCTCCCGCACTATCCACAGGTACTGGTGGATAGTGCGGGAGACGCTGATTAAAATAGCCCCACCTTGTCCGGATCTGCCCGGCCTTTTAATCAGCGTCTCCCGCACTATCCACCAGTACCTGTGGATAGTGCAGGAGAAAACAAATGAGTTTTACTTTTAATTTTCCCTACCTCCCCCCTCCCTCATCATTGCCCCTTTTCCCCCGCTTTTTATAGTTTTGTTATTTTCCTTACCTGGCTGCACTTTGGCAGGTCAGGTCAGGCGGTGGGTCTTGCAGGGTCAGTGAAGCAGATGAATGACATCCTCTTCCGGCTCCTCTGCGCGGCATCACTGACGTCAATTTTCATTTCCTGTAGTCGCCGCCGAAAAGTGACATCCCTGATGCCGCACAGAGAAGCCGGGAGAGAACGTCACTCATCTGCTTCACTGACCCCGCAGCCCGCAAGACCTGGCGCCTGACCTGACCTGCTGAAGTGCAGACAGGTAAGGAAAGGGGAAGAGTGGTCTTCAACCTGCGGACCTCCAGATGTTGCAAAACTACAACTCCCAGCATGCCCGAACAGCTGTTGGCTGTCCGGGCATGCTGGGAGTTGTAGTTTTGCAACATCTGGATGTCCGCAGGTTGAAGACCACTGGAGGAGGAACATGATGGGGGGATGATGAGACAGGGAAATGATGAGGGGGGGGAATGATGGGGGACATGATGAGAAAGGGTGGGGGAATGATGAGAGGGAATGATGGGGGACATGATGAGACAGGGTGGGGCTATGATGAGACAGGGGGAAATGATGAGGGGGGAATTATGGGGGGCATGATGAGACAGGGTGGGGGATGATGAAGGGGGAATGATGGGGGACATGATGAGACAGGGGGGATGATGAGACGGGGGAAATGATGAGGGGATGAATGATGGGGGGCATGATGAGACAGGGTGGGGGGATGATGAGACAGGGGGAAATGAAGAGAGGGGGGAATGATGGGGGGCATGATGACACAGGGTGGGGGATGATGAGACAGGGAAATGATGAGGGGGGAATGATGGGGGGACATGATGAGACAGGGTGGGGGATGATGAGACAGGGGGAAATGATGGTGGGGGAGGCACTAAATGCTTAATGTCTTATGGCTAGTGGTGGTCTATGACAGGGGGAAATGATGAGACATGGGGGTGGCGATGAGAGGGGTAAATGTGGCACAGGGACTGATAAAAGGGAAGGAATGATGTGGCACTGGAGGGGACAGGACCAAGCTGAGGTGCAGAAGAAAACAAAGTTGGGGGGATGATGTGGCATTTAGTCCAAGTCATTTATTTTACATTTTATTTTTTTTACTTAAAAATTTCCCTGTTAAAATGGGGTGTGCGTTATACGCCAATGCGTGTTATACGCCGATAAATGCAGTAAATGTCAATGGATAGTTTGTGCTGACACTGATGCTCCCTGAGCCTGCAGGACAGCTTGAATATCTTTGGAACTTGTTTGGGGCTGCATATCCACCATCCGGACTATCCTGCGTTGACACCTTTCATCAAATTTTCTCTTCTGCCCACGCCCAGGGAGATTAGCTACAGTGTCATAGGTTGCAAACTTCTTCATAATGTTGCGCTCTGTGGCCTAAGGCAAACCAGATCTCTGGAGATTGAATTGTAACCTTGAGATTGTTGATATTTTTCCCCAATTTTGGTCTTAAGTCCTCAGACAGTTCTCTTCTCTTTCTGTTGTCCACGCTTAGTGTGGCACACACAGACACACAGTGCAAAGGCTAAGTGAACTTCTCTACTTTTTATCTGCTTTCAGGTGTGATTTTTTATATTGCCCACACCTGTTACTTGCCCCAGGTGAATTTAAAGGAGCATTGCATGCTTGAAACAATCTTATTTTCCCACAATATTGAAAGGGTGCTAACATTTTTATCCAGCCCATTTCTGGTGTTTTGTGTGACATTGGCCCTCATTTACTATTCTAAACCCGACCTCTTTTGTCGTTTTTTTTTGTCGCATCTTTGTCTGCACCATGTCGCAAACATCGTGCGCTAGTCTGCGACATGATGCAACATTTTTTCCCGACGGACCCGATGTGGATTCTCCCAAACCCGAAAAAGGGGCGTAACCCGACATTTCTGAGCTTTCCCACGTATTTATAAAGGTTTCCAACCCGAATTTGTTGAATTGTTGTGGATTTTTTCCCGACAGCTCAGAGGAGTTGGAAACCAAAATCAACAAAACCCACGTGCGACAAACAAGATGCGACATAATAATAAATACAGGGGAAAAAAGCAGTCAGGTTAGAAAGCAAGATAGACTTACAACCCGATTTTCTAAGTAAATGAGGGCCATTATGTCCACTTTGCTTTTTCCCCTCCCTTTTTTGGTTTAGTTCCAATATACACAAAGGGAATAAACATGTGTATAGCAAAACATGTGTTACTGCAATCCTTTCCTGTGAGAAATACTTCATTTTATAGAAAAATGTCAGGGGTGCCAACATTTACGGCCTTGACTGTATAATCGGCAGCGATCTTGCGGTCAGTCACATTAGCGTTCTATTACAGAGAGAGAGGAACAGACAGCTGTGTGTGCTGCACAGAAAAACATTTCTACAGCAGTGATTCACCTCCCAGTCACATCAGCGTTCTATTCCAGAGAGAGAGAGGGACAGAGAGCAGTGTGTGTTGCACAGAAAAGCTTTTTTACAGCAGCAATTCACCTCAAGCCCAAATCCAGCCGAGAAGCACTGATAGGGAAGGGAGTATGATTGAGAAAGAGATGCAAGTGCAATTTTTGGTGTAATACACAGCAACTTTGTGCTGCAGCACTGGTGTGTACAACAACTGAAAAGCTAATAGTAGTCAGCCAGTTAGGGTGAACAGAGCGCTAAAAGCATATTGTCCTCTATTAAGTGTAACCTGTGCGTACATCTAAGTGGTGTACCATTTGTTCCTGTTAAAGTCTTAAGGGCCTAGATACTGTGAAAGGCCAGGCAAAAGTACACACCTGCTGGTGTTGTAGACAAATACTGTTTTAAGCGTACTGGAGCGCATTGTCCTCCCTCATAAGTGCATACCCGATACGTACATCTACATGGTGTACCAATTTGTTCCTGTTAAAGTCTTAAGGGCCTAGATACTGTGAAAGGCCAGCCAAAAGTACACACCTGCTGGTGTTGTAGACAAATGCTGTTTTAAGTGTAGTGGAACGTGTCAGGCAGAGAAGTGCCAGGATGTGCACAGAGAAGTGCCAGAGGCCTAAATTCATCAGGCAGAAGTCGCAGCAGAATAGGGGCGAGTGGTAGCAGGAGTCGTAGCGAGAGGCCTGAGTTCCCAGTATCAGCTAGCTAGGTGTCTCGACCAGCAACCCATCTGCCGTCATCGATTTATTAACACGGTCATCCACTTCATCTGTCAACAGTCGGTGGGTTCCTCAGGCACAAACCTCAGTTGGCATGGCCCGGGAGCAGTCCCTGTCCTCCCATTGCCTCTGTCCTATTCTGTTCCCTCCCCCACAGAAGTATCTTATGCTGTGGGTTCAGTTCCACTATTTATTGAGGACAATCTAGAGGACAGTCAGCAGCTACTGCCCAGCTGAGAAGTGAAGGAGACATCCACCGCTTCCTCTGCTAGTCGGGCACATAGTGATGAGGAGAGTGGTGTGGGAGCTGGTGTTGCGAGCATTCAGGGTCCTGAAGCAGACACTATTGAGGAACCTAAGGAGGACATCAGTGACGTGCAGACCCAACTCGATGAGAATGAAGCAAATTGCACTTGGGAGCTGGGTGCAGAAGGGGCTACATCATCATCATGAGAAGAGGGTTGCACGTTGCCCGTGAGGCAGCAGCTGAGCCAGCAATGTGGTAGCATGGTTGGCAGTCAGCATGGTGGCAGAAGTGGAAAGTCTGGAGCCAAACGTGCCCGGAGGAGACCACCTGCTTCGCGGCAGTCTACCTTCCCGGGAGGTAGTGAAACAGGGGTTCCTGGAGTCAGTGTGGCAGTTTTTCATCAAGAATCCGGAGGATGAAGTGTCAAGCGTGTAAGGGTCCCATTGTTGGCACCACTGCCCTGCGTCACCATAAAGCGGCCTGGGAGAACCGTGGCTCCGATGTGGTGGTCCAGCCTGCTGCATCATCCAGTGGCACGCCTCTCCCTGTTTCAACCAGCCAAGGCTCCACCACCTCAGCCGAGGGTGCTGTGTGTCATACCCATCTTCTGTCGCTCCAGATGCTCCTGCTCCTCCTACTTCAAGTCAGTCATTCTGCCAGCAATCCATCGGCAAAGCCATGTTCAAGAGAAAACAATATGCACCCACTCATTCATCTGTGCAGAAGCTATATGTGCTCCTGACCAAGTTGCTGGTGCTGCAGTCCTTCCCTTTTCAAGTGGTGGACTCTGCACCTTTCAGAGAACTGATGGCTTTTATCGAGCCCAGGTGGAGCGTCCCAAGCCGTCATTTCTTTGCGAAGAATGCACTACCAGCCCTGCACAATTTTGTAGAACAGAAGGTGGGCCAGTCCTTGAACCTGTCGGTGTATACCAAAGTGCACGGCAGTGCCGACGTCTGGAGCTGTAACTACAGTCAGGGAAAATACATTTCCTTTACGGCCCACTGGGTGAATGTGGTTCCTGCACAGCCACAACAGCAACTTGGACAGGTCACGCCGATTTCGCCTCCATGCTCTCAGGCAATTTGTCCTGTTACAGTGTGCGACTCCACCTCCCCTTCATCCCATCCACCGTGTCCTCAGCCTCCACTGCATGGACAAGTCTCAGTTCCCCTCCAGCATACCATGGGTGCAGGGCACAGCGGTGTCACACTGTTCTTCACATGGTTTGCCTTGGTGAATGGAGGCCCACAGGGGAGGAACTGCTATTTCACATGGTTTTTATGTGGAAATAGGGAGAGTTTCCTGTGTGGGGCCACCGTTTTTAGGGCCAGTAACACTTACCAAGAAGGGAATTAATAGGGCAAGAGTAGGGCCTTACGTTGTTCCCTTCCATTTTTTAAAGGAAGGTGTTACGCGTCTTAAAAAGGGTAGCCCCACACAGGAACCTCTCCCTATTTTCACCTAAATACCCTGGGAAATGGCAGTGTTTGCTGGTGGAAATAAGGAAAGGTTCCTGTGTGAGGCCACCCTTTTTAAGGCGAGTAACACTTGCCAAGAAGGGAATTAATAATGCGAGAGTAGGGCCTTACAGGGGGAGATTTTACCCCCACCGGTTACAATGAACCATGCATCGTTCCCTTCCGTCTTTTAGTGGTCTTTGCATCACATCAATACTTGGGGGTGTAGGTGGCACATGGTGCTTATTACACACCTTTCCTTTTGTTTGATTTAAAAAAAAGTTGGGGTACATATATTGTATCCTAAGAATATTATTAAAAGTTACAGCAGTAAATCATGTCCATCGCTGGGTCAGTAGAGGCTCATGGAAGGAAGGGGGTGGAAGGAGTAGACGTGGGGCTCAGAGGCAACGACCGGTGGTTTTGTGCTAATTAGCACTTCTTCCGGTCTGGGAGGCCGGAAGAAGTGCTGATTAGCACAAAACCACTGCCTCTGACATCAGTGCCAGGTGAAGTGAGGAGCACAATGTTCATCACCCCAATGCTGCAGGCTCTCACTTCATGGAAGGGGTGGGCCTAGAGTGAATATTGATGAGGCAGGGGAGTTGAGCAAGCCAGCTCTATGCCTCCATTCCGCGCTGGAGTGCAATGGTAACACGATTGTAATGGGCAGAACTTGAGGAATACGGCACTACAAAATGTAACAGCTATTCACCTGCACTATAACCCAGTATTTTGGGTTAAGTGCAAGTGAAATAGATGTCAGATTATCTTTAAAAGGATATTCTCATTTTAGTCATTTATCACCTATCCACAGGATAGGGTTATCTAACAGATTGGTGGGGTCCAACTGCTGGGACCCCTGTTAATCTCCAAAATGCAGTAAAATTGTAGCCCTGAATAAATGGAGTGGACCACACATGAACCGCCAAAGCTCCAGTGATTTTCTATAGGCCCTCTGAGCAGAGTGCAACATTATTCTTATGGTATTATTAATGGGAATGACTGGGACATTATGAAGAACAATACTGAAGTGTACCAATACTATACAGTTAATGTTAACATTTTATGTTTGATTTTCTTAGTGTTTCTTATAGACTTGATCTAATAATCTAAAATATTTTATTATTTGGCACCTATAGGGTCATATTAATATCAGATTAAAGGAATTTTGCTGTTCCAAGATTTAAAAAAAGTCATACTTCTGTTAGTAACTTTTTAGCCTCAGATGAACGAGATATAAAATGAAGAACTTTTTAGCAGTTGCAGTGTCTTATAATTTTTCAAGTGTATTATCACCTATACTTCGAGGTCAGCCTGGAACTTCTCGTGATTTCTAGCTTCAAACTTACCTCCAGGTGCATGACTTTTTCTGCACTACCCAGCACAGCTTTCTTGATTACTGTTAATGGTGGTTGTCAAAAGCAATGCGAGAGTTAGCAATGCACTTCTTATTAAATTGTCACCCAAGGCAAGGTCTTCACCTTTTCACACATTCAGCATAACTCATATAATGCAGTACTATACAGTCAACGATGATGGGTAAAATGCCTTATGTTCTTACTGCCAGCATTTTTCTTTTAATATTGAAGGAAATAACTTTTGGATAGAACATTTTTTGCTGAAAGGAAAATAGTCAATTTTACCTAAGATTTGTATTAGATTCTTAGATCAAGTCAAGCAGTGTCTTGCTTAGTTTCTTTTTGTCCAATGGAGGAACTGATTCTAACGGCCAGTCAAAGCATCATGTGACTCATCCTAACACCAGCATTGTACTGTGCTTTATACTGTTCATAGACTATGTTGGGGCTAAGGACCTGCTGACGAAGTGAGTTTGCCCACAAAACGACGTCTGTTGAGGGTGCATGGGTCCCCACATAACTTTTTGTATAGGCCATTTATATACGTGTACAAGTTGATCATATCCCACTGTCACTTGTGTTAGCCATCATAGTGTAATAGGTGTGAGGGTTTGCTCACACTAAGGAAATTCAAACAAATTAAGTTTAAATAAGTTTAAACAAATCCTGAATCCAAATCCAACTCGGAATTTCCGTTGCAGAATTTTCATGTAAACTGAGCACCGTAAAGCCCATTAAATCAATGGGCGTGCAGTGCAAGTCAGAATTCTCATAGAAATTCTTCACAGATTCTTCATAGTGGGAATTGGGCCTTAGTGTTCTTATGCAGGTCATACCTTTGTACAAGCCTTTCATGGTTTTTTTTCAGGGAAAAAAAAAACATTAGATGGGGTCAGAGCAGAGGCGTAACTTTTAGCTTTTGGGCCCCGATGCAAAAAAAAATCTGCAATAGGGCCTCTTGTGCCAATTATTATACTGCCACTTATGGGGCAGACGGGGCCCCGGTGCCACTGCTACCTCTGCAATCCCTATAGCCATGCCCCTGGATCAGAGAGGTGTGGCCCAGGATCTGCTGTGTCCCTGCGCTGCAATGTCTCTCTTCTGTTACATCATGACCCCCCCCCCATCCCCGCTATGTAAAATACCCCTTCCCCAGATATGCAATGGCATATGCCATTGCACATCTAACAAAGGTTTTTTTTTTACGCTTAGAATTGTGTCATTTATCTGGCTATTTATGTTCCAACAAATGTATACCTTCTAGCATAAGTATTGCCAATATAAGAATTTATTCTGAATGTTTTACACCTGATGACCCCAGGATTTTCTGCACTGTTATTCTTGGATTAAAATAGACATAGACATCAGATTTTAGCCACAATCCTTTAACAATATAATATGTAGGCCAACTTCCAAGCACTCCTCTCATTTCTCCAATGTGGAGAACCCAGACTTGACAAGTTTGAGTTGTATTATCTAAGCTTATTGTTTCCCCAGAAATAAGTGATGGTAGCGTTACAGTACCTGGCAGCTGTTCCTCTTCCCTTCCCTTTCCGCACAGAAATAACAAGTATATTTGGCCCAACTGTGCATGCATGTCAATGGAGAAGTCAAGCTGATAAATGTTAGGGCAAAAGATTGTTTATTGTCCGCTTGACAATAAAGAGACCATTTTCACAGTATCGGGTTCGAAACAGAACTTTGAGATACTCATTTCCTATTTTTTACAAGTTTGCAATACTTTTCCTATCTGGCATTTAATTGAAAACTGATGTGAGAAAAAATGATGTACTATCACAGAGTCTATAAGAAAGGTATCTGACAGCTACTCTTTTTCTTTTCAGGGCGATGAAGTGTTAACAGTCGTCAAAGCCAAAGCACAGTGGCCGGCCTGGCAACCTTTGAATGTGTAAGTGTGAAAAGACAGATGTTTCTGCTGAACTCTAAGCTCTTCCTAATTTCAGACCTGACAAGTGTTATACCTGCTACATCCCAGAGGTAAAGTGATAAACTGAGTAACACAGAGGCAGCTCGCACTGACAAATCTACTGCTAACATTCACATCAGGTTTTTTAGTCCTGGAAATGTTGAAAATTGCCCTTTCTATATTGCAGTTTAGACAATGAATTACTCTCTCTGCAGGACATAAAATAAGCCCAAGCTATTTGTCACATGGAATATATATATATTGGGAGATTAGCTCTGTATAAACAGTCAAATAGTGGCAAAATAGCAGTCAGAGACAGGGACAACGGAAATTACTATTGAACAGGGCTTCTCATGTTTCAAAAACAAAACAAGTGCAGCCTTCACACTTAGGTATAAACAAATATAAAATAAATCCTGCTTTTCCAGAGCTAACTATACAGATTCTTCCCTCATTGTACAGGTGGCTTACTACCAACCACCCAACAAAACAGTTACTCAAAGGTGGTAAATGTCCCTTTCTGAGGCTGCCCACCTCAGGACTACAACTCTCATAAGAGTTCCTCACAGGCTCTCAGTGCAGACTTGGTTAAACTTTTTTATAAGCCCAGCACCTGTGAATATCTAGACTGGACCAGGAAAGAGATGAAAAGTCCATTATTGAACCTGTCTTTCATCCCATAATAACCCAGGCACAATAACAGGACTAAAATAAATCCTAGTAAGCTAAGTCTTGGCAGAGATTTTAACCGTTTCCTGGATTTCACATATATATAATCCAGCTTTCCCTGGATGGGATACGCGCTTGAATATGCAGGGAATATAGCAATCTCATGATGATCATTCCTGTCACAATCTCACTATATATATATATATATATATATATATATATATATATATATATATATTATGCAATGTTATTGGAAATTAAAAAAAAAAATGGTAATGATCCGTAAAGGAGAACACACATTTACAGGTGTGCCCCAGGAGAACAATTTCTGTCTATATGTCCTACCCTACTAGAGGTTTCTAGCAGTGGATTACCCCCTCTCTGCATGTTAGACCATTTTTAAAGCATACCTGTAATTTCTGGAGACTTTTTATAATAAGCTATTCTGTGAGTACATGCGAAGTAGCTTTATTTTTGTCTATTACTTTTTTATAGTACTTTAATTTTTATTTTACTACAGATTTCTGCTTTGCAGACTTTATCTATAATTTTCAGTTCTCCCATATCTCGTGGGTGGAGCTTGTACTATTGATCTATGCAAAGTTTGTTAAATGACAGCGCTTATGTAAACAATACTTGGATGGAGATTCTGAATGACCCTCATGTAAAACTCTATTTCAATTTTTTGGAAACCACT
The DNA here is from genome assembly GCF_029499605.1 of Hyla sarda. Classification (NCBI taxonomy): domain Eukaryota; kingdom Metazoa; phylum Chordata; class Amphibia; order Anura; family Hylidae; genus Hyla; species Hyla sarda. Next base: position 222,576,572 of record NC_079194.1, on the reverse strand, counting down.
GCAGATTCTAGATTATACAGGGTTTCTGCAGTGAGAAAACCTCTTTATTGGATGTTCCAATGAAAATGACACATCAACCAGACATGGAAGGGGTTGGGCAATCTGGATAACTTCTCCACAGAATGTAGCAACCCTATTGATTAACAGATACCTATCAATCCAGCTTCTCAACCATTGGGTACATAGCTGATGTAGCTAGATAAAGCTCTATGTGAAGAGATAACCAAATAATATAATTACTTTGTGTTCTTCTGAGTAGGAACCCTTCTATGCACCCTACATGTGATACTCCAAACATTCCTCGAAGAAAGACAGGATTGTCAGGGCCCCAAGAGAGTAGTACATCTGGTTTCCAAAGTTGTGCTTGCACAACCATCAAGAGTAAGCACTGTATCACATTGAGCATACACCATTCCCAACATTACTGCCCTATGGAGAGCTTTTCCTACATGTTATAATGAATCCCACATTACCTACTTGGGTATATTAAATTGGGCTATCAAGATGAGACATCGTGTGATCACAGCAGTTGTTGAATTGCTTATTTGTTATTTTTTAAATGACATTTTAGACATGAGATAATTCCTTTATACATGATAACCCCATATACTTTATACCAAATGGCCCTGATTTACTAAGAGTGGAGTGTATGTTTCTTTGTGGGTTTTAATTCCCTACAATTTTTTTCCACAGTATTTAGTAAGGTTTCCCTACAATTTTCACTTTTCCCTACATTTTCCTTTTTTTACACATGCTCTGATCTGTAGGGTTTTCCTAAGCTCAGATCCACTACTTTTTCTGTGTAAACCTTAGTAAATATGTTGGGTTTTTGTGAAAATGTAGGGAAACACCCCCCTTTTTGGTGGCCACACCCCTTTTTGGATTTCCTTAGTAAAATGGAGAGTATGTGGTTTTTATTTTTCATTCTGGCGCAAATTATGGCGCAGACATTTCTGGCGCAATGCACCAGAATCTGGCACACAACTCAACAAAACATGTCGGGTTTGCAATAGTAAATGAGGGCCAATGTGTTTAAATTGTATCTGTCATAAGCAAAAACTTTTCACATATTTAAAAGTTTTGATCAGTGCAGGTCTGAGTGTTCAGACCCCCAGCAAGGTTTAAAATAAACCAGGAAATGCTCACGTTTATCTGCTTCCCTCCACAGCTTGCTGCAAACTGCAGGAGATGAGCTCCAGTGTAAATCTATGAAATGCGTCTTGTGCAGTGAGGCAGAAAAGGCAATGATCAGGGGAGTGAAGCGCTTAACTGAACACTTCTCCCAGCTCATTTTAGAGATTGTGGGGGGTATGAACACTGTGCAACATGTCAAAAAAAAATTCTAATGACAGGGGCACAGTTTCTGGCATAATTTATCCCCTATTGTACCCTATAAAAGGTTTTGTACCCCTTTCTATAAACATTATAAAGAAGATTATTAGAGAGGAGATCCTACGCTTTAGACCCCTCTGTAGTTCAGAGAGAGCACCCATTGCTACCATGGACTTAACCCATCCATGTATTACATGGTTGAGTCATTTAAATGGCCAGCATGTAATACTGTATTTGTACTGTGCAGTGGTCATTGCAGGAAAAACCATAGCTAAACCCAAAAAAGTTTTGACCAAAATGGTCCTTCATTTTTGTTTTCTTCCCATTATTCCTTCTTTATATTACTTACTACTCTGACATTTGGAACCACTTTGCTACAGTACATTGCCCGTCACCTTTAAGCCATCTGTAATAATGACTCCCATCCCAGTTTCGACTTGCATTTGACATTTAATTTCCTTCATACCATCATCCTGCCTCTCGGTCACCGTGGCTCGAATGCAACATTCTGTACGTCTCTGGGTATCAATTTAAGAAATATTCTCAGGAAATCTATCTCTCGCTTCCCAATCCTGCAATCTTCACCCATGCCTGTGGTCTTCTTGGCTTCTTTCCTAATCTTCTATTTAGGATGTGGTCTTCTAAGGAAACTTTTATTCTCCTCTTCAAAGTTCCCCCAAAACAGTTCAACTGAGCTCCAGAGTTCCTTTCAAGAACTTTTCCCTTTGATTCCTGACCTCTAAATGGAAAGTAAAACTCGGCTGTTATTTTTTATTTGCTTGCAAAATCTAAAGTTTAACCAGAAATAGCCATTAAAAGCCCATTAGTTCCGCGAGGCCATTTTCTCTGCTCGTTTTCTTTTACAAAAACACATTATTAATAAGTGCAAAGGTTGTTAATTTAGGTTAATAACATTTCACTCATACGATTCATTAAGATGCCAAAGTGACCTAGTTGGAAACTGCGCCGCTTCGCTTTTCAATGAATGTTTTTCTATCCACAGAACCAATTGATAAAAGTGTTAATCATGAAAGGACAAATTACATTGCAAATTGTTGTTTTGCTCAATTAATTAGGCGCCGACTATTCATCTAAGAACCAGAAGGAGAATAAAACAAAGGGTAGAAGGTATGTTCAGATCTCCGTTTCTATAGACCAAACCATTCTTAGGAAAAAGAACTTTCAAAAACAAAAAAGATGTAATGCCACGGGTGTTGTTTGGAGATATAGTCTGATCTAGGCACTGCTGATGCCGCGGTTGGCGTTTGGAGATTGTAGAACGGAAAGCCGGAAAAGACTTTCTTCTGACTTCAACCCTTTTTTATCCGCTCAGTGGTGATTCACAGAATATTGTGATTTAATTAAATACATCTGAAATGTGACAATGTGAACTCAGCGGGAGAGGAGGCATTTGGATTTTCAAAACGTTGGATGTTTTTTTAATTTACATTTTGAAATGCTGGGAAGACAAGAAAACTAGAAAATAGGGAGAAGGTTTTATGGAGAATCGTTGTCCACTGCATTTTACAATGAAGTATTGTAAAATAATGGAGACATAGTGTGATGACCTGTCCGTGCTAGAGTGGTGAGCATATCTTTCTCTCTTCTGTGGAGAAGACTAAAAAGCTCCGATACCATGTCTACCAGCCTTTGCTTAGGGTAGGTAGCCATCGCTTAGGGTAGATAGTCCAAGGAGGTAGGGACGGGGGAACAAGTGAGATTAGGGCTGCACTTTCCTGTCCTCATCTTACACATGTAATAACATTTAGTTAGAAAAATAGCACATAAAATGAACAATCTAATAAGTTGTCCTAAGTACCACTAGTTGCCAAAGAATTGCAACCCATGTAACTTTTTGAAAAATGTTTTGCTACAGCTGTTCTAACAAATGGTAAAGTCAGGGCATAGCTATGAAGGGTGCAGAGGTAACTGTTGAACCTGGTGTCCTAGAGGCATATGGAAGGTGGGGCTTGTTACAAATGTTATATTAGGGCCTAAGAGCATTATGCCTCTGGGTACAGTAAATTAAAGGGGTATTCAGGGATTTTTATTATTTGTCTGTGCTACAGGGGCTGTTAAGTTAGTGTAGTTCATAATAAAGTGTCTGTGCCTGTGTTTGGTGGCTGATCTCGCAATTCGTATGTGAGCTTGCAATGCTGTCAGCATACAAAATTAGTGTTGTCTCAGGCTTTTCCCATGTAGCAGTGTGGCCAAGACATTACATCACTAGTCAGGTGTTGAATAAAACACTGTCTGTGCTTCAATGGTTGGAGTGACCACTGGGTGGGAGGGAGATCATTCTCCACAGGGCTGCAGGGAATAGTAGTTTCACTCATGAATGCAAGGGAGCTCAGCTGTGCTGCAATAGGTGGCGTGACTTACAAACAAGGGTTCCTGGGATTTCCTGAAACACTAAGATATACACAGCAGTTATGGCTGCCTTTAGAGCAGGTTAGGTTGGTGAATAATTTTGGATTCTCGTGCTGGCCCTTTAACAAATGGAGTGCATTCTACTGGTTAGAAAAATAACTGATTCTTAAGACCCTCTAGTGCTTTCTGCAGGCAGCCCAAATGCCATTGTTACGCCTAGCGCTCCGGGTCCCCGCTCCTCCCCGGAGCGCTCACGGCGTCTTTCTCCCTGCAGCTCCCCGGTCAGTCCCGCTGACCGGGAGCGCTGCACTGTCATGGCCGTTGGGGATGCGATTCGCACAGCGGGACGCGCCCGCTCGCGAATCGCATCCCAGGTCACTTACCCGTTCCCGTCCCCTGCTGTCATGTGCTGGCGCGCGCGGCTCCGCTCTCTAGGGCGCGCGCGCGCCGGCTCCCTGAGACTTAAAGGGCCAGTGCACCAATGATTGGTGCCTGGCCCAATTAGCTTAATTGGCTTCCACCTGCTCCCTGGCTATATCTGGTCTCCTCCCTTGCACTCCCTTGCCGGATCTTGTTGCCCTTGAGCCTAGTGAAAGCGTTTTGTGTGTCTAAAGCCTGTGTACCAGAACTTCTGCTATCCACCCTGACTACGAACCTTGCCGCCTGCCCCCGACCTTCTGCTACGTCCGACCTTGCCTCTGTCTACTCCCTTGTACCTCGCCTATCATCAGCAGTCAGAGAGGTGAGCCGTTGCTAGTGGATACGACCTGGTCACTACCGCCGCAGCAAGACCATCCCGCTTTGCGGCGGGCTCTGGTGAAAACCAGTAGTGACTTAGAACCGGTCCACTAGCGCGGTCCTCGCCAATCCCTCTCTGGCACAGAGGATCCACTACCTGCCAGCCGGCATCGTGACAGTAGATCCGGCCATGGATACCGCTGAGGTCCCTCTGCCTTATATCTCTGATATCACCACGGTGGTCGCCCAGCAATCCCGACAGATCGCCCATCTAACCCACCAGCTGTCGGAAATGTCCACCATTGTGCACCAACTTCAGTCGCAACTTCAGCAGCAATCATCTCCTCCGCCAGCTCCTGCACCCCTTCCGCAGCGAGTGGCCACTCCTAGCCTCCGCCTGTCCTTGCCGGACAAATTTAATGGGGACTCTAAGTTTTGCCGTGGCTTTCTTTCGCAATGTTCCCTGCACATGGAGATGATGTCGGACCAGTTTCCTACTGAAAGGTCTAAGGTGGCTTTCGTAGTCAGCCTTCTGTCTGGAAAAGCCCTGTCATGGGCCACACCGCTCTGGGACCGCAATGACCCCGTCACTGCCTCTGTACACTCCTTCTTCTCGGAAATTCGAAGTGTCTTTGAGGAACCTGCCCGAGCCTCTTCTGCTGAGACTGCCCTGCTGAACCTGGTCCAGGGTAATTCTTCCGTTGGCGAGTACGCCATACAATTCCGTACTCTTGCTTCTGAACTATCCTGGAATAATGAGGCCCTCTGCGCGACCTTTAAAAAAGGCCTATCCAGCAACATTAAAGATGTTCTGGCCGCACGAGAAACTCCTGCTAACCTGCATGAACTCATTCATCTAGCCACTCGCATTGACATGCGTTTTTCTGAGAGACATCAAGAGCTCCGCCAGGAAAAAGACTTAGATCTCTGGACACCTCTCCCACAGTCTCCACTGCAATCTGCGCCTAGGCCTCCCGCCGAGGAAGCCATGCAAGTGGATCGGTCTCGCCTGACCCTGGAAGAGATGAATCGCCGTAAGGAAGAGAATCTTTGTCTGTACTGTGCCAGTACCGAACATTTTTTGGTGGATTGCCCTATCCGTCCTCCACGTCTGGGAAACGCACGCTCGCACCCAGCTCTCGTGGGTGTGGCGTCTCTTGATGCTAAGTCGGCTTCTCCACGTCTCACGGTGCCTGTACGGATTTCTACTTCAGCCAGCTCTTCCCTCTCAGCCGTGGCCTGCCTGGACTCTGGTGCCTCTGGGAATTTTATTCGGGAGTCCTTGGTGAATAAATTCCGCATTCCGGTGACCCGTCTTGTCAAGCCACTCCACATTTCCGCGGTCAACGGAGCCAGGTTGGATTGCACCGTGCGTTACCGCACGGAGCCCCTCCTAATGTGCATCGGACCTCATCACGAGAAAATTGAATTTTTGGTCCTTCCCAATTGCACTTCCGAAATTCTCCTTGGACTACCCTGGCTTCTACACCATTCCCCAACCCTGGACTGGTCCACTGGGGAGATCAAGAGTTGGGGTCCCTCTTGTTCCAAGGACTGCCTTAAACCGGTTCCCAGTACTCCCTGCCGTGACCCTGTGGTTCCTCCTGTATCCGGTCCCCCTAAGGTCGTTAGGGACTCTGCCTGCCACAGAAAATGCCTCTCCCCCCCTCCCAGTTCCTTCAGGCAAGCCTCTGTGTCCCCTCATGGCTCCCGTCCTTGTGTCTCCCTGCCCCGTGCCAAGCTTCACCCTCTGCCCTCCCTCCCCATTCCTACTCCTGCTGTACTGCCTGCCATTGAGGAAACCATCCATTCCTTCCCGGTGTCCTCATCCCAGGGGAGGCAGTCACCGGACAAAAAAAAGGGGAGACCTAAGGGGGGGGGTACTGTTACGCCTAGCGCTCCGGGTCCCCGCTCCTCCCCGGAGCGCTCACGGCGTCTTTCTCCCTGCAGCTCCCCGGTCAGTCCCGCTGACCGGGAGCGCTGCACTGTCATGGCCGTTGGGGATGCGATTCGCACAGCGGGACGCGCCCGCTCGCGAATCGCATCCCAGGTCACTTACCCGTTCCCGTCCCCTGCTGTCATGTGCTGGCGCGCGCGGCTCCGCTCTCTAGGGCGCGCGCGCGCCAGCTCCCTGAGACTTAAAGGGCCAGTGCACCAATGATTGGTGCCTGGCCCAATTAGCTTAATTGGCTTCCACCTGCTCCCTGGCTATATCTGGTCTCCTCCCTTGCACTCCCTTGCCGGATCTTGTTGCCCTTGAGCCTAGTGAAAGCGTTTTGTGTGTCTAAAGCCTGTGTACCAGAACTTCTGCTATCCACCCTGACTACGAACCTTGCCGCCTGCCCCCGACCTTCTGCTACGTCCGACCTTGCCTCTGTCTACTCCCTTGTACCTCGCCTATCATCAGCAGTCAGAGAGGTGAGCCGTTGCTAGTGGATACGACCTGGTCACTACCGCCGCAGCAAGACCATCCCGCTTTGCGGCGGGCTCTGGTGAAAACCAGTAGTGACTTAGAACCGGTCCACTAGCGCGGTCCTCGCCAATCCCTCTCTGGCACAGAGGATCCACTACCTGCCAGCCGGCATCGTGACAGCCATCTAAGCACTGAAGTGCCAAATTCTTAAGTGGACTCATCAGTAGGATATCAGTGCAATACTTTACATGTAATCTTGTAAACAGTAGGATAAAATGTATTTATCCATTAATGCTATTGAGCCTGTTCATCCAGAGGGCCCAAGTGTAGGTGTAGTTATATGCTCTTCCCAGGCCAAAGCTAAGAAAGGGACATTGATGCAAGGCCTGTTCTCCCCAGCTTCTTCTCCTCTTAGCTTTTACTACAAGCAACTTGCACTGGGAAACAGGGATCGAGTAAAAACTAAATTTTTCCAATTGGCAAGAGGTAGACCTCAAACCTATCAGATATTTTTGGAAAATTATATGGATATACAATAAATGTGTTAGGCTGAAGGCTTAAGTGCAGCTGTCAAGATATTAATATTCATGACAAGTCCACTTGTGTAGCGTCCATTTAGACAAACTATGCAACTGCTATGGGGCCTATTGAACAGGAGGGGCCCAACTGTGGCTGTGTGGTCTCTGTATTTGTCCCTGCACCACCAATTGCATACCTTCCCCCTTCCCGCACCTCATCCACCATGCTTCTGGTGCAGCAGAACTCACTCTGGTGCTGAAGTGAAGCACGATTCAACAGCGCATCAGTCGTCTACCAGTCACCCGAAGTCAGAGCACAGTGAGTTTTGATATAGGTTACCTGGAAGGGGATGGCCAATGCCATGCTCTATAAAGCTTCACTCTAGACCCTTTTGAGTAAGTTCTGCTGCACCAACGGCATAGTGCATGAGAAGGTGGTGGTGGTGGTAGTGACGGAGGTGATCCGTGAGGCCCTAAATTAAAATCAGGAAGAGGGGGAAGGGACAAATTATGAGTTTTGCTATGGGACCCAATAAACTCTATGTATGTCTAATGTGTTTCTGATTGCCACTCAACTAATTCAGCTGAGCTATCAAGAATGCTTTACAAAGACTCTACATGGCTATTTTTGTTATATATTTTATAGAAGTCTTATGGAGTTACATTCATGACCACTGCTTCATTCAGATGGGTGGGACAGGACTCTTGTTCACTTGATTGCTGTGGGTCTCAGAGGTGGGTTGACAGGGTGCTAGGGATTTCTTTTTTACAAATTCCATTACGACCTGTGGGTCCAAATGAATATAAGGTTCGAGCTGCTAGGAAAGCAGTCACATAGTAATATGAATAAATATTGGGGAGAATGAAAGGTGGCCCGGCACGAACAGGACTAAGGCTGCAATATCAATGAAAAAATGCAGTGGTGGAGTGCATGGACAACGTTGGGTTAATGTTGATGTCAGCGGTCGGTGCAAAGTCCAAATGCAGACATGTATGGGGAAAATCAAGAAAGTAGGACTGCACTCACCGGGTTTCAACGGTTCTGGTTCACGTCCCCCACCTCCCTCTTTACACCTGCTTTTGATGTCTGGAATTCTAGAATAAAGCTCAGTTGAAACCCGAGTGCAGTCCTGCTTTCTTGATTTTCCACATAATATAAATGTTTTCTGTTTATTGTATTGTTTTTATATGCTCCTTACACAAAGACAGCTGTATGCAAAATTTTCTGTAGACATGATTAACCCTTAAAGGGGTACTCCGCCCCTGCGATCTCGGCCCCAGCACCCCAGACGTCCGGTGCACAAACTTTGCTCCGTGACAGATGACTGACGATGCGGGGTGGAGGCTTACGACGTCATGGGCATGGCCTGCTCATTATGCCACGGCTACACCCCCTCAATGCAAGTCTATGGGAGAGGGCGTGATGTCTGTCACGCCCCCTCCCATACACTTGCATTGAGGGGTGTGACTATGATGTCACGAGTGGGGCGTGGCCGTCATGTCACTAGCCTCCAGCTCTGCCCCCGGCGCTCTAAACGAATACCGGTTGCAGCAGGGAGATCGTGGGGGTCCCCCCACAATCAGACATCTTATCCCCTATCATATAAATCAAGCGGCAGGACCCCCTCAATCAGACATCTTATCCCCTATCATATACGTCAAGACTGTGCCCTGATACTTAGCGCATAGCAACGTACAAGTATGCTACAGGGTTTACGAGTTCATCGAAAAGGCCGGCTGCTGTTATCAGCAGCCGGGATCTCATGTATAATGGCGGACATCAGCGATTTCGCTGATGTCTACCATTAACCCTTCAGATGCTGTGATGAACAATATCTGCTAGAGGGTACTTATTGGACCATCCGAAGCGTGATTGCGAAGGTCTGATAAGTAAAGATGGCCACCGGAGCTCTGCTTACCAGCTCCTGGCTGGTTTCTGCGATCTTCTCCTCTGATCTGACTTCTAGCAGACCAGAGAAGTAGATTGCAGATAAAACTGATCAGTGCTATGCCTTTTTTTTAACAAAAAACAAAAAATAAATAAAACAATAAAATAAATAAACATATTTGGTATCGCCGCGTGCAGAAATATTCAAACTATTAAAATAAAATGTTAATGATTCCGTGCAGTGAACAGCAAAATCTGGTCTGGATAAGGGGGGCTCTTTTGGTTTCACTTGACCTTTAAGAGCTGTTAGCTGAATGTTCATTTGGCCGACAGCTATTTGCCCCTTCTCCTCATACACCAGCATCAGTTCAGACTCTGGCAAAGGGTTATATCCCTGATACTTCTTTCTACAGTCATTGTCTGCCGGTGGAACACACCAACATGTACATAAAATAGTTGGCCGTGTCTGGGTTCAGCTGATTTTGCTTTTATGTGTATGGGCACCTTAGTGACAATAAGCATAAACATGCCATTTGCCATTTGACAAGTAATAACATTGCTAATTATCATAGAGAAAATAAAACACAATTTACACTGGCATCAAAACAAATCCCTTCCAGTAGCCAGTGTCGGCTGCCAATGGTAACTGGCAGCTGTGTCCGCAATCTTGTTGCGTTGTCCTCTTCATCCCTATTTTATCGTAGTCAGCGACTTTATTATTTATGTTTAGCTCTTACTTATATTAACACATAACTGGGTGCAGTCCTTTATGCTTGCTGAAATGCGCAGTCAACCAAGAGGGTCTGCATACTGGTTTATCTTTCAGGTGTATGTTTATTCTGCTTCATAGGATGATAGGTAGACTTTTTTTGTTTCCATGGTAACTGATGTGCGTTCCAAGGTTTCTGCTTTTGCCCTTATCAGGTAACAGACAGCTGAGATGTATCCAAAGCTGAAACTGTCTTTTGATGTTGTCGAAAATTGAACATTTTTACCCCCCGGATCAGCAGAAAAAAATGCAGAATGTTATATCTGAGGAGAGAGCAACTAGAAATATGTTAAGGGAACTTGTCAGTAATTTAATGTCTTCAGTGTTTTCTTTACTTATTACATCTGATGTGGAAATCCATAACTGGCATGTTTTGAAGTGAAGCTGATCATACAACGCCCCCTGCTGGGACCCTAAGTGATCAGCAGTGATGAATGGGAAAGTTTAGTGTGAGTGCTCAGATTCCCTGCAGCCCCTAGAAAATGAACAGGACAAGTTCCGCAGAACTAGAGAGGTTACTTGCAGCTGTTCTCCACTCTGGCCAAGAGATGAGAGTCCGAAACAGAGGATTCTTTAACACTTTCATTACTGTCATGCAGCGTCTTAATGGTGTCTGTTCAGGGGATTTCTTTGTATGTGCACGACTGGGTACCGCTCTCTACACTCGGCTAAGTTGTCTTCTGTGGGTACTGTGACACCACGCTGAACGTGGCAGCAGAGTGCCTGAGATCTTCTTCCCCTGTTAACTAAGGTAGAAGAAGAAGACCTAGGACAACCATGCTGCAGTGTATAGCATGGCTTCATAGTATATAAATAAAGCACTGTTAATCACTGCTTGATACCTACAGCCTATGAGCGATCGTGACAGCCAGGACCCAGTGCCTATCATGGGAGCGGTGAGGCAGTGGAAAGTATTATTTTATTTTTGTTATGGCATAGGAGGAAAACTAGTGTTAAGGGGCACAAAGTAGGCTAACTACTGTGAAGGGGCACTTAGGGGGGCTAGCTGTTGTAAGTGGGCACAAGGGGGGCTAACTACTATATGGGAGAAAAAAAGGGGACAAACTACTACAGTATAGGGGAGGAACAAAGAGGGCTAACTACTGTGTGTGTGGGGGGGGGCACAAAGGGGACAAATTACTATGTGGGAGTAACAAAGGAGGCTAACTATTGTGAGGGGGCACAAAGGGTCCTGGCTGGAGGATGCCGACTTCTGGGCTGGATGGAGAGGAAAAAAAAAGATGGAGAGGAAAAAAAAAACTTGTTTAAAAATTGTAATCACAATGATGGATAGGGGCCTAGGTGTAAAAGTTTCTCTGGGGCCCACTGGACTCTTGGTTCACCCCTGAATGTGGGGAGAACAAACAATGGGTTTTTATCCTGTCAAAAAAAGAGATTAGCTGACGACCAAGTAGGCTAACCACTGCCCCCAAGTATACAGAAGAACAAAGAAAAAACAGGTAAGGCACAGTGGAGAACTTATAGTCCGAAGTGGGTGCACAGGCTCCAAGGGTCTGACTCAAGATCCCATATGACTGAAGAATGCAAGGAAGAAGCGGCACTCCAGGGATTGTAATCCAAGAAATAATTTATTCACCCATCAGTGAGATGCAACGTTTCGATCCACAATCCGGATATTTATCAAATATACATTGCACTTGATCGTTGTAGGTCTCAGCAAACGCACAATTTGTTACTAGCTTACTGTCAAGGGGCCCTTCTAACAAATAGCATTTGCCTACAGTGGAAAGTTTTTGTAACGTCCAAAACACTAGTCAATGCTTACATTTTACATGGTTCTTTATCATGTTCATGAATAATTGTAATTCAGTAGTAGATTCCCTTTAAATCTACAAGCTTCATCAGTATGGAAAGTGACATAAAGCACACACACTCACCATCACCAAAACCATGATTTTAATTGGGCACTTCAAGGAAAGCCCCTAGTGCATTTACTCCTGTAATATACTCCCCCATCTTTCTGAGAGATCAAGTGTCTGACAGATGGAGCAGCACTTATAACAAAGATGAATATGTTCTAATTAATTCTGATGAAGCCACAGTCATGTTTTCATCACTGCCAGCAGAACATATGCAGATGGCATTTATTGTAGATGAATGACACCTAATTATGTCATTCTAAGTCTGTATCCTTACTTGTTACTTAAATGACAACACAACAGATCGAACCAGTAGAGTCTGTGTCCTCCGCATGTAAATCGCTGGTGTCATAATCCCATATATATATATATATATATATATATATATATATATATATATATATATATATATATAACTTAATGTATGTGTATATATATGTTCCGAACAGCTAACAGCTAGAGATACCGTATATAACTTCCAAATGGCTAGTGATATTTCAATTAAACTTGGTACACATACATTGAATAAAAATATAGTAGAGTTCAGGGATGTCCTGGTACTGACAATCTCTGTCTCTTCAGCCCGGGAGTAATTCAATCAGGAGATGTACTGGAATTCCCATGCAAGTCTGGGGGAATTCTGTACATTTTCAGTTCACATTACTCTTGACCTGCGAAGATTATCCAGGAGTTTTAAACATCCTGCCCCTAAAACAATGTCACGATAAAGTATGATTTAACTGTCCGGCAGGCAGGTGCAGAGAATAGTTAGTGAGGGGGGAGGAAATACATCAGTGCAGGGGTAAGGCTTTTCAGTGCTGCTGCAGTAGGTATTGCAGGGAGGAGGAGCAGCCCATCACTGCTTAGGCTTAAGGACACTGGGATAGCTGGGTGGCATGCAGTGTGCGCACCGCTCAGATTTCCCAGTCTCCGGAAAACTCTAATATAACTGCTTTACCAGACAAATATTCTCTTCAGGAGACTTTCCTAATTTCCTGAAAACATTTTCTGTCTGTTGAAGCAGCCATATTGGACAGATGACGAGAAGTAGCAGATGTCACTTATGTGCTGTATTTCCTGAAATGGCATTGATTTAATTATTGACTGGCTGAGTACTCGGCATTGCTCTGTCTTCTTGGAAGAGGAGAAGTAACAATGATTTTTAAATAACACATGTTAAACTTTTCTCTCACACAAGGTTTAGGTAGGAAGACAGAAACGCCTGGTACTGAGCAAGTATACCATATATAGTGAAAGCTCTGTGATAAAACCACCCCAACATTTTTTTAAAGTGGTCTTCTATGGGTAACACATGTTTCTTTAAAAAAAAAAAAAAAAAACTGCAACATCATGTTTTTTCCTTTTAACTCCTATGACTGATTCTATGACGTTGTCTTGTAATGTGCAACAAAGCCCAGGGGATACAAAAGAGTTGAAACAAACCTTTGAAAATGAAGCCCTATTTAGGAATAAATAGTTTATATCCAAGGGGGACACTTAGGCTGCTCAGACCACTGCCTGCATTTTTTACATTTTACCTCAGGGCAAGGTTTATGGGCTCTGTGGCTAAAGAGTCGGTGGGAAGATTAGAGTCGGGATTAATTGCCGGGCACGGAAGAATTTAGTATGTTTTGTAAAAGTAATTATTTGTTAAGAGTGACTCGGTCTTTATTGGCTCCGGCTATTCTCATCACTGAGGCAGAGCACAATTGTATTGATCTACTGCTGCAAGCGGCCAGACGGAGGTCTTCCTGTCTACTGTCATTGCTGCATGAATTCACTTCATGCTCAGACTTTACTGTCCAAGTCGCTTTCCAGGGTAAAGTCTTAAAGGTACATTTCCTTCTCAAAAAGTGATTATTGCTAGAATTACAGTCTGCGGGGATCTGACCTATGGGACCCCCCCCCCCCCCTGAATATAGACTTAAAGGTGTACTCCACTTAGTTTTTCCACGTACATCATCACCTAGCCACCTGGAAACGGCAACTGGGAATGTGGCCAATGGTTATTATCGCAGAGGTCCCTCCACAGGGGTACCCCCCGTGATCTCGGCTGCGGCACCCCAGACATCAGGTGCACGGAGCAAACGTCACTCTGTGCTGGATGACTGGCGATGTGGGGCAGAGACTCCTGACATCACGGTCACGCCCTGCTTGTGACTCCACGACCACTAGTGATGAGCGGCATGTGCCATATTCGAATTTGCGATATTTTGCGAATATGAGGACGAATATTCGTCCCATATTCGTGAAATTGGAATATTCGTTATATTCGTGAAGTTTTTTTTGAATTGCGAAATTTCGCTATTGCGAATGCAAAATTAATAGCGAAATTTCGCTTGTCTGTGCATGCGCGCTATAACATCATGCGAGGGACGTTGCCAGTGACGTTGCTAAGCTCTGACAACTGTGCTTGCAGAACTCTCATTGGCTCACAGGCATAAGTAGGGCGGAATTTCCACGAATATTCGCATGTATAAACCTTTCGCCTCACAATCTCATCCCTGGGTCTTTAATGAAATGATACAAGCATTGCATTTATCAGTCGAAGGAGATCTTTACAATGTGCTCAGTTTTTAAAACAGTTTGAAAAAAAGACAAATATTCGTAATAGTGAATTTTAATCGCAAAATTCGTAATTCTCGCGAACTCGCGAATATGCGATATTCACGACGAATGCGAGCAACACTAATGACCACACCCCCTCAATGCCAATCTATGGGAGGGGGCGTGATGACCGTCATGCCCCCTCCTATAAACTTGCATTGAGGGGGCATGGCCATGAAGTCACAAGCCTCTGGCACTGCACCCCATGCTCTAAACGAATGCCGGGTGCAGCAGGGAGATCAGGCATCTTATCAGGCATCTTAGCCCCTAACCTTTGGATAGGGGATAAGATGTCTAGGGGCAGAGTTCCCCTTTAAAGAGATGTAGCGGTGGTGAAGAGGTGCATCCTCTTCTGAGTTTTTCCATGTACATCATCACCTAGCCACCTGGTTGTGAAGGAAACAGCAACTGGTGATGTGGCCAATGGTTATTATGCAGGGGAAGACCAATGAATATGAAGCAATGCTATAACTGCGCTGCATCGCTTTCTCCAGAGGTCCAACCCCAAAAGATTGTGAGAGGTCCAACCCCGAAAGATTTTGAAAATTCTGATGTAGCACTGCGTCCTCTACTGAGTTTCTCCATGCATAGTGGTGCCAAGCAATCTATGAAGGAAAATGCATCCAACTTTAGTCAAGTGAATGGGGATCTTACAATTCCCTGGCCAGTGGGTAACTGAGGTTCTGCTATGCAAGGAAAACAGTATAGGTTGACACAATGCACAACTATATAACCTACTCAATCCCCTTCAATCTTAGGATCTCTGTTGGTCCCAAAGGTGGGACCCTTATTGATTGTAATGTGATGGTACAGTATATCCAGGGCTCAAGTCCTGCAGGAAAGCATGGGAACTGAGTTCCTGCACTTTTTCCACAGCAGGAAAACCGTTTCCATTTGTAGTACCAGTCCTTGAGTGGAAATCTTGGGTGCGTTCCCACACTTTTTTTCCCCAGGACTTGAGTATATCCTAGCAATATGCCACTTATTTATGAGATTGGAACACCCCCTTTAAAAAATGTCTTGGTCTTCAAATGACCATGCTCAAATCTGGACTGCAAAAGGAGTATAGTTGACAATTGTATTAAACATGTCACGTATGGGTGTTTATATTAGTAGGGACTCATTAGGGTTATAGGTTGAACTTGATGGACTCTGGTCTTTTTCAACCTTATAAACTATGTTACTATATTATGAACTGCTGTTACACCCCCTCCCATAGGCTTGCATTGAGGGGGCGGATTGTGACAGCACACGGGGGGCGGAGCCGTGACGTCACAATACTCCGGCCCTGTGATCGGCAGTCATCAAACCCGGAGTGAACATGCTCCAGGGGCTGATGGTAACGGGTGCTGCATGAAAGCTCACTGGGGTCCGCAGCGGCGGCACCCCCGTGATCAGGCATCTTATCCCCTATCCTTTGGATAAGGGATAAGATGTCTTAGCGCTGGAGTACCCCTTTAAAACTTTTTTTTGGAGCTTTAAAAAGCCCTGTATCATACTTTTCCCCATACATAGTATGAGCTCCCGGCAGGAGAAAGGGGGAGTTCCCCAGCAGGCACGACATCACTTAAGCCTGTGAGAGCTGCACATACCCACATGCACTTCCTGAGTTTGGTCTCCTGCCAGGTCGGGAGGAGACCAAACTAACTATATGACTTGTGGCAGGGAACAGAACAGAGCCACCTAGTGGACGATTTTTCAATCACATTAAAAACATATAAAGGTTGAGAATTTTAACATCAAGTAAATAGCAAAGTGTCTTATAATTACATAAGGAATAATATATTTAAAGTTTCGTTTGGTGACAGGTACTCTTTAAATTTGCTACCAGACAATTACTGATGCCTCAAGCCATAACATAGCATCACATGTCAACTACCTACTGAGGTTTACAAATTGAATAAAATCGATAAAAACTACATGAATATGCAGTATTTTGTTCCACTGTTCCTCTTAACCCTTCAGACCTTGAAGTTCAATATGAGTGCACAGTCATAGCGATAGGTTGTTTGATGGCATCACCATGACATCTAAAAGCTGTTCTGGTCTTGTGCCAGAGACTTTCAACTTCATTGTGCTAATTAGAGTTTAATAACATCCACTTTCCTTTGGAAGGGTGACAAATGATGAAAGAAGAGACTGTTACCTTTGCCCACCCTCTGCAAGTACAAAATGTTCTACTATAATCTACATTAGATTTGTCTACTGAGATAAGTGTGCTGTAGATTCATTGAATCGCAATGAGCATCTTTTTAATTTATTTCTTGGCCTCCACAAATATTTGTTCCCTGCTGTGTAATTAAAGTTTTGCCCGCGCTCCTTGGCATTTTTTTGGTGCTTTTTTTTTTCGCAATATCTATAATGATAGTCCACAACCCAAATTTATGCCATCCTAATTACCTTGTACCTTCATATAGTGACTACATCTAAACTGCATCTAGGGATTTATGGCAAGAATGAATCCGTTATTCATGTTATATTACATCTTGTCAATTTTTAGACCTTCGAGCCAGGTGTATTGGGTACACGATTGTTAATGCAAACATCATCTGATCATATGTAGTGACATATACAAAGAGACGTGGGACCCATGAGAAATGTTAAAATAGCCCCCTTTATGATGCTGGATTTTGTCCTGAAGCAGAAGGATGCAGTGTTTAGGCTTCCCTTACACATTATTTTTCAGATTTTGGCAGGATATTTAATGTATATAGGGGCCTCTCAACCCTCAGATAGATAAACCCGACAAATTAACCAAACGTGCATGTGTATTGTGGGCCAGGGAAAATAGCTGTTGGTTGAATGAGTCTTATACTGTAAGGACCATCACAGAATATTAGGAGATCTAAAATATTCCTTGCACTTGTTATGGCATCAAACCATCACCTGTATGTCCATGCAAAAAAGAAGTGCTGTCCCTTTTTAGAACATCCTTATTGTGTCCTTTTCCGGGATCTGTCCCATATTTATTGCCCTGGGTTTTCATTAGAGACCATATATCTGTACGGGCCTTTTCCTTCCTCTTTACAACCTTTTCATGGCCCATGAGTCTATTCCACACTTCTGTTTTTGGAGGGGCAAGCTGTGCATAACAAGCTTGCCCCCTGACTGGTGAGCAGTTAAGGGGTTAAGAAATATACAGGCAAGGTTTTTAGTCCCCTCCCCCGCCTGTAAAAACTTGTTGGTAACTATAGTGGTATGTCCCATGGGTGGGGGGGAAGGAGTGCACCAATCAGGGGTTTAATAGTTTCCCTATAGCATTCAGGGGCCCTCCCCTGGGTATTTATAGCTGTGGTGCCTCCCTTCCCCCCTCAATCTGCCCAGGACCCAAAGTTTTGCCCTCCCTCCCTCCCTTTTTTGTATCTCTGTTTATTGTAAGTCACAGCTTGGCGGTAAGAAGACGGTGAAAGCGGGGTCAACCCGGGGTAGACCTCCACACAGGACAGTGTGGCAGCACCTCTCGGGTTGGCAAGAAGCCAATCGGTGTCTTTGCTACAGTTAAATTGTTATTTATATAAGTAATTTTATAAATAAAGCTGTGGCCGATCCCCACCCATAAAAAAGTTGAATTGTTGTTGTGTCAGTTATTATTTAATTAATTATTGTAATAAGGGGGAGGGGTAGTTATAGCCTGCTAGGAGCTAATTGGGTCTCAACAGTCTTGCCTACAATACAGTTTCTTAAACCAAGGAATTTTTGCAGAGATACTTTCCTCCTAATAAAAAAAGGTAATAGGACCAACCAGTACGGAGGCCTCTTATCCAAGGCCAACAACTTAAAGGGGTATTCCGGAGAAAGACATTTTATTCCCTATCCAAAGGATAGGAAATAAAATGTCCGATTGTGGGGGGCCCGCCCCTGGGACCCCCCACGAACTCTGTGCAGCACCCGCATTCTATGCGAGGCTGCTGCTCCAGTCTCGGAAAACTCTTTGTTTCTGGGACTGGAGACGTGACGTCACGCCACGCCTCCTCGTGACATTACACCATGCCCCCTTCATTCATGTCTATGGGAGGGGGTGTGACGCCCTCCCATAGACATGAATGAAGGAGGTGTGGTGTGATGTTACCTCTTCAGTCCCGGAAACAAAGAGGTTTCCGAGACTGGAGCATCAGCCCCGCTTAGAATGCAGGTGCTGCACGGAGATTGCGGGGGGTCCCAGCGGCGGGCCCTTCACGATCAGACATCTTATTGCCTATCCTTTGGATAGGGGATAAGATGTCTTTGTCTGGAATACCCCTTTAATGCATAAAAGTGTGCAGACATGGAAACAAAAGTTTAGTTCAACTTCCGATATCAAACTGGAAAACAAATATGATCTGCATGATTTTGACTGCAAATGAGTGGTGGCAGATTTTGTGCTTTACTGTAATTTTCACAAAAAACTGTCTAGAGTATACTGAGAAAAATGGGCATGACAAGACATCCTAAGAACACTAGTTCTGAGGATAAAAACATCTTGTTAGGCTTCACTTCACATGAGGCCTGCTTGGTGCACCCACTTTGAGGCTTCACAGGAGGCCTGTTTGGAGTCACTACTGTGAGGCTTTATATAAAATACAAGCCCAAAGCACTCCATGGGAAAGATTTATCATTGCTTTTAACCCCTTAAGAACCAAGGACGTATGTGTACTTCTTTGGTCCCGCTCCCGTGATATAACGCGGGGTCCCACGGTGACCCCGCATCATATCACGGCGGGCCTGGCGTCATAGTGAAGCCGGGACCCGCCGCTAATAGCGCGTGGCGCTGATCGCGGTGTTGTGCGCTATTAACCCTTTAGCCGCGTGATCAAAGCTGAGCCACGCAGCTAAAAGTGAAAGTAAAACGTTCCAGTTAGCTCAGTGGGCTGTTCGGGATAGCCGTGGCAAAATCGCGGCATCCCGAACAGCTTACAGGACAGCCGGAGGGTCCCTACCTGCCTCCTCGCTGTCCGATCACCGAATGACTGCTCAGTGCCTGAGATCCAGGCATGAGCAGTCAAGCGGCAGAATCATTGATCACTGGTTTCCTATGAGAAACCAGTGATCAATGTAAAAGATCAGCGTGTGCAGTGTTATAGGTCCCTATGGGAACTATAACACTGCAAAAAAAAAGTGGAAAAAAAAGTGAATAAAGATCATTTAACCCCTCCCCTATTAAAAGTTTGAATCACCCCCCTTTTCCCATAAAAAAAAAACACAGTGTAAATAAAAATAAACATATATGGTATCGCCGCGTGCGGAAATGTCGGAGTTATAAAAATATATCGTTAATTAAACCGCACGGTCAATGGCGTGCGTGCAAAAAAATTCCAAAGTCCAAAATAGTGCATTTTTGGTCACTTTTTATATAATAAAAAAATGATCAATAAGATCTATCAATGCAAAAATGGTACCGTTAAAAACTTCAGATCACGGTGCAAAAAATGAGCCCTCATACCGCCCCATACGCGGAAAAATAAAAAAGTTATAGGGGTCAGAAAAAACTTATTAATTTTCCTGCATGAAGTTATGATTTTTTCCAGAAGTACAACAAAATCAAACCTAAATAAGTAGGATATCATTTTAATCATATGAACCTACAGAATAAAGAGAAGGTGTCATTTTTACCGAAAAATGTACTACGTAGAAACGGAAGCCCCCAAAAGTTACAAAACGGCATTTTTTTTTTTCAATTTTGTCTCACAATGATTTTTTTTCCATTTCACCGTAGATTTTTGGGCAAAATGACTGACGTCATTACAAAGTAAAATTGGTGGCGCAATTTTTAGGTGCAAAATTGGAGCAAAAAATGAAAGTTCAAAACGGAAAACCCCCCCGGTCCTTAAGGGGTTAAAGCATTTCTTTTGTCTATGTTTTGGCGCAGTTCAGGCACAAGCAGCATATTCAGTGACTTTTATGCATCTTTTGATATAGACAGTTTCACTCTTTTTGCCTACCCATAGAAATTTTTCTTTTTGACCATGCAGTGGTCACGTATTTATCATTTGCGACTTTTGTCAAAAGTCGCTATTTTGTGCTAAAGGTACTTTTTTAGGCATTAAGCTACACCACCTACCAGTAGGCGTGAAAATCACTTCAACCTTCCTCAATTCAACCATAAACCTCTTGTGGACAATAGCGTACCACTCCCCATCTATGACGCGCTCAGGAGCTGAGCGCAGGTCATAGCTGGGTGGTCCTGGCGGCTATTTGCCATCTCTAATGCCAGACATCATCGATCACAGTGATGCCCGGCTTTAACCCCTTAGACACCGCAATCAAATTTGATTGTAGCATCTAAATGTCCCGGCAGCTCTGTGAAAGTAAGTAAAAACACCTAACCTTCCAAATTAATTTTGAAATAAAATATTTTTTTTTTTTAAATGTGTTGTGTTTTCTTTAAATTTACTTTACAAGCTTAGTAGTGGAAGCTGTCTAATAGATGGAGTCCATTACTAAGCCAGGACCCAGTTTTAGCTCCAATTACAGCTAGCACTAACCCCTAATTATTACCCCAGTACCCACCGCCGCCCACCGACACGGTGGGTGGCGGTGGGTACTGGGTTAATAATTTGGGGTTACTGCTAGCAGTAATTGGAGCTAAAACTAAGTCCTGGCTTAGCAATGGACTCCATCTATTAGACAGCTTCCACTACTAAGCTTGTAAAGTAAATTTAAAGAAAATACAACACGTTTAAAAAAAATTAAAAAAAAAATTTTATTTAAAAAAACACTTCCACACAAGCCCTCGTTAACCATTTTATTAATATTAAACAAAAAAACGCTGGTCATCGTACACCAAATCCGAAGAAGTCCACAGGATCCACGGATCTGAAATGAGAAGAAAAAAAAACAAACAAACAAAAAATGGGTTAGTATATGTAAAGGACAACTGCAGCTTAATATACACGATAGTGGATAAGTGTTTAATATACAAGATAGGGGATAAATGTTTGATCGCGGGGGGTCCGACCGCTGGGACCCCCCACGATCTCCTGTATGGGGCTCCCCCATAGAACTGTATGGGGACGGGGAGGGGATGGGGAGGGGACGGGGCATCACCGTCGACCTACGCGCCTTAGCGCTTACTATGAGCGCTAATAGCGGCGCCCCGTTAGGGAGATCTCGGGGGTCCCAGCGGTCGGACCCCCCGCGATCAAACACTTATCCCCTATCTTGTAGATAGGGGATAAGTGTATATTGCGCTGCAGTTGTCCTTTAAGGGGATAAAGTGATAAAAAAAATGTATAAAAATTATATATACACACATATAGCACTTTTTTTTACAGCTGCGATTTGAGGTGGGGTTACAAAGTGGTGTTCTGAAGTAATTTATTGGTTTTTGCTTTTATGTGCTAAAAAAATGGTATTCAAAAGTGATTTATTGTTTTTTGCTTATGTAAGCCAAATGTATCAACCCCCTGTGATAGTATGAGAAATATGTCATACATAAGCAAACCCAAAGCAAGAAAAAAAGATGACTACAGAACTGGGTAAATGGAAATGCTTACTCATTGTCATGTTATCTGAGCAATCGGTACACAGAGACCCCCCCCTCTCTCTCTCTCTCTCTCTCTCTCTCTCTCTCTCTCTCTCTCTCTATATATATATATATATATATATATATATATATATATATACACATATATATATATATATATATATATATATATATATACAGCAACAGGAGAATACAGCAGCACACTGCTAGCACAAAGATATAGATGAAACATGAGTATATAGATAAAACATGAGAAGCTATACAGCTGTAATGCAATAAATGAAGATTTGAAACTATGAAATTATGAGGTACTTAGCTTGCAAATTTGGCGCCAAATAGCGTGGACCGTCCCACCACGGTAAGGTGACCTCATTCTGGGACGGGCCCTACACTGTGAATATGCCTCTGTGATATTATAAATAGATATATATAATTTTTTAAAAAAATTGTAAATTGTTTTTATTGAACATTTTCAACAAGAAATAAATCATAAATCACAACACAGTGAACAGGGGGAGCATACTCCTTAGGTAATGCAGCAAATAAGGAGATATAAGCTGAATATCAAGTCTTCAAGATAGGAATAGGAAGTGTTCAGATCAGTAAAACATAGCAAGAGTTCAATGTCGTGCAGTATCAGTAGGGTGCAATCCAGAGACAACAGTGCCATTTGGCATGATCTGAGAAATCAAAACATAGAAAGGGGAGAAGGAAAGGAGGGAGGGTTGAGGGGGAAGGAGATGTCCTCGGATCCACCAGTGCTCCAGGAATGGGTACTACTAAGAAGTTACAAAGATGGATGGCCACCAATTTCCTGCTCAAGGTACCAAGTGGTATATTAAAATGTATCTGAAATGAGAATTCCGGCAAAAAAAATTGTTTTGTCATTATGCTTGGGCTGCCACAACTAAAATAATGAACCTACAACACAAATAAAGAAACATAACCGCACATCCACCATTTGTATTTTGATCTACTTGCTTCTCAGCATAAGTGAAAAAACTAACAGGTAGTTATTATACATTTTGATCAAAAAGTACATGCCCACTTGCCACGTCAAGGCAACCTAGTCAGAGTGGGTCCCTAATCTGACACTGGCGTAGTGCCTAGAGGCGACCACTGCCTCCGAGATGGCAAGCCCACCGGGGGAATTACCCAGTGGCCAGGCAGCCCCACTGCTGCCCGACCAAGCCCCTGGCTCTGGGCCACACCAATCCACAGACAAAGCATTACAGAAACAATGACTGCCACAGGGAACCACACCAGTGTGAAACCTGCCATGTACTCCCTGCCAGAGGGCTGGGAGAATGTTAGGAGGAAACTCTTATGCAGTCTCCTGCTAATTAAAAATGCCTGGTCCGAATAGGTGGACTGCTGGCCATGGAAGAAGAAAGAGACTACAAATGTACAACACAAATAGAGAAACAGATCATAAAGATGAAAAGGATGGCACTTCGCAAGGCAGGTACAATGTTCATTTATTCACAAACATCAGCAGGTAGAAGGTACAGAGAGGGAGCAGACAATGGAACGACGTCTGTTTCGTGGTTAAACGCTGCTTCTACTGGTTCCTATACCCTACTGCTTCTTATGGGTATAGGAACCAGTTCCTTCTACCTGCTGATGCTTGTGAATAAATTAAAATTGTACCTGCCTTGCAAAGTGCCATCCTTTTCATGTTTATGAACTGATTTGAAAAAGTATTTTTTGCTACGGGATAGAGCACGGCTACATGGGGGACCCTTTCGTAGCCAGGTAAATCTACTGCGGACCTCTTGCTGCACTTGTCCAAGTTGGAGTTAGTATTGCCTACCCCCCACGTCTTTATGTTTGTTATACAAATAGAGAAACGCAGCCGCACATCCACCATTTGTATTTTGATCTACTTGCTTCTCAGAATAATATATAAAATAATAAACCTTAACTTACCTTCCACCGCTTCCCTTTGTGTGGCTGGATTCACTCTCTCGTCCTCTGGCTCTGGACTCCTTGATTTTGGTGCAATTCCAGAGGGACCGGGAGAGCGGCGTAAGGTAAGTAATGGTTAATTATTTTAATTGCAGCAGCCTGGGCATAATGGCAAAATACAAATTTTTGCCAGAGTTTGTGCCGCCAAAAAAGCGGAATATAAGAACAAGATCACAATCAATGGGAAACATATGCCTGGGGGGCACTACAAGAAAGACAAGTCTGTGGGATAAATGCCCATTTTGTGGCTTATGAGTGGGGAAAGGTAAGTTCTGTGAAGGGTCTTGAGAGTTGTTTCTGTGTATTTAGTTAAATAAAGAGTTTTTAGTGAGTTTACTAGGATGTTAAGCATGTCTTAAGTGTCCAAAGTGGGAAACATGGGGGAGCCCAACAAAGAGCCTTTTGTTGTAAATTTTATATCAAACAGACTGCAAGTACTTGTAGAAGAGCATTATTTGTCCCTTACTGGGCAGGAACATGTCATAAAGGTAGTAAAAGCCAGGTTCCCATTCATACGAATGTAGGTAATGACAAAATGATTTGCCTGAAAATGAGAATGGTCAGTGGGTCATGTTTGCCACGTAGCATTTACAAATGTTAATTTAAAAAGAGAGTTCTAGTGCAAAGGTGAGCGAATGACCTTTGTTTGCTAATGTTGAAAGACTGGGTCAGGACAGCCGTTTTGGAAATTGTGGTTGCCCGTATCAGGATGACTAACAAGGATTTGCATGGGTACAGTGATTTGAGTTGGCAATTTTTTTTTTTTGCAGATATGCAGAGAGGGTTGTTTTTGAGGGTTGTTGAGACCATTGTATGAGGAGTGTGTAAAACATTAGGGAGTGAGGTTGCAGACGCTATAGTCTGGTCCAGGTCTATGTCAGTCTCTAATAATCGTAGTTTGTGCCACTAGATTTAAGAGACAGATATTGGGGAAATTGAGGCCACGGTGGAGTTTTGTTTGTTGGAGAATGGGAAATTATCATTTGGGACATATTTACACAGTTACAAACTTTAATATTTATGTTAATTTTTCTATTTTTGAGAACAGTTATTGTTGCTCTTCAGCTCAGCTTGTTTTTGTCTTTGACAGGAGAGCTGCTCCATCTGCTGAGTTCTCAGTGGACCGGACTCGACATCTGATGTCTTTCTTGGCTATGTTGGGTCCAAGCCCAGACTGGAATGTTGGACTCTCTGCTGAGGATCTCTGCACTAAAGAATGTGGCTGGGTCCAAAGAGTTGTCCAGGATCTAATCCCATGGGATGCTGGCACTGACAGTGGGGTCACTTATGAGGTACTTTTATGTGTTATAGTTTTGTTTATTGTCTTCTTTTATGGCTTCACATCTCATAGCAATCTCTAATGTATCCAGGAATAGTTCTTAATAATGAATAATTGTGTATACTAAAAACACCGACTTGGCCCTTAAAAGGATATTCCAGGAAAAAAAAAATTTTTTTTATATATCAACTGGCTCCAGAAAGTTAAACAGATTTGTAAATTACTTCTATTAAAAAATCTTAATCCTTTCAGTGCTTATGAGCTTCTGAAGTTAAAGGGTACCTCTCATCAAAAAAACTTTTGATATATTATAGATTAATGTATGCAGAATAACTTTACAATTGCATGTTATTAAAAAATATGCTTCTTTCTATTTAATTTTCCTCTTTGAAGAAATGACCACTAGGGGTCTCCCTACCAGTCCTGGCAGCAAGCATTTCAGACTCATGCTGGAGTCCTATACACTACGTGCTGCCAGTCTGCTTTGTTCACAAAGGAGAACACTCAGAGCTGCCAGCCTGCTTTGTTCACAGCCTGTTTGGCTGTGAACAAAGCAGGCTGGCAGCTCTGAGTGTTTAGGACTCCAGCATGAGTCAGAAATGCTTGCTGACGGGACTGATCGGGAAAAATACAATAGAAAGAAGCATATTTTTCATTAACATGCTATTGGAAAGTTATTCAACATTCATTAATCTAAAATATATCAAAAGTTTATTTGATGAGAGGTACCCTTTAAGGTTGTTCTTTTCTGTCTAAGTGCTCTCTGATGACACGCGTTTCGGGAACCGCCCATTTTAGAAGAAGTTTGCTATGGGGATTTGCTTCTAAACTGGGTGGTTCCCAAGACACTTGTCATCAGAGAGCACTTAGACAGAAAAGAACAACTTTAACTTCGGAAGCTCATAAGTACTGAAAGGATTAAGATTTTTTAATAGAAGTAATTTACAAATCTGTTTAACTTTCTGGAGCCAGTTGATATATATAAAAAAGTTTTTTCCTGGATAACCCCTTTAAATTTGTCCATAATTGTGCGGGTCAAAAATTTGCAATCCTACAGGGTCAATCTTGGGAAGCATTTTGGTGCTAAGAATCTTCATATCTTTCTGGTGACTTCGTCCTTTATTATTAATTTCTAGTTTCTCACTAGGCTTTATCTCTACCATGAAGTCCACTGTTTTTCTTTTCATGAGACCTGCACATCATACAATAAACTATCTATTTAAAGCACTTTTGAGCCCTTCTCTTTTTGATTGGTCTTCTTAAAGGTGTTGTCCAATAAAATAAATAACTTGTGTATGGTGTCAATAAGTATAATATAACGACTTACTAATATAATCTTATTGGCCATATTGCACAGATCTTCTATAACAGCGGAGCTGTCTGGCTTGTAGCTGTGATGTCACGTTACAGTCTATGAAAGCAAAGAGCTTCCATCCCTGCGTCCCCTTCCACTCCTCCTTTCTCAGGAGGAGACCATTGATGTGAAGAGAGGAGATCATATTACTATTTATTAGTCTGTTCTGTTCTGACAGAATATATTGCGACTGAGAAAGATTTCCTGCTGGTTTAAAATCTAATGAGCAGTAATATGAGCTTCGCCTCTTTAGTTCAATAGTCACCAAGCTCCCCTTCCTCCTCAATATTCACTGCCTGTGATAAATATACAGATATATTTACTGGCCTGCCATGGGTAGGCACTCACCCCCAGCAAGTTTTCACATCATAGTGATGTGAGAGTAAAT
The DNA here is from genome assembly GCF_029499605.1 of Hyla sarda. Classification (NCBI taxonomy): domain Eukaryota; kingdom Metazoa; phylum Chordata; class Amphibia; order Anura; family Hylidae; genus Hyla; species Hyla sarda. The sequence goes on along the minus strand of NC_079194.1, from coordinate 222,549,606 downwards.
ATATTTGCATATTTATAATGGGGTCTGGCCAGAGCAGTGAATATTGAGAAGGCAGGGGAGCTCAGTGAGTGGGCTCCCTGCCTCCATTGTGGACAGCAGTGCAATAGGAAATAAATAAAAAAAACAGCTACTACAGCAATTAATTTAAGTAACCTATCTTTTTAAAGCTGTTCACCCACAGTATAACCCAGTGTATTGGGTTTAATGCTGGTGAACAGTCTATCAATTTCTCTTTAAACCACCCCTTTAAGAAAGACTATATTCTCAACAATAGATATTGTGCCATCTTATTTGGCAGGGTTAAAAAAGAATGAGGTCTTCTTCTGCCCCCGGCATTGCTGACAACACCCAAGATGCCCATACAAATAAGAGCAAAGTCTGCTTAAAATTTTATGCATTTGTTCAAACTTTTCTGTGCCAGATCATGTCAGGTGTAGGACGAATTGGGTGTCTTAAATATTAACACCTCAAGTTCTCAAGCAGGATAAGTAGCCATCAGAGGTGGCTGGGACGGGCTTAATCCCCTTTCGCTTGGCTTGGCTAAACTGAGCATGCATGTGTACGGGGGTAGTTCGGTGGAATAAATGTCATGAGCCTTCAGCTGACAGCTATTGAAAGTACATATCCTCCTTTACTTGTGCGTCATTTCCTTTATGGCACAAATTAAGCTTCTGTTAATCTTTTGTCTTCTTCTACTGTATTTGTTTTCCATCATCCCAGCACCAGCAGTCAATCAACGTGTAACCATCGTAACAAATCTAGGTCATCTCCAGCAGATACAGATGATTTTATTGCTGCGTATTTGGTTAAACTCAAGTAGTTTTTAGAAGGGAGACTGACATGGAATCTGAATCATTAGTAAATAGGTTGTCAGACAGAGTTTAGATAGTTCCCCTTAATACTTCTCTTCTGGTTGTGGCAGCATTACCATTTAGAATGTTACATAAAGGCTTGTGTCCACCCTCAGTAAGTCAAGCATTTCTTCTAAAGAATGCATTAGTGGAGGTCAGTAAACAGATATTTCCAGAAGATCATTCCAGAAATACACAATGTATTATGGGACACAATAAAAAACACTAACAGAACATTCTGTTAGTGTTTTTATTATATTTAGTCTTTATTTCAAATGGAAAATAAATGTATGCTTGAAAAATGTACATCATGACCAGGAATAATATGAAGAATGTGTACTGAAAAATAGATGTGTGTTAGTAAAATATACATCATGGCTACGGATCAGATGAAAAAAGTGTGAATAATCAGCTTGGGTTCTCCAGTGGAAAACTTTTTTTTATATATATCAACTGGTGCCAGAAAGTTAAATCGATTTGTAAATCACTTCTATTAAAAAATCTTAATCCTTCCAGTACTTATTAGCTTCTGAATACTACTGAGGAAATTATTTTCTTTTTGTAACACAGAGCTCTCTGCTGAATCACGAGCATAGTGCTGTCTCCTGACATCTCTGTCCATTTTAGGAACTGTCAGAGTAGGAGAAAATCCCCATAGCAAACATATGCTGCTCTGGACAGTTCCTAAAATGGACAGAGATGTCAGCAGAGAGCATTGTGCTCGTGATATCAGCAGAGAGCACTGTGTTCCAAAAAGAAAATAATTTCCTCTGTAGTATTCAGCAGCTAATAAGTACTGGAAGGATTAAGATTTTTTAATAGAAGTAATTTACAAATCTTTCATGCACAAGTTGATAATACCCCTTTAAGATATTTAGAGAGGTTTTTATAAATACAACCATTTTTAAAGGGGTTCTCCACTTTGGTCAAGTCTTAGCCCTAAGAAGGGTTCCTTGACAATGAGGTAAGTGACCCCTACTGAAACCCACAGAAATAAGCTGTAATCTGTAAGAAAACTTGGCAATAAGTATTCACTTTTTCTGCAGAGGAGGACACACACTGGTACTCAATACCTTTTCCCCTATCCACAGGATAGGGAATACGTATCTGATCATAGGAAGTCTGACCACTGGTACCCCCCACAATCTCCTCCTCGGCCCCTTGGCTCCCCCCATTCACAGAGCCTGAACCGATCTGTGCATGGAGCAACATGATCAATGTTTGGTGACCCACAGTGATTGCAGAACCATGGGGTTTAGCGGTGTAGGTGGAGGGGGCAAGATGATATTAACCCCCGGGGCAAGTTGTTGTTATCCCCTAATGTTCGTGACGCCAGAGTGGTTGTCAGGATCCGGACTGGTATGCAGCAAGGACACTGGTGGTGGATCCTCTGTGTCAGTGGGGTGATGGCGTGGGCCGTACCAGGGGAATGTAGTCTAAGGGGTTACTGGTTTTTACCAGAGCCAGCCGCAAAGCGGGATGGACTTGCAGCGGCAGGTAACCCCCAGGTCGTTCCACCCGATAGCGACTCAACCCCAGCTGACAGCTGAGACAGGCGCGGTACACAGGGACAAGGCAAGAGCAAGGTTGGACGTAACAGAAGGTCAGGGCAGGCAGCAAGAGTTGTAGTCAGGGGCGACAGCAGAAGGTCTGGGTACACAGGCTTGGGAACACACTAAACACTTTCACAGGGCACAAGGCAACAAGATCCAGCAAGGACAGGAAGGGGAAGTGGGTTTTTATATACAAGGCACAGGTGCAGGTACGGATTGGACCAGGCACCAATCAATGGTGCACTGGCCCTTTAAATGTCATAGAGTCGGCGCGCGCGCGCCCTAGAGAGCGAGGCCGCGCGCGCCGGGACTGAACAGTCAGAGGACAGGGCAGGTGAGGAGATTGGGATGCGACCCGCAGGCGGGCGCATCCCACTACGTGGATCGCATCCCCGCCGGTGACACTAGTGCAGCGCTCCCGGTCAGCGGGTCTGACCGGGGCGCTGCACAGAGACGAACGCCGGGAGCGCTCTGGGGAGGAGCAGGGACCCGGAGCGCTCGGCATAACAGTGGTTTTTGGATACCGGAACCACACGAACGGTATCTCCGCTATCCCAATGGCTAGGCAGTGAAGTCCACAACCAAGTTATGGTTTAATGGAGGCTTTACTGAGTTTAGATAGATGGTATTATCTTTACAGCTAGGCCAGAATCCCAGAGAGGTGGCCAGAAACACAGAAGGACCTCGCAGTTTGCTGGGACCAATTAGTCTTGTGATAGACTTTAGGATCTTGACTTTAGGCTGGACTTGGCTATAGGTAGTAGTGACAGCAGACATAGACTTGACTTACTGGAATTACTGTAGATTTGAGGCCTTCCAGGTGCTGGACACTAGCACTGAGATCTCTAGTGTTGGCTGGTCTAAGTAAAGAGCACAGGTGCTAAGAGAGAGAATTGTAATGGCAGCCCCCTTATATAGAGGGGGGCTGAGCCAAAGCCCATTGGTCAAGCTGTGTTAACCTAGTGCCCTCTGGGTAACATGTGATAACATAAACATAACATGTGACATCTCACAGGTCCTTTAGATGACCTCTCACAGGTCCTTTATACTAACTATGCATTAATACACTGACTACAATTCTATTTCAATAAATTACACTAAAGTAACAGCATGGGAGACACTGCAGGAGAGCCCCAGGTCACTTAGGGACTCAACCTGATAGGACCTAAGTGTAGTGCAGGACCATGTCCTGTACTGGGACATTACAGATGTATCTGCGGCTCTCTCATAGAGATGCTCAGTGCATGGGTAGAGCCTGAGGGCCAGCAAGAGATCGTGGGGGTCCCAGAAGTCATACTCCCTGCGTTCAGACACTTTTCCCCTATCCTGTTGATAGGGGATAACTTGTTCAGTACTGGAGAACCCCTTTAATCATTGCATAGTGCCCATTTAAACAATGGTTATTCTGTGTAATGCAGAACAGGACAGGTTCTTCAGAGAGAATGTGCCCAGTAACTTTTCCCATTCAAGTCAATGGGACAGTTAAATACATCTCAGGCTAGATGGCTACCCCCCCCAAAAAAATAAATTACAATTAAAAAACTAGAAACAGATCACTATGTACAATATTGCTGTATTGTGGCTTTACTGTAGGCATTCTCCCTGCCCTGTAACATCACTATGTATATTATCCCTGTATTGTGACTTTACTATATGTATTCTCCCTGCCCTCTGAACATCACTATGTATATTATCCCTGTATTGTGACTTTACTATATGTATTTTCCCTGCCCTGTAACATCACTATGTATATTATCCCTGTATTGTGACTTTACTATATGTATTCTCCCTGCCCTGTGACATCACTATGTATATTATCCCTGTATTGTGACTTTACTATATGTATATTCTCCCTGCCCTGTGAACATCCGCACTGTAGTGAGAAATCACTGTGCGCATAGTACCTGTATTGTGACACCACTAAACTATGTGCAATTCTATAAGGCCCATTGCATATATAAAATAATAGGTGTTTCATGTTATAAACTCACTCATTGGGCCTGATTTACTAAGAGTGTTGGGTTTTTACTAGTGGGAAATGTTGTTTCAGACTTGCAGGATTCCTCTCTATTTACTATGGGAAAAAGTCTGGAAAATTTTCTGACCAGCTTTTTCTAGGTGGAAATTTCCAGCCATTTATCCCCAGGATTTTCTGTGGCTTCAATAGTAAATAGGTCGGGTTGTGAAACCATGCCCCTTTTGATTTGACCACGTACCCTTTGTGGGAGACCATGCCCCTTTTTAGGCTTTTCACAGTACAATGTCGGGTTTGTCGGATTTTCCTGGCGCACACTGGCGCAGACATGTCGCAGATACTCTGTGTCAAAATAAACCGAAAAAAAAACTGGTCAGTTTCAGCTTAGTAAAGAGGCCCGTTGTCATTTAAACTTTTGCTATGGGGTCCTGTGTTCCTGATGTTCTAGGCACTAGTAAAGTAAACGTTTCCTTTATGTCAAGTAAATCTATAAAACATGGTAGGGACACTTTCTAGATTATATATGTTTTGTACCCTCAATCTTTAAAGGGGTACTCCGCTGGAAAAAAAAAATTAACTCAACTGGTGTCAGAAAGTTAAAGGGGTACTCCAGTGGAAAACAATTTTATTTATTTTTTTATCAACTGGTGCCAGAAAATTAGATAGATTTGTAAATGACTTCTATTAATAAATATTTACCCTTTCAGTACTTTTTAGCAGCTGAATGCTACAGAGGAAGCATTTTTTTCTTTTCTTTTTGAATTTCTTTTTTGTCTTGTCAACAGTGCTCTCTGCTGACACCTCTGTCCACGTCAGGAAATGTCCACAGCAGCATAGGTTGCAAAGGGGATTTTCTCCTGCTTTGGACAGTTCCTGATACGGGCATCAGGTGTCAGCAGAGAGCACTGTGGACAAGACAAAAAAGAAATTTAAAAAGAAAAATTCCCTCTGTAGCATACAGCTGCTAAAAAGTACTGGGAGGGTAATTTTTTTTTTAATAGAAGTCATTTACAAATCTGCTTAACTTTCTGGCACCAGTTGATTTTAAAAAAAAAATGTTTTCCTAATACGGACAGTGGTGTCAGCAGAGAGCACTGTGGTCAGACAGTAAAGAACTCCAGAAAGAAATACAACTTCCTGTGGAGCATACAGCAGTTGATAAATACTGGAAAGGTTAAGATTTTTTAGTAGAAGTCATTTACAAATCTGTTTAACTTTGTGGCACCAGTTGATTTTAAAGAGTACCCCTTCAAGAATGATGACACTTACTCTAATGTCATCAGACTCTCATGTTCTATCATTGCTTACAAATACTCCTGAACATATCAATGTGTTTGAAATACTGTTAAAATCTGTATACTGAAGAATTCTGACTGCAAAATAAAGTTAAAGAAATGTTTTCATGCATTAGAGGATCCAGCACATTTGGAAATTACATGGCTAGCCATCCATCCGTCCATCCATCTGTCCATCCATCCATCTGTTCATCCATCCATCTATCCGTCCACCCGTCCATCCATCTGTCCATCCATTCATTCATCCATCCGTTCATCTATCCGTTCATCTGTACATCTATCTGTCCATCCATCCATTTATCTATCCATCCAGTCAGATTGACCCCATATCTCTTTTGTAGATATGAACCCAATCAAGGGTTCCCTTAAGAATATGGGTGTGTTGGAACAAACTACTGCCCCATATGGGGACCCCAGTCCTCTATGTACATTTCTGAGATCCAGAGATGAAACAACTATCAACAAAACTTAAAGGGGTACTCCGGAAGGGGGGGGGATGTTTTTTAAATCAACTGGTGTCATAAATTTTGTAAATTTCTTCTATTTTAAAACGTTGGGTGCAGCGCCATAGGCTTTTGACGTCACAAGCACGCCCCACTCGTGACGTCACGGCCATGCCCCCTCAATGCAAGTCTCTTGGAGAGGCAAGATGGCCATCATGCCCCCTCCCATAGACTTGCATTGAGGGGGCATGGCCGTGACATCACAAGCGAGCGTGGTCGTGACATCACGAGCCTCGGCCCCGCATCGCCAGTCACCAGACAATGAGCGAAGTTTGCTCTGTGCACCGGATGTCTGGGGTGCCGCAGCCGAGATTGCAGAACACCCACAATCAGAAATCTTATCCCATATAGGGCTTTGGATAGGGGATAAGATGTCTCGGGGTGGTGTACCCCTTTTAATGTTTAACAGTGAGACCACTGAAGCAAAATGCTGGACCTGAGTAGTAGTGCCGGAGCTGCAGAGGGTTTATCAGGTAATACTGTTGTGGTATGGGGGGGGACCAGTGACTCCAGAGACCTTAAGGGTTTGCTGGGACTTGCAATAGATTTGGACAATTTAGTGCAGGCCACGCTGACTTGACAATAGATGACAGTGACTGACTTGACTTGACTGGAGACAGACTAAGCTGTGACTTTAGTTACTTGTAGACTTGTGGCTACAGACTTCACTTGAGGCCTCCTATGACTCCAGACTCTTAGACTCGACTGCACCTCAGCAAAGACTCAGGAACTAAAAGAGAGAAGAGACTCCTCCCAGAGCTTTTATAGGGGAGACTCTGGTGGGGTCCCATTGATCACCCTTGTCACCTGGTCACTGATACCTCCTGGGTAACAATCACAAGACAACTGACATGACAACTGGTGATCACATGCTTACCTTTCTTAAAGATACAACATTCTCATATACTGCATTACAGTAGAACAGATGCGGGGGGCAGGGGACATTGCAGGGAGGCTGCCTGACAGGGCAGCAAGGGTACGAGGTAACAACTCCCATACTGGGCCACCACACTGTTGTTACTTTAGCCAAGTTTAACCACAACTCAGAAAACCCCCATTAACTGTCTGTGCAGGAGATTTGGTTCTATGTGTCAGATAAACAGCTCTGAAAGCCATGAAGATATAACAAGACATCGATCAGTACAGACTTTTGAAGCAATTTAGATTATTTTGGTGTCTTAGCTGCTGGGCACCATAGAAGCTGCTCCGTCTCCTGCCGTGGTAGTTAAACCCATGGTGAGACCCATACAGTACTGCAGATGTGAAGCTTATAGTCCTTCTACATTGCTAAAGTTTCATTTTACTTTTGCGCACAGAGGACACTGCGTAAAACAGAACATAAATTGAGAATATACCATTGATTTTCTGCTCTATGTAAAAGCTGGGATTACAAATTAAAATCAATGCACAATATCAGACACTCTCTCTATTCCTTCCTGCAGAAAACCTTTGCCTGAAATGAACTCTTTTTCAGGACCGAAGATAAAAAGGATTTCTGCATTTTTTTTCTTCTTAAAATAGCAAAACTATGATAGATTTTCTTAACTAGTAACTGTTGGCCATGGGAACTGATCCTGCAATGTGCAACTCCCAGCATTGTGAATTACTGGCACAATCCCCATGTAAATCACAGCTTTGAGGACACAAAACTTTCCACTGATTGTTAAGGACTTATTCTGATATGTGTGTCCAGAAAATGATCTGTTAATGTCTTGTACTCATCTGTAATTTTCCTTATTTCCTTACTTTTTTGCTGTGCCGTAGTCATATATTTTACAGCTCCTTTAGACAAGCTGGGAAACTTGTATGATTATACCGCCACCTAAAGGATGGCCTGATCATTACAATTTTTTCACAACCATACTGAACGATGGTTTTCCCAAAGAGAACATCACATGATAGAAAATCTGAAAAGTGACTACGTTTCAATCGTCACTCTCATACATTTTTTTTGCTATTGCCCTCCTTATGGTAAATAAAACAATCTTTCTAATGTACTTTGTTTAAAAAAAAAATGAAGTTTTCTATGTTTTATTTGTGTTTAAAAAAGCCACTAGGTGTTTTCCTACTTGTCCAGAGCACATTTTCCCCCCATCTTTTGCACAGATTTTGGACTCCTGCTGTCCTGGCAGAAGTCCAAAATCTGGAAATGCTGAGGGGTGTGTGTGCATCCTTAGCCAATCATAGCTCATCTTACACTGAACTGCTCTGGGCTGTGTGTAGCAGAGTGAGGGAGGAAGTTCTCCCCTGTATGGCTTCAGATGATGTTACGCCTGATGGGGAATGCCCCTTCCCAGTCTTTGAATCTCACTGAGACTGAGCAGGAAATACAGAGCAATATCAAGGTAAAAAACTAACAAATAATAAAAATAAAGGCATGTAGTAGTTAATCATGATGGGGGCAGTAAATTAAGAGAATTACACAATTTAACAAGATCATGAGAGGTGCTCTTTAAGTAAGTTTGGCTTCATATCTGTGTCACCAGTACACATTAAATACTGTGGAATAACCACACTGGGCATTTGAAAACTATGTTCTAAAAATAGTCTACAAAGGTCTACATTCGGCCTGTTTCCTGAATGCATACTTTTTATGTGAAACACAAAGTGTCTACTATTCTTTTTGGTCTTACAAAAAGAGGTGTTTGTGTAGCTCCTCTGCAGTCACTAATAGACTACACATTCCGACATGTACTGGTGTATAGGGGAATAGGGCGGGGAGCAGTACCTGTCAATTCATAGGCCGTCAATCATATTTGCACAAATTTCTTTGAGATGTTGAAATGTTTTCAAATTCTATTAACCCATTCCCTTCTTCCTAACGTGTTAATTCAGGACCTGGAAAACAGTATGCCTTGCAGGCCAATGATCTCTTTTTGCCAGTTAGTAAAGAAAGTAAAGAAAGAACAATAAAAAAGGGAAACATATGGTCCTTTTATGGTTATCAACCAAATAGGCCGTCAATCAGCATATAAAATGGAATGTGCAGCCAGTGGCCGATTGCATGTGGTCATGGCTCTGTCAAAGAGTGCCAATCTATGAGGTTGAGGCTCACTCACTTTCAAGTTGGGCCGTCTAATCGGGCCCTTACTGTTTCTTATCGTGAAGCAGGAACATTATTCGGAACCTCCACATTTAATCACATAGGGTGAGCGATTCAATGGGTGCATACTTTACAAGGGGAAGTCTTAGCAGTCTGGTGAGGGTGTCCATCACTAATCTCAATACTAATCATTGTGTCACTATGTAGACATTGCATAGCACTGATTTTAAAACATTGTATGCATGGCAATGTTATTGGATCAGTCTGTCAGTGTAATTTTAGCACATTTGGTCAATTTTGATATCATTTCAGCATAATATAGTGGTATTGTGTGTTAGTACTACTTGGTGCTATGCAGTATATTATTTTTGTATCTTACAAATAAAAAGAAAGAAACATAGCCGCACACCCACAACTTATATTAAGATCTACTTGCTGCTCAGCACAATTTCAAAAACTACCAGGTTATTAATGTACCTTTTCATCAAAACGTGCAGGTCCACTCACCACATCACGGCCACTTGATAAGAGTGGGTCCCTAAACTAACCCTGGCATAGTGTCAGGCGGCGACCACTGCCACCACAACACCAGGCCCACAGGAGGAATGACCTAGTGGCTAGGCAGCCCCACTGCTGCCTGACCAAGCCCCTGGCCCTGGGCCACCCCACCCCACAAACAAAGCACAACAGCAACAATGGCCGCCACAGAGCCCCACACCAGTGTGAACACCTACCATGGGCTAATTAAAAATGTCTGGGCCGAATGGTTGGACATGGCCATGGAAAAACAAAATAAGAGGGGACAGAATACCAATGCAACTCACATGTAAAGAAACAGAACATGGCCACACACCCACAACTTATACTTAGCATAATAAAAAAAAAGATCTAAGAAGATATTAGATCATTGTAGTGAATGTGCGTTCATGTCTCTGTTTCTCTATATGGTTACATTTATATTATTTTTGTATGATGGTGGCACTGTAAGGCATTGTTATTTAGGCAGCTGTATGAAAATGTTATTTGGTCAATGATGTATGGCACTTTTATTTGGGTTTTATATTGGAATTAATGAGGAAGCACTGCATAGTATGGTTATACACTTCATGGCTGTACACCGGCACCAAGAGTATATACTCCATAGGTCGATATTAAACATACGAAAACCCTTGCCCCTTAGAGTAGTGTCACTGATCCATCTGTGAGATCTGTTGATTTAAAGAGATACTCCTGTGGAAAACCTTTTTTTTTATATATATAATCAACTGGTGACATAAAGTTAAAAAGATTTGTAAAGTACTTCTATTTAAAATTGTTTGTCTTAATGCTTCTAGTACTTATCAGCTGCTGTATGCTACTGAGGAAGTTGTATAGTTCTTTTCTGTCTGACCACAGTGATCTCTGCTGACACCTCTGTCCATGTCAGGAACTGTCCAGGGCAGTAGAGGTTCTCTATGGGGATTTGTTTCTGCTTTGGACAGTTCCTGGCATGGACAAAGTTATCAGCAGAGAGCACTGTGGTCAGACAGAAAAGAGCTAGGTACAGAAAGGGGTACATCATTTACAGGTACTTTGTCATTCCGAATAGAGTCTTGTTTGTTAGCTAGGTTTTAGCTAAACACTGTAAGGACATGGTGAGAGTTGTAGTTGGTTGGAGAGTAGTGATAGATAAGTCATATCTATGTAAAATTATTTTAATAATGTATCTTCTCCATGTTCTCATTATATCTAGTCACCTAACAAGCCTACAATACCGCAAGATAAAATCCGGCCGTTGACCAGTTTGGACCACCCACAGAGCCCATTTTATGATCCAGAAGGAAGTTCCATTATTCCAGTTGCAAGAGTTGTTATTGAGAGAATTGCCAGAAAGGTGGGTAACACAAAAAATTATATACAAAATTAATAAGAGCCACAAGATACTTTAAGGTGAAGAAGAATAAAAGTTCGCATGTCCATGGATTTGATGCAAATGTCCATCCGTGCAGATTTATGGTCTCATCTGCCATCCACAAGAACAGTGAGGATATATAGATATAGAATATATTCATTATACTTGAAGATTCCACATGGAAACACTGCAGATCAGCACAAAAAATGATACTAGGGCATACAAGTCCATGGCACATGGTACAAATCCAAACATCTGCTCCAGATTTCTGTGACAAATGTACACAACATGTAAATTTAGCATTAGGGAGCATTCACATGCAGCTTTTTGTGCCAATGTCTTATTTAGTTTTTAGAAAATGGATTCTTGCTTTGGCACAAAATGTAAAAAAAATGACAAACTGCCACAAAAAACTGGGAGAGATTTATCAAAACCTGTGTAGAGGAAGAGTGGTGTAGTTGCGCATATCAACCAATCACAGTGCTTGATTTATTGCTATGGGCAACTGCACCACTTTTCCTCTGTATTGGCTGTGATAAATCCCCCCACTGTGTGTGAAACCTGCCTTTTATTGTTTTCTTATTCCATTAAATAGAGGTATTTTGTTTAGTCATATATTTTTTTTTATTGAGTATGGTCTTCTGGTTTGGTTCTCTAGTTTAGTTCTCCAGTTTCTCCAGTCTCTTTAATATGGTTGTCCAGAAAAGGACAACTCCTTTAATATATATGATCATAAACTGGTCAATTGTATGAGGGGGTCTGGAGACCGACCTCATACTGGAGTGGTTAGAACAACCAGTTTATGGAAGAATAACCCCCCCCCCCCCCCCCCCCCGTATACTGTAATTTCAAGGTAACCCTGTTTTTTATAAATACAAGGGACTGGGTTGTCAATGTACCTTTTGATCGAAACGTGCAGGTCCGCTCGCCACATCAAGGCCACTTGATAAGAGTGGGTCCCTAAACTAACACTGGCATAGTGTCAGGCGGCGACCACTGCGACCACGACACCAGGCCCACAGGTGGAATGACCCAGTGGCTAGGCAGCCCCACTGTTGCCTGACCAAGCCCCCAGCCCTGGGCCACACCACCCCACAAACAAAGCACAACAGCAACAATCATATGGTTCATATGGTTGTCCAGAAAAGGACAACTCCTTTAATATATATGATCATAAACTGGTCAATTGAATGAGGGTAAGAGGAGACCAACCTCATACTGGAGTGGTTAGAACAAACAGTTTATGGAAGAATAACCCCCCTGATACTGTAATTTCAAGGTAACCCTGTTTTTTGTAAATACAAGGGACTGGGTGATCAGTGACATAGGAGATGCAAAGGTAGTGTTTGCAACCAAGCCTGTATAAGTGGAGGGCTTTAAGATCTCTCTTCCTTATGGACTTACCATGGAGACAGGGCACCTTGTACACCTCGTCCAGCCCAGGCCCAGATTTATCAAACTGTGTGAGAGAAAGAATGAAGTGGTAATTTTCTCACAGCAACCAATCACAGCTCAGCTTTCACTTTACCAGAGCTTGTTAGCTGAGCTGTGATTGGTCACTCTATATTCTCTCTCACAAAGTTTGATAAATATAGTCAGTGTGCACCCTAACTGTATGGTTGGGTACACCCCAGATTTACAACCTGCTTATCGACGACTACCAGCAGGTGATAATACAGAGTATTACAGAGCAAACGGAGTGTGCAGGCATCAATGTTCTCTAATGCAGCTACCATTTTCAATTCTAGGGATATTTTAAAAATCTACACTATAAGTCAGTGGTGCTCTTTAGGGGTTAAATCTAATGGCAGGTCCTTTTATATGCACTGCTCCATTGTGTGACTTAGCAGGGTGTTGTTTGATTAATGTATACCAAGAAATACTCAACCTTATCGCACTGAAAAATCCATCTCTCATTAGTAAGAAGCTGATCAGTAATTGGAGCACCGGCACCCTCTCTACACTCCATTAATTATGTCTTGTGTCTTACAGGGAGAACAATGCAATATAGTCCCCGACAACGTAGATGACATCGTAGCTGATCTTGTCACTGAAGAAAAAGAAGAAGGTAAAAATATCATGTGTGTCTCCAATTAAAGTAAAGATTCCTTTGGCTCAGCCATGGGTCCTGACTGACTAACGTAGGCACCTGGAAAACAGCCTTCAACGCTTTAAAACATAAGTGTTATGGAAATGTGAAAATGTAACAAACAATCCACAAAATGTGTGTTTATACATGGACCCAATCATCACTGTGTGTTTCGTTTAGCTTGAACTACTAAGCGAAAAAAATGATATCACAGCCCCTATTGTAGCACCTCATAATGAACAGTCCCATTTACTTGAGCTAGACTAAGCTATAGCACAAGGCACAGCCCCGCAGACAAGCCTCTCTGCCTTTCTGAACACTGAAGGTGACCCCTTCCTTCTGTGGATTGGCAGGGATTCTACGGGTTGAGCCACCCCTTTCAAACATTATTAGCTATCAACTCCCTGAACAAGGGGAACCAGTTAGGAGACGTATTTTGGATAATCGCGTAGTATAAGTTTCCTTAAGGGTCACCTTTACTCCGAAAAGTCAACAAAACATATGTGTGTACATATCCCCAAATGTGTGTAGCATGGGACAAGCTTTCTTACGTTACAGAACAGCTTGTTTTGGCCCACCAGCCACTCAGGGCATTACTGGAAAAGTCTATATGCTGGCTGCCATTTTTGTCTGGCCATGCTGGGAGTTGTAGTTTTGCAACATCTGGAGGTCCGCAGGTTGGAGACCACTGTCCTATACTTTACATTGCACAGATCCCTCAACATACGATGGTTTCAACAAACGATGGTTCATTTGGAGCGGATTACCATCGTATGTTGAGGGATGACTGTACTGTACTTGTGTTCTGCAGACCTACATATGCACCACACATTTAATCTTCACTCACTGCCACAAAGAACATTCCATTAGAGCCATGCATTGGGATTGGGATCCCGGAGGACCCAACCCAAAATGTGCGGGCGCAGGGCGTGTGGGTAAGGAGACCTCTGCATGCGGGCGGTCAGGCAGCAGTATCAGTGACTCAGCCCCACCCTCCGCTTACAATCAGGGTCAGCTGCCACCTATAGGCCAGGTAGGCACCCGCCTAGAGCACACAGTGGTGCTGTAACATCCCTGCTGGCACCATCATATCCCACTCACTAGCTGCATAGCACTGAACCGGGATGTCAACATAGAGATCACATGACCTGCCGCCACCCAATCCCCTCAGAGCCTGAAGCAGGAGTCCGGGCGAGTACTGAACTCACCAGCTCCTTGTGGCAGCAGACAGCATGAAGGAAGAAGCAGAGGAGATTTGAGGGACATGTGGTTCTGTAATTGTGGAGTCTGTGTATTATGGTTTCTGTACACACTTCTCATCAGGCTCCCTCCCCATCCGCACCCCTCACCGTCTGTGCCGCTCGGGCAGACACACGGGGCCGGAGGTGACAGGTCCCGGAGCTTCTGATAGGGCACACTCTCCTCTTGTTTTAGGTTGTCAGACTCTGGAATACACTGACACTGCACACTACAGTTGCCCTTCCCCACTACATTATCCAAGTGTATCCCAGTGTTTGCAACCAGGGTGTCTCCAGCTGTTGCAAAACTATTACTCCAAGTGTGGTGGCGGATGAGAAGATACTGTCTTGTGGGAGTGTAGGGTGTTTAGGTTGTCGTTGTGCAGGATAGTTAAGGGCGCTGTTAACCCTTGTCACTCGTGACGCCAGGGTGAGGGTTAAATGCTGTGTTCTTGATGGGCCTATTGCCACCCTTCCCGCGTGAATAAAGGATTGTCCACAACCGCTGTTGACTGAAAACTTGCAGGAACTTTTACTGAGGAGTTTCTGTGCACGTAGTAACAGTAACAGTCCAGATAATAAAGTCTCTTTACATATGTCTTTAGCAGCGATTGACAGTCGGTTGGGACCAGGTAAGCCCAATTTAGCTTCTTGAGGATTATATAGCAGAGATTCGCTGGATTTAGGGGAATAATTAGGTCCAGTGATCTTGCGATGAGTAGCGGGGAATTGCTTAGTCTATCCGCTAGGTTAGAGGCCTAGGCCGCAAGGCTTTGGCCTAGTAATTGTCTTGTAAGCTGCGGAGGTCCTACCTCTTCCAGAGTCAGCAACCCAAGAGAGCGATCAAGATGGCAGGGGCCGGCCGTTTTGGATTGGTCCGTAACGACTGTCACTCACCGTTACAGTGCATTGTGGTTGAACATGTCACGGGAACCTCCAAAGGTCCTGTAGCAAAACCATCAACCTGTCCACCTGACCCGCAGGTCCTGCTACGCTCCGAACAGGTAGATAACTAAATATTTACATATATATCCTTATACTTATATTAAGATTGAATAAAACGACTATTTAGTTATAGACTAAATGTGAGGTGACAAGGGGAGATCTACAACAGAGGGACCCCGACGTCCTAGGGACTCTGCCTATGGGGATCTCTGTACAGGTAACGTATATAATACGGTACCGGGACACTACACAAGCATGCCCAGATAGCCTTTGGTTGTCCGGGCATGCTGGGAGTTGTAGTTGTACAACAGCATTATCCCACTGCATTATCCCCTTCTCAGTGCAGCAATATGCATTTTCCTTTTTTTTTTAAGAGCCATAACATTTTTATGGAGCTGTATAAGGACTTGTTTTTATTGCAGGACAAGTTGTACGCTTATATGCATCCATTATTTTACCATACAATGTTTCATGCACCCAGAAAAAAAACTTACATGTGGGGTAAAATTTAATGCCATAAAAAATAATAATAAAAAGCGATCAAAAAGTCCCATAAAAACAAAAATGGTACCAATAAAAACTACATTGGTCAGTGACCCAGGGCCTCTAAATCTGCACAGTCCCTGCTATTCACATCTTTACATACACTAGAGTGCAATGCTCTGCACATACCCCCATGTATAGCAGTGTGTACTACAGGGAGTATGTGCAGAGCATTGCACCCTAGTGTCTGTACATTCCTATGTTAGTGGGAGCGGGCAGGATTGGACAAACATTTTAGCGGGAGCGGACGGGATTGGTCAAAAAAAGTAATCGGGAGGGGGCAAATTGGTCAAAAAAGTCATCGGAAGCAAGCGGGAGCCGGATTGAAAAACCAGTCCCTCACAGGGCACTACATCCCATCCCCTCCCCATTAAAGCAATCCCTTTCTTAATTAAACTGGTGTGTTGGTAGTCACATCCTCCACACTCCTGCTCACACGTACTATGTGAGCACCCACTGCACATAAGGCTACTTGCATCATGCTTATGATTTTTGCTTAGCGTGTACATCAAGGAACTAGGTTAGTTTACAATTTCCATATTACACATTGAAAATTCCATCACCCCTTTTCCCCAAGCAACATCTCCTAGCATAAACTCTTAATGTTATTATACACACATCTATTTGTAATATCTTATTCTTGTGGTAGAAACAATGAATCTGTCTTCCCAAGGTGTGTGCAAGATAAATGCCCCAATCTAGAAGCAGCCCCTATCAGCATTGCCATATCTCTAATGGTTAAAATAAAATAAATCTGCCCTGATTCCGGAGTGAGCCGATGACAAGAATTGATTGCGATTATGCAAAAATAATGTTTTGTTTGTCTTCAAATCATACCGCCGCTTTTCTTCCCTGCAATCACTCATCTGCGCTGCCACCACAAAAGAGGGAAGGAAAAATGACTTCTATATTTGCCAGTCACTGCCCTCAAGTGGCCCTCGAAAGATCTGCAAGATGTATGATTAAAGGGTTCATTTATCAAGCTAGGCAGGGCACACAAACGGCAGGAAAATGGCACTTGATGGATTTTCACTTTTTGGGGATTTTTAAGTGATTAATCAGAATGCATTGTGCCGCCCTCGACAAGTATTTTTCTTCTCTATCTGCTGCTGACTTAAATTACCTCAATATATTTCAACGTGTTGTAGTTCCAGCTCCGTGGGCAATGCAAAGTTTTCAGCAGATAAATCTGCACCATGGCAGGTGTAAATGCAGTTCTATGTCCGTAAAAAAGGATTGACAATTACATAATACAATGTTTTTAATACATCGGGTCTCCTGAGAGTTTTATGGCAATACAAGAAGAAGCCGTATTTCAAGACTACAGGATTCTTGTAGAGCAGCTTGTATTCTAATGGCAGATTCTTAAAGGGGTACTCTGGCCCTGAGACTTCTTATCCCCTATCCAAAGGACCATTGCAATCTTGTATTCGCCACCCACCTGTTTGAGCTGCACGCCGCGGTGCCAGATCACAAACAGCCGGGTGGCGACCATGGGGCCGGAGTATCGTGATGTCACGACTCCGCCCCCACTATGCAAGTCTATGGGAGGGGGCGTGACAGCCGTCACGCCCCCTCCCATAGACTTGCATAGCGGGGGCGGGGGTGACATCACTCGGGGGCGGAGTCGGGACATCACGATACTCCGGCCCCATGGTTGCCATCCGGCTGTTTGTGAGCTGGCACCACGGCGTGCAGCTCAAACCGGTGGGTGGCGAATACAAGATTGCGGGGGTCCCCAGTGGCGGGACCCCCATGGTGAGACATCTTATCCCCTATCCTTTGGATAGGGAAAAGATGTCTCAGGGCCGGAGTACCCCTTTAAAGGGGTTGTACCTGGAGAGATAATGGAGACATGTCACCAGATATGCTGCCAAAGTCTAATATATGACATTCAACCTAGTTATATGTCTCTTGTTATAGGCTGCATGATCAGCCTATTATAGACAATAATGATGAACGGCATAGGCCATATTCGAATTTGCAATATTTCATGAATATTTGGATGAATATTCGTCCTATATTTATGAATTTTGCATATTTGTTCACTTTTTTTTCCATGCAAAATTCGTAATAAAATTTGCAAAATGCGCATGCATGATTATATCTTTTAACTAACTACCTTCCTATTGGTTGCTAGAGATGTTGCTAACCTCTGACAACTGTATTTGCATCCTTCTCATTGGCCCATAAGCTAAAAGAAGGGAGGGATCAGTGTCCTCTGGAAGTGCCGATATTCGCAGAATTTTCGCATAAAAATTTGCATTCGCATATTCGCCTTCTTTGGATCACAAACTGGAAGCAGGGAGGGATGATTACTTTATTTACACAGCACTCAACATTGTGATGTGTACTGTGAAAAAAAAAAAGAATATTCGTCATAACGAATATAATTTGCGATATTCTAAATATTCGCGAAATCGCGACATGCCGATATTCACAAAAATAATTCACTATTCGAATATTCTCGCTCAACACTATGGTTTGCCTTTTCGCAGCTTGCAAAAAGCTGTGAGGAACCAAAAAGAGCCCATTCGTGTAAAGCCAATTGGGGCCAAGCTGGAAAAAGCCTGTAGGAGCAAAATTATGTGGAGCCAACAGGAGTCATGCTGTCTGGTGCCAATAAGAACCAATCTGTGTAGAGACAATGGGGGACATTTACTAATCTAGTCTATTCTGGGTATGCTTATAGACCAGCGTATGTGATAGTCTCCTGTCTATTGTGCTCCTAATTTATCAAAGGTTTCACAGCCCTTGATAAATTCTGTGCTCAGACTTCAGGGTCTACAGCTTAAACTGCATTTAGACCTGCTCCAACATGGTCTGACATTTCAGCGTATTTTGGGCAGATGCGACTTGTCGCACATAAGTCGCACTTGATAAATTCAGCAGCAATGCATTTTCCAATGCACTTTTCCGTCTAAAATAGACTTGCATGCATCATGTTCTAAAAATCCTCTACAGCAAAAGTTGCAGAAAAGTCGCACATATTTAGACTGCGACTTTCTGTGCGACAAATTTAGACAGGAAAAACCAGTCTAAATCCTTTGATAAATCTTCCCCAATAAGTGGCAAATTTCATGACGGATTTCTCCCTTCCTGAATCATACACCCTTACAATGCATTGCCCTAATTACTCGAATGGGGCAATGCTGCAGAACACCTTACAACGTCATCACAAATAGTGTGGTGATGCAATAAAAAGATCAAAATTGTTTCAGCACCACACTTCAACTAAGTCAGGCCCCACTGATCTAATCTTGATGGCCCACACTGAGGGTAAAGCAAGAAACAAAGACGCTCCATGTGGAGTATCACATGTACTGGAGTGGAAGGGATATCGGAGGTGGTACAGATGGTCACTTACCAACTCCAGTTGTGTACCGGCATACACAACAATGGACAGCACATAATGAACATAATGAATATGGGAAGTTCCCGTCTGCAGCCTTCCTGGTATATCTGGGAGAGCAAAGCCAAACTTCAGGGGTAGCAGGGATTGCGTGGTGCTGACCGGGACAGACACAATGCAGGTGCGGTGACTTGAGGTAAGATTCTTTATTAACCAAGATGCAATGCGTTTCACTGCGCAAACGCAGCTTCCTCAAGCAGCACGCACTTGCATTGTGCCTGTTCCGGTCAGCGCCACGCGATTCCTGCTACCCCTGAAGTTTGGCTTTGCACACTGAGGGTAGGCTATCAATTTTTCAAATCAAAAATAGTGATGAGCAGCAGGGGCCATATTAGAATTTGCGATATTTCGTGAATATATTGACGATTATTTATCCTATGTTTGTGAAATATGCATATTCGCTATGTTTGTTCACTTTTTTTTCCATGCAAAAATTTGAATTATCGAATATTCGCGCTCAACACTAATGAGCAACGTATTCAGTACATCCAAAGGTCAAAGTTAAAACTTCATCTTTATCCCAAGCTTTAAAAATAAAACCAGGTACACACATGCATTTAAAGTAGCATATATTCTTATAGCCCAGTTAACCCTAATAATATCTGCAGAAAGGTACAGGTAGACACATCAGTAGGGTCTTGCATAATACTGTTCCTCACATTCATAATGAAACATTCCTAAATGTCCAGCCTATAAAATGAATGCACATTTGGTGTCTCATACCTCAGTTGAAGCAGTTTGAATGGGGCCAACATGTTTTTTAATTGTCTTTTTTAGATGACACCCCGGAGACTTGCATCTATTCCAACTGGTCCCCTTGGTCCGCTTGCAGTTCTGCCACCTGTGAGAAAGGCAAAAGAATGAGACAACGTATGCTGAAGGCACAGCTAGATCTTAGTGTTCCTTGTCCAGACACCCAGGACTTTGAACCTTGTATGGGACCAGGATGCAGCGATGATGGTAATTTGGAGGTCAAATTAACTCTTCTGGTACAATCTGGTACAATCTGCTAGTGAATATTGGGACATTTCACATTTCATTGTTCATTTTCATGGTGGGTTCCATGCTCAATGGCCCTGAGTGAGTTTGCTTCCTCTTGTCCCAGCTAATCTTTCAATATTTCATAAACAACTTAACAACAAAATCTTACTGCCATAGACCTTATGATATGAAGTGACCAAACACATTAGATGGCTGTCAACCAAACCAATGAATTTCAGCAGGACCAAAAGACCATCTGTACCAGGGTCTTCAGACTTTCCCTTGATAGCAAACGTCAGGGGAAAAAAGGATCAGGCGGTTGGACTTCTATAACATAAATAATGTGTATCAATAAATCTAAAAACAAATTAAATTAAATTTAAACTTAAAAAAAAACTTACAAAAATATGTCCGTTTTAAGTATGGCTATAATGAAGGGCCTTTGAGTGTGAGCTGGTAGATTTTAAAGGGGTACTCCGGTGTTTACACATCTTATCCCCTATCCAAAGGAAAGGGGATAAGATGCCTGATCGCGGGAGTCCCGCAGCTGGGGACGCCCGGGATCATGCATGGGGCACCCCGTTTGTAATCAGTCCCCGGAGCGTGTTCGCTCCGGGTCTGATTACGGTCGACCGCAGGGCCGGCGGCGTGTGATGTCACGCCTCCACCCCCGTGTGACGTCACGCTCCGCCCCTCAATGCAAGCTTACGGGAGGGGGCATGATAGCTTTCACGCCCCCTCCCGTAGGCTTGCATTGAGGGGCGGAGCGTGATGTCTCACGGGGGTGGAGGCGTGACATCACACGCCGCCGGCCCTGCGGTCGACCGTAATCAGACTGATTACAAACGGGGTGCCGCGTGCATGATCCCGGGCGTCCCCAGCTGCGGGACTCCCACGAACAGGCATCTTATCCCCTATGCTTTGGATAGGGGATAAGATGTGTAAGCTACGGAGTACCCCTTTAAGTTTTAGCATTGGGTAGGTTTTTGGGCTAAATGGGTTGCACTGGATTAGAAAAACATGACTACTTACTTTCAGAAACAGCACCACATCTGTCCACAGGTTGTATGCAGTATCACAGTTCAGCCCAATTCACATAAATGGAGCTACAATACCAGACACAATTTCTGGACAGGTGTGGCATGGCTGCTATAAGAGGCCATGTTGTTCTAATCCTATCACTATCTGGATATAAGTCACTTTAGTGGTTGTGGTTGTGGTTGCTTTAGTGGTTGTGGTTGCACTCAGGCCCAAACGTTCCCTCCACCCAATAAGAGGAGAGCAGAACTATAAATCAATTGTTTGGGTCCCTGTTATAGATTTTGCATTTGGGAACCATAAGTTGCATATTTGCTCTAGGGATCTGTCCACTCATTACTAAGGAGAATTCCTGTCCTGCCTTGGCCTTCAGTGTAGTTTTGCTTTCTTTCAGATGCATCCACATGTATGATGTCAGAGTGGATCATGTGGTCCCCCTGTAGTATTACCTGTGGTATGGGAATGAGATCCAGGGAGCGTTATGTAAAGCAATTTCCAGAGGATGGTTCTATATGTAAAGTTCCAACAGAAGAAACAGAGAAGTGTATAGTCAATGAGGAATGCGGTAGGTAATATGTTCATCTACAATATATATTATTTAGAAATCCCTTTTATAATACAGTTTTAATTGGAATGAAAATGATATAATGTAAATAGCAAATCAAAAGAAAACCTATACAATTGCTTATAATTACATTGTAAATAGAGGACATCACTGCAATAATAATGTACTATGCATATGATCCTTTTTGATATTAAGAAAGCCTATACAGAAAGTTGCCTGATAATAATCCTGAGTTAAATCCTGTATTATACTTCAGAGCTACACTCCCTATTTTGCGGGTGAGGTACACTGCTTTATTTATCCTGCACTCACTATTTTGTTGCATCCTTTAGAGGTGCACCGTTTTCTGCTGGTAAAGACTCTGGGGGAGATTTATCAAAACCTGTGCAGAGAAAGAGTGGTGCAGTTGCCCATAGCAACCAATCAGATTGCTTCTTTCATTTTCCACAGGCCTCTTTAGAGGCCTGTGGAAAATGAAAGAAGCAATCTGATTGGTTGCTATGGGCAACTGCACCACTCTTCCTCTGCACAGGTTTTGATAAATCTCCCCCTCTATCTACATATATTACTTTATATAACACAGTTACATAGTTCATAAGGTTGAATAAAGGTCCATTAGGTTGAACCTAAACCCTAATGTGTCTCCACTGTGTTGATCCAGAGAAAGGCCCCATACCAGGGGGAAAAAATCCTTCCTGACTCCAATATGGCAGTCAGAATAAATCCCTGGAGCAACATTCTGTCCCTATAAATCTAGTATCCATAACCTGTAATGTTATTAGTCTCAAGGTCCCTTTTGAAAGCCTTTTTGGAGTTCACCATGACCACTTCCTCTGACAGAGAAATCCACAGTCTCACTGCTCTTACAGTAAAGAACCCCCGTCTGTGCTGGTGTAGAAACCTTCTTTCCTCTAGACATAGAGGATGCCCCCTTGTTATAGATACAGTCCTGGTATAAATAGATCATGGAATAGATCTCTGTACTGCCCCCTGATATATTTATACATAGTTATGTGGTTGTCCCTTTCTAAACTAAGCAACCCCAATTTTAATATAAATTGTATTCCCCATCATAGCATTTGAAATCTGACAATTCTTTGCTTTATATCATTTAATGCACAGAGCCAAGTAGTTGTATCGTAACAGAGTGGGGTGAGTGGGAGGAATGCAGCGCCACCTGTGGTATGGGGATGAAAAAACGACACAGGATGATTAAGATGACACCAGCAGATGGGTCCATGTGCAAAGCCGAGACTTCAGAAGTAGAAAAGTGTATGATGCCTGAGTGCCGTAAGTAATGTACCATTTTCCTACTAATTCCATTGTCAAACATGTTGCTCTGCATAGTGCAGGGTTCAAATCCTGTAGGAACGCATTGGAACAGAGTTCCTCCACTTTTTCGATAGCAGAAACACTTTTTCCATTAGCAGGATTCCCGCAGGACCAACCCTTAAGTGGAAATTTCCCACACTTTTTCCCAGAACATGACCCCCTGGCAGAGTGGGAAGACTTTATTAAGGCTTGGTTATTGTCAAAGTTGTTGAGACAGCGCAAGAATTTAACAAGTTAGCAAGTTATTGTAAGCTTGGGCATAGATACTATAGAGACAGACCTTTGGTTGCTATAGAGCCCAAGTTGGGCTGTCTGGTGCATGGCTCTCCTTTATTGTGAAATGTATTGTCTGCATACAAGAGAGTGGAGAACAGGTTGGATAACTCTGGTCCATAAAGTGGGGATTATTTTAACCCTGACTGTAAGGGAATCAAAGCACCAGCAAAAGAAATGTTAAAGCATAATTGTCATGACTCTTTAGCCCCTTAACCTTACACCAGTATGTCAAAGATGTTTATAATTGTATTGCAGCCCTACCTTTGGCTGCTTTTTATCAATCTTCAAAAAATAGTTTTTCTTGGGAGTTGACAACAGTTAAATAGGCATGGCCAGAGATTTGCAATGCCCCAGGGATGCCATGTCTATCTCCTTCACAACACGTGCTGGGTCCCCTGTGTGATTGACAGAAAGGTCCTCAGCACATGTGCCCTCTATCCGTTCTCCATGGGTGCAGGGAGTTCTCTGAGAGAGCGCTCGCTCCCCATGCCTCCCCCAGGTGTTTGCCTCTAGCATAACGCAGGTGCGCCCAGTCAGGAGGCATCAGGAGTGAGCGCTCGCAAAGGGAGCTCAGAGAACTCGTCACACGTTCGTAGAAGAGATGCAATACAATCATAAACACCTTTGACATACTGTTAAAAGGTTAAGGGGCTAAAATGTCATGACAGTTGCGCTCTAAATAAAATATGAGAAGGAACATCCATTTTCTAACTTGTATTGTGCTCTAATGAGCCACATCAAAACCTCCTTTAAATGCACTTATGTTCATGTGAAGCTATTCGGGGGATGCCCCGATGAATATCTTCTCTCGGTAGGCTTTTCTCGTTTGCCGTAATATCTGTCATAGACCATTGACTGTTCTTTTGTAGCCTCTGTCTGACCAGTCTTAGAGATTTTAGCGTGATTCATCATAAATTTTTCTTCATAGTGCCCTTTACAAACCGCAGTGAATCATTATTACTAGCTTAGCAAAAGATTCTAAAATGGCCCATTATCCTCGAGCTGTACAGAATGATGTATAAAACAAGTTGGCAGTGTAGTTAAATAGGAATGTAAAAATGCATACAGCGATGCCACTTCATTGCTTAAGAGTTAAGCATCAAAATCATTGCCTATAATTGACAGAATAATTACATGAAATATGAGTGTGGTGGCCCAGTGCAGCATTTCCAGCTGCTACCCATTGGAATTGTTGGGTGGCTAGTTAAATAAAGGTTTGCTAGATGGATAAGGGCCAACATTTATCATTGTCTTTAGACTGTTTATATGTGTCTAGAAAAGGCGCAAAAAAGGCGCAAGCAGAGTTTATTTGCGCTTTTTTGCGCCTTTTGGTTTACACATTTCTGCTTATTTTGAGTTGCAATCCACTGATTTTGGCAATACACATGATATGGAAGGGTTTTATCAACTGCGCCTTTTTGTGAAAAGGCGCAAAAAAGTCTCTAAAACGACATCAGCCCAGACTTAGCTTAGCTTTTTTGGTGTATGTGAAGAGTGAAATTTCAGAAAATGTGTACCTGCACAAAATGTATCAAATGCTCTGTGACCATTTAACCCCTTAAGGACCCAGCTATTTTACACTTTAGGACCCGGCCATTTTTTGAACATCTGACCACTGTCACTTTAAACATTAATAACTCTGGAATGCTTTTAGTTATCATTCTGATTCCGAGATAGTTTTTTCGTGACATATTCTTCTTTAACATAGTGGTAAAATTTTGTGGTGACTTGCATCCTTTCTTGGTGAAAAATCACAAAATTTGATGAAAAATTTGAAAATTTAGCATTTTTCTAACTTTGAAGCTCTCTGCTTATAAGGAAAATGGATATTCCAAATATTTTTTTTATTTTATTCACATATACAATATGTCTACTTTATGTTTGCATCATAAAACTGATGAGTTTTTACTTTTGGAAGACACCAGAGGGCTTCAAAGTTCAGAAGCAATTTTCCAATTTTTCACAAAATTTTCAAACTCACTATTTTTCAGGGACCAGTTCAGGTTTTGAAGTGGATTTGAAGGGTCTTCATATTAGAAATACCCCATAAAAGACCCCATTATAAAAACTGCACCCCCTAAAGTATTCAAAATGACATTCAGTCAGCATTTTAACCCTTTAGGTGTTTCACAGGAATAGCAGCAAAGTGAAGGAGATAATTCACAATCTTCATTTTTTACACTCGCATTTTCTTGTAGACCCAATTTTTGAATTTTTACAAGGGGTAAAAGGAGAAAAGTTATACTAGTATTTGTAGCCCAATTTCTCTCGAGTAAGCACATACCTCATATGTCTATGTAAAGTGTTCGGCGGGCGCAGTAGAGGGCTCAGAAGCGAAGGAGCGACAAGGAGATTTTGAAGAGTACGTTTTTCAGAAATGGTTTTTGGGGGGCATGTTGCATTTAGGAAGCCCCTATGGTGCCAGAACAGCAAAAAAAAAAAAAACACATGCCATACCATTTTGGAAACTAGACCCCTTGAGGAACGTAACAAGAAATTAAGTGAGCCTTAATACCCCACAGGTGTTTCACGACTTTTGCATATGCAAAAAAAAAAAAAAATTCACAAAAATGTGTGTTTCCCCCCAAATTTCAAATTTTTGTAAGGGTTAATAGCAGAAAATACCCCCCAAAATTTTTAACCCATCTCTTTTGAGTATGGAGGTACCCCATAGGTTGACCTGAAGTGCACTACGGGCGAACTACAATGCTCAGAAGAGAAGGAGTCATATTTGGCTTTTTGAGAGCAAATTTTGCTCGGGGGCATGTCGCATTTAGGAAGCCCCTATGGTGCCAGGACAGCAAAATAACCTCCACATAACATACCATTTTGGAAACTAGACCCCTTGAGGAACGTAACAAGGGGTACAGTGAGCATTTACCCCCACTGGTGTCTGTCAGATCTTTGGAACAGTGGGCTAGTGGGCTGTACAAAATTTTTAATTTGCACAGCCCACTGTTCATAAAGATCCGTCAGACACCAGTGGGGTGTAAATTCTCACTGCACCCCTCATTACATTCCGTGAGGGGTGTAGTTTCCAAAATGGGGTCACATGTGGGGTTTTGTTTTTTTTGCGTTTGTCAAAACCGCTGTAACAATCAGCCACCCCTGTGCAAATCACTTCAAATGTACATGGTGCACTCTCCCTTCTGGGCCTTGTTGTGCGCCCCCAGAGCAGTTTGTGCCCACATATGGGGTATCTCCGTAGTCGGGAGAAATTGCATTACAAATTTTGGGGGGCTTTTTCCCTTTTACCTCTTGTCAAAATGAAAAGTATAGGGCAACACCAGCATGTTAGTGTAAAAAATATTTTTTTTTACACTAACATGCTGGTGTAGACCCCAACTTCCCCTTTTCATAAGGGGTGAAAGGAGAAAAAGCCCCCCAAAATTTGTTAGGCAATTTATCCCAAGTACGGCGATACCCAATATGTGGCCCTAAACTGTTGCCTTGAAATACGACAGGGCTCCAAAGTGAGAGCGCCATGTGCATTTGAGGCCTGAATTAGGGATTTGCATAGGGGTATTCTACGCCAGCGATTCCCAAACAGGGTGCCTCCAGCTGTTGCAAAACTCCCAGCATGCTTGGACAGTCAACGGCTGTCCGGCAATACTGGGAGTTGTTGTTTTGCAACAGCTGGAGGCTCCATTTTGGAAATAGTGGCGTACCAGACGTTTTTCATTTTTATTTGGGAGGGGGGGGGCTGTGTAGGGGTATGTGTATATGTAGTGTTTTTTACTTATTTTATTTTGTGTTAGTGTAGGGTAGTGTTTTTAGGGTACAGTCACATGGGCGGGGAATTACAGCGAGTTTCCCGCTGCGAGTTTGAGCTGCCGCGCAAAATTTGCTGCATCGCAAACTTGCAGCCTGATACTCACTGTAAGCCCCCTGCCCATGTGAATGTACCCTGTACATTCACAGGGGGTGGGAACCTCCAGCTGTTGCAAAACTACAACTCCCAGCATGCACGGTCTATCAGTGCATGCTGGTAGTTATAGTTTTGCAACAGCTGGAGGCACACGGGTTGGGAAACACTGAGTTAGGAAACAGACAATGTTTCCCAACCACTGTGCCTCCAGTTGTTGCAAAACCACAACTCCCAGCATGCCCAGGCAGCCGAAGGGCATATTGGGAGTAGTGGTTACGCAACAGCTGGAGGAGAACTGTTTGGGGACCACTGTGTAGTTGTGTCCAAGCTGTAGCCCTCCAGATGTTGCAAAACTACAACTCCCAGTATGCTAAAACTGTCCAGGCATGCTGGGAGTTGTAGTTCTGCAACATCTGAAGGGCCAGATGTTACAGAACTACAACTCTCAGCATGCCTAGACAGTAAGGGCATGCTGAGGATGTGTAGTTTTGCAACATCTGGAAGGGCACAGTGGTCTCCAAACTGTGGACCTCCAGATGTTGCAAAACTGCAACTCCCAGCATGCCCAGACGCCAAGGGCTGTCTGGGCATGCTGGGAGTTGTAGTATACAGGGTCCCATTACAGCAATGCATGTCGCTTTACGGCGACGTGCATTGCTGTAAAGGGCCTGACCACGGCTGAAGAGGAACTCACCTGTCGCCGCCGCCGTCTTCATCACTGGGATCCGGGTCTTCAGAGACAAGGTCTTCAGAGGGAGAGACTTCCGGGGGCCGGGCAGGGCAGGAGGAAGTAACCGCCCCCCTGCGATTGGTCGGTTAACTAACCAACGGATCGCAGAGGATGGGAGGAGGTGGCAGCCTTGCCACCTCGCTCCTATACTTTTGCATGGTCCTGGTCTGTGACAGCCGGGATCATGCAAAATTACCGGGCGGTCGGGTCCCAGAGACCCGATCAGCCCGGTATCGCCGCAGATCGCAGGGGCGATTTCACTAGCGATTTGCGGATGCCTGCCCTGGATGCCTGCTGAAGCATTTCAGCAGGCATCCGCTTCCGATCTCTGCCTGGGGCGGGGCAGAGACCGGAGAAAAACCAGGACGTACTAGTACGTCCTGGGTCCTTAAAGCCCAGGGTGCCAGGACGTTCTAGTACATCCTGGGTCCTTAAGGGGTTAAAGGGGTACTCCCCTGAAAAACTTTTTTTTTTTTTAAATCAACTGGTGCTATAAAGTTAAACAGATTTGTAAATTACATCCATTTAAAAATCTTAATCCTTCTAGTACTTATCAGCTTCTATTTGCTCCACAGGAAGTTCTTCTCTTTTTGAATTTCCTTTTCAGCCTGACCACAGTGCTCTCTGCTGACACCTCTGTCCATTTTAGGAACTGTCTGGAGCAGGAGAGGTTTGCTAGGAGGATTTGCTCCTACTCTGGACAGTTCCTGACATGGACAGAGGTGTCAGCAGAGAGCACTATGGTCAGACAGAAAGGAAATTCAAAAAGAACTTCCTCTGGAGCAAATAGAAGCTGATAAGTACTAGAAGGATTAAAATTTTTAAATAGAAGTAATTTACTAATCTGCTTAACTTTCTGGCACCAGTTAATTTAAAAAATAAAATATTTTCCAGGGGAGTACCCCTTTAATAAATTTGGTGCTCCTACACATTACCAGCACACAAAAAAAGGTATGCTTCACTTACACCTACAATGATAAATGCCGGCCAAGGTGTCCATTAAGTACTGGATAGTATTGCAAAATTATTTTCCTGGATTGCTCATATGACTGTATTGTGAAAGTATTTTCTATTCTCCACCACAAGTCTAATGCATAC
Source organism: Hyla sarda (assembly GCF_029499605.1). Lineage (NCBI taxonomy): Eukaryota > Metazoa > Chordata > Amphibia > Anura > Hylidae > Hyla > Hyla sarda. The sequence continues at coordinate 222,520,380 of NC_079194.1, read as the reverse complement.
ACAGAGGTTTATAGTGTGCAGGGGGTTAACTTGCTTACATTGTGTTGCATTTCGTGTACAATTAAATAGTTGATTTGGTCACATGGAGCCTTCTAGCCAATAGATGCAGAAACCAGTCCCAAGTCCAATCCTCCCCTGCTGGGGAAAGTGATGGACCTAAACCAGTTCTAGAGTAGTTAGTCTGGGTCTAAATTTTGCCAGAAATATGCATACTTTAGCTAGCTCCAGTAAGTGCCACCAGTACCCAACAGTCACTGTTTATAGTTCAAATCCATGCTGTGAGGATTCATTTTCAACATTGCTTAAACTTACAAGAGAAGAATGTTTCTAGAAAGGGTACTGCTAACCAAGGACCTTTTAAAATGTCACTGGTTTTTCTTGCATCTCTGTGAGGACTGTATATGGTAGAAGGGACTATGCCTGTTTATGAAGCCTGAGTGACCCTGGGACAAGGTTATAGCCCCACAGCTGCTAAAATGGCATCACTTGACACTTTTTGACTCTGTCATAGTAGGAAAACACAGCACATGGTAATATAGCAGAGCATCAGCTTACTCTGACCTAAATTCTCAATAATGGTAAAGTTTTTGCTACAAATTTGTTGGATTTCCTAAAGGAACAATCCAGGCCATACATTCACACTAAATTTTGGTGGAGTATGACATTAGAATTATTTTCTTGGTATCCTTTGAACTAGGGCTGGGCGGTATACCAGTTCATACCGAATACCGAAATTTTTGTCCTGCACAATATGAATTTTTCCCCATGCCGCAATACTGGTTTGGCCCCTCCCCTCGAGAATGAATGGGTTATCAGCCAAGCGCTGCGCTGGCCCCATCGGGGAACTAATCATTTGTGCCCCGCGAGCACTGTTCTGCCCTCCCCCCAATTAATTATCAGCCCAGCGCTGCACTGTCCCCATCGGGGTAAATACTCACATATCACCCACAAGCGCTGCCCTCCTTGTCCTCCTGTTTGTTGCGGGCCACTGACGCTGACACGCTGTACGCTGTATCCCTATGCCCGGGCTGCAAATGGTAAACAAAATAAACTTTAACTCACCTTCCCCATTGGTCTTGCTTCCCAGGGAACGGGAGCGTCGGAGAGCCGTCAGCCTATCACTGGCCGCAGCGATGTTCTGCCTCGGCCGGTGATAGGTTGAGCCCACTGTCATGTAAGAAGCCGGCTTCTTACATGACAGTGGGCTCAGCCTATCACCGGCCAAGGCGGAACATCGCTGCGGCCGGTGATAGGCTGACGGCTCTCCGACATTCCCGTCCCCAGTGTAAGGCTGACGTAGGAACGTACGTTAAAGTTCATTTTGTTTACCATTTGCAGCCCGGGCATAGGGATACCGCACAGTATAGAGTGTCAGCGCTGGCGGCCGCAACAAACAGGAGGATGAGGAGGGCAGCACTTGCGGGGGATATGTGAGTATTTACCCCGATGGGGACAGCGCAGCGCTGGGCTGATAATAAATTTTTGAGGGGGGGGGGGGGAAAGAAGGAAGGGAAATACCATTATATACCGTGGAACCGCCATAAGTTTAAAAAAAAAAAAACTGTGATACACGTATTTGGTCATACTGCCCAGCCCTACTTTGAACCCCTGTAGCATGGACCACCCCCTCTGGTATGCTTTTTGCCCAGAGTGTTCCATTAATAATTGTTAACCTACCAAAATTGCTTTTTCCAATATATGTGGGTGACAGATATGTTATATTCTAGCCTTTATCCCACAGATACTATCCCGTGTATGCTGTCACCATGGTCTGAATGGAGTGACTGTAGCGTGACATGCGGCAAGGGAGCCAGAACACGACAGAGGATGTTAAAGTCACCGGCTGAACTTGGAGACTGCAATGAAGAGCTGAAACAAGTGGAAAAATGCATGCTCCCAGAATGTCGTACGTACACAAAAAAAACATGAAAGCTCTGTAAATGGTGTAGATCATGTCAATATTTTATACACACAGTATTCTCCATCATCAGGGCACAAAGCTGCATATGTCATACACCTACTGATAAAATTGTTGCTATGCACCCAGACATTGACTTGGATAAAGCTCCAGTTCGGAATGCAAAAATGTTTTACTCAGCCACATCATTTGACACCTCAATTGCATTTAAATATACCAAATTGGGCAACCCAAAAGCAAGCAGGAGTGACGGCTTCCTTAGCCAATCACCACACTGAGAAGGGACCAGTGATTGGCCAAGCAGGCTGTCACTGCTGCTCTTCTTAGAAGGTGGGGAGTGGCCTGACCCTGTACAGGAGATCATGATTAAACACTTATTCCCTATTTTGTAGATAAGGCATAAATTCAGTTTTTCAGACTACCCCCTAATAATTTTGCAATTTGCCTAAAGGAGTAGTCTTGTGAAATGTAACATAACGTAGGACTGGACAGGTCTTCCAGAGCAACTCTTCAACTGCTTTCCGCTATTTAAAAAGGGATGAAGGTCCTGAACCTAAACATTTATTTCTATTTAAACAAAATGACCTAAGTTTGTATATAAAAGTGTTTTTTTTTTCAGAACAGATGTAACAGAGCTTTAAAGGAGTAGTCTGGTGAAATGTAACTTATCCCCTATGCAAAGGATAGGGGATAAGTTACTGTATAGATCGTGGGGGGTCCAAGTGTTAGAACCCCCCGCGATCTCCTGCATGGGCCTCCCGCAGTTTGCTGAAAGTGACCGTCCAACACCCACAGCAAGCCACGGCCGACACCCCCCTCCATGTATCTCTATGGTGTACATAAAGGGGGGCGTGTCGGTAAGCGCTCCGAGCGGGGGTCGGCATTCCCCCTTCCAGCATTCTGCTGTGGCTCCGTTCAGGAGATCGCGGGGGTCTCAGCGCTTGGATCCACCGCGATCTATAACTTATCCCCTATCCTTTGGATAGGGGATAAGTTATATTTCACCAGACTACTCCTTTAAAGCTCTGTTACATCTGTACTGAAAAAACACTTTTATATACAAACTTAGGTAATTTTGTTTAAATAGAAATAAATGTTTAGGTTCAGAACCCTCATCCGTTAGAAATAGTGGAAAACAGTTAAAGAGTTGCTCTGGAAGACCTGTCCAGTCCAACATTGCACAGATAACCCCTTCATGTGAATGGACACTGTTGCAGTAGTCATTTTTACAAAAGGAAAACAGTAAGTGCATCCATATTGATTGTTAGAAGAAGCAATCAAAGGTAGCAACCAATATGGCTGCCCTTCTCGCATCACTTAAAAATATCAACTATGTAAAAGAAACAATCATTTTGGCCAAATTTGGCTGCTTCTGTAACTTGAGGTTTACTATTATATCATACATTTCAAATTTTGTTTGAATATCATATTTACAAATAAATTATAATGGAGACTTGCCTATTCAAACTGGAGTGTGATTTAGACACTGTACACTTGTTTTGGTTGTTCTTGGTTGTTTTGATTTGTTGACCGCACGGATATTAAATATACAATTGTCATTCTTTACTAAAAGCAATATTTTTATAGGACATTTTTAGAGATCTTGATCCCTCCTAATTTCTATTTCTCTTTCCAGCCATCAACTGTGAACTGACCGAATGGTCTCACTGGTCAGAATGTAACAAGTCATGTGGCAAAGGACATGTGATTCGAACAAGAATGATCACATTAGAGCCACAGTTTGGAGGCGGCCTCTGTCCGGAAACTGTACAACGAAAAAAATGCAGGGTTCAAAAGTGCCAAAAAAATAATGGTGCTGAAAAGAGACGACTTAAAGATGCCCGAGAGAAGAGGAGAAGTGAGAGGACGAATGAAGATGCAGATGGTGAACAGTATCCAGGTGAGTATGTTGTCCAGATCTTACTCAGTTAGCACCAAAAGCTGTTAGTGTTTTGGGACCCCTCTTTGACTTGCTTTTTGTTTATAGTGATATATCTAGTAACCACGAGCATGATGAGTAAACATGGTGTCCATAAGATTGGGATAGGCCCCACTCCATCATCACCACCAATAGCAGCAAATTAAGAACATAAAAAGCTTATAATTATTTTGCTTTCACTCAGGCAGTGGGATAATGCACACAGTGATGATGCAATAGTAGGTTATATAATGTCACAGAACAAAGAAAATGCACAAAGTAATGTAATAATACAAGAATAATGCACGCATGGATATCACAGAAGTGTAACAATTCACAGTAAACAGTACACGTATAATGTACACATTGATGTCACAGTACATTTATAATAAATATAGGAATGTCACAATAAAGGGATAATACAAACAATGACGTCACGATTTTCCGCTCATAACGACGCAGCGGAGGAAACTTACAAACAATGGTTATACAGGGATAATGTGCACCATGATGTTGTATTATAGCACAGTAGAAACACACAATTAACACTCAATGAGGTATGCTGTGACACCACCGTAAAGAGAAACACATGAGCTATCTGTCATTTTTTTTGTTGTACACTACCAGGGGCGTGGTTAGTAGATGCACTAGTTGGTGCGCTGACTGAATATATGTCTGGAGTGGAGATAGGTCCACTTAGTGTTAGGGCCCCATGATATCTACCATGCCCACTGTTCTGGAAGTTACCATTATGGTTATAACAGAAAAGCAGAGGCTGCGGAGCTACAGGAATATGTGAGAACTATGAGCAGGCATAGGGGCATAACATTTATAACTAAGATAAAAGGGTTAGCCTAGTTATAAATGTTATCTGAAAATGACCCAAAGACCATAAAACTGTGGTGAGGGTGTAGGAAGGGCAGATGTTATTAACCCTTAGGGCAGATGGCATTAACCCTTTATGTTCGTGACGTCAGGGTTTACCTACTTCACCACCCGAGGTATAGCCAATGATTCCTGGGCCAGGCGCGGGGCAAATAGTCACTCCGATGCAAGGTTACATAACAACGGCTTTTTACTAAGGCAGACAATGTGCTATAGTCTTTACTGCTCAGTTCAGGCCCAAGGAGATGGATGGTGAACTTTAGGGAACTTTATCGGCTTGCTGGGACTTGTAGTGGACTTGGACTGATTTATGCAACTCACGCTGACTTTAGTAAATGACACTTGACTATCTTGACTAGACTTCTCCCCTGTATTTATGCTTACCCCCAGGCTTTGACTTTCCCCTGCAGGGGTTAACTTGCTGTAGAAGCGTGGTTGCAGGACTAGGCCTCAGGCCTCCCTCTGGATCACAGAGACAAACTCCTCAGCTCTTCACTTCACAATACCTCAACTAGATCTCAGCTACAACTGAACTAGGCTAGCTTCTACCAGCTAGGTCTGGTAGCAATTTAAAGATCCCATTGGCCAGATAAGTCAGCTGGTTCACCTTGCATACCTCCCCTTGGTAACATAGTCCTTATCAACAGTGTTTTAAAGGCACAATAACATTAACCCATACATAACTTAATATGGTAGAGAGAGTTCTGAGGAGTGTGGAGCCCAGGGGACATCAACTGAGTCTGCCCGATAGGACTGGCAGGGGTATAGAAGGGCACCTTCTGTTCTGGGCCACCACAAAACCATAAAACAATCCATACTCACCTGTCCGATCCAGAGCTGATTCCCCGTACAAGTAACAGTCTACAGCTCCATGGATGATGTGGGACCACTGCAGCCAATAACTGGTCTCAAAGGTCACATGTTGCACTCCTGGAATTACCTCTTGGCGCCATGAGCTACGGCATGTGACCAGTGATTAACTGCAGCAGTCACACATTGTCCACTTGTCAAAAAGCACCATGCCGCTGGAACTGGAGCATATATCAGTGCTGGATTGGATTACACTATAACTACTATACGGAGCACTTTCCACTATGGAAAGCCGAACACATCCACATATCATTCTCGCCTGTTCATTACAACTGTTTGCCAAGGGTTTTAAAAGTCAGACTTGTGGCAATTGTGTGACGTCTTGTTTTTGGTGAGGTTTTTTTAATAAAATTTGTAAATAGTCTACAAAACCATAAGCAGACATGCTACATAAACCACATGAATAGTAACAATATAGTCTGACTCTGCATCGGTAGAAAGAGTCTATCACTAGGAAAGCATAACATCCTCCTAATATTATGTTTTGTTTATAATTCTGGAGTCTTTGCATGTGGCAGAGGGACCTTGGGGCTCCACTATGCACCAGAACCCATTGCACATGGCACCTCGGAACCCCCAATCATTAAAGTGACTGAAATGTGCCTTAAAATTATAACAGGTAGAAGAAAGATGATACCCAGCACTCACCAGTAATGCACAGTGAAAATGTATTATGCCATAGTGTAGTACAAGGATGCATTTCGGTGTGGGAGCCTTCCTTAGCTGTCTGCCTAGGCAGACAGCTGAGGAAGGCTCCCACGCCAAAATGCATCCTTCTACTACACTATGGAGATCATGAAACTTCGAGGGTACCAGGAGTTTTCGTGGCACTGTTCGGGACAAACACAATCCAGGTGCATGGATACAGGTAAAATTCCTTTAATGACCAGAATGCAACGTGTTTCACTGCGCTTGCGCAGTGAAACGCATTGCATTCTGGTCATTAAATGACTTTTACCTGTATCCATGCACCTGGATTGTGTTTGTCCCGATCAGTGCCACGAAAACTCCCGGTACCCTCGAATACATTTGATATTCACTACATGCTGTCCATTGTTGTGTATGTCGGTACACAACCCAAGCGGGTAAGCGGCCATCGTGCCCCCTCCATATTGCTTTTTATCTAGCATGTGTGATCCTCGACAGGGAGCGCCTTTTGTTGTTTCTCTATTTCTACTACACTATGGCATAATAAATCTTCACTTTGCATTACTGGTGAGTGCTGGGTATCATATTTCTTCTACCTGTGGCTTTACCCTACCTCATGCACCAGCGCAGATTCCACGGAAGTGCCGACATATCCCTATATTGAGCTTAAAATGATAACACTGATACTTTTATTTTCAGTTTGCAAAATGAAGCCATGGACAGCGTGGACAGAATGCACCAAATTTTGCGGTGGTGGCATTCAAGAGCGGTTCATGACAGTGAAGAAGAGGTTCAAGAGTTCTCAGTTCACCAGCTGTAAAGACAAGAAGGAGATCCGAGCTTGTAATGTCCATCCATGTTAGCAAACACCTCACAAGGGATACTCCCCAAGTTACATGGAATCAATCTTTATTAGATTTTTTTATCATAGAATATATACAGTGCTTTTCATTTTGCAATGTACTTTGCTTACTATTCTTGCAGGTGCAAGAACTATATTTTCTAAATATTCACATATAATAATAACTGAATCATCTGGTTAGATCAATAAATAATATCTTACATCTTGGTTGTTTAGCAAGAGAATATGACTCCGGACGGTGCATCCTCCTAGTTGCATTACAAACTTTAATCTTAACAGTATGACATGCATGCCAGAGACAACATGACCCATAGGACAACCCGTTACCACCCTGTGTCGTTTTCCATACTGCTTTACTGAACAGAAGGATAACAGAGATGGTTGACAGCAGACATCGAGTTGTACATCTGCCGTGTTTGAACAGGTTCATGTGGATGACTCCAAGCATGATTGGTCACAAGTCATTCTAGATTATTTACCCTATGTTGTAATATGTTGAATCTACAAAATTAAAATTTCCATTAATTCATGTTTTGAAGAGCTGAACACACAAAAATATTTTTTTTGAAATGTAGAACAATAAAAATGGTGTAGCTATTTTTGAATTTTTTTTCTACAACAACATTTGTGTTTAATTTATGGTAGATGTCAAATGGGCGGTCTGGTTTTTATTTTGAGTTAATAGAGGGGGCAGAAAACAATTACAAACATTGTTTGACACTCTGAAGGAGTTTGAATGGTTTCCATGTCATGCTTCATTTGCCCTGCGGTGGCGCTGAAGGGCAACTAAACACTAGTCAGATTTCCTCTGGGACACTTTATGACCTGCTTGTCATTTGGAAAACTTTTCTACAAGATGTTACTGTCCACAATAGGCCCCTTTAATGGGGTAGATTAGCCATGAAGTGAAAATCCTGCTGCTGCTGTTAGATAGATCATATTATCAAATGAAAATAGTAGTCTGTCAAGTTCACAAAAATGATGTTGAAAATTGTGCTCTAGATCCTGAGTTTTCAACTATCATGCATCTGCTCCAAGTGGTGCTTGTCTTGTTTCTAGGGGATATTTGTATTGGTTTAAAGGGGTACTCCGCTCCAAGACATCTTTTCCTCTATCCAAAGGATAGGGAATAAGATGTCTGATCGCTGGGGTCCCGCTGCTGGGACCCCCATGATATCTGCTGCAGCACCCCAGTCATCCGGTGCACAGAGCTAACTTCGCTACGTGCCAGATGACTAGCGATGTGGCGCTGGAGGCTTGTGACGTCCCAGCCATGCTCCCTCATGACGTCACGTCCTCCCTCTCAATACAAGTCTATGGGAGGCGGCCGCCATGCCCCCTCCAATAGAATTGCATTAAGGGGGCGTGGCATAACATCACAAGGAGGCATGGCCATGATGCCATAAGGCTCCAGCGGTGCAGCTGGCGTTCTAAACGAACGCCGGGTGCTGCAGGGAGATTGCAGGGGTCCTATTGGTGGTATCCCTGTGATCAGACATCTTATCCCCTATCATTTGTACAGGGGAAAAGATGCCTAGGGGCAGAGTACCCCTTTAATGCTGTTTTTGATATACCATGTATGGTCATAGCCTTGTGAAGAACTTGACTTGAAGCTTTGCTCCGGAGTAATGATTGCAATACTTAATTATAGGTAAGCATTAAGACATTGTTGCACAGTGGCAATAAATTAGTATTAAAGGGAACTTGTCACCATAAAAATGCGATCTACTGGCAGCGTGTTATAACGCAAGGTGAATCGATCAGATTGATATATAATGTGGTGTAAAATTATTTAATATAACTAATAAGTGACTAATTTATATCTCAGCTCATATTGGCTGATTGACAGCCTTCTCTTTCTGAGCATGCACACAGAGATAGCAGCCAATCCCAGATTAGGACTGTTATATCTATCCCTTTTTGGATAATCTTATAATTCCAAAACTTTGTAGTATGCCTGAAAGTGACATTACAAATACCTGAGCAGAAGTTTTTGTATGTTATGGGAGCAATTCACCATTACAAGCTCAACTCAACTTCAAAAAGTTAATACCTAGTCATATCGTTTCCTGCAACTAGAGTTGCACTGTAACCTTATCTCAGACAAGGGTGGTCAATAGAGAGACCAAAAGTAGAAGAGTAGTTGGCAACTATGGTATATGCATCTCACTCATAAAAAAAAAGGAAAACAACATACAAAATTAACATGCAACCTAAAAGTATGGGGATGAAGCCTGAAAGGGATGTAATTATGTAATTTTCATAAACCCTAAAAGGAGTACATTTTGTTCAGAATGCTCGGAGCCTGAGGCCATGATCGTGATGTCATGACCACGGCCCCTCATGACATCATGCCACGCACCCTCCATTCATGTGTATGTGAGGAGGCCGACACTCCCCCTCCCATAGACATGAATGGATGGGGAATGGCATGACATCACAAGGGGGCGTGTCCGTGAATTCACAACCACTGCTGCAGGAACCTGGGTGCTGCGGGAGATCACAGGGGGCCCAAGTAGTGGGAACCCCGCGATCAGACATCTTATCCTCAGTCCTTTGGATAGGAGATAAGATGTCTAGCAGCGGAGTACCCCGTTAAGCTGCCCATACACCTTAGATTAAAGTTGATGAAAGTGACCAATTTCAACCAAAACAATCATTGATCAGGTGAAATGTAACAACAAATGATTGTTTCAGCTGACCAATGACTGTTATCATCTGACATTGTGTTTGAAATTTTCGGGTGATCGGTGTTGTCCTGATTTTAAGAAGAGGATCTAAGAGATAGAAATGTTATAATGTGAAAATAAGAAAAATAACAATTTGTAACATGTGAATCACCCACCGATCCAGCATGACTGCCAAGAGTCCTACAGTGATGACATCATTCACATGATTCTTCAGTGAAACAATGGCCTTAGTGATCTTGCCCCATAAAAATTGGGATTTTCACTGATTTTTAAACACATAACATGACCTGAGGGTTCAACAAACAAACATGCAGCTGTTAAGGTGCACCAGCACAAAAGATATTACATTTGATCTTGTTACTTCTGAAATTTAGTGTCTTAGGAAAGTTAAAAAAAAAAAGGCACATGATTTCTCAGTGTTTCAATCTGTAAAACAAAACAATTCTTTTTTTGCTGTAATTTTTGTTATATTACTATTACTTTTTATTGTAGTGTTATATTTTCTATACATAATTTCTCAGTAAAATTAGCAGTAGTTATATTGAAAATACATACATTCTTATTCTTTATCAACCATATGTGGCATAAGTTGGAATGAACTTGTTTACATGGTTAAATGAGTTTATTAAAGGGGTTATAAAGGATTAGAAAAACAGAAGTGATTTCTTAAATAAACACCATCGCCCCTGTTGTCAGTTTGTGGGTGGTATTGCAGCTCAGATCGATTAAAGTGTATGAAGCCAAGTTGTAATACGACACACAATCTGAGTATATGTGGGGTGCATTTTTTGGAAGAAATCAGCAATGTTTTTCTTTTTCTAGATAACACCTTTAAATAAAACATTGTATTTGAAAGAAAAAAACAAATATTAATACATTTGTAATTGGATGTAAATTATATTTATTGCAACTAATAAAATGTATACTAATTAATAAAAATCTTGACTTTTTAGTTAAAGTCCATACTTGATCTTTTCATGAAGGTATTAAATATAGGAGAGCCACGTTTTCTTATAGTATTTGTGTTTTAAAAAATGAAAAAAATTCACTATTTATGCAGCTCTAGACAAGTTTTTAAATTAGAATTTTAAGGTTTGGCAAATTAAAAATTTGTAACATTTATATTTAAAAGAATTTGCATAGGAAAGGAGTTAAATTGTATAACTGAAGTATATGTAGGAAGGTTTACAAGTTGTATAATTAAAAAAAAACATTTCCACATGGTCAACAACACCGATAAATACATGAATATATTAACAGACAAAAATATATTATATGATTTATTTTGTAAGCCTTTTTTTGGTCTGATCTCAATTTTTCCCATAATACAAAGCACAGGCATTTTTATCATTTTCTTTTTCTCCATTGCAAATCATGCTGTTCTGTGAGTCTAATGATTCTAACTGGTCTATAGAAGCAAAATAATTCACATTATGTAGGGCTGAATAAATAAACTTGTATGTGCCTCATAAGAATGTTGATTTTCAGTTTTCTCTGTTTTGTTTTTTGTCGTTTTGCTTTGGAATTTTTGATAAATCTGTCAAAAATATATTTCCTACCAAAGTCTTGTGTATTGTTTTCTAGTCGTATGTCTAACACATTCTTATTCTGAAATAAACATCTTTACAAGAAAAACATTTTTCTTTAAGCACCATGAAATGCTTACTTTTTCTTTCCATTTCTTACATTTTTTCTTTCATTTCTTATCTTCCCATGTAATCAGTTTGTACCAGTGAAGAAGGAAATGAGTAAAGGGACCATTCTGGTGCCATATGTGTTGGCAGCTTATATAATGGACTACTAAGTTAATTTCTGCACTAGAATGATATATATCCTCAGAGAGAGCCATTCATTGAGGGGCAAAGGGTAATAATGATGTAAATGCGCCAACATCAGGCTATTATACCCACACAACCATCTCATTTGTATGTTGGTCACCCAACCCAACAAGGCAGTGGCTTACTCCCCATCTCTCCATTCAGAGCACTTGGGCATTATAGGGTGGATGGGGAAGCTAAAAGTTTATTTCTAAAAACGCGATGATGGCTACTGATCAGCTATATTCTGCCGCCAGGGCTGTCCAGTAATAGTGCCTTTTAGTGGACACCTTTTGGAAGCATAATTAATAATATAGTGTCATATGGATATAATAGTGCAACAGTACACTGTCAGATTCAAAAACTATATATTTTACATCTTGGCAAAACATTAACCTTTCTAATATACTTCATAGGAAATTTTGATTTCCTTTTAAAATAAATTATGGCTTTACAAAACATCACTGGGGTCCCAAAACCACCAGAACATAATTCTATTCAGCTGCAGCATCATCTTTGTCCAAGCCAAAGCATAGGCAAAAAGTCCAGTAACTGAGGGTTAGACTAGCATTCCTCTGTGCTCACTTCTATCTTATCAGACTGCAGAATAAAAACAGAGAGGAGGGAGTACAGAGCAGCCTGCAGTGATTGGATGAAAAGACGCAACACAGCAGACTCAGGGAGAAAGATGAGTCATGCAAAGTTAGGCGGTGCACCCTGTAGAGCACAGAATGACAAACCAAGTGAACAACAGATTGTATTGTATTGTAAAAATAATGTATTTGTGAGAGAAATATAGGTGCTAGACACATGAAAATTACATGTACATTATCAGGATTAGGTACTGAGTAACCATCACCGAGCTGGTGGATGTCAGGGACCTTGCTTTCCCCCACTTTCTGATTGAGAATGCCACACAGACGCTCAATAGGGTTTAGGTCTGGAGACATGCTTGGCCAGTACATTACCTTTACCCTCAGCTTCTTTAGCAAGGCAGTGGTAGTCTTGGGGGTGTGTTTGGGGTTGTTATGTCTCCATAGGGAGGGGACCATGCTTAGCTTCAGTATGTTGGCATTCATGGTTCCCTCAATGAACTGTAGTTCCCTAGTACAAGCAGCACTTATCTGAACCAAATTAGTTTACCTTGATTTCATTAGACCACAGGACATCATCATTAGAAGAAGCATCCTTCTAGGATGACAGCCAGAAGGCCAAATTGTGCTGCATGTGGTCTGACCACCTACAGACTGACTACCCCACCCCTACAACTTCTGCAGCAATGCTGGCATCACTCATATATCTATTTCACAAAGACAACCTCTGGAGATGATGCTGAGCATGTGCATACAACTTCATTAGTTAACTATGGGAAGGCATATACTGATTGGGACCTGTCCTGTGAAACCGCTATATGGTCTTTAGCATAATGCAATGTCTTTCCAAACAGGGAGCCTCCAACTGTGGCTAAACTACAAATCCCAGCATGCCTGTCCGGGCATGCTGGGAGTTGCAGTTTAGCAACAGCTGGAGTCTCACTGTCTGGGAAGACACTGCCAGAAGAGTCTGTTCACATTATACAAAACTTACAATGTGAACGGAGCTTTACACTCACCACTCCTGGCTGTAGATCCGCCCCTAATTACACCATCACTAGGGGGCGGACCTACATAGACCCGTCTGGAGCAGCAAGATGAGGTAAGTGGAATGTAGGCTTCTGTATACAGTATATGCAGCTTTCTATAGATAGCTGTATATACTGTATAGCCCCGAAAGGGGCTATAGGAGCATGGAGTCTTGTCAGTATAGTGACAGGATTCCCGGTTCCTGTGTAGTATACCCGGGTACAATATGCACCAATGTATACCATACCTCCCAACCGTCCCGGATACGGCGAGACATTCCAATTTATGGGCCATGTCCTGCCATCCCGGAACAGCCCCTACGTGTCCCGCTTCTGTGATTTCCCCAGATGCACAGAGCCTTAGTGTGATCGCTACTCACAGTACAGAGGGGAGCCCTGGGAGATCATGCAGTGTCTGCTCTGTCATGTGATCTACCCTGAGCTAAGAGAAGGCACTCATTGGTCCTACAGCCTGGGAGAGGCACCTGAATCAACCAGAGGCTTCCTGTTACAGGGGGAAGGGGGGAGATGCCTGCAGATGGAGGAGCACGTCGCTCTGTGTGTGAGGAGAAGACGATCAGAGGTAAAGTGCACTATGTCCTGGATAAGAGTAATGGTTGATATAGAGACTGTCCTGGGCAGAGGGGAGGCTGACGGCAGCTTCACTGACTAGAGAGGAGCAGAAGCTCTAGGGTAGCAACTGTGAAGGCTTGAACCCTCCTAGCACATGGAGCTGGGACTGCTGCATGCCCCCTCTGCTATGGTGCCCCTCCACCCACATGTAAGCTGTATGAAGGGCCGCCATCAGAGGGGTACAGCCGGAACCCCAGTCAGGGGCCCGGGGCCCTAGGGCTTCAACATGCTGGGATCGGTACTGGCACGGTCCCTGCATGTGCATAACCGGACCAAAGTGGGGGGGGGGGGGGGGGCGCTCTTTGATCCGGGACAGCTGTCCCGAATCCCTGAGCGCCCACAGCTTTCAACATTGAGTGCGCCTCTAAGACTAGGGGGTGCGCTCAGCTGTGGCCCCGACATGACAGGAAGGAGCCGGTGGCTCCATCCTGTCACTCCAGCCCGGGCTTTCTGTGCGGCAGCAGCTCTGCGGAGTCTGTCAGCACAGGAAGCAAAGAGAGAAGAGGAGCGACAGGAGCTGCGGGGGAACGAGGCAGAGGTTAGTGGTGTTTTTGTTTTGTTTTTCCATGGAGCTGTGTGAGGGGCATTACTATATATGGGGGCAATGTGAGGGGACATTACTATATATGGGGGCAATGTGAGGGGGCATTACTATATATGGGAGCAATGTGAGGGGGCATTACTATATATGGGGGCAATGTGAGGGGGGGATTATTATGTATGGGGGCAAAGTGAGGGAGCATTACTATATATGGGGGCCATGTGAGGGGGCATTATCATGTATGGGGGCAATGTGACGGGGAATTATTATATATGGGGCAATGTGAGAGGGCAAAATAATGCATGGGGGCAATGTGAGGGGGCATTATGTAGGGGGATGTGTACGGGGACATTACTATATATGAGGACAATGTACACGGATATTATAATGTATGGGGCAATGTACAGGGGTATTATATTATATGGGGGCAATGGGAGGGGGCATTATAATGTATAGGGGCAATGTAAGGGGGCATTATAATGTATGGCGGCAATGTGAGGGGGCATTATAATGTATGGGGGCAATGTGAGGGGCATTATAATGTATGGGGGCAATGTGAGGGGGCATTATAATGTATGTGGGCAATGTGAGGGGGCATTATAATGTATGGGGGCAATGTGAGGGGGCATTATAATGTATGGGGGCAATGTGAGGGAGCATTATAATTTATGGGGGCAATGTGAGGGGCCTTTATAATATATCAGAGCAATGTACAGGGGCATTATAATGCACAGAGGCATTATAATGTATGGGGGCAATGTACGGGGGCATTATTATATGTGGCGGCAATATGAGGGGGCATTATAATGTTTGGAGCAATGTAAGGAGGCATTATTATATGTGGTGGCAATGTGAGGGGGTATTATAATGTATGGGAGTAATGTGAGGGGCATTATTATATGTGGCGGCAATGTGAGGGGGTATTATAATGTATGGGAGTAATGTGAGGGGCATTATTATAGGTGGCGACAATGTGAGGGGGTATTATAATGAATAGGAGTAATGTGAGGGGCATTATTATATGTGGCGGCAATGTGAGGGGGTATTATAATGTATGAGGACAATCTTGGGGCCTAATACTATACAGGGGCACAGAAGGGACAACTATATGGGGCAGTGTAATAAATATAGGGGGTTTGTATAGAGTTGAGGACTTTGCTTTAGCGAGGAGCCTAGAATGTTTGTCTGGCAGATTCGGTGAAGACGAGTTGTGATCCGGAGAAATTTTCATGATGACCCAGGAAAGATGGAGAAGAAAGAGAAAAGTGAACGACTCTGATCAGAGAAAACGCCCCTTTGAGTATGTAACTATAATGACTTATATGGTCTGCAGCCCCCGTGTACAGCTCATATCTACTCCTACATAGGGGTTATTGATATTTTGCACAGTGGTTTTTATTCAATAACAATATAGCAGTGTTAGTCAGTGGTAATGGTAGTAGTCATGGTGTGGCGGAATTATATGTCCCTTGTATTGTGGTGTTATTAGTGATACTGGTCTGTGCATAGTGGCTTTTATTTCTTTACAGTATGGTGGTATTATTTAGTCACTGCAGAATTAATATGGAGTGGCGATATTATTTTATCTTTCTAAGCCTGATACTAAGATAAAATCTAGCGTGTGCCACAGTGAGGGGAGGGGAGGGACGGGGGGCAGACTATAAGCTGTGTAAGGGGCCCCAAAATTTTTGATAGTAACCCTGGCTGTATGCCTCCTCTGCCATGGTGCCCCTCCACCCACATGTATGCTGTATGCCCTCTCTGCCATGGGGCCCCTCCACCCACATGTTCTCATGTCCTTTCTTACCCTTATCTGATCACCTTAGAGTCCAGCATCTTCTTCTCTAACTTACTTCCCTTAGATCATCATTTCCCAACCACTGGCATGCTGTAAGTTTTGCAACAGCTGGAGGCACCCTGGTTGGGAAACACTGATCTAGACCTTGATTGTGTAATTGTTGATTTAGCTGTTATGCATTTGTATTGTGTCTGTGTGTGGAGTGCACCAGCCTCAATATAAATTGTACTCAGTGATTGTCTCCTACTCACATTTCTCAGCCCAGTTTTGTCTCCTCCCCTTGCCGCCGTCTCGCCGCCATTTTGTGGAGCCTGCTCTATTCTCAGCCTGCCCTGGAGGATCGTCACATCTCCACATCTTCTCCTGCCAGCCTGGTAGGTTAGAGAGCTGCCACAAATGTTACAGTTCACACACAGAGTGCGCTGTGCTCTTGCTACGGCCCCGGCTGGGTATGTAAGTTACTGCATCAGTCAGCGATCCTCCCAGCTCTGCTGTCTGCACTTTGCAGCGCTATTCACATGGGGTAAGTGCACTGCAGAGCATTGCACCCTAGGGTCTTGACTGCTCTGTAGTCTGCACATACCCCCCCCCCCCAATGTGTATAGCAGTGTGTAGTGTACATTCCTATACAGGTGGGGGTATGTGCAGAACATTGCACCCTAGTTCAGTAATTCCCAACCGAGGTGCCGTGGGATTTTGCCATGAATTTTTCATTTTTTTTTTTTTTTAATTCCCGATTCAGCCTGCACGCCTGTGACTCACGGTGCAGCAGGGGGAAAGGGAAGCCTGCGTGCACAGCATTCCCCAGTGTTCCCCTCCCCAGTGGCGCAGTGAGTCAAAAATGTTGCCCTGCTACACCGAAGATGGGAAGATGCCGTGGAAGCTGCGCTGGATTCCCGTGCCAGCTTGCTTAAAGCGTATGTGGTGTCCCGGTACATAACATAGTTCTGTACAGTCCTTATGTCCCCTCAAGAAGAGTCCCTAAGGTCCACAGGGCTCTCTTGCAGGGTTACCCCTAGGTTATATGGTGTTTAATGCATAGTATATTCACTATGTACATTTATTGTATGTGTTCTACTGAGAATGTCATTATATATAAAGTTGTACAGATTGTATAAAATGTATAGGACCTTCCTTGGTCATGTGACCTGTAGTCACATGACATACCCAGAGTTCCAAGGGCACAGGTACCCAAGGCAACCAGCTACCAATGGGCTTTAGTCCAGCCCCCTAGTATATAAGGGGCTGTAGTCTCCATATTCGCTCTCTTGTCTCTTTCCTCTCTTGAGACCTGAACCTAAAAGCAAGCACAAGTCCCGTACCGTCCAAGATCATCTCTGCTAGGCCAGAGCCTAAAGACCAGCAGCCACTTCTGAACTGTAAGTCAAAACTACATCTACAAATCAAGTGACTACTACCCAGCTAAAGTAATACTAGTAGCACTGTGGCCTGCTGCATTATCACAATAATTACAAGTCCAAGCAAGCCTGAGAGGTTCCCTTTGTCCCGGTAACCTCTATGGAAACTGCCTAACTGTAAAGACAGTTATCCACCCATTCTAAGTAAAAGTTCAAGTTGCTTCAAATTCTTGCTGTGGACCTTCATTCATTGCATGACATTTTTGGGCTGGTTGTCGGCTGTGCCCTATACCAAAACAACCATATCCTGGCATCATGAACACTAGGGGTTAACAACATCTTGCCCCCAGGGTTAATTCCATCAGATCCCGCTACCTACACTGCAACACCCAGTGGTCACCACACGTACCTGTCAGATCACCCAAAAAAAAAAAAAAATAAATAAACTGTTATATGTTGCTTAGTATCTCATCCTGATCATGTACATGTAATCTTTATGTGTATGTGACCAAATATCTCTTAGAATTCACTTTATTTACTTGGAGTGATTGCAAAGTGAAAGTACTTTTCATTTACAGCATGGGGGGGGGGGGGTCCACACTTTGATGACCACTCCCCCTCCCTCACTGCTCTGGGAGCGGTAACCCTTTCCTCTCTGGTTTTATGCTATATACACACACACATGCTGTGTGCCTACGACTTTTGCAAAACTACAGTTCCCAGCATGCCCACACATCCTATGAGTTGTAATTTTGATTGGTAAAACTGATTTTCAGCAGTGTTGCTGCAGGCTGTGTTCCTCCACTTGTTGCAAAACCACAACTCCCAGCATGTCCACACATCATTTGGCTGTGCAGGCATGCTGGGAGTTGTAGTTTTGCAACAGCTGGAAGCATATGATTGTAGTCCCCTGTAAAACACAAACGCTCACTTCATATATTCACAGATATATACACACACATATATATATACATGCAGGGACACTTACTTTTTAAACAAAGAAATACTGCATTCAGTCTTCTGTCTCCTGTCCAGTCTTCTGGACTATTTTCTATACATGACTTTGGCAAGAAATTAATACAATTAGCAGAGAGATATGATCTTGCTCTATATTTCAGGAGGAAGAACTTGAAACAAGTTTCCTGTGTGGGAAATATATTTATTACACTTAGGTTGGCAAGTAAGAATTCTCTCAATATCTAAGCTATTATTTAATGCTTTGATAGATTTTGAGTCTTGATTCTTCTGCAGGTAGAATGAAGTCTCACAATATCCTAAAACTATCATCTCAATTTCAAGATAATTAATTATTTTATTTAATTAATTTAGTCGCCAATCTAAATGGTATAATCCCATCCACATTATCCCAATTAGTCTTAATTAAATGGAATACCATTTTTGTGTCTCTTACCAAAACTTTGTAAGAACCTTACTTCTGCTCTGAGGGACACTGGACGGTCCATCTCATCGTCAGGGACAGCCATTGGGTCGGTACCGTTTGATCAGTCCGGCTTGCAGGGACCTATATGGCTTCCATGGCTTCCATCTTGTGGACCTCTTTCCTTTGTCTTTGTCTGTCCTTTTCAGTCTATAGCCTACAGTTCAGACTACAGCTCACAGTACAGAGTTACGTTCAGTTCAGCTCAGACTTCAGTATCCTAACATCTGGTTTACCAGACTTTTTAATTAGTTAGACACACCCTCATAAATTGGAATTCCCCAATGAATGTAGGTTGGGCGTGTACATGGTAATGACTATGACATCACTATCTTACCCAGAATGCATTGAACATATCACCCATAATGCCTTTCCTGTGGTGTAATGTCACCTACCCATCCACCAGGGGTTGCTATTGCATAAGCAATTAGCATCATTACCATTAAGGGTTAACTGTCAATAATTGTTCTTAAACCAACATTCCACACTTGAAATATGGAGCACTAGATTATCAAACAGGGATTTCTTTTGACATCTATAAGTAATCAAACCCTGGATTCTCATAGACATAGAGTCTCCAGTTAGACATCCTAAATTTATTCGAGATAAAGAGTCCCATGTAGGTCTCTTTCCCCACAGATGTGTGAATGTCTAGAGAATCTAACTAGAAATCTTGTCTATAAATAAACCATAAATAAACTAAGTAGACATCTCTACTTCCCGACTGGCATTTAGAGACGCAGTAAAGATGAAACTTGAGAAATTGGCCCACTTATGTTATACACAACATGGCCGACATCATGCTCTTATACTATAAAACATATTAAACATAGTGATTCATTTTTGGGGTGTCCAAAATGCATGACACCCTGTCCACCCCCTGTCCATCCCTGTTACCCATGTTCACCTACCCTGTCCACCCCCCAGTCTACCCCCCCTGTCACCCATGTCCACCCCCTATTCACCTCTCTGTTCCTTTGTCACCCCTCTTTTACCTCCCTTGTCATCCTTGTCCATCCCCCTGTCCATCCCTGCACCCATGTTCACCTCCCCTGTCCACCCCCCTGTCCATCCCTGTCACCCATGTTTACCACCCCCAGTCTACCCCTCAGTTAACCCGCTGTCACCCATGTCCACCCCCCCTATTCACCCCTCTGTCCCTTTGTCTCCCCTATTTTACCCTCCTTCTCATCCTTGTCCACCCCCTGTCACCCCTGTTCACCCTCTCCCCCCCCCGTCTCCCATGTCCAACCCCCTGTATCCCGTGTCCACTGTCCTGTCATCCTTGGCCACCCCTCTGTCGCCCCTGTCCATCCCCCTGTCGTCCATGTTCACCCCCCCCCACTTCACCCCTCTGACCACTCCCAAGTCTACCTCTCTGTCAACCATGTCCACCCCTGTCAGGCCCAAGGCCTGATTATGGAATCATACATGTGTATTATAATTGTATATTTGTATAATGGAAGACATGGGTG
Organism: Hyla sarda; assembly: GCF_029499605.1. Taxonomy (NCBI): domain Eukaryota; kingdom Metazoa; phylum Chordata; class Amphibia; order Anura; family Hylidae; genus Hyla; species Hyla sarda. The sequence goes on along the minus strand of NC_079194.1, from coordinate 222,499,908 downwards.
AGGGTTCATTCGGACTGCGTATTTGTCATTGTGTATTCCAGTATTATCGGGGGGGGGGGGGGGGGGTGTCTGTCTTTTTGTGTTATACCTCCTTTGAAGTCAGGCACTCTGACCATCATAAAACAAACTAACATAAGGGACCAGAGGGATGACAGTTCCCCCCCCCCCCCCCACCTTGTGTTGTCAGATGAATTCCCTTTTCCCTCCTAAAAAGCCACTATAAAACTGAGATGCAGGAAAAACCTTTGTTCAAGCCTGTGGCAAAAGCTGAAGACATCCTAAGATACAGCTGGACTCTCACTCACAAGGACTGCTATACCATTATGCTGTAAGGACTGTCTTTTGGTTTCTGAACTTGTCTTGCTGAACTCTTTTATATCTTTTTGTACCTGTATGTAATTTGTTTATTTCATACGTGGCACTGTGATACCTTTTATCAGATTAAATGTTTAATTAATCAGCTCTGGTCTTTGATCTCTAAATATAGGAGCTCACCTTTCTGAAGGAAGCTCTGGTGAAACACGTTTATCAAAGAGTTGATTTGGTGACTTGTTGGGACTAGTAGTGGATACCCAGAGGCCTGTGGCTTTAACCCTTGCGCCATCATACACTCTCTAGCGTCTTTGCTGGACCAATAGGGTGTGATCGTGACAACTGGTGGCAGCATCGGGATATATTTAGAGATTTTTTGTGCTTTCTGGATTTTACCTGTAAGGAAATCTTATTAATGAATGAATTGGAGGTTCTGAGGCTGAGAGGGGCTGATTTATCTCCACGCAGTGATGTGCAGGATCAAGGAAACCACAAACCTCGCTTGGAACATTTCCCCATGTTGGAGAAAGATGGTGATCTGGATGTGTTCCTGAGGAGATTGTAAAAGGTTTGCCGGCAGTTCCATCCACCTAAGGGACAGTGGTGACGATATCTAACCCCACGGTTGCGAGGGAAGAGGGAAAGCTCTGGGTGTGTTTGCTTCTCTTCCCTCTGAAAGTGACTAGGACTATGAGGAACTAAAATCTGCCCTGCTAAAAAGTTTTAATCTGATTCCAGAGGCTTTTCAGAAAAGTTTTCGGACTTTGCAACAAAGCGCCACAGAAAACTGCACTGAACATGCAGGTCAGCTAAGGACTGCATTCAGGCAATGGACTGGGGGCCTACAAGTCACTACTTATGAGGCCCAGGAGGACTTGATGGTCCTGGATCAGTTTCTCCAAACACGGAGCTTTGAAGCGAGAGAGTGGATTTAGGACTGCAAGCCCAAGACAGCAGCGGAAGCAGCAGAACTAGGAGATGACTTTGCCAATAACCAGGCACCAGCAGCAAAGCGTGGATCTGCACAAACTGGAGCAAGTACCTGAAGGGGAGCCACGCAACCACAAAGCACCACCCGGCCAGCCGGGAAATTCTTGCTATCATCACCAAAAGCAACAGGAGCCACATTGGGTCAGGGGAACACCTGCTGATGTTACAGATGCAATAAGATTGGGCACCTGAGTGCCACTTGCCCCAACAAGAAGAATTGTCCTCCAGAAGCTGGAAGACACACAGCTGTTCTTCTGGTGTCTGGAGCAGTGGAGAAAAGAGGGGATAACCTACAGAGTGTAGCTGTGGGTGACCGGGTGACAGTGGGTTTACGAGATTCAGGAGCCTCATTTACCTTGGTGCGGCTTGAAGTAATGGATACAGAGGACATCATTCCTGGAAGAACCATGGCTTTAAAAGGAATTGGAGGTGTGCAACATGCTGTTCCCATGGCCCATGTGTATCTGGATTGGGGTACAGGCAAAGGTTTGTGGGAGGTGGGGGTCTCTGAGGACATCCCTGTTAATGTTCTGCTAGGGAATGATTTGGGTCTGATGCTCTGTCATTATGCTCCATAGGACACTATCAGCACACCAGATGGGTTAGGAGAGAGCCTGGTTCTTTCTGAGGTACTGTGCAAGACACTGTGAAATGTGATAACTGGGAGGGAGTGCATGGGATTGATAAATGTTTACCTGTGACTGAAACAGTGATGTTTTCCAATAGTGAAATGGGGTGTATTGTGAAATGTGATGACAATGAATTATCAATGCCAAAACCTAGTGGAGATGGGCTAGGGGGAGGGTTTGGTGTGCCCCTGGTTACATGTAAGGATGCGGGACCAGCAGTGAGAGATATGTCCCAACCCTGTGAGCCTAAGATGGCTGAGGAGGAGGGAAGGAGTGATGGGCCTATGTATGACTCCTATAAGACTGTAATGTGTGAGGAGGAGGAGGGAAGGAGTGATGGGCCTGTGTATGATGCCTGTAACATTGTTATGTCTGGGACTGAGGGGGAGGAAGGTAAACCCCAGAGAGGCATACCAATGGTGGCAGTGGTTACATGTCAGCAGCGTGCCAGGGCTGCAGTGTAAAAAGAAGGGAGGATGGTGATGAAAGGGGCAAGCTGTGTGACTTGCAAGCCAAAGCAGAGGAAGGTGGAAATGCTATCTCACCTGAGGAAAATGTGCTCCCTGATGCCACAAGATGGGGGAGGACAATGAGCATTTCTGGGAAGCTCTGCGCAGTGACCCTTCCCTTGAAGGGCTGAGACAACGTGCTAAACAGCCAGGTGCTGACACAGATGGGCATTGGGTATATTGGGAAAACAATATCTTGTACTGGGAGTCCCTTTCCAAAGGCATGCTAGGAACACAGGAGAGAGATAGACAGTTAGTAGTTCCTAAGGAAAGAGCTGCTGAGGTTAGCCCATGAGACCCCCTGGCAGGACATTTGGGAGTGGCCAAGACAAAGTCCAGGTTGGCACACAATTTCTACTGGCCAGGTATGGGTACTGCTGTTGCAAATTATTGTAGATCATGTTGTGTCAGAGGGTGTTTAAGTCTGGGGATGTTATCACATGATGTCCACCCCCCCTATTCACCCCTCTGTCCCTTTGTCACCCCTCTTTTACCCCTTTGTCATCCTTGTCCATCCTTGTCACCCATGTTCACCTCCCCTGTCCACCCCCCTGTCCATCCCTTTCACTCATGTTCACCAACTCTCTGTCCACCCCCAGTCTACCCCCGTCTACCCCCTGTCACCCATGTCCACCCCCTATTCACCCCTCTGTCCCTTTGTCACCTCTCATTTACCCTCCTTGTCATCCTTGTCCACCCCCCTGTCACCCCTGTTCACCCCCCCCCGTTTCCCATGTCCACCCCCCTGTCTCCCGTGTCCACCCTCCTGTCATCCATATCTACCTTGGCCACCCCTTTGTCACCCCTGTCCATCCCCCTGTCACTCATGTTCAACCCCCCCCCCCCCGTCCACCCCTCTGACCACCCTCAGTCTACCCCCCTGTCACCTATGTCCACCCCCTATTTCCCCCTCTTTCCCTTTGTCACCCCAGTCAGGGCCGGTTCTTCCTATAGGCGAATGAGGCGGCCGCCTATAATGCACTTTCAAGGGATGCGCACTTCCCGGTGTCAGTACACTTAAGTTTCTGTCACTGAGCGATTCGCACACTGTCAGTAAACTAAGCGAGGGCAGCACCTGTGTTAACCAAGGAGGGGAAGTGCGCTCTCTGGCATCTGCGGACACCGACTCCGCCCCCTGCCTGGTCCAGCTGGTTCTGGACGGACATCCATCAGGCTGAGTGACTAAGTAGGAGTCATGTCAGTTCTGCACAGAGCGCTTTGTTTCTTTGGTCTGTGTACATGAAGAATAGTGATCTGTACGGACAGTGACACAGTGACAACCTGCTGCACTACATTTCTGCACAGAGCGATCCTGCTCCCACCTCCTCACTGGTTCACACACACCTCCTGTCCAGATGGTAGAAGAGCTAGAAGAAATACCTGGGTGAGAGGAGCTGCGTGCAGCGGCAGCACTGTGTGTGTCTCCTGCTCTCAGAGGGTAAGTGACAGCTTGCAGCCTTTTAAAATCAGCGCAGGGGCCGCGCAGCACTGATTGGGAAGAGAGCAGAGAGTGACACTCCTCACCCCTCTCTGCTTTTTTTTCTGCTTCACCACAGGCCCGGAAACCCACCTGTGGTAGCCCTTGGGGGTGTATGGTAGTGGTGGTATGGTATAGAAGGGGTTAATGTTAACCCTAGAGTTCGTGACGCCAGACTGTGGGCTGGTATGCTGAATCAATGTTCCGGCCTATCGCCGCCCTTCCCAGTAACGATAGGTGCATAAAATAACTGAAGGTCCACAAAGAGATTGAACTTGAACAACTTTTTACTGAAGTGCTTGCAATATCCACGGCACAGTAACAGTCTCATACAAACAGTCCTTAGGTTGCTTAGTGACTGGCAGTTGTAGCGGACCTTGAGCTAGATATACAGTCCCTGAATTTAGGGAGAGATTTGCAGATCCGTCCGGATTTAGGGGAGTTATTAGGTCTGGTGATGCTGCAGAGTGTCTGGGAATTGATACACTCTATAATTAGATTGTTCAGCCGTTGCCGCAAGGCTCGGGCCTAACTCACTGCGATAATTGCTGCGCAGGTCTTGCTTGCTTGTCTGCCCAGGAACAAGAGAGAGAAGATGGCCGCGGCTCCCTTATATGGGCAGGGGGTGGGGCGAATCTGATTGGTCCGAACATCTGCCATTCACCATTACATGGTGTGATGGGATTGCTTACGTCACAGGGCCTCCAAAGGTCCTTAAAGAGATTGCTCTGCACATAATGACTGGCAATACAGGGGCCGGAGCATCGTGACGTCACGGCCCCGCCCCTCGTGACGTCACGGCCCGCCCCGTCAATACAAGTCTATGGGAGGGGGCGTGGTGTTCGTCACGCCCCTGCCATAGACTTGCATTAAGGGGACGGGCCGTGATGTCATGAGGGGCGGAGCCATGACGTCACGCTGCTCCGGCCCCTGTATCGCCCGTCATTACGCACACAGCGAACTCGCTCTGTGCAGTAATGATGGCGGGGTGCTGCAGTGGCGATCCCCGGGGTCCCCAGCAGCGGGACCGCGGCGATCTAACATCTTATCCCCTATCCTTTGGATAGGGGATAAGATACCAGGGGCGGAGTACCCCTTGAAGCTCAATATCATAGAGGTCACCTAGTCACATGACCCGCAGGTCCTGCAACGCTAATGGAAACAAGTAATTAACCATTTATTTACACATATTATTCTATTTACATTAACCTTTGAATAAATTACTGATTATAAACTAGAATAGAGGCGACTAGGGGTAGACTGACTGACAGGGATCCCTACGTCCTAGGGACTCTGGCTATGGGGACCCATACATAAATAAGCACCGTATAGAATGCGGTACTGGGACACCACACACCCGTGCCTCCAGGAAGAGAAAGAGTATCCCCTGCACACTGCAGATGTCACCCTTGGATTAAGTAACTTTCTGGAGTGGAGTAGGAGGGGGGGTATTTTCAGTGGGAGGTAAATAGTAACTCAGTGGGGCATGACTGGAGGGACGTTGGACCTGCCCCCTTCCCCTTAAGATCCCTTACAAACCGATTACCCATTCCACCACCCACCATTCTTCCCATAGAAAACCCGACACACGTTGTGGGGAAAATGGGCCGGTCAGGCCTGCTTATTAATAATCTTTACATATACTTAACAGTAATACACAAACCAACATTTATTCAAAACATTTTCTTCACCAACCTAGGCACTAACAATTTACCTCTGGCCGCATTCACCTGACCCAGGGACACAAGCGTTAGTGCCTGCTTCCAACAACTCCTGGGGCCCGACACACCACCAGGAGGCCCATTCAGCTGTGTCCCCAACCGCTTGTCAACACCATTCCTCTAAACAAAACTCTGCAATTGTCATCAATTAATCCCACTAAGGCCGCCGCCACTGCGCTATCAGGTGCCCCTTCGCTCCGCTACACTACCATTCAGCTGTTGCAAAACTACAACTCACAGCAAGTCTTTGGCTGTGTGGGCATGCTTGGAGTTGTAGTTTTGCAACAGCTGGATGCCCCCTGGTTGGGAAACATCTCTCTATCTGATATCTATCTTTGTATCCAGGGCTCTCGCCACCTAAACGCAAGGTAGGCAGCCAACTAGAGCAGCATCATAAAGGGGGTGCTGCTCTGTCCGCTGCAAGAAAGTTACTGTGTGCACACTGGACTGGTAGAAGAGCACAGCGCTACCTCACTCAGGTCCTGCTTCCCTGCTTCCTGATAGCGTGTGCCAGATACCCGTAGCCTGGACTGGTAGAAGAATGCAGAGCTTCTGCTGCGCACAGCGCTCCTGATTCAGGTACTGCTTCCTGATAATGCACGCATTCACCCCCTTGCCCACCCCCACCCCGCTTCTGTTAACGATGGTGCAGCCTTTCCATTATGCAGTAGCACAGCGCCAACAATGTGGGCGTCAAATTGAGGTTTTGCCTAGGGTGGTAAAAATCCTTGAACCAGCCATGACCCCATTCCACCCCTCTCTGTCACTCCTGTCATCCATGTCCACCTTGGCCACACACCCCTATCCACCCCTGTTCATCCCCCTGTCACCCATGTTCACCCTCCATTGTCCACCCCTCTGACCACATCCTTGTCACCCATGTCCACCCTCTATTCACCCCTCTCTCCCTTTGTCACCCCTGTCCACCCCTCTGTTACCCCCTTATTACACCTGTCCACCCCTCTGTCAGCCCCCTATGCCCCCTCTGCCACCCATGTACACTCTTCCCCTCTGTCACCCATGGAAAAAAAAGTGCAGAGCCTAATAGGTTTGTTTTGCAGATTTAACGATGAAGAATTGTGGTTGGACGAAATCATCATGATGGCCCGGACCAGATGGAGAAGAAAAAGGAATGACACTGATTAGAGAAAACGTAAATTGTGAGTGGCTGTCTAAAGCAGCACTGTAATCTACATACCCACAGATAATTAGATTTTGTGCATTGCGGCTTTTTCCCTTTTTTTTGTTGCTCGTCATCTTTGGTAGGGGTGCGACTTCGGTAGGGGTGCAGAAAAAAAAACATTTTTCCGAGGAGAGCCCAAGCCAAAAAAGGTTGTGTAACACTGCCCTAGTCTTTAGTACAGACTAGGGTGCAATGCCTGTATAGGAATGTACACTACACACACACAGCTATACACATGGGGAATATGTGCAGACTGCAGTGCCTTGCAGCTTAGGGTATTCTAGTGCAATGCTGTGCACTCTGCACATACCCTATGGAAACTATAACAAAAAGTAAAAATTGTAAAAGAAAAAATAAATGAACCCCTTCCCTAATAAAAGCTTGAATCCCCCAAATCCTTTCCCATTTTTTAAATAAAATAATGTAAAAAAAAGAAATAAATGTATGTGGCATAGCTGCGAGCTTAAATGTCTGAACTATTAAAAATAATGTTAATTAAATTGCACGGTCAATTGTGTACATGTAAAAAAAAATACTAAAGTCCAAAATTGAGCACTTCATATCCCATAAAAAATAATAAGAAGCGATCAAAAAGTCCCATTAAAACAAAAATGGTACCAATAAAAACTGCAGACCACGGTGCAAAAAGGTATCCCTCACACATCCCCATATATGGAAAAATAAAAAAGTTATAGGGGTCAGAAGATGACAATTTTAAGCATAGCAATTTTGGTGCATGTACTTATAATTTTTTTTAAAGTAGTAAAATAAAATACAACCTATATAAAATGTACTACACACACTGCTATACATGGGGAGTATGTGCAGAGCATTGCACCTTAGTGTCTGTACATTCCCATGTTAGCGGGAGTGGGCAGGATTAGACAAACATTTTAGCGGGAGTGGGCGGGATTGGACACAGCAATCTAGATGGGGTCCACCTACAGGGGGCAGCTATCTACGGGTGTCAACCTACTTGGGGCACCGATGTAAAGGGGAAACTATTGGAAGGGACCTGTCTACCTACTAGAATGACCTAACTACTCAATAGTGGAGTTGTAGCTGGAAATCGTCATGATGGTCTGGGCCAGAGGAAGAAGAAAAAGGAAAGTAAACGACGATCAGAGAAGACGTCACCTGCGAGTCATTGGATATAACTGTATGTAATCACTTATATAGTCTGTTGTGGTAATGATGGGGGTTGTTGTCAGTCAGTTTAGTCTAGGAGGTCCTCCTAAACTTAGATTACAGATTCACAATATTATTGCTGGTATTCACATTCTGCATGTGTGGGCGTGGCAAGGGGCGTGGCTCCAGATACTATTAGAGGATTAGAGGGCATGGCTTGTTCCTCTTTGCTCTCAGCAAAAGTTGGGAGGTATGTGTATACTATACACCGCTCTGCATCTGACCCACAGAGTGGTATCCTTAAGGTTGTGAAAAACTGCCACAGGGTACAAAATTGTTTCCACACACCAGCAAAAACTCCAGAAAAACTGCCAAAATGCAGGAAAAAGCTGTGGCAGTTTTTCTGGCGTTTTTGCTGGCGGGAAAAAAAACTAAGTGGAAACTTTTACAGGGTCATCCAAAATTTCTGACACATCACTGTTTCATATCAGACATGTTCTATAACTGCAAGTACACTTTAAAACTTTGTCCACGTCCCTATATATTTCATTGCATTCTGAAACATTACCACTAGATGGCAGTAGAAACTAAAACATAAACAAAGTTACCTAAATGTGCTTAGAATTACCATGGACTCAAGAAGGATAAATGTTTACTATACCACATATCTGCCTTTTTCTACTGGAACCTCACTAGCCAGAACGGGGCTGTACCTTTGTTGTAGTCCATGCCAATATGTTATTAATAACCCCAGTTTATTCTAAATGGGTACTCCAGTGTCTTAAAACATATCTCCTATAGTGGATAGGGGATACATGTTTGATCACTGTGGGTCTGCCTGCTGGGACCCCCTGATATCTCCAGAAAGGCACCCCTATCTCCCTGTGAATTCTCAATGAAAAGCCAGAAACAGTTGAGTACAGCGCAGGATAATAAATAACTTGTAACAAAGGTTAAATGGGTACTCCTGTGGAAAACATTTTTATTTAAATCAACTGGTGCCAGAAAGTTAAAATGACTTCTCTTTAAAAATCTTAATTCTTCCAGTACTTATAAGCTGCTGTATACTACAGAGAAAGTTATTTTCTTTTTAGATTAAACAATTTACTTTTATTGAAAAAAGAAATGCAATAACAGAATAAAAGGTATGAACATCACAAGCCATTTTGCAAGAACATACTTATTTAGAAACCTACATGGATAGCCAGGTGTCTTGGACCGAGTCCAAGATAACTGAGAAAAAGAAACAGAGATACTACTGCGTGTCCAGTGCCAGTACATTCATCCATTCGTAATGCACACTGCTGAAAATAACCATAGCTGTGCGACCCATCAGTAAGATCACTGAAATTGAAGTGAACCAGAAATAATGAAAGTTATTTTCTTTTTGAATTTCCTTTCTATTTGACCACAATGCTCTCTGCTGACACCTCTGTCCATTTTAGGAACTGTCTAGAGCAGGAGCAAATCCCCGTAGCAAACCTCTTCTATTCTGGACAGTTCCTAAAATGGACAGAGGTGTCAGCATACTGTGGTCAGGCAGAAAAGAAATTCAGATAGAAAATAACTTTCTGTGGAGCATACAGCAGCTGATAAGTACTGGAAGGATTAAGATATTTAAATAGAAGTCATTTACAAATCTGTTTAACATTCTGGAACCAGTTGATTAAAAATTTTTTCCAGTGGAGTACCCCTTTAAGACCTTTATTTTTCTCACCTTGCCCGGATCCGCCACGCCGTTAGGCCGAACTCTTCATTTTTCTGTATATGCTAATTAGGTGCTAACTGGCACTCTGACGTCAGCGCCGCTCGTCCACTGGGATGCCCAGCTCATCAATATTCCTCCTCTCCCTCCGCCTCTCCCTCTTCATTACAGAGCGGGGAGAAGAGGGAGAGGCGGAGGGAGGGGAGGAATATTGATGAACTAAGCGGCGCTGCGGACACGCAGCGCTGACGTCAGATTGCCAGTTACACCGCCTGTGCCAGTTAGCACCTAATTAGCAAATACAGAAAAACAAAGATTTCGCCCGAACGGCATGGCTGATCCTGGGATGGTAAGCACCAAACTGATCAGCATCCCCCGTACTACCAGTACCGCTGGTTAGTACGGGGGGAGCAAGGTGACAGTTTTCCTTTAACAACATTTAAAAATATTCAGGGGGCCTGATACTGGGGTCTGTATTGTGGGTCTCATATATGTCTATTTCTCTCATATCTATCTTTCTGTCTCATATCTAGCTATGAGATAGATCGATAGATAGATACATATATAGACAGAAATATATGAAATAGATAGAGTTATCTATCTATTTATTATCTATCTAATATCTATTTATCTATCTAACCTATCTAAACAATACTCCATTCTGAAATTGTAAGACCCAATAATAAACCAGTTGTAATTCTTACTACTCCCAGCAGGGTGCACTGTGAAAGGAAGGCTGGCGTTTAATCACTCTATAAGAGCATAAAAGAAGAGATGACATGCTTTTGTTCTTAAAGTTTCTTTAATTCAAATACCTAATATTTATTGCTCCTATGCATGTAAAGTGAAGTCACTTTGCAAATGAAGTTGATTAAAATTCCCCTCTGCTTTATGTATAGGGCTCCTATGCAGATACCTATATTTCCGTGGTTATAGACTATACAGACAGAAAACATAACCTGTGTATAGTCTGAATCTTTAATAATGGTTTACTTCCTCTCTACTGTCTGTATGTAAGCAGAGAGGAAAAGTAATGGAGTTTAAAGAGTACCTGTCAAGATCTTGTTACATTTTATAATCCTCCTAGTTCACTCACCCCATCATGATAACCCCCCCCCCCCCCCGCCTTTATTTTTGCTTGTTTGTTTTCTACCTTGATATTACTCTGTATTTTTTTCTCAGTCTCAGTCAGATTTACAGATTGCACAGGTAAAGAGAAAAAAGGAGAGAGCCCCTGGTGAAGTATGAAAAGCACTGGTGAGGTAATACAGGATAAGAACACTTACCCTGTGACGTTGCATTAAGAGCACAACATCTGTATTCATATGTAATATAAACTGAGGTCCTGCAGCTTGGTTCCTCCCAATCCAAGATCCAAGGTAACTTCTGGTTTGGTAATGGTAAGCACAAGTAGAAAACAAAAATTGAACTTTTTCAAGCAACAGACCCCGTAAAGTCTTCGGTTCACAAAGCTTTAAAGCCGGGCTATTAAAATGTCATTTATTAGAAGCACATATCAACACGTTTCTGGCCCTGCGTGGGCCCTTCGTCAGGACAAGATGCTGATACAATGGTTAGGAGATGCAGACTATATATACACACAAGGATTCATTTTAAACAGGAGTAACATCAATTAAGGTATTTTCAAAAACTATTAGGCAAATGACGTAGCCAGGAAAAACGGGCAGCCCACGCCTCAAGGACAGTAGAAAATAGATATTAAATTTAGTGAATTAATTGTCTGAGATCATGCTTCAAATATCAAAAATGAATAAATGTATTAAAATATATGTAAACACTATATTCAAAGAAAGTATAATGAAAGTCCATATAGGTATGATTTAAAAGTCCATGTATAAGTCACACTGCATTCAGGCTAAATGCATTTCGGGGTGCTCTATACAAAGTATTCGACCCCTTCCTCAGTAGTAACCACCTTAAAATTGGGAACCAGATAATTGTCAAAATACTTTAAAAACACATAAACATTAATCCTAAGATTTATAATATACATAAATGGTCAGAGTGAATAGATTAGAATGAGAAAATATTGTATAGGCTAAGGAATATCCCTGGAAAGGAAAATAACTCCTCGTGTATTTAGTAAGAGAGCACAAGTGCTGGGGAGTTCTGGTGTGCTAAGTGCTATTGTCATGACCGACTGCGGGGACAGGGAGAGTGAGCCCTAAATTGGCCCTAAAAACACTCTCCCTGCCAACTTGCCCATCCATTCTAAGCGATGGATTGACAACTTGGAGCTGGTCCCTCCCTGCACTACAGTGCAGTGACATAAAAACAAATAATATACATAGTCGTCACAGGCCAGAAACAGAAAAGGAAAACAACTAGACAACCAGATATACCAGACAGGATACAAATACTAACAGGTAGACTTGTGCACTAGAAAAATTTTCGTTTAATTTCGTTTCGTTTTTTCGTTTTGGAAAAAAATTTCGGTTCGGCAATATATTCGGTTTAGATTTTTCGGATACATTCGGTATTCGGGTATTCGTGTTGTTTTTTTCGGATACATTCGGTATTCGGGTACATTCGGTAAATCTTTTTAGTCTTTTTTTTGGACTTTAGCGATCCTAATAAATAATGGAGATACCTTTTTTATTAAAATTTCGCAGGGTATCATAAAAAAAATCATAATAAAAAAGATACAGTGGTGATGAAAAAAATTGTATCTAACGAAATGTATCTTTTTTTATTATGAAATGTTTATTCATTTTTAAACAGGGATCAATTTATGTGAGCGGGTAAAGCACTAAAAATGTAGCCGACAATAATAAAAATGTAGTGTGTGCGTGTTTTTCACTTTTTTTAAAAACATTTTTTAGGTAGTACTACTACTCCCAGCATGGAACACACTCTTCCATGATGGGAGTAGTAGTTACCTGTACTAATTGACAGATCGCAGGGGTCCCTTGCGATCATCTTGTATAATGTATATATGCGCCGGCTGCTCTTCTATGGTCCCCTGCACTCACGTATATGTACACATATTCATATTTCCCGCAGAGCTGTGATTGGCCAGATGGTTCCAGCCAATCACAGCTCTCTTTGAGAAATAGGAATATGTGTATATATACGGCCGTGCAGGGGTCCATAGAAGAGCGGCCGCCGCATTCATACATTATACTGGAGGATCGCAGCGGGTGTCAGGAGTGATACCTGCAGTGATCTTCCCTTTACTACAAGTACTATCACTCCCAACATGGAGCACACTCTGCTCCATGCTGGGAACTGTAGTACCTGTATTAATAGACAGATCGCAGCGGTTACACTCGCTGCGATATGTCTATTAATGCAGGTACTACAGCTCCCAGCATGGAGCAGAGTGTGCTCCATGTTGGGAGTATTAGTACCTGCAGTAAGGGACAGATCCCAGGGATGTCACTCCTCCTGACACCCGCTGCGATCATCCTGATGTGAATGTCGGGATCAGCTGTTCTCAGGGCTACAGAGCCGGGAGAACAGCTGACTCTGAGACGTAGGTATACATCGTATATCTACTGCCCAGCAAGAACTTACAGTGAGCTTGCAATGTGTATACAGTATACACATTGCTGGCTCACTTAACCCCTTGCTGAGCTGTGCGCTATGCGCAAGCCCAGCAAGGGAAGAGTTAACTTACACTGCTGGACAGTGTAGGTTAACCCTTTGTGCGGTATACACTTTATACAGCTATCTATAGATAGCTGTATACAGTGTATACAGAAGACGAAGTCCAGCTTACTTCCCTCGAGTCCCGGGCGGGGTTCGTGTAGCTCCGCCCCCTAGTGGTGACGTCATTAGGGGGCAGAGCTACAGAAGGGAACAAGGCTAGTTTATCTGAAGCTCTGTTCACATTGTACGTTTTGTATAATGTGAACAGACCCTTCTGGCAGTGTCTACCCAGACAGGGAGACTCCAGCTGTTGCTAAACTACAACTCCCAGCATGCCCAGACAGCCAAAGGCTGCCTGGGCATGCTGGGAGTTGTAGTTTTGCACCAATTGGTTGCTCCCTGTTTGGGTAGACATTGCATCATGGGTGCTCTCCCCAGCGGACTGCTCCAAAAATGTCATAACCAATTTTTTGTGTTTTTTTTTCTTCTCGTTTCAGATCCGTGTATGCAGAGGATTACTGCGGATTCGATGGATTACGGCGGATAATTTTTTTTCCCTTTAATAAAATGGTTAACGAGGGCTGTGGGGGAGTGTTTTTTTAAATAAAATAATTTTTCCAATGTGTTGTGTTTTTTTTTTAATTTTTATTGAATTTTCAGGGTTAGTAGCGGAAGCTGTCTTATTGACGGAATCCATTACTAGGCCAGGGCTTAGTGCTAGCCCCAAAAACAGCTAGCGCTAACCCCCAATTATTACCCCGGTACCCACCGCCACAGGGGTGCCGGGAAGAGCCGGTACCAACAGGCCCGGAGCGTCAAAAATGGCGCTCCTGGACCTAGGCGGTAACAGGCTGGCGTTATTTAGGCTGGGGAGGGCCAGCAACAATGGTCCTCGCCCACCCTGGTAATGTCAGGCTGTTGCTGTTTGGTTGGTATTGTGCTGAGAATGAAAATACGGGGAACCCTATGCGTTTTTTTTTTAAATTTAAATTAAAAAATTAAAAAAAAAAACGCATAGGGTTCCCCGTATTTTCATTCTCAGCCAGATACCAACCAAACAGCAACAGCCTGACGTTACCAGGGTGGGCGAGGACCATTGTTACTGGCCCTCCCCAGCCTAAATAACGCCAGCCTGTTACCGCCTAGGCCCAGGAGCGCCATTTTGACGCTCCGGGCCTGTTGGTACCGACTCTTCCCGGCACCCCTGTGGCGGTGGGTACCGGGGTAATAATTGGGGGTTAGCGCTAGCTGTTTTTGGGGCTAGCACTAAGCCCTGGCCTAGTAATGGATTCCGTCAATAAGACAGCGTCCACTACTAACCTTGAAAATTCAATTAAAAAAAAAAACACAACACATTGGAAAAATTATTTTATTTAAAAAAACACTCCCCCACAGCCCTCGTTAACCATTTTATTAAAGGAAAAAATAAATAATCCGCCGTAATCCATCGAATCCGCAGTAATCCTCTGCATACACGGATCTGAAACGAGAAGAAAAAAAACACAAAAAATTGGTTATGACATTTTTGGCGCTGTCCGCTGGGGAGAGCACCCATGATGCAATGTCTACCCGAACAGGGAGCCACCAATTGGTGCAAAACTATAACTCCCAGCATGCCCAGACAGCCTTTGGCTGTCTGGGCATGCTGGCAGTTGTAGTTTAGCAACAGCTGGAGTCTCCCTGTCTGGGTAGACACTGCCAGAAGGGTCTGTTCACATTATACAAAACGTACAATGTGAACAGAGCTTCAGATTAATTAGCCTTGTTCCCTTCTGTAGCTCCGCCCCCTAATGACGTCATAACTAGGGGGCGGAGCTACACGGACCCCGCCCGGGACTCGAGGGAAGTAAGCTGGACTTCGTCTTCTGTATACACTGTATACAGCTATCTATAGATAGCTGTATATAGTGTGTACCGCCCAAAGGGTTAACCTACACTGTCCAGCAGTGTAAGTTAACTCTTCCCTTGCTGGGCTTGCGCATAGCGCACAGCTCAGCAAGGGGTTAAGTGAGCCAGCAATGTGTATACTGTATACACATTGCAGGCTCACTGTAAGTTCTTGCTGGGCAGTAGATATACGATGTATACCTACGGCTCAGCGTCAGCTGTTCTCCCGGCTCTGTAGCCCTGAGAACAGCTGATCCCGACATTCACATCAGGACGATCGCAGCGGGTGTCAGGAGGAGTGACATCCGCTGGGATCTGTCCCTTACTGCAGGTACTAATACTCCCAACATGGAGCACACTCTGCTCCATGCTGGGAGCTGTAGTACCTGCATTAATAGACATATGGCAGCGAGTGTAACCGCTGCGATATGTCTATTAATACAGGTACTACAGTTTCCAGCATGGAGCAGAGTGTACTCCATGTTGGGAGTGGTAGTACTTGTAGTAAAGGGAAGATCACTGCAGGTATCACTCCTGACACCCGCTGCGATCCTCCAGTATAATGTATGAAAGCGGCGGCCGCTCTTCTATGGTCCCCTGCACGGCCGTATATATACACATATTCCTATTTCTCACAGAGAGCTGTGATTGGCTGGAACCATCTGGCCAATCACAGCTCTGCGGGAAATATGAATATGTGTACATATACGTGAGTGCAGGGGACCATAGAAGAGCAGCCGCCGCATCTATACATTATACAAGAGGATCGCAAGGGACCCCTGCGATGTGTCAATTAGTACAGGTAACTACTACTCCCATCATGGAAGAGTGTGTTCCATGCTGGGAGTAGTAGTACTACCTAAAAAATGTTTTTAAAAAAAGTGAAAAACACGCACACACTACATTTTTACTATTGTCGGCTACATTTTTAGTGCTTTACCCGCTCACATAAATTGATCCCTGTTTAAAAATTAATAAACATTTCATAATAAAAATGATACATTTAATTAGATACAATTTTTTCCATCACCACTGTATCTTTTTTATTATGATTTTTTTATGATACCCTACGAAATTTTTATAAAAAAGGTATCTCCATAATTTTTTAGGATCGCTAAAGTCCAAAAAAAGAATAAAAAGATTTACCGAATGTACCCGAATACCGAATGTATCCGAAAAATCAAACTATCTATATCCTTTTTTATTATATTTGTTATCAGAATGAATTCTTCACGTTCGTTTACAGATAACAAATGCATTCGTTATTTACAGCATTATGGTCGGGAAATAACGAATGTATTCGTTACTTTGCTATTCGTATTATCGTGGCTATTCGGGAATGTTCAAAATATGTTTTCGTGCATTCGGATCTGTCCGAATGCACGAAAACGGTAAAATTCGTTAATTTAGACATTCGTGCCGAACCGAATTGCACATGTCTACTAACAGGGCAGAATATAAACAGGTAAACTGATCAGGAGCATAGGACACTGTTCACAAACAGATATAAGTTCAAAGGACAAAGATCAGATCAACAAACAGGATAGAAATATACAACACTGTTCACACTGAACACAGATAACTAACAAACAGATTTGGTCCAGACTGGCAAAAAGATGAGTCAGCATAGACTCCAGGAACAAACAAGAATAAAAAACTCAATCCCCCAGAAAACCTCCAGAAAACACGGGAATGTATTGGTACTAGTACTCAATCTCCCAGAGTCCACCATGGAGTACAGAGATATCTTACACTAAATCTCAATTCCCCAGAGTCCCCTTAACCCCTTAAGGACCCAGCCAATTTTCACTGTAGGACCTGGGCATTTTTTGCACATCTGACCACTGTCACTTTAAGCATTAATAACTCTGGGATGCTTTTACATTTCATTCTGATTCCGAGATAGTTTTTTCTTGACATATTCTACTTTATGTTAGTGGTAACATTTTGTCGATACTTGCATCATTTCTTGGTGAAAAATTCCAAAATTTGATGAAAATATTGAAAATATTGCTAAATCTGCTAATAAAGAAAATGAATATTCCAAATAAATTATATATTGATTTACATATACAATATGTCTACTTTATGTTGCCTTCATAAGGTTGACATGTTTTTACTTTTGGAAGACATCAGAGGGCTTCAAAGCATAGCAGCAATTTTCCAATTTTTAACATTTTCAAAATTTTTCAGGGACCAGTTATGTTTCGAAGTGGATTTGAACGGCATTCCTATTAGTAATTCCCCATAAATGACCCCATTATAAAAACTGGACCCCTCAATGTATTCAAAATTACATTCAAAAGGTTTGTTTACCCTTTAGGTGTTTCACAGGAATAGCAGCAAATTGAAGGAGAAAATTCAAAATTCTTCATTTTTTTACACTGGCATGTTCTTGTAGACCCAGTTATTGAATTTTTACAAGGGGTAAAAGAAGAGAAATCTTCCTAAAATGTGTAACCCAATTTCTCTCGAGTAAGGAAATACCTCATATGTGTATATCAAGTGTTCGGTGGGCGCAGTAGAAGGCTCAGAAGGGAAGGAGCGACAGTGGGATTTTGGAGAGTGAGTTTTTCTGAAATGGTTTTTGGGGGGCATGTCACATTTAGGAAGCCCCTATAGTGCCAGGACAGCAAAAAAAAAAACTAGTATTTTGGAAACTACACCCCTCAAGGCACTTAACAAGGGGTCCAGTGAGCCTTAACACCCCACATGTGCTTGACGAATTTTCGCTAAAGAGTATCTGTCATCAACTAAACTTTCCCTGATCCCCCTCCCCATCTGTCCCTTACTCTAACTATGCCTATCCCTGTGTTTATTGAGGTTTAAACGCTGTGGAAATACCTTTTTTTATCCCTCTTCACTAGCTCAGGAGCACTGTCTTTCTGAGGGGTGGAAGGAGGTGGGTCCCGGCAGGCATGATGTCACATGAAGCCTGGCCGGGACTCTGCTTCTGCCAGTCTTCCTGTATGCTGCTCTCCCTTTGCAGCAGTGTTTCCCAACCAGGGTACCTCCAGCTGTTGCAAAACTACAACTCCCAGCATGCCCAGACAGCCAACAGCTGTCCGGGCATGCTGGGAGTTGTAGTTTTGCAACAGCTGGAGGCACCCTGATTGGGAAACACTGCTCTGCAGTGTGCATACAGACTAAGTACAGGGGTGGGACGGCAGCCTCTATCTCTCTCTCTCTCTCTTCTGTGTCTCTCTGCACTAAAAAGTCAATGCTGAGAACCAGGGGCGGTGGGAGCAATTACAGAGGCAGTAATTAAGATGAATGTCAGGGCGGAGGGGGGGGGCACAGAGCAGGGAGTGCAGTGAGATAATACAATGTATAAGATAACGTGTGGTGAGGGGCAGGGAGAACACAGAGCAGGGGGAGGGGGAGGTGACTGGCCTCTTTTATATGAGAGGCATGTGCAGGCTTGTAGCTCACAGTGCTGCTCCAGGATGGGAGTGAGTCCTGAGCTGAGAGTACTGAACTTCCTGTGGAAGGACCAGTGCCCTTTCAGCATTAGTCCTAAAAGCTGTATACTTACTATGAAAAGCATAGGAAGCTGCCTGCAGACCAGGCATAAAAGAGAGACCCCTAGTGGCCAAAAGTATAAAATGAAAAAACTGGCATAAATATTTAATATTTTTTAATGAAGATATATTACAATATGTCTTCATTAATTATTATGAACAACATATTAAAAGTTTTTGTTGATGACAGGTACTCTTTAAAGTTGGATGTGTAAATGATTTATTTTCCCACTAAAATGCTGGTTTTCCCTCAAATGTTAAATTTTTACAAGGGATAATAGGACAAAATGTCCCCCAAAATGTGTAACCCCATCTCTTCTGAGTATGGAAATACCCCATGTGTGGACGTCAAGTGCTCTGCTGGCGCACTACAATGTTTAGAAGAGGAGGAGTCACATTTGGCTTTTGAAAAGCAAATTTTGCTGAAATGGGCATGTCGCATTTAGGAAACCCCTATGCTGCCAGAACAACAAAAAAAAAAAAACATGGCACACAATTTTGGAAAATACATCCCTCAGGGTACGCAACAAGGGATACAGTGAGCTTTAACACCCCACAGGTGTTTGACGACTTTTTGTTAAAATCTGATGTGTAAATTTTAAAAAAATGCCACTAAAATCCTGTTTTTTCCCCAAATTTTACATTTTTACAAGGGGTAATAGGAAAAAAATGACCCCCAAAATTTGTAACCCCATTTCTTCTGAATATGGAAATACCCCATGTGTGGACTTCAAGTGCTCTGCTGGCGCACTACAATGCTCAGAAGAGGAGGAGCGCCATTGAACTTTTGGAGGCAGAATTTGGTTGGAATAGAAGTCGGGGGCCATGTGCATTTACAAAGCCCCCGTGGTGCCAGAACAGTAGACCCCCCCACATATGACCCCATTTTGGAAACTGCACCCCTCACAGAATTTAATAAGGGATGCAGTGAGTATTTACAGCCCACTGGCGTTTGACAGATCTTTGGAACAGTGAGCTGTGCAAATGAAAAATAAAATTTTTCATTTTCATGGACCACTGTTCCTAAAATCGGTTGGACATGTGTTGGGCGTTAATCCTCACTGTACCCCTTATTAAATTACATGAGGGGTGTAGTTTCCAAAATGGGGACAAATGTGTGTGTGTGTGAGGGGGGGGGATCCATTGTTCTGGCACTATGGGAGCTTTGTAAACACACACGGGGCCTTCAATTCCGGACAAATTTTCTCTTCAAAATCCCAATGGCGCTCCTTCTCTTCTGAGCATTGTAGTGCACCAGCAGAGCACTTTACATCCACATATGGGGTATGTTCTTACTCAGAAGAAATGGGGTTACAAATCACCAATTTTGGCCTCAAATGTACATAGTGCGCTCTCACTCCTGAGCCTTGTTGTGCGCATACAGAACATTTTACGCCCACATATGGGGTACTCAGGAGAAATTGCGTTACATATTTTGGGGTTCTTTTTTCCTTTTAACACTTGTAAAAATAAAAAGTATGGGGCAACACCAGCATGTTAGTGTGAAATTTTTTATTTTTTTACACTAACAGGCTGGTGTAGCCCCCAACTTTTCCTTTTCATAAGGGGTAAAAGGAGAAAAAGCCCCCCCAAAATTTGTAGTGCAATTTCTCCCGAGTACGGTAATACCCCCATATGTGTCCCTAAACTGTTTCCTTGAAATACGACAGGGCTCTGCAGTGAGAGAGCGCCATGCGCATATGAGGACTAAATTAGGGATTGCATAGGGGTGGATATAGGGGTATTCTACGCCAGTGATTCCCAAACAGGGTGGCTCCAGCTGTTGCTAAACTCCCAGCATGCTGGACAGTCAATGGCTGTCCGGAAATGCTGGGGGTTGTTGTTTTGCACCAGCTGGAGACTCCTTTTTGGAAACACTGCCATACAATAAGTTTTTTTTATTTTTATTGGTGGGGGACAGTGTAAGGGGGTGTATATGTAGTGTTTTACCCTTTATTATGTGTTAGTGTAGTGTAGTGTTTTTAGGGTACATTCGCACGGGCAGAGCTTCCCGCTAGAAATTTGCGCCGCGGCGAAAAATTTGCCGCAGCTGATACTTGAAGCAGGAAACTTACTGTAAACCTGCCTGTGTGAATGTACCCTGTATGTTCACATGGGGGGGGGGGGGCAAATATCCAGCTGTTTCAAAACTACAACTCCCAGCATGTACTGATAGACTGTGCATGCTGGGAGTTGTAGTTTTGCAACAGCTGGAGGCAGAGTGGTTGGAAAACCTTCAATTAGGTTCTGTTACCTAACTCAGTATTTTCCAACCAGTGTGCCTATAGCTGTTGCAAAACTACAACTCCCAGCATGTACTGATGCTGGGAGATGTAGTTATGCAGCAGCTGGAGGTACGCAACTACAACTCCCAGCATGCCGAGACAGCTGTTTGCTGTTTGGGCATGCTGGGATTTGCAGTTTTGCAACATCTGGAGGGCTACAGTTAGAGACTGCACAGTGATCTCCAAACTGTGGACCTCCAGATGTTGCAAAACTACAAATCCCAGCATGCCCAGACAGCAAACAGCTGTGTGGGCATGCTAGGAGTTGTAGTTTTGCAAGGTCTAGAGTGCTACAGTATGGAGATCACTGTGCAGTGGTCTCTAAACTGTAGATCTCCAGCTGTTGCAAAACTGCAAATCCCAGCATGCCCAAACAGCTGTCTGGACATGCTGGGAGTTGTAGTTTTGCAACATCTGGAGTGCTACAGTGTAGAGACCACTGTATAGTGGTTTAAAACTGTAGCCCTCCAGATGTTGCTAGGCAACTCACTGGCTTCCGTAGGATCTAGGGATCCAGCCGCACATCATGCTGCACGCTCAGATCACCGCAGCCGATCGCGTCCTGCAGCCTTCATTGATGGGTAAGTGGATTTCGGTGCCCGGTCCCTGTCGGTTTCCCCATCCTGCCCCGCCTATTGTGGATGGGCAGAATGGGGAAAATGAAAGTTAACCCCGCCGCCCCCGATCTGCTATTGGTCGTCGCTTTTGATGACCAATAGCAGGGATAGGAGGGGTGGAACACCCTATCACCAATCCACTTACCCACCCACTTTACTGTGTGTGGCACCAAACGGATTTCTTATTACCTTATGGGACCGTATAGGGGGAAAAGGGGAGGAGGAGGCTAGAAAAGTGACAAGCCTAATATGTTTTCTTTGCCGGGTTCTGCTGTGATGAATTGTGGCTGGAGGAAATTGCCATGATGGTCTAGGCCAGATGGATGTGCAAAAGAGAAGGAGAACGACTCAAATCAGAGACCTGTGAGTCTCTATGTATATTGTGCATTGCTTCTTCTTAGCAATTTTTTGTATTTTGTCAAAAATTATATGGTTGGGGTGCCCCAAGGTAAAAAAAAAAATGGTGGGATGCCTGAGCTTAAAAAGGTTGGGAAACGCGGAGATAGGAGATAAGTATCTGATTGTGGGGTATCTGGCCGCTAGGACCCTCCATGATCCTCAGAAGCTCTCTATTGCAGGCATGGGTGCACAGGCCAAAGCAGCTCTTATGTGGAGCTCCCCCTGTCTCCTCTTGACTCACAGCTTCCCCATGTCTCTGCCTGTGACACAAGCCGAATGTGTGAATCACTAGAGTATGCAGTATGAGGAATGTGTTTCAGATCCTCACATTGGCACTCCCCTTTGTCCTATGAATGATCGTCCAGCGCATCGAGGGAGCAGGGTCAGCCCAAGACAATTTTCCATCCGGGGTCCAAGAGTGAAATGCCCCCCCCCCAACAAAAAATAGGAGGAGAAATATATATATATATTTATATATATATATATATATATATATATATATATATATATATATATATATATGCCCCTGTCTCTTCTTCATATACATACATAAATAATGCCTCTTGTGCCTGAAGAGAAAAAAAAAGCACTTATACTTACCATGTTCAGGTACCTACGATGTACAGAGCCTTCCTCTTCAGCTCTGCAGCCTATTAGCCACAGTGTCGTGATTCCCTGGCTGGCGCGATGACATCACATTATTGCGCCGACCTGCAATGGGAACGCGCAGAGGATCATAAGCTGCAGAGCTGAAATGCCTGCAAACTAAGACAGTGAATAGTGGATCAGGGAACTGACAGCCTGCTCCACCGTTCACAGTATTGCATTTGTATCTAGAGGTGGCTTTGGTGATACCACCATGAGATTTTTTTTTTTTCTGTTTGCCGGTGTCACCCCACCTTGGGGTGTCAACCGGTAAGGTCCACACACCCCTAGCAATACATATGCTCAGCTGCAGTTGCAGCTGCCTGTCCGAGCCTGTGAATTTTTTTTTTCGAATTTGTCACCCCTGTCAAGGAGCGGGGCCCATTGTAGAGGGGGGGGGGGGGACTCTGAGTTAATAAGTGTTGAAGGCTTTGTTGGAAAAGGTTTTTCCCCCAGTTATTGTCAGTAAATTCCTTCCCCTCACCTACAGCCGTTCCCAAGCTTTAGTAGATATTCACGAGGATTCCATTTTCTGGCGGGTAAGACCCCCTTGGGGATCATTTGGAGATGGACAGGTGTACTAAAATTTGGAGTAACTGACATGTGGATATTTGGTCATTGGTGTTGGTCAACCGGCATTTTGTGAACAGGGAGTGGCGCTTACCCAATTGCAAGCCTTATGACTACAGGCCAAATGGCTACAGGCTTTTGCAGTTTAAGGGTGTGTCACCCATAGAGATGTCGCAAGCAGATATGTAAATTACTTCTATTTCAAAAACATGAACCCTTCCAGTACTTATCAGCTGCTGTATACTACAGATAAATTTGTGAAGTTCTTTCCAGTCTGACCACAGTGCTCTTTGCTGACACCACTGTCCATGTCAGGAACTGTCAAGATTAGAAGCATATTCCCATAGAAAACCTCTCCTGCTCTGGACAGTTCCTAACAAGGACAGAGGTGTCAGCAGAGAGCACTGTTGTCAGACTTGAAAAACCTTCAGAAATGACTCTGTAGTATATCTGTAGTATACAGCAGCTGATAGGAACTGGAAGGATTACGAGTTTTAAATAGAAGTAATTTACAAATCTTTTTAACTTAAAAAAATTCTGCCGGAGTTCCCCTTTAAGGCAAAACATCAGTCCTTTCCGGCCTCTGTGTCAGATACCTCCTAGGGTTCGGTGCCTGGTTGGTAAAGTCATGGAAAAACCTGGGCTGCATGGCAGCAGTTGGTTGGTACACAGAACATGGCGTCTTCTCCCTTCTCCGGGTGCCCGGAGCAGAGCTAACGGAGGAGATTAACTGAAGATCCCCACCATGGAACTGGACAAGGTGAGTACTGTTGTCATCAGTGTCACCTACACTACTTTTGTTTCATGGACATCTCAGGGGGATAAGGGCAGACCTGCTGGTTGTATGTTGGAGTTTTTGGCCCTTAATATGCATTGGCGGGGTATTAGGGGTCTCTGTTGGCGTGTGATGTTGTTGTCTGGCATGGCCATTTGCAGGGAGACAACAGGCACCTCAAGCTTTTGGACAGTGTTTGCGTGTCTGATATTGGCACTGATTTCTTTCTATCCAGGCTCCAGGATGGTGTGGAGCAGGCTCTGTTCTCGCTAGGTGGTGATCAGAGCCCAATGTAGGTGTTACCCCGAGCGCTCCGGTTCCCCGCTCCTCCCCGGAGCGCTCGCAGCGTTTACCTGCTCGCAGAGTTCCGGTCAGACCTGCTGACCGGGAGCGCTGCGCTAGTGTCTCTGGTGGGGATGCGACCCGCGATGCGGGATGCGCCCGCTCGCGGTTCGCATCCCAGCCTGCTTACCCGACCTGTTCCCCGTTTGTCCAGTCCCTAGGCCGCGCGTACCGGCTCTCTGCGATTTAAAGGGCCAGTGCGCCGCTGATTGGCGCCTGGCCCAAATTAGTAACTTCACCTGTGCCTCGGTCTGTATTACCTCACTTCCCCTTCCCTGTATTGCCGGATCTTGTTGCCATTGTGCTAGTGTTTCCAGACCTTCTGCCGTTACCATTGACTATGAACCTTGCCGCCTGCCCTGACCTTCTGCTACGTCTGAACTCGTCTCTGTCTAGTCCTTCTGTCCCACGCCTTCTCAGCAGTCAGCGAGTTTGAGCCATTACCGGTGGATACGACCTGGTTGCTACGGCCGCAGCAAGAACATCCCGCTTTGCGGCAGGCTCTGGTGAATACCAGTAGCAACTTTGAACCGTTCCACCGGTACGGTCCACGCCAATCCCTCGCTGACACAGAGGATCCACATCTAGCCTGCCGAATCCTAACAGTAGATCCGGCCATGGATCCCACTGAGGTGCCGCTGACAAGTCTCGCTGACCTATCCACGGTGGTTGCCCAGCAATCCCAACAGATCGTCCAACAAGGACAGCAGCTGTCGCAGTTGACCGCCATGCTACAGCAACTTCTGCCACAGCTACAGCAGCAACCATCTCCTCCGCCAGCTCCTGCATCTCCTCCGCAGCGAGTGGCCGCTCCTAACCTCCGCTTGTCCCTGCCGGACAAATTTGATGGGGACTCTAAGCTCTGCCGTTTTTTCCTGTCTCAATGTTCCCTACATTTGGAGATGTTGTCAGACCAATTTCCTACAGAACGGTCTAAGGTGGCTTTCGTAGTTAGTCTTTTGTCTGGAAAGGCCTTGTCATGGGCCACACCGCTCTGGGACCACAATAATCCTGCCACAGCCACTGTCCAGTCCTTCTTCGCTGAAGTCCGTAGTGTCTTCGAGGAACCAGCCCGGGCCTCCTCTGCCGAGACTGCTTTGCTGAACCTGGTCCAAGGAAGTTCTTCTGTAGGCGAATACGCCATCCAGTTTCGTACCCTCGCCTTGAGCTAGCCTGGAACAATGAGGCCCTCTGCGCGACCTTCAAGAAAGGCTTATCCAGCAACATCAAAGATGTACTGGCCGCACGAGAAATTCCTGCTAACCTGTCTGAACTTATCCATTTTTTGTTTTTCTGAAAGACACCAGGAGCTGCGCCAGGAAAAGGACCTTGATCTCTGGGCACCTCTCTCCCAGTATCCTTTGCAATCTACCCCTGTGCCTCCCGCCGAGGAGGCTATGCAAGTGGATCGGTCTCGCCTGACCCATGAAGAGAGGTCTCGTTGCAGAGATAAAAACTTATGCCTGTACTGCTCTAGTACTGAACATTTCTTAGTGGATTGCCCTATTCGTCCTCCGCGTCTGGGAAACGCACGCAGGCACCCAGCTCACGTGGGAGTGATGTCTCTTGGTGTGAAGTCTGCTTCTCCACGTCTCACTGTGCCCGTATGGATTTCTCCTACTGCCAACTCCTCCTTCTCAGCTGTGGCCTTCTTGGATTCTGGTTCTGCGGGAAATTTTATTTTGGCCTCTTTTGTTAATAGGTTCAGCATCCCAGTGACCCGCCTCGTCAAGCCGCTCTACATTTCTTCTGTCAACGGAGTAAAATTGGACTGCACTGTGCGTTACCGCACAGAACCCCTGCTTATGAGCATTGGACTGCATCACGAAAAAATTGAATTTTTTGTTCTGCCCAACTGCACCTCTGAAGTCCTCCTCGGTCTGCCATGGCTCCAACGTCATTTTCCTACCCTTGGCTGGACCACCAGGGAGATCAAGAATTGGAGTCCTTCTTGTCACAAACGATGCCTCACATCTGCTCCCACTTGTCTAACTCCTGAGGTTACACCCATACCGGCTTCTCCCACGGCTTACCAGGATATTTTCGGCAAAAAGCAAGCTGGGATTTTGCCTCCTCATAGCCCCCTTCCTGGTAACACTCTGCCCCGTGGCAAGCTTCACCCTCTGCCCCCCTCCCCATTCCCACTTCTTCTGGATTGCCTGCCATTGATGAAGTTACCCAGGACTTCTCTGTCATCCGGAAGGAAACTCAAGAATCGCTCCCTATGGCCTCGTCTCGTATGAAGGGACAAGCATACAAAAAGAGGGGGAGACCTAAGGGGGGGGGGGTTTGTTACGCCCGCTGACCGGGAGCGCTGCACTGACACTGCCGACGGGGATGCGATTCGCATAGCGGGACGCGCCCGCTCGCGGATCGCATCCCAATCCACTTACCTGTCCCGGTCCCCGGCTGTCACGTCCTGGCGCGCGCGGCTCCGCTCTCTAGGGCGCGCGCGTGCCAGCTCTCTAAGATTTAAAGGGCCAGTGCACCACTAATTGGTGCCTGGCCCAATCAGTGTAATTAGTTCCCACCTGCTCCACACCTTTATAACCTCATTTCCCCTTCCTAGCATTGCCGGATCTTGTTGCCCTTGTGCCTAGTGAAAGCGTTTCCTGTGATTGCCTTACCAGCGTTTCCAGACCTTCTGCCGCTACCATTGACTACGAACCTTGCCGCCTGCCCTGACCTTCTGCTACGTCTGACCTCACCTCTGTCTAGTCCTTCTGTCCCACGCCTTTTCAGCAGTCAGCGAGGTTGAGCCGTTACCGGTGGATACGACCTGGTTGCTACAGCCGCAGCAAGACCATCCTGCTTTGCGGCGGGCTCTGGTGAATAGCAGTAGCAACTTAGAACCGGTCCACCGGTACAGTCCACGCCAATCCCTCGCTGACACAGAGGATCCACATCCAGCCTTCCAATCCTAACAGTAGGGCTACAAGGGCTCCTTCATGAATTTTTTTTCTGAAGAAGTTTTGGAGATAAGAGCTGGGAAGGCAGACTTGTTTGCTGTGAGTCCAGCAGATGGCATACTGCTTCCTAAAAGCTCCAATTTTAATGTACAACTATAACGTTACTCTGTTTCCTGTTAAAGAGTTATTAAAAACTGTGGCCGGCCATCACTCAGCAAAGATTTAAAGTGGTCATGTGTTTTATTTACTTTATATAGCAGAGAAAGTGTTATGCCACATTCAGTGTAAGTTTGTTTGCCAACAATCTGGTAGGCACTCGACCCTATAGGGCAGGTGCATATGGACTGGAGGGTGGCTTCATCTACAGTATTTAGAAGTGAGTTCCGAGCATATACAGCCATGCTTAGTTCTGGAGTGTTCAGAAGTGGTTAAGTTATGGATCCCTCCCCTCTGGTGCTGTAGAGGGCTTGGATAGTTTTAGTGTTGAGTCTATCAGCGCTCTTACTCCTCCCCTACCAGCCCTATTTAGTGCTGCCCCCCCCTTTCTTAAATATCATTGTATATATTTACCACAGGATTGAAACCCCACTTTTGTCCATAGGTGCGGGTCCTCTACCCCATTGTATGAGTGCACAATTGCACTTGGGGTTGAGCACCTGTTATCACCTTGAGACTACGTTGTTTTGTTCCCCCCCCCCCCTTTCACTTTGATTCCTGTAGCAGTTTTCCCGCCCTCCGTTTGTGTGATTTTATTTTTCATTTGGAATTTTTCTGGTGTACTATTTGGAGAAGTCACAGCTGGTGGCTTTCCCTGGAAAAGTTATAAAAATAAGAACTGGAAAAATGAACTTGCCTGCCGGGAGCTTGGCAGCCAGCATACTGCTTCCCGAAAGCTCCGGTTTTGGTGTATACTTATAAGGTTACTTTGTTTCCTGTTAAAGAGTTAATAGAAGCTGTAGCCAGTTATAACTCAGCTAGGAGTTAAAGTGGTCTTGTGTTTTAT
This sequence comes from Hyla sarda, assembly GCF_029499605.1. NCBI lineage: Eukaryota > Metazoa > Chordata > Amphibia > Anura > Hylidae > Hyla > Hyla sarda. Next base: position 222,471,689 of record NC_079194.1, on the reverse strand, counting down.
TTACTTTATATAGCTGGGGAAGTGTTATCCCACATTCAGTGTAAGTTGTCTTGCCCACAGTCTAGGATCTAGCCTATTTTAGGTGACAGTTGCACTATATGTCTTTATCACTTGTCTAGGGCTACTTTCACACTACCGTTGTTACACGACCGCCAGGGCCGCTGGGGAAAATAGTGGGAGAGAAAATAGAGCTTGCACCATCTTTTTCTCCTGCTACTCCCGCTGAAAAACATTGGCGCCCGACGGACCCCATTGACTATAATGTGGTCCATTGGGTCCCGCTGTTGCCCGTTGCACCCCGTGAAAATGATGGCCGTCAAACTAAAAAAAAGAAAGAGAGAGTTTGACGGCCATTCTTGACGGGGCGCGATTGCAGTGTGAAAGTAGCCTAAGGCTTCTCTCTAACCAAACAGCATCCTCATCTATACTGATGAGGGTCAGGAACCCTGAGACAGCCATGCAATTGGTGACTTAACCCTGAGACAGCCATGCAATTGGTGACTTTAGTTTGGCTAGTATTGAATAGTTTTCTTCAGTTTGCACGCTTTGACTTTAGAGAGACCTAAGACATAACATCCGTTTAATTGCTATGTAGTGAAAGAGCTAGTATTTGATGCGTCTCCATAGAGAAGCTGACAACTGAGCATTATGCAGGCAGCAAATGTATTTCCAATAATAAATTGACAAAATTACTATTTTCCAATATGCTCTATTGCAAATAAAAGCAAGCCGTGCGGTACATGTGTCAGGACCGCTCATAATTAGATGGCAGTGCCACCAATCAGTTTGCAGCCTACTCATTAAAAGCTGTCATACAGGTCTAGACGGCAGAGCCGGGATTCTGGGGTTGACGCCACGAATGACATCTGTGATAAAATAAATCATTTGAGTCAGAGATTTCTCGATCTGCTTACATTGCCGTTGGTTATTATTTCAGGGACAGAAGCCCAGATTTTGTGCCTCCTCTTCTGCGTTCTGTGTGATTACTGTATCTTGTCTCTGGTGAATGGGTTAAAATAGAAGCCTATTTATAGAAGCCCAGCAGGTTTCATGTAGAGTATTGGCAGAATGCTTACCAAGGCCACATCTGTACATATTGCACTGAATGTATAATGAAGCCTCTCGCCATCAATCAAATAATGACTATTTGCAGGATGCTGGGGCAGATCCAGCTCTCTATTTCCTGTGCTCTATCTGATCCCTGCTCCCCCACCTCATATCATTTTGTAAGAATGAGATTTATTTACAAGAGAAGCATTTGTCCGGCTTCCTGTGTGTGTGCTTTTAACATCTCCACTCGAGAAAGATCAGATCTGCTCTATGATATGGGATTGGATCAAAGGAAAGGGTCAATAGTGTGTGTGTGTGTGTATGTATATATAAATATATATATAGCAACAGGAGAATACAGCAGCACACTGCTAGCACAAAGATATGGATGAAACATGAGTATATAGATAAGACATGAGTATATAGATAGAACATGAAAAGCTATACAGCTGTAATGCAATAAATGAAGATATGAAACTATGAAATTATGAGGTATTTAGCTTGCAAATTTGGCGCCAAATAGCGTGGACCATCCCACCACGGTAAGTTGACCTCATTCTGGGACGGACCCTACACTGTGAATATGCCTCTGTGTGAACAGTACAGCAGGCATGCAAGGTCTGAAACATCCAAGGCACTTAATATACACCTAATAGAGGTGGGTGGGGTGCAGGAGCCAACATGGAGTTAGCCACTCCCCCGTATGTGTAATAAAACCAAAGAATAAGTTGGCCAGCACTATTAATTCCAAACTATTGTAAAAACTTGGCTTGCAGGTGCAGGCTGCTGGGCTAAATATACAGCAACAGGAGAATACAGCAGCACACTGCTAGTACAAAGATATGGATGAAACATGAGTATATAGATAAGACATGAGTATATAGATAGAACATGAAAAGCTATACAGCTGTAATGCAATAAATGAAGATATGAAACTATGAAATTATGAGGTACTTAGCTTGCAAATTTGGCGCCAAATAGCGTGGACCATCCCACCACGGTAAGGTGACTTCCACGCTATTTGGCGCCAAATTTGCAAGCTAAGTACCTCATAATTTCATTGTTTCATATCTTCATTTATTGCATTACAGCTGTATAGCTTTTCATGTTCTATCTATATACTCATGTCTTATCTATATACTCATGTTTCATCCATATCTTTGTGCTAGCAGTATGCTGCTGTATTCTCCTGTTGCTGTATATTTAGCCCAGCAGCCTGCACCTGCAAGCCAGGTTTTTACAATAGTTTGGAATTAATAGTGCTGGCCAACTTATTCTTTGGTTGTATTACACATACGGGGGAGTGGCTACCTCCATGTTGGCTCCTGCACCCCACCCACCTCTATTAGGTGTATATTAGGTGCCTTGGATGTTTCAGACCTTACATGCCTGCTATACTGTTCACACAGAGGCATATTCACAGTGTAGGGTCCGTCCCAGAATGAGGTAACCTTACCGTGGTGGGACGGTCCACGCTATTTGGCACCAAATTTGCAAGCTAAGTACCTCATAATTTCATAGTTTCATATCTTAATTTATTGCATTACAGCTGTATAGCTTTTCATGTTCTATCTATATACTCATGTTTCATCCATATTTTTGTGCTAGCAGTGTGCTGCTGTATTGGCCTGTTGCTGTATATTTAGCCCAGCAGCCTGCACCTGCAAGCCAGGTTTTTACAATAGTTTAGAATTAATAGTGCTGGCCAACTTATTCTTTGGTTGTATAAATATATATATATATATATATATATATATATATATATATATATATATCACATTCTGTATCCAACATAACCCTCACAGATCATATTGAAGACAGTGAGGCCAGTCAGTATGCATTTGAAAACAGTTCTATAGAAGATACGCAAAAGCCATAAAACTATTGTGAATGAGAGAGTAAGAATGGTTGATTTGAGAAAATACTTATGACATTGCAGTTCCCAAATAAGAGACTGTCCTGGTCCAGTCAAGGCCTTGGCTTTAATTTAGAGGCAGTCATGGATGGAAGTTCATGGTCCCTGTATAGCCACACACACAATAGCTATGGCTTGGCCTCTTGACCGTTTAAGAAGATACCAATATCATAAACGATACATGGTAGGTGGGGGCTCTGTTATACTTTTGGTCTTAGAGATGTCAAATAATGTCTTTGTCAGTACTGCACCGAATTTAGTCTCTGGACTTGAATTGTGCTCTCTCTCTCCGTGGTTTCATTTAGAATGAAAGTGTGCATGCCGACCCAAAACTTCATTAGGTTGGGAAAGTTGTGTCCCTATTTTCTTGATCCTGCCCTCAGCACCAAAGGTTGGACCGCCCCATGATCAGACACTTCAGCGGCAGAGGCTGAAATGGGTTACCAGAGGCCCCCGGGGGAGTGGCAGCAGGTATGTACCCCTTTATTTTTTTTACTGACGGCAGTCTGGGACACAATTTTTACATCCTGGAGTACTCCTTTAAGTTACTGTATATAGTAAGGCTTCCCGAGAAGTACTTTGTTCTAAGAAGAACATTCCAATCTATCAAGCCTTTTATTATAGACTAGCTGAGTACCCGGCGTTGCCCGGTTTTTCCTTCCTCATCCTTGTTGGGGAGGAAAATCAACAAAGGAGGAAGCTTTTGACTTCATATCCCATCCCCATATATTATTGTCATATCCCAACCCCATATCCCGCCCCCATATCCCGTCCTCATATCCCAACCTCATATCCCGACCTCATACCTCATCCTCGTATCCTGTCCTCATATCTTGACCTCATATCTCGACCTCCTATCCCGTCCTCATATCCCGACCTCCCATCCTGTCCTCATATCCCGACCTGTAATATGTGTACCAGGTATTGAAATATCTCCAGCCGTACGGAAGGTATGTGGGAACATACATTTCCCATTGATTTGCATGGGACTTTAAACGGGTATTCCAGGATTTTTTTTTTATTTGACTATGCTACAGTGGCTGTAAAGTTAGTGTAGTACATAATATAGTGTATGTACCTGTGTGACGGTTTTCTCACAATTCTTATGTGATTTTCACCTCAATATTTATTTTTAACAGCATACAAAATGACAGTTGTCTCGGGTTTTTCCCAGCTTGCAATGCGGCCGAGACCTGACTCACAAGTCAGCTGATGACAGGGAGCCTGTCTGCTTCAATTGGTGGAGGGATCGCTTGGTGGGAGAGAGATCAATCTGCAACTAATGCAACAGATGTAGGCACCCTGATTGGAAAACACAGGTCTTTTGTTTCAATGGGTGGGGTGGCTGACGTGTGGGAGGGAGGAAAATGGAATTATGGGATTTGTAGTAAAAAAAAGAAAAGTCAAACAGGAAATACTAGTTCACAAAAAGCTAGCCACAGTATTATGGTAATCTCACAACATAGCCATTTAGCCCCAAGACAAGCACAGATCCTTCCTAAGCATGTCCATTACTGCCTGCCAGGTACGTACTAAAATCACCTTATGGTGGAGAACCTCTTTAAACAAGAACCCAGACCCTCACAAATGGGGGTAGTTAAGGGTTAAATTAACTATCCTATAATTTAAGTGGACATATAAGTAACATGTGACCAAGTATTATCGAAATATCTCCAGCCGTTAGGAAGTTATGCAGTAACATATATTTCCCATTGACTTGTATGGGACTTTAAACATAAACCCCGCCCCTGGCAAATGGGGGTGAGTAAGGGTTAAATCACCTATCCTATGTTTGTTGTTGACATATAAGTAACATGTGTGCCAAGTTTCATGTTAATATCTTTAGCCGTTTAGACGTGATTGTGGAACATACACACATACATACACACACACACACACACACACACACATACATACACAGATACATTGGCCCTTATTTACTAAGAGTGTTGTGTAGGTTTCTTTGTGGGTTTTAATTCCCTACAATAAATTTTCCATGGTATTTACTAAGGTTTTCCTACATTTTCCACTTTCCCTACACTTTGCTTTATTTCCACATGGTCTGATCTGTCGGGTTTTTCTCAGCTCAAATCCACCACATTTTCTGTGGAAACCTTAGTAAATATGTTGTTGTTTTGTAAAAATGTCGGGAACACGCCCCTTTTCAGAGACCACACCCCTTTCCTGATGACCACTCCCCTTTTTGGGTTTTCTTAGCAAAATAGAGAGTTAGTTATGGTTTTTTCAATTCTGGCGCAAATTCTGGTGCAAAATCTGGCGCAGACAGAATTTCTGGCGCAGTGTGCAGAATCTGGTGCAATGTGACAAAATCTGGCACACAACCCAACAAAACATGTTGGGTTTGCAATAGTAAATGAGGGCCAATGAGTTTTATATATATATATCATTTTCAGTTCCATTATATCCTATGCCTGCAGATCACATCATGCGTCTAGATGACCATTTATCACTACAATTTAAGTTTCGAGTGGTCATGTATATATTATATATGTATCTGTTAGTGAACCACATGGAATCCAAGACCTGTCTCATCAAACCATTTTGTAAAGCAGGAATTGTCACAATAATCTGAAGGTCTTGATAATTTGAGTCAGAAGGGACTATTATACCACATTGTCACTTTCTCTGCTGTTAATTCCAGTAGGTGATATGTCGTCCATCTGCCATGAAACAGGCACTGGAGACGTGACTCATAAACCACACGTAGCAAGTAGCAGGACGGCCTAAGCCAAATGAACGCAACAGTTCTGTTGTGTGAATAACATGGCTTTATTCAACAGATTTCCTCTTGAGTCGGGGGAGTCAACTTGAAGCTGAACATAAAATACACATATTTGGGAGGATAAACACAAAAGCATTTCGTAGGTCTGCTAAAATTCTCATTTGTAACTTTGAGCTTTTAAGTGAGAACAGATGGGCAAATTTATGAAACAATCTGTGTTCAGAACGGACAAGAAAGTGTCTACTTTCCAATGTGTTCACATTGGCCAGTACAATTTTATCACAATTTTATAAGATATTTATCTTTTATGATATGGAAATTGCACCCTTTTAAAGAGGTACTCCGCTGCTAGACATCTTATCCCTTATCTAAAAAATAGGGGATACGATGTCTGATCATGGGGGTCCCGCCCGTGGGCGATTTCCTGCAGAGCCCCCCCGCGCACAATCTCCCGCAGCACTCGATGTTCTAAACAAATGCCGGGTTCCTGTGGCAGTGGTCGTGACATCAAGGCCACGCCCCCCTATGACGTCATGCCATGCCCCCTCCATTCATGTATATGGGATAGGGCGTGTCACCTGATATGCCCTTTCCCATAGACAAGAATGGAGGGGGCGTAGTGTGACATCACGAGGGGCGTGGCTGTGATGTGACGATCACGGCCTCCAGCTCCGAACGTTCTGAATAAAATGTTAAAGAACCGGGAGCTTGGGGAAATATCCTGCCTTTCTGACTCTTCAGCAGCCGGTTGCCTCAACATCAAAATTACATATGAATGCTCTCCACTTTCCATTTTTGGGGCTGTCAGCAGTCTTGCACACTACTGCTGACAGTATTCATTTAACATGGAATCCAGCTATCTTAAAGGGGTACTCCGGTGGAAAACAAACTTTTTTAATCAACTGGTGCCAGAAAGTTATACAGATTTGTAAATTACTTATATTTAAAAATCTTAAAGGGGTACTCCGGTGAAAACCTTTTTTTTTATTAAATCAACTGGTGCCAGAAAGTTAAACAGATTTGTAAATTACTATTAAAAAATCTTAATCCTTCCTGTACTTATTAGCTGCTGTACTTATTATTTTCTTTTTGAAACACAGAGCTTTCTGCTGACATCATGAGCACAGTGCTCTCTGCTGCCATCTCTGTTCCTTTTTGGAACTGTCCAGAACAGCATATGTTTGCTATGGAGATTTCCTTTTACTCTGGACAGTTCCTAAAATGGACAGAGATGTCAGCAGAGAGCACTGTGGTCATGATGTCAGCAGACAGCTCTGTGTTTCAAACGGAAAATAAATTCCACTGTAGTATTCAGCAGCTAATAAGTACAGGAAGGATTAAGATTTTTTTAATAGAAGTAATTTACAAATCTGTTTAACTTTTTAGCACCAGTTGATTTAAAAAAAAAAAAAACGTTTTTCACCGGAGTACCCCTTTAATGCTTCCAGTACTTATCATCTGCTGTACACTACAAAGGAAGTTGTATTTCTTTCTGAAGTTCTTTTCAGTCTGACCACAGTGCTCTCTGCTGACACCTCTGTCCCTGTTAGGTACTGTCCAGAGTCAGGAAAAATCCCCATAGCAAACCTATTCTGCTCTGGACAGTTCCTGACATGGACAGATGTGTCAGCAGAGAACACTGTGATCAGACAGAAAATAACTACACAACTTCCTCTGTAGTATACAGCAGCTGATAAGTACTGGAAGGATTAAGATTTTTTAATAGAAGTAATTTACAAATCTGTTTGAAGGGGTACTCCGGCCCTAAAACATCCTATCCCCTATCCAAAGGATAGGGGATAAAATGTCTGATCGCCGGGGTCCTGCCACTGTGGACCCCCGCAATCTCTCATTCCGCACCACCATTGTGAGCTCTCCACAGCGCTGGAGGCTCCGAATGTGAAGCGTTACTACCACGGGGCCGGAGTATCGTGATGTCATGACTTCGCCTGAATGTGACATCATGCCCCACCCCTGCGGAGAGCTCAAAAAGGTGGGTGCAGTATGAGAGATTACGGGGGTCCACAGCAGAGGGGCCCCGTAATCAGACATCTTATCCACTATCCTTTGGAACTTTCTGGCACCACTTGCAACTTTCTGGCACTAGTTGATTTGAAATTATTTTTTGTTTTCCATCGGCGTACCCCTTTAAATCCGATGACCATCGGATTTAAGATGAGCATCTCTTTGCTCTGAAGGACTTGTTTCGTACATACAACCCATTGATTTAACCTCTTAAGGACGCAGGGCGTACCTGTACGCCCTGCGCCCGGTCCCGGTGTTTAAAACGGGGTCACGCCGTGACCCCGCTTCCCACCGGGTCAGTCCCGGCTGCTAATGATAGCCGGGACCCTGGGCTAATATTGTGCGGCACAGCGCACTATTAACCCTTCAGACGCGGCGATCAAAGTTGATCGCCACGTAGAAAACGAAAGTGAAAGCTTCCCGGCAGCTCAGTCGGGCTAATATGGACTATCGCGATAAAATCGCAAAGTCCCGATCAGCTAGGATGCGAGAGGAGGCACCCTTACCTTGCTCCGTTGCGTCCGATTGGCGTTTGATTGCTCCAAGCCTGAGTTATAGGCTTGAGCATTAAACCCCCTATTACGCTGATCCATGCAAAGTTATGGCTTTGCAGGGATCAGGGTAAAAGATCAGTGTGTGCAGTGTTATAGGTCCCTATGGGATCTATAACACTGCAAAAACAAAGTGAAAAAAAAAAGTTATTAAAAGTAATTTAACCCCTTCCCTAATAAAAGTTTTATAAGTGTTATATAAGTCATGATATAGAATTTTATGTGCAAAATTGAAAGCGTTAGGATTTTTAGAAGGTGATGAGGAAAAAACGAAAAAGCAAAAACGGAAAACTGTGGCACTCTATGTAATTCTTCATTTGCCCAGTGGTGATACTGCAGGGAAATGAAATACTTATTGCCAGATTTCCCAGGATGTAGCCACCGTCTTCTCAGTTTATTTTCCAGGTTTTTGTTGACAGAATTATACAAGTGTTTAGCTTGGAGATTGCTACGCAAACATTGTTGTATTAGATTAGAGTAAATGCGAGGCTCTGTTTATTTTCTTCTTTCTGCATATAACCTGTCTTCTAGAATGGAAATTAGAACTTAAATTGTATTTGAGGACACAGAAGCAAATCCCTTTGGCATCACTGTCTATGTATTACTCATAGACGGAAGTTCTTTGTCAGCTCTATTACTCTTCCCATGCAAAATAAAGAGAAGACCAAGACTGTCAGGGCATCTACTTAAAGACTTTTTAGAGACAGGACTCTTCTGCTCATACCGTGCATTTATCAGTCCCATCCATTTATCTGCCAGACAGGTAGGCAAGATACAATCGAGGACATGGGCACATTTGGGTGATAAGATGTCTGATCACGGGGGTCTCACCGCTGGGGACCCCCATAATCTTGGCTGCGGCACCTCAGACATCCGGTGCTCCGTGCCGGATGACTGGCGATGCGGGGCGGAGGCTCGTGACGTCACAGTCATGACTCGCTCGTGATGTCAAGGCCATGCCCCCTCGATGCAAGTCTATAGGAGGGAGCGTGACGGCCGTCACGCCCCTTCCCATAGACTTGCATTGAGGGGGCGTGGCCATGACGTCTTGAGCGGAGTGCCGCCGTGAAGTTACGAGCCTCCCGCGCTGCACTCAACGCTCTAAACGAACACCAGGTGCAGCAGGGAGATTACGGGGATCAGACTCTAAAACTTATCAAACCACACTTACGGTTCAGAGTTTAAACATGCATATATTCAGAAAATGACCAAAGTAGTCACTGGCTGACTGTATTTAGGCCATTAGTCTATGGCGCCTGTGCCCGTCTGTGCTCACATACGTCAGCATCCCATTTTGACAGGATGGCAACATATCATTGTGGTGGCCCAGTACAGGAGTTGCATCCCTGTACCCTAGCTGCCCTGTCCGTCAGACTCCATCCTGTGACCTCTGGGCCCTTCCTCACCTATGTCTTGTATATATCACCTCCAATGCCTATGTTATATAATGTATTGTACATATGTGTTATACTATACTTTTAAGAGATGCTGTCATGTGATTGTAACCAGGGACCTACTAGGTGACCTACCCCTCCTAGTCTCCCCGTATAAGCCCTGGGAGGGACTAGTTAGCTCTCTTGGAGCTCTGCTCTCTTTAGTGCTGAGTTGCAGCAAGGTCAAGTCCTGTAAGAGTGTGTCAGGAGTAGTGATGAGCAGCATTGCCCATATTCGAATTTGCGATATTTCGCAAATATATAGATGAATATTTGTCCTATATTCGTGAATTTCGCGTATTCGTTATATTCACATATTTGCATATGAGAATATTCGCATATGCAAATATTCATATATTTGCCTATTCGAGGAAGAAAACAGTGAGGGGGTGGGCAATTTTATTATTGGTTGCTAGGGATGTTGTTGATAACAATATGTGCGAATATGTGTATATGCGAATATGCGCATATGTGGAAAAAAAACGAATATTCGCAATTTTGAATATATAGCGAATATATTCGCAATATTCGTGAATTCGCTAATTTGCGATAAAAATTCGAAATGCGAATATTTGCGCCCCAACACTAGTCTGGAGTCCAGAGGAGGCCTAAAGTCTACCACACAGCCACAGATCCACAAGTCCACTACCCCTCAGGTCCAAGTCAAAACCTGGTCAGCTACACATGGGGTTTAGTCAGGGTATATAACTTGGTGTCTGAGTCATTATATGCCCCCGTGCCTAGCCCAGGATCCAGCGGGCTACCTTCGGGTGGTGAAGCGGTTAAACCACGCCCTGGCATCATGAACACAAGGGGTTAATGCCATTTGCCCCTAGGGTAATTCCATCTGCCCTCACCACATCATGAAAGGTACAATTGTAGTGTAAACCTGACCTTACAGAACATAGCAGCTTGTGGTGCTATGCTGTGTACATAACTCCCATTATCTTTTATGGTAGTCATGGAAACAGCATAGACAGTCCGCTCAGCTGTTTCCATCATCATGGCTGCTTTTGACCACCACAGTAAGATGGAGTTAGAAGGAACTTATGCTAGAGATGGTTGCAGGTTCCTAGAAGTGGGATCCACATTTATCAGACACTTATGGAATGTCCTTTGAATAAGCCACAAGGGTATGTTCACACGTACGCAGATTTGATGCACAGGATTTTCTGATGCAGATTTCAATGTAAACTAAATGACTGAGCACAGCTTCTAATCTGCAGTTACAAATACTGTGCATCAAATCTGCGCAGGATCCTGCATGTGAGAACGTACCCTAAAGGATCTGCTGGTAACATGGTGCCAGATACCACAGGATACCTTCAGAGGTCTTGTAGAGCCAAGGCCTGGATGGGTCAGAACTGTGGTGGTGGTACAGAGAGGACTTACACAATGTTAGGCTTTATTATGAGTGACTGATCAGTTTATATTTAAAGGGGTACTCCGCCCCTTGACATCTCATCCCCTGTCAAAAGGATAGGGAAAAAGATGTCTGATTGCGAGCATTCTGCTGTTGGTTTCAGAACGTTTCAGAACACCGGCTGAGGCCCTGGAGTCTCATGACTTTACACCACGCCCCCTCAATGCAAGTCTGTAGGAGGGGGCGTGGCAGCGTAGGGACATGGTCATGACGTCACAAGCCTCTGGTGCCTCATCGCCAGTCATCCAGCATGGAGAAAAGTTTGCTTTGTGCACTAGATGACAAGGGTGCCGCAGCGGAGATCATGGGGGGTCCCAGCGGCGGGACCACCATGATCTGACATTTATCCCTTATCTATTGGATAGGGGATAAGATGTCTAGGTGCAGAGTAGTGTTGAGCGGCATAGGCCATATTCGAATTCGCAATATTTTGCGAATATATGGACCAATATTCCTCATATGTGCGCTAAATTTGCATATTCGTAATATTCGCGTTTTATTTTCGCATATGCGAAAATTTGCGTATGCGAAAATAGCATATGTGGAAATTAGCATATTTAAAAATTTGCATAAGCGGAAATTCGCACGCCTGTCTCACACAGTAGTATTAGAGCCTTCTTTACACCACACAAGCTGGAAGTAGGGAGGGGTGATCACTGTGATGTGTACTGAGAAAAAACAAAACAAAAAAACAAACAAATATTCGGAATTACGAATATATAGTGCTATATTCGCGAATATTCGCAAATTCGCGAATATGCAATATTCGAGAATAAAATTCGCATTGCGAATATTCGTGAGCAACACTAGTGCAGAGTGCCCCTTTGATGTAATATATTTATACATATTTATATTTTATATAATAATATATAGAGATATATGAGAACATTATTCAGCACAGAATTTTGGAAGTGAAAATGATATGATCATAAAAGATGAAAATTTACTTTAAGAAATTTCGATTTGTTTAACCATAAGATGATCAATAATGATCCTCACATAGTAAAAGAAGTCTCTCTCAGCCTTGCATACCGCATTATTCATTTTCTCGGTCGACTGCCATCACGATACATTTTTCTTTATCCTACCATAACAGGGGGATTATGATATATAATGAAATCAAGCTGAGTGAACTGAGTTGGCCTTGCTACAAAAATGGGGCTATTTAAAATATTTATGTTAGCGGATATTTCACGACAGGCATCGTAGATGTTATCACTGCATATTACTATTTCTGTATTGATTCAAATGCTTGACTCACATTCTTGCGTTATTCGCATAACAAAAAATATTTAAGAATAGAAAAAAGGATTGGTGTAAAGTTGTTACCTACTGCTTGGACTGACACAGATCAGCAGACATAAGGCATAAGCCTTCTGAATTAAAGATATTGGGCCTCATTTACTAAGACTTTTCTGTTACGGGGCTGGATGTGGATCCTCTAACCTGTGTGGCTGATGACTCGGACTGTATCAGGGAGCGGAGTCTAAGGTGCCACTGGTCTTCACCAGAGCCCGCCGCAAGGCAGGATGTACTTGCTGTGGCAGGCGACACCCAGGTCACTACCCCCGACACTGCTCGACCACACAGGTAGCTGAGCAATGCGAGGTACCGAAGGATAAGGCAGTTGCGTAGTCAGACATAGCAGAAGGTCAAAGCAGGTGGCAAAGGTACGAAGTCAAATAACGTAGAGGGAAGGTCTGGATACACGAATAAGGCAAACAGGTAATATGGAACGCATAATCTCAGGCTAGGGCCACTGAAGATCCTGCAGGGAAGTGGGGGAGGTGCAGTAACTTTATAATGTAGTGACAGGTGTGACAGTAATTATGGGCGTACTGGCAGTGGAGCATGGTGAGTGACGGGCTGGGATTCACATGCGGGCGCTCCTGCCATGCGAATCCCAGCCCCGCTGGCAAGGAGTCTGCACTCATGGCCGGAGCTTGCGGCCGGAGCACAGAGTGTAACAGTACCCCCCCCCCCTCCCTTTGGTCTCCCCCTCTTTTTGGAGGACAAGAACTTCTGGATTAGGTCACAGTCTAGAATATTATCTTGTTGCTCCCAAGATATTTCCTCCAGTCTGAATCCTTCCCAATCTACAAGGAAGGAATGTTTTCCTCTGATAAGTTTGGAGTCCAGAATTTTCTGAACAGTAAAAACATTGGGGGGACATTTCTCCTACTCCCATCTCAGGTACCCCCAATGTTTTTACTGTTAAGGAAATTCTGGATCTGGAGGGAGGAAGGCAGATGAAGAGATTAAGCCACTGGGTTTAGACGTTTCTTGACCTTGAAAGGACCCAAATAGTGAGGACTCAGTTTATAGCAGGTTACTTTGAAGCGGCTATATTTAGATGACAACCACACTCTGTCTCCGGGAGAGAATTCGGGAGGAGAACGCCTTTTATTGTCTGCTTGAGATATCATACGGGTCGTGGCATATAGAAGGGAGAGACGAGTCTTCTTCCAGATGGAGGTGAAATTCTGTACTAATTCATCTGCCATAGGGACACCGGAGGGAGAAGACAAGGGAAGGGGTGGACGTGGATGAAGTCCATAGACTACATGGAAAGGTGAAGTCCCAGTAGATTCAGAATCACTATGGTTGTAAGAAAACTTGGCCCAGGGAAGTAAATCGGTCCAATCGTCCTGACGAGCTGAAACAAAATGGCGAAGGTAGTCTCCCAAGACTTGGTTCACCCTTTCGACTTGTCCATTAGATTGAGGGTGATAAGCCTAGAAAAATGACTTGGAGACGTGAGCAGAGGGCCCTCCAGAATTTTGAGATGAATTGAACTCCTGGGTCGGAAACACAATATGGGTAAGCAATCCATGTAAGCGGAAGATGTGATGGAGGAAGTTTAGCAAGCTGTGGTGCCGATGGTAATCCTGGTAGGGGTACAAAAGGAGCCATTTTAGAGAATCGGTCTACTACAACCCAAATGACTGTATTGCCGCCAGAGGAAGGAAGGTCGGTAATAAAGTACTGGCAATATCGATCCAAGGTTGCTCTGGAACTGGCAAAGGTTGTAGAAGTCCTGCAGGTTTGGAATGAGGGGTCTTGTCTCGGGCACAGACCGAACAGGAACAGACAAAGTCAATGACGTCCTGTTATAAAGTTGGCCACCAATACTGTCAGGATATGAGTTGTAAGGATTTACGGATACCAGCATGACTGGACAACAATGAGGAATGACCCCATTTCAAGACTCGAAGTCTGAGACTGGGAGTTACGAAAGTCTTTCCAGCAGGCAGGTGCTGAAGAGTTGCTGGTGCTGCAGTAATGAGACGATTAGTAGTGTTGAGCGGCATAGGCCATATTCGAATTCGCGATATTTCGCGAATATATGGACGAATATTCGTCATATATTCGTGAATTTCGAATATTCGTTATATGTGAGTTGAGTTTTAAACATTGCAAATTTTTGGCAATTGCGAAAATAACTGATTGCGAAAATTATGTCGCTCGCGCGTATGTGCGCTATTACATCACGCGATAGCAGAGATCGTTTCCTGGATGCTTGCCAGTGAGATCGCGATCGCGAATAAGCTAAGCGAAGCGAAGATGGTGGGAAGTCATTTCAGCGAAAGTGAGGAGAGAGTTCTGATTTGTGTATTTTCACCACTGTTAGTCAATTATATTTAACTGCATTTTAGACTAGATTAAAAGTTATGAATCATAATTTTTAATTTAGTCATGATATAAGATCACGCAGTGTTTCCCAAATGTGCTTTGAAAAAAGCAGTTGGGGCTTTTGCTTTGAAAAAAGAAGTTGGGTCTAAGGTAGTACTATGAAGCACAAAGCTCAAAGCTTAAAGGATGCTGGAAAAATGACAGAAGCACTACACTCTCAAAACCACCATGTGAATCTGCAAGCAAATACTGCTGGGAGTGATCTTATATACTGGTCGTGCCAGCAAGTTTCCATTGGTTGCTAGGGAGGTTGCTAACCTCTGACAACTGTGGTTACTATCATTGGCTCAGAGGCATAAGAAGGGCACGGAAAATATTCGCGAATATTCGCAATACGAATATTCGCAATATGAATATTCGCATGCACAAACTAATCGCCTTAGATTCTCCCCCCATGGTCTCTAATCATACCAGCAATGCAATTATCCATCGATGGAGATCACTATAATGTGATCTGTGTTTAAACAAGTTTGGGAAAATTCGTAATCGCAAATATTATTCACAATATTCTAAATATTCGCGAATTCACGAATATGCATTGCGAATATTCATGAGCAACACTAACGATTAGGAGGTATAATATGCTGAGGATGGAATTCTTGGTCTTGTACATCGGAGGATCTAGACAGAGCATCCGCCCAAAGATTCTTCTCTGCTGGACGAAAGTGTATAAAAAAGTAAAATCTGGAGAAGAACAGAGACCAGCGAGCCTGACGAGGGTCGAGACAATGAGCAGTTTGTAGATAGAGCAAGTTCTTGTGATCTGTATAAATAGTAATTGGGTGTACAGAGCCCTCCAAGAGATGACGCCATTCTTCCAAGGCCAACTTTATAGCCAAGAGTTTGCGATCTCCTATGGTATATTTTTTCTCCGCAGAAGACAAAGTCTTAGAGAAAAAAATGCAAGTCACAGTTCTACCTTTGGAGGACTTTTGTGTCAAAACTGCACCTACTGAAGATGCGTCCACTTCCAGAATAAATGGTTTGCCTGGATTGGGTCTTGATAACACGGGAGCAGAAACAAAGGCAGACTTTAATTGTTTGAAAGCTTCTTCAGCCTCAGGAGTCCAGACTTTTAGATTAGCAGTCTTCTTGGAAGCAAAACAATGGGAGCTACCAGAGTGGAGTAGTGAGGAATGAATTGCGGATAGTAATTGGCAGAGTCAAGGAAGCACTGAATCGCTTTCAGACCAGTAGGTTGTGGCCAATCCAGAACTGTGGATAACTTGTTGGGATCCATTTGAAGACCTTGACTGGTAACATAGCACAGAAAAGGGAGGCTAGTCTTTTCAAAAGGACATTTCTCCAGTCTAGCATAGAGATGATTTTCACAGAGATGCTGTAACACTTGGCGGAGGTGAGAGCGATGAGACTAGACATTGGGCGAGTAGATGAGTATGTCACCCAAATAGACAACAACACAGGAGTACAGGAGGTCACGGAAAATATCATTGATGAACTCCTGGAAAACTGCTGGAGCATTACAGAGTCTGAATGGAATCATAAGATATTCAAAATGTCCATCACAAGTATTAAACACATACTTTCATTTGTCCCCTTCACGTATACGAATCAAATTATAGGCTCCACAAAGGACTAGTTTAGAGAAAATCCTGGCTCCTCGGAGACGATCAAATAACTCAGAGATGGTGTGTACCGGTTCTTTACTGTAATTCTATTCAAGCCTCGGTAGTCAATGCATGGTCGCAAAGACCCATCTTTTTTTCCACGAAGAAAAACCCGGCTCCGACATTGGAAGTGGACTTCCTTATAAACCCCTTCTGAAGGTTCTCCTGGATATAATTTGATATGGCCAGAGTTTCAGGGACTGACAAAAGGTAAATTCTGCCCCTGGGAGGAGTGGTGCCGGGCAGTAAGTCAATAGGACAATCGTAGGGACGATGTGGAAGCAAAACTTCAGCTTGCTTTTCACTGAAGACATCAACAAAGTCTTGAAGGAACAAAGGCAAACCGGACAGAGGACAAGAAGATGACGGTTCCAACTTAGACAAATGTATATGAATACAGTGGCTGTTGCAATGCGGACCTCAGTGAAGAACTTCTCCAGTTTTCCAATCCAGCTGTGGGGCATGGATCTGCAACCACGGTAGGCCAAGCAGGAGAGAAGTACAATGAGGTAGTACATAGGTAGTACAAGTTCTTCTTATGCAAGAGTCCGACCTGCATTGACAACGGTTCTGTGCGATATAGCACGGTACAGTCCAGTTTTTCTCCGTTGACCGTAGAGATGTACAGAAGCTTTAACAGGCGGGACACAGGCAGATGATAGCTATGTACTATGGAGGCATCAATAAAGTTTCCCGCTGAGCCAGAGTCCAGAAAGACAAGAACGAAGATTATCTCTTTGAAGGGTAGAAAAAGCAGGACCGTCAAATATATGTGTGGAGAAGTGATAGTCACACCTAGGGAGGCCTCTCCCACAAATACTACGTGCGAGTATTTCCCTGTGACTGTGGACGCAGAGAACAATCCTTGAGGAAGTGGTCTGCACTGGCGCAGTATAGGCATAGATTCTCATTTCGTCGGCGAGTTCTTTCCTGCAGGGTCAGGCGAAACTGATCCACTTGCATAGCCTCCACTGCGGGAGTTAACGTAGAAGTTTGCAGTGGTTGCTAGAAGACAGGTGCCAGACGAGGAAGGTTGTGCAGACTCCCTTTCTTGGGGTAGTTCCTCACGTCACTCAGAGGAACGGATATCAATCCTGGATGCCAAGCGTATAAGTTCATTCAGGTTAGATGGCAATTCCCAGGCAGCGAGGACATTCTTGAAATGACTTGATAATCCTCTCTTGAAGGTAGCGCAAAGAGCTTCATTATTCCAGGACAACTGCGATGCCAGAGTACGAAATCGTATGGCATACTCGCCAAAGAGGAGTGGCCCCTGACTGACTCAGCAATGCCGACTCAGCGGAGGAAGCTCAGGATGGTTTTTCGAAGACACCTCGAAATTCCAACAGGAATGCCTGGAGATTAGTAGTAAGAGCATCACTGGGATCCCAAAGCGGAGTTGCCCAGGCTTGGCTGTGACCATTGTTGTTGAGCAGTGAGTAACTGCTGCATCATGGCGGACAACCGGCTCAACTGCTGAGCCTGCTGGGCCAACTGCTGTGACTGGAGCGCCATGATGGAAGCGAGATCCAGATTACCTGGCAGGGGAACCCAAACGGGATCCATGGCCAGATATTGCTGTTACAGAGCTGGATGTGGATCCTCTAAACTGTGTGGCTGATGACTCGGACCATATTGGGGAGCGGAGTCTAAGGTGCCGCTGGTCTTCATCAGAGCCCGCCGCAAGGCAGGATGGGCTTGCTGCGGCAGGCGACACCCAGGTCGCTACCCCTAACACAGCTCGACCCCACAGGTAGCTAGGCAAGGCGAGGTACAGAAGCATAAGGCAGTCAGAAGTAGCAGAACGTCAAGGCAGGCGGCAAAGGTGCAAAGTCAAATAACGTAGTGGGAAGGACTGGATACAGGCAATATGGAACGCTTAATCTCAGGCTAGGGGCACTGAAGTTCTGGCAGGGAAGTGGGGGAGGTGCAGGAACTTTATAATGTAGTGACAGGTGTGACAGTTATTATGGGCGTACTGGCCCTTAAAATTTTAGAGCTCCAGCGCGCCCTAGGAGACGGGGACGTACACGCCCAAACTGAGACACAGAGGAGAAGGCGGCAGCGGAGCATGGTGAGTGACAAGCTGGGAATCTCATGCGGGCATGTCCCGCGATGCAAATCCCAGCCCTGCCGGAAGACAGACACAGGGAGTGTAAAATTTTCCAAGTAGATTTTGTAATTTTTTATTTTTTTTGTATGTCGCATGTGTCGTGCCCGAGATTTTACAACAAAAAATCCCAAAAACCCTACTAACTCTCTACTTTACTGCAAAGGGGCGTGATCATCATGGAAAAGGGCCATGTCTTCAAAAAAATGACATTTTCAAAAGAAACCTACAAATTTACTAATGTTTTACATAAAATGTGGTGGATTTGAGCTCTGGAAAACTCGACAGCTCAGAGCATGTGTAAAAAAGCAAAACTTAGGAAAAATCCCCAAATGCAAGATATAATATGGTGGCCCAGTACAAAATGGGCCATTCTGTACCCCTGTCAGTCCTATCAGGCAGATTCAGTCCATGTCCCCTGGCACTACACTCCTTAGGAGTCTTGTAATGTTATGTGTTGTAATACTATGTTATAGTGCCTTTAAATACTGTTGCTAAGGGCTATGTTAATAGGGAGTGTGCATAGTGAACAGGTGACTTGTTGGTGACCAATGGGATCTCTGTAAACTGACCCTCTTATATAGTGAGGTCAGGGTTCAGCTAGTCAGTCTCAGTCTTGGAGCATGCTGAGGTACAGCTTAAGTGAAGACCTGAGAAGTTTGCCTGGTGTTCCTGAGGGAGGCCCAAAGCCTAGTCACGCAGCCATGCATTTACTACCAGTTAAACCCTGCAGGTTAAAGTCAAAGCCTGGCGGTAAGCACAAATACAGGGGAGAAGTCTAGTCAAGATAGTCAAGAGTCATTTACCAAAGTCAGTGTGGGTTGCATAAGTCAGTCCAAGTCCACTACAAGTCCCAGCAAACCAATAAGCTTCCTAAGGTTTACCGTGCATCTCCTTGGGCCTAAACTGAGATGTAAAGACTTTAACACCTAGTCTGCCTCAGTAAAAA
Source organism: Hyla sarda (assembly GCF_029499605.1). Lineage (NCBI taxonomy): Eukaryota > Metazoa > Chordata > Amphibia > Anura > Hylidae > Hyla > Hyla sarda. Next base: position 222,452,169 of record NC_079194.1, on the reverse strand, counting down.
GCTGTTGTTCCGTAACCTTGCGTCGGAGAGATCATTCACCCTGCGCCTGGCCCAGAAATCATTGGCTATAACTCGGGTGAGGAATTAGGTAAACCACTCCCCGGTGTCACGAACACAAAGGGTTAATGCCATCTGCCTTAAGGGTTAATACCATCCGACCTTCCAACACCCTTACCACAATAATAGTAAATACTATGGAAAACCTGTCAGAAACAAAAACAACAAAGTACCGTATTTATTGGTGTATAACACATTTTTTTAAGCTAAAATTTTAAGCCAAATGTCTATCTACATGTTATACTCTTTCTGGCTGCTCAGAAGCCGCCATGGTTCAATGATTTAAAGCAGCCGCTTTAAATCATGTAACTGCAGCGGCTTCTGCGGAGCCAGAGTCCCGCTGCATTGGTTCCCATCTCCTTCCCAATCCCCGGCTTTCATATTTACCTGTCGACGCCGTCTCCTGCAGGCTCCAGTGGGGTCGTTGTGCGCTGCACGCTGAAGAGTGACGTTGCGTTGAGGAATCCCCCATTGTCTCTCTCTCTGGGGGTAAGGGATAGGGGTTTGTGCATTCCTGTGGTGCCATAGTTTACACAGCTACAATAGTATTATAAAAATAAAATACATATGCAATGGCCACATACCAGATATCAATATTTTAACTTTTTTTTTGTTTTACCTACCAATAGTTTCTCCGTATAAGGAACAACAGTAGGGTCAGGTAGTTAGAGGAACAATAGAAGACAATGACATAATTGACTGTCCATTTGACAATCGTGCTGAACTTTCGGGGTCGTGAGGGGTGACGGGAGGCATTCTGAAACCAGCGCCTTAGGCACTATCTGAGCTTGTTCTGGCTCTGATCATTGTTTCCTGTATTAAAGATTTGCTAAAGCATAGATAGTAAAGTGAAAAAATACTAAAGACTCTGCACTATTTCAAGATCTCTATTCAGATAAAAGTACATTTGTGATGTTGACCATGTAATGTCTTTGTAGAAAGAGCTTAGATTTCCTTAAGTCTTATTCCTTTCATTAAAGAGACAGCATTAGCCAGGAATAGAAAAACAGAGCTCATTTGTTCAAAAACAGGTTATGTGTGGTATTACAGCCCTGCTCTATTCACTAAATGGAACTGAGCTGAAAGACCATAATCAACCTCAGGACAGATATGGTACTTTTTTTATTATTATTTTTGTTATTGTTTTTATTTTTATTTTATATATTTTCTTTAAATCAGCAGATTTTCTAATAACCCTTTAATGTACACTTTTCAGATGACTCACATATGCATTTGATATATTCCTAAGGAACTTACATCAACCTGAAGCTATCATTTACCCTATAAAAATGAGGGGGCACAGAGTATGACATTCTAACCTGCTCTTACACTGCTGTTGGCCCATGCTCTTAGTAGTTTTTGCCACATGGCCACTTTTGCCCCTTCATTCAAGCGATTGGTAGGGGTCGTAGCACCCAGACCCTCACAAATACAAACTTCTGATAAGTCACTATGACTTGTCAAAAGTTTGTTATAATGATAGTTACACTTTAACCTGTTATATGGAGCCCAACCAAATCAATGATCATACTTTTTGCATGTTCCATGTTATATCTGTTCCATGAACAGAGTCATACACACAAATAGTTTGCAGAAAAACACAAGAAAAGGAACTAATACAAAAAATATACAAGCTTAGATGCAATAAATATTATACATGTTAATATAGATGTAATGGCAGAATCACTAGAACCAAATCAGAGCCACGATGCATGTACAGCACTTGTATTTCCAAAAGTACAGCGATTACACAATTAAATAAAGCAACAGCAAATATCGGAAGTACATAGCTTTATAACGGTAGTACTGAACAAATGTATCCTGCAACTGCTAACAAATCCGCACGTGGTTCAACCACAATTTACCACAATTTTAACATTTTTGGCTGTGGGGCTTGTACAGGCATAGCATGTCAAATACCGTAACTAGTTTTTATACCCTAAACAATTTGTTGTAAAACAGCCTGCGGTTGCAGCATAGTAATAATACAAAGCTTTATGTAAGGAGATTAACAGAAGGTAAATTGATACCACAAATATCAACTGAGTCAAACATGGTGGTGAGAATATTCTACTGAGGAGTTAGACACCTGACCCAAATAGTGTTAGATAGCTGAACAAAAGAAAATGACTCCTACATTCTTTACATGCATACAATTTTTAAGCTATATAACTGCCGATTTTAGCAGGATTGACTAATTTATTTGTAACAGGGGTGCGCTTATTTGTGGCGGTGCTAATTTTCCCACAATAGATAATGTTAGGGGGAAGAATGAGGCATGCTGAATTCCATTGCCCAATCCTATATTTCTTAACCCCTTAAGGACCGGGGGTTTTTCCGTTTTGCATTTCCGTTTTTTGCTCCTTGCCTTTAAAAAATCATAACTCTTTCAATTTTGCACCTAAAAATCAATATGATTGCTTATTTTTTGTGCCACCAATTCTACTTTGTAATGGCATCAGTCATTTTGCCCAAAAATCTACGGTGAAACGGAAAAAAATCATTGTGCGACAAAATTGAAAAAAACCCGCCATTTTGTAAATTTTGGGGGCTTCCGTTTCTACGTAGCACATTTTTCGGTAAAAATTACACCTTATCTTTATTCTGTAGGTCGATACGATTAAAATGATACGCTACTTATATAGGTTTGATTTTGTCGTACTTCTGGAAAAAATCATAACTTCATGCAGGAAAATTAATACGTTTAAAATTGTCATCTTCTGACCCCTATAACTTTTTTATTTTTCCGTGTATGGGGCAGTATGGGGGCTCATTTTTTGCGCCGTGATCCATCTTTTAATGGTACCATTTTTGCATTGGACTTATTGATCGCTTTTTATTCATTTTTAAATGATATAAAAAGTGACCAAAAATGCACTATTTTGGACTTTGGAATTTTTTTGCACGTACGCTATTGACCGAGTGTTTTAATTAACAATATATTTTTATAATTCGGACATTTCCGCACGCGGTGATACCATATATGTTTATTTTCTATTTTTATTTACACTGTGTTTTTTTTTTATGGGAAAAGGGGGGTGATTCAAACTTTTAATAGGGGAGGGGTTAAATGATATTCATTCACTTTTTTCACTTTTTTTTCGACAAACGATGGGTCGTTTGGAACGAATTACCATCGTATGTTGAGGGACCACTGTAGATAAATAGATATGAGAAAGACAGATGATAGATTAAATAAATAAATAAATAAATAGATATTAAAGTGTTTCCCAAATAGGGTGCATCCAACAACTCCCAGCATGCCCACACTGCCAAAGACATGTTGGGAGTTGTAGTTTTGCAACAGCTGAGGGCACCCTGGTTGAGAAACAATGAGATGGATGTAAATAGTCACTATCTCATTGTTTTTCAACCAAGGTGCCTCTAGCTGTTGCATGAGATATTGCCTATTTATCTCATACTAATCCCCAAATTATAAACTCCCAACCCCCCCATCCTCTCCCCTCTCCAGAAAGTAACTTACTATAATTGATGGATGCTTTCCTTAGGCATGAGAAGTATTCCAATTACCAGTGGCAACCGAGTGTCAGGTCTTGGAGAAGGAAAAACAAATCATGTGATCCTGCTCCACCAATAGTGTGAGGGGAGGGGAGGGCGTCCTCTCTGCTCTCCTTTTCTGCTCTTGCACCAGATAGTCAGTACAACATCGGCTCCTACACTGTTATTACAGGTACAACGTGCCACAGGTTTTAAGAAAAAATGTCTCTGGTAGCAGCGGGCCTCCTCTGTTTGCCCCTGGAAGCAGGAGACCGCTTTAAACAGCAGTCTCCTGCTTCTGTACTGGGGCTGCAGGCTGCTGAAGGGGGGTGCAGCTCGGGCCCGGGCCTCCTGGGAGTACTGGCTGTACCACCCTGATGGCAGCCCTGGCCAGAGATGTCTGGTAGCTGCTTATTTCCCTCTCCCTCTTGAGAACACAAGCAAAAACAGCTAAAACGAGCATGCCTGTATATGGGGACAATAGAGGGAATGACCGTTAGATAAATAGACAGTATCTCACATAAGTCAGCACATCCCTCACATTTTTGTAAGTATTTTTACCTTCAGCTTCTGTAGCAACTACGGTCATCTTGGAGGTCTGTTTGGGGTCATTATCATGCTGGAATACTGCCCTACGGCCCAGTTGCTAAAGGAAGGGGATCATGCTCTGCTTTAGTATGCCACAGTACATGTTGGCATTCATGGTTCCCTCAATGTACTGTAGCTCCCCAGTGCCAGCAGCAATCATGCAGCCCCAGACCATGACACTCCCACCACCATGCTTCACTGTAGGTAAGACACACTTGTCTTTGTTCTTCTTACCTTGTTGCTGCCACATACGCTTGATACCATCTGAACCAAATTAGTTTATGTTGGTCTTATCACACCACAGGACATGGTTCTAGTAATCCATGTCCTTAGCCTGCTTGTCTTTTTTTTTGTGTTTCATCTTTAGAAGAAGCTTTCTCCTGGGACCACAACCATGTAGACCAATTTGATGCACTGTGAAGCGGATGGTCTGAGCACTGACAGGATGACCCCCAACCCTTCAACCTCTGCAGCAATGCTGCCAGCACTCATACGTCTATTTTACAAAGACAACTTCTGGATATCACGCTAAGCATGTGCACTCAACTTCTTTGGTTGACCAAGGTAAGGTCTGTTCTCACTAGAACCTGTCCTATGAGGGGCCAATTTAGACAATTCCACTTAGGGATGTACTCACTTTTGTTGCCAAGGTTTGGCTAGTATTCACTGTGTGTTGAGTTATTTTGAGGGGACACAACATCAAAGGACAACTGATCCCCTATCCACAGGCTAAGAGCGGCTAATGCGCGTAGCGTCGACCTCAGTGAGGTCGACAGTTCGCCCCCTCCCCATACAGCTCTATGGGAGAGGCGGGGAGGCACGAACGCTGCCTCCCCACCTCTCCCATAGAACTACATGGAGGAAGCATGTCAGCCACAGTGTCATGCTGCAGCCAGCACGCCTCCGGCACAGGAGAGCCACGGCATAGCCAGGGCCCCGTGCAGGAGATCGCAGGGTGTCCCAGCGGTCGGACACCCCAAGATCAGACACTTATCCCCTATCCTGTGGATAGGGGATAAGTTGTTATGGCTGCATATTTCCTTTAACTCCTTAGGGACCCGGCCAACTTGCATTTTGGAATTTTGTTTTTTCCTCCTCCCTTTCTAAAAATCATAACGCTTTAAATTTTGTACCTACAGACCCATATAAGGGCTTGTTTTTTTCTTTGTAATGACATCACTTATTTTATAACATAATCTGCAGCGAAACAAGAAATAAATTGTGGGGACTATTCTATTCAGCGCACTTTTCAGTAAAAATGACACCTTATCTTCATTCTGTAGGTCCATACAATTACAAGGATACCCAATTTATGTAGATTTTATTTTATTTTACTACTTAAAAAAATGATAAATACATGCACTAAAATTAGTATTATTAAAATTGGCATTAGAGATGAGCGTATCGAAGCTGATGAAACCAAATTCATTACGAATTTCAGGAAAAATTTGATTCGCAACAAATGTGAATATCGCCTTGATTCTTCAGCATTGCGAATTGCTTCATTAAACTCCACTTATTGCGGTCCAGGCTCCAGGGCATCTAAAATGGCGGTTCAACGTGTCAGAACATGGGGCAAGGAATGCTGGGAAGGTGGGAAGGGAAGTAGGCAGCAAGCAGGATGCAGCCTATCAGCAGCCAGTAACCCTTGTGATGTCACAGCCCTATATAATCGGCAGCCATAATTCCAGCTCCTCACTTCATTACAAAACACTGCAGAAGGATCATAGGACGCAAAGCCTGTGTGTGTGTGTTACAGCAGAGAAAAGTGCAGTCCAGCAGCGTTTAACATCCTCCTAGTCACATCAGCGTTCTCGTGGACGGAGAGCATTGTTTTTACTGCAGCCACTTTCACCCCAGTCACATTCTTCAGCATTGTGTTACAGAGAGGGGCAGATAGCTGTGTGTTGCCTCATACAGTTCAACAAGCTGCCTCAACTTCATAAACCTTAGCAGAGGAGGCAGGAATAATTTTTCAGCGCAATTCAGTGTCTTTATTCCACAAAAAATCATCTGCTGGTTATACTAGTCTGTAGATGGTATAATACCCAGCAGTCCATTCCTAATGGTCTTTGACAGAGAGCAGTTTTGTGTTTAGAACGTAGCTCTTTTTGACAGCAGCAATGTTGTTTACTGCTGGTGTTTTACAAAAATACATTTTTTTAAGGGTACTGTAGTGCATTTTCTGCCCTCATAAGTGCATACCGCATGCGTACATATAAGTAGTGTACTATTTTGTACCTGTTAATCTGTCAAGGGCCTAAAAAACTGTGAAAGGACAGACAAAAGTAATCACCGGCTGGTGTTTTTCAAAAATACAGAGTTTTTAGGCATACTGTAAGTGCATACCTGATACCACGTGCCTACATCTAAGTAATGTACTATTTTGTACCTGTTAATCTATCAAGGGCCTACATACTGTGAAAGTCCAGGCAAAAGTACTCACCGGCTGGTGTTGTACTCAGATTCTTTTTTAAGTGTACTGTAGAGCATTTTTCTGCCCTCATCAGTGCATACCAAATACCTACATCTAAGTAGTGTACTATTTTGTACCTTTTAATCTGTCAAGGGCCTAGATACTGTGAAAGGCCAGCCAAAAGTGCACACCTGCTGCTGTTCTAGACAAATACTGTTTTAAGCGTAGTGAAGCGTATTGTACTCCCCACATATACGCACTAAGTATGTCAGGCAAAGATGTGTCAGGATGTGCACAGAGGAGTGGCAGAGGCCTAAATCCTTCAGGCAGATGTCGCTGCAGACTAGGGGCGAGTGGCAGCAGGAGTCGCAGGGAGAGGCCTGAGCTCCCGTTCTCAGCTAGCAGTCGTGTCTCGACCAGCAACCCATCTGCCATCGTTGATTGGTTAACACGGTCATCCACTTAATCACAAGTGACATCTGATACCCCCAGTAAACAGTCGGTGGGTTCCTCAGACACAACCCTCACTTGGCATGGCCCAAGAGCAGTCTCTGTCCTCCCATTGCCTCTGTCCTATGCTGTTCCCTCCCCTAAAGAAGTATCTTATGCTGTGGGTTCAGCTCCACTATTCCGTGAGGATGATCTAATAGAGGACAGTCAGAAGCTGCTGCCCAGCCAAGAAGTGGAGGAGACATCTGCCGCTTCCCCCGCTAGGCAGGCAAGTAGTGATGAGGAGAGTGATGTGGGAGCCGGTTTTGCCAGCGTTCAGGGTCCTAAAGCATACACTGTTGAGGAACCTGAGGAGGACATCAGTGGCGTGCAGACAATTGTTGATGATGATGAAGCCGATCACAATTGGGAGCCGGGTGCAGAAGGGGCTTCATCATCATCAGGAGAAGGGAGTTGCAGGTTGCCCGTGAGGCATCAGCTGAGCCAGCAAGGTGGTAGCATGGTTGGTAGTCAGCATGGTGGCAGAAGGGGAAATTCTGTAGCCATACATGCCCGGGGGAGACCACCTGCTTTGCGGCAGCCTACCTTCCTACAAAAGCTGGAAATGGGAACCATGGTGATTGACAACGGGAAGAACCTCTTGCATGCACTGAAACCGGGAAGGCTGAGCCATGCGCCCTGCATGGCACACATGTTCAATCTGGTTGTGAAGCAGTTCCTCAAGTGTTCCCCCCCATTTGCAAGACATCCTAACAATGGGAAGGAAACTTTGCATGCACTTCAGCCACTTGTACACCGCAAAGCACACCCTCCTTGAGCTGCAGTGTCAGAACGGTATCCCACAACATAGTCTGATTTTTGACGTTGCCACACATTGGAATTCCACCCTCCATATGTTGGACCGACTGTACGAACAGAGAAAAGCCATCACCAATTTCTTCAGGATCCAAGCGGATAGGGGTACTCTCCTGTGTAACTTCAATATCAACCAGTGGCAGCTCACACGTGACACCAGCCGTTTGCTCACGCCCTTTGAGGAAGTCACATTATTAGTAAGTCGCCAGGATTATAGGATGAACAACGTCATTCCACTGCTTACAACACGAGTTTGAAACGATGGCTGGTCAGGGCACTGGAGTAGTGGTGCCTACATCTCATGGCCACATGAGCCCTGTGGGGGCTGAACTGAAGAAGGAGGAGTAGGAGGGGCACAGTGGAAAACAGTTTAGGTTTTGCCAAATGGGTGGTTTTTCTAGTAATCTGACAGGAGAGGAGGAGCAAGAGCAGCAAGAGGAGCTAGAGTGTTATGAGGAAGGCGAAATAGAGGACCCAGACACACCGTGGCAGTATGCAGTGGAGATGGAGGCAGGGAGTCCCTCCGAGTCACTTGCACAAATGGCATGATGCATGCTCACTTGCTTGTGTAGTGACTGCCGAATTGTCACCATTCGGCAGCAGGATGTCTTCTGGATCTCCACCTTATTGGGCCCTCGCTACCGCCACAAAATAAGGGCCTACTACAGAGGCATCATATGTAGACATGTGGCCGATGCCTATCAGCACCATCGTCCATCCTCTCGCAGGTCCGGGGGGCCCCCTACGCTCACCTTCCACTGCCATGGCTGCTGGGGAGGGGTGGAGTGGCAGGAGCAGTACCAGCTCCATCAGCAGCAGCCTTAGATTACAGTCGCTGATGAGTAGCTTTCTTCACTCGCATAGTGAAGCAACTCATCAGCAGCAGGTACACTGGAGCAGGACCTGAACCAGCAGGTGGTGGCATACCTTGACATGCCCATGCCAACACACCTTAAAGAGCCGCAGGACTTCTGGCCAGCCAAACGTGACTTGTGGCCGCAACTAGCAGAGTTTTCCCTGGAAAAGCTGTATTGCCCGGCCAGTAGTGTGTCATCAGAGCGGGGGCCATAGTCACCCCAAGGAGAACTTGTCTGTCCGCGAAAAATATGCCTGGCAGAGTTCTTCTGGGTGGCATTGTTCCTACTAATGTACAATCTGATTATACTTCTAAGAGTATTATGAAGCCTGTTTTGCATCAGCCTCTGGTTAAATCGGCATCTTGTGACATCATTGGCAATAAGATTCTGAAGAGCACTCTAGTTGATTTGCAGTCAGGAGGTAGTAATGAAGATCTGGAGGATGACTGTGAGGACACCAATGAGTGGTGTGATTTGGAGGATGAGGTTACAGATGAGTACATTGATGGTCCATCTGTATTCAAGTCAAGACCTCTTTACTCTCAGGTTGTGAAGGGTCCGGTGGCCCCACCTAAAAGGGGGGGTTGGTACTGTCAGAACCTATAGGGTTAAAAGGTTCTGACAGGTTTTATGATGTTTTTTGTTGCTGGGTTATGCCCGGCTGTCTGACTTGTCAGCTGACCTTGATTGGAGCACCTGTTATGGCTCCTTATAAGCTGGCAGTCTACTCTCAGTCAGTGCTTGCTATAGAGCTCAGTTGGTAGTCTAGCTAGCTGTCTTCTGTATTTGTAATATCTGGCTTTTTGAACTTTTGGCTCCTCTCTCTGACTATTCTCTCTGGTCTTAGCGATTTTGTACTGTAACATCTCCTGGTTTCATGGACCTGTCGTTTAGGGCAGGAACACTCGAGTATAAGCCGACCCGAATATAAGCCGAGGCCCCTAATTTCACCCCAAAATCCCAGGAAAAGTTACTGACTCGACTATAAGCCTAGGGTGGGAAATACATCATCCCCCAATGTCATCATCCCCCCTGTCATCATCCAGACCCCTGTCATTAACACCCCCTCATCATCACCCTGTAATTTTCACCCCCGTCATCATCCCCCTGTCATCATCACCCTGTCATCATCCCCCCTGTCATCATGCAGACCCCGTCATCATCACCCCCGCCATCATTCCCCCCCCCCCCCTTCATCATTACCGCCTGTCAATCCCTTCATCAGTGGTCTTCAACCTGCGGACCTCCAGATGTTGCAAAACTGTAACTCCCAGCATGCCCCGACAGTCATCGGCTGTCCGGGCATGCTGGGAGTTGTAATTTTGAAACATCTGGAGGTCCGCAGGTTGAAGACCACTGCGGCCTTCGTCATCATCCAGACCCCCCTTTAGTTTTCTACTCACCTCCCCACAGTGGGAAGGAAGGGTGAGCTGGTCCGGGCCATCTATGCTGCAGGGACCGTCCGGTGGGGAGGGTTAGTCGTTCCGGGCTGTCCATTTTCACCGGGAGGCCCTCTTCTCCGCTCTGGGCTGGCCCCGGACGAGTGACGTTGCCTTAACGACGACGCACAGGGACGTTCGTCTGCTGCGTCCCTATGCGTCGTCGTAAAGGCAACGTCACTAGTCCGGGGCCGGCCCTGGAGCGGAGAAGAGGGCCTCCCGGTGAAAATGGACAGCCCAGAACGACTAACCCTCCCCACCGAATGGTCCCTGCAGCATTGATGGCCCGAAGCAGCTCACTCTTCTTTCCCACCGAGGGGAGGTGAGTAGAAAACTAAAGGGGGGTCTGGATGATGACGAAGGCCGCAGTGGTCTTCAACCTGCGGACCTCCAGATGTTTCAAAACTACAACTCCCAGCATGCCCGGACAGCCGATGGCTGATGCACAATTTTGCACTTTGAAATTTTTTTACGTGTACGCCATCAACCATGCGATTTAGTTAACCTAATATTTTGATTACATTATTTTATTTGAAAAATGGGAACTATTGGGGATTCAAATTTTATTACGGGTGGGGCTTATTTACATTTGTTAACAGTTTTTTTACACGAGCTCCCGGCACTGGCTCCAGCGTTCGGAACAGTTTGTTCCAAATGCTGAGCAGCCAAGTACCCCTTTAACCCCTTAATGATGCATGATGTATATATATATATATATATATATATATATATATATATATATATATCCTGCGCTGGCTCTCATGATATAACGCAGGGTCACGCGGTGACCTTGCATCATATCGGGTCGGCCCAACAGCTAACGGTAGTCGGGACCCGTGGCTAAATCCAGACATCACGGATTGCGGTAATGTCCGGTATTAACCCTTTAGACACAGCGATCAAAGTTAATCGCTGCGTCTAAAGTAAAAAAAAAAGCTCAGTCGGGCTGATATGGACCCCCACGGTGAAACTGCTGTGTCCCGATCAGCTGTACGGACATGAGGAGGGTCCCTACCTGCCTGTTCGTTGTCCGATTGCCGAATGACTGCTCTGTGCCTGAGATCCAGGCAGGAGCAGTCGAGCGCCGAAAACACTGATCGATGCTATGCTATGGCATTGCATTGATCAGTGTGGGCAATCAGTGTAATGCATATTAGGCTGCTCTCACACTATAAAATTCATCCGTTTATAAACGTCCGATATAAAAAAAAAAACTAAAACAAGCTGTTAAATGGCCATTACAAAAGCCCATACGGGCGTTAAAAAATCCCTATATAGTCCATGGGATTTTTTCATCCGTTTTAACCCGTTAAAGCACGTTATTAATAATGGATTTTATTTTGTGATGGGAGAATGAACGGAAGAAATAGTGCATGCACTATTTCTCCCGTTACTATCTTCTGTCACAAAATAATGTCCATTATTAATAACGGGCTATAACGCGTTAAAACGGATAATGTAAAAATCCCATAGACTATAATGGAATGTTCTAACGGCTGTATGGGCTTTTGTAACGGCCAATTGACAGCCAATTTTCAGGGTTTTTATAATGGACATTTATAAACGGATGCATTTTATAGTGTGAAAGAAGCCTTATAGTCCCCTATGGGGACTATAACATTGCAAAAAAAAAGTGGAAAAAAAAGTAAATAAAGATTATTTATCCCTTCCCTAAAAAAAGTTTGAATCACCCCCCCTTCTCCCATTTAAAAAAAAACTTTGTAAATAAAAATAAATATAAACATATGTGGTATTGCCACATACATAAATGTCCGAACTATAAAAATATTTAGTTAATTAAAGGGGTACTCCGGCGCTTAGACATCTTATCCCCAATACAAAGGATAGGGGATAAGATGCCTGATCATGGGGTCCCATAGGCTTGCATCACCCCCTCCCATAGGCTTGCATTGAGGGGCGGAGCGTGACATCACACGGGGGGCAGAAACGTGACGTCACACGTCGCCGGCCCCGTGGTTGCCAGTAAACATGCTCCGGGGACTGATTTTAACTGGGGTGCTGTGTGCAAGATCACGGGGGTCCCCAGTGGTGGGACCCCCGCGATCAGGCATCTTATCCCCTATCCTTTGGATAGGGGATAAGATGTCTAAGCGCCGGAGTACCCCTTTAAACTGCATATTCAATGGAGTACACTTAAAAAAATTCCAAAGTCCAAAATAGTGTATTTTTGGTCACTTTTTATACCAATAAAAAAATGAATAAAAAGCAATCAAAAAGTCAGATAATAATAAAGTCATGGGGTCAGAAGAGGACATTTTTAAGTATTAATTTTCATTCGTGTAGTTGTGATTTTTTCCAGAAGTAAGGCACAATCAAACCTATTTAAGTAGAGTATTATTTTAATTGTATGGACCTACTGAATAAAGAGGTGTAATTTTTACCGAAAAAATGTACTGCGTAGAAACGGAAGCCCCCAAAAGTTACAAAATGGTGTTTTGTTTTTTTTTAGTTTTGTTGCACAATGTTTTTTTTTTTTTTGTGGTGCAAAAAAAAAAAAACATCATATGAGGTGCAAAATTGAAAGGCTTATGATTTTTGAGGTGAGGAGGAAAAAGCGAAAGTGCAAAAATGGAAAAACCCTGAGTCCTTAAGGGGTAAAGTATCAGGATGCAAGGGCATACCCATACAGGTAAAACACTGTTATACAGGCTGTGCACTCACTACTTTACATTGTAGCAGAGTGACATTGCTTCAAGGAAATCTGTCATCAGTGTCACCTGCACTAACCTGTCAGTACAGAGTCGTGCCCGGAGCAGAAGATAACAAAGAGGATAGCTGGAGAACCACGGCACAGAACGGGACCAAGTAAATATCATTGTCATCAGTGTCACCTGCACTACCTGTCCGTACCAAAAGGTTAGTGCAGGTAAAAATGATGGCAAATTTCCTTTCAGTGTTGTCACATACTGAGACATATTAATATATTCACAAAAATGTGAGGGGTGGATTCACTTACAGTATATGAGATACTGTATACTACCATCTTTACGTTCAGCCTCATTCTGCTAATCAGTTAAATGGGTACTCCGGTGCTAACACAACTTATCCCCTATCCAAAGGATAGGGGATAAGATGCCTGATCGCGGGAGTCCCGCAGCTGGGGACGCCCACGACCATGCACGCGGCACCCCGTTAGTAATCAGTCCCAGGAGCGTGTTCGCTCCGAGTCTGATTACGGTCGACCACAGAGCCGGCGGCATGTGACGTCATGCCCCCGCCCCCGTGTGACGTCACGTTCCGCCCCTCAATGCAAGCCTACGGGAGGGGGCGTGATAGCTATCCCCTTTGGATAGGGGATAAGATGTGTAAGCACCGGAGTACCCCTTTAAGGCCTGAGGGTAGGATGGCCACTATTCACACTGGATTAACATTCATTTAAGAAACAAACAAAAAAAAAAACCTTTAGTAGGGAACAACCTAAATATGAACCATCACAGCAAGTACATTAATAAAAACAATATTTTAACCCCCTTACGACCGCGGACGTATATTTACATCCGTGGCCGGCTCCCGCGATATAACGCGCTGTCATGTGGTGACCACGTGTCATATCGGGTCGGTCCCGACATGTAACTGTAGGCTAATAGCGCGGCAGCGATCGCGTTGCTGCGTGCTATTAACCCTTTAGACGCGGCGTTCAAAGTTGAACACCGCCTCTAAAACTAAAGTAAAACCTTCCCGGCTGCTCAGTGGGGCTGATCGGGACCACCGCAGTGAAAATGCGGTGTCCAGATCAGCTAGGCCGCGAGCAGAGGATCACTCACCTTCCTCTGGTGCGTCCGATCAGCGATTGATATCTCCAAGCCTGAGATTCAGGCTTGAGCAATCGACCGCCGATAACACTGATCAATGCAAAGCAATGGCTTTGCAGTGAACAGTGCTGGCAATCAGTGTGTGCAGTGTTATAGCCCCCTATGGGAACTATAACATTGCATGAAATTTGTAAAAAAAAATAAGTACATAAATGTGATTTAACCCTTTCCCTTATAAAAGTCCAAATCACCCCCATTTTCCCATAAAAAAAACATGTAAATAAAAATAAATATAAACATATGTGGTATTGCCAGGTGTGTAAATGTCCGAACTATTAAAAAATATCATTAACTAAACCGCAGGGTCAATACGTACACGCAAAAAAATTCCAAAGTCTAAAATAGCGTATTTTTGGTCACTGTTTATATCATGAAAATATTAATAATAAACCTATTAAAAAATCAGATCAATACAAAAATGGTATCGATAAAAACTTCAGATCACGGCGCAAAAAATTAGCCCTCATACCGCTCTATATGCAGAAAAATTTAAAAGTTATATGGGTCAGAATTTGACAACTTTAAACATGTAAATTTTCCTGCATGTAGTTATGATTTTTTCCAGAAGTACGACAAAATCAAACCTATATAAGTAGGGTATCATTTTAATTGTATGGACCTACAGAATAAAGATTAGGTGTCATTTTTACTGAAAAATGTACTGCGTAGAAACGGAAGCCCCCAAAATTTACAAAATGGCGTTTTTTCTTCAATTTCGTCACACAATGTTTTATATTTTTTTTCCGTTTTGCCGCAGATGTTTGGGTAAAATGACTGGTGTCACTGCAAAGTAGAATTGGTGGCACAAAAATAAGCCATCATATGGATTTTTAGGTGCAAAATTGAAAGGTTATAATTTTTTAAAGGTGAGGAGGAAAAAACGAAAGTGCAAAAACAGAAAAACCTTTGTTCCTTAAGGGGTTAAAAACAGAGTATACGAAAGGGATTATCAATAAAATTTTAGCCTGAATAGGCAAAATAAAAGCAGATCCACCCCCAGATGAAGCTTTCCTAAGTGGACTCACAACCAGGAGATTCAAATGTTACACTATATGGTAAATTCTCGCCTGGGATTTTTTGGTCACATAGAGTACCAGGATAGCTGAATATTCAAACCCTTTAGTGCTGTATTAATGGAATTTTATACTTAATTTATTTTATCTGATTTATTTCTTTATAAATATTTTTGCTGTATACTAGAAGGTTCATTGTAGCAAAAATTCAGAGGTGCGTTTAAGAAAATTGAAAGAAAACCAACATATGCACATTGAGGAAAGAACAAAGGAATTCTGAAGAAGCTAGAGAAGACCTGATTTAAAAAAATTCACCTGCTCCTTACATTCATCATTCAGAATAGAAAGCATGGCTTCTAGGGATTTCAGAAGGTTCTCCAGCTAGTACAGTACATTATTGTCATATACAAAATAGAGCGAGACAAAGCTTTATACATTCAGTGTTGTTAACCTTGAAAGAGCCTGAAAGGAAAATATTATTATGTTCAGCCGGAACAGAAAAATGAAAATTATATTCTGCTGCCTGGGATCAGGTGTTCTAATACTGTCTCCTTGATCATTTCAACCCCATATAAAATGTGGTTCCTTGAACCCAGTGATAAGAGGGTCATGTGCATTTTTTATACATTGTTAGTATTATGCCTTTCTATGCAGAATTCTCTGAAATTTGGTGTTCTGAAAAGGGTCTTATGGTAAATTGATGGCGTAGTTTCAACAAAACTTTAAAAAAAAACATGGCAGTAAGGTAACTACTTTCACATGTGAACTATTATTTCTATTGGGTAAGAGCCATATAAATAAGTGGCTTGTTCTTCTGTTGACCATTCCCCCCCCCCCCCACCAGAAGAAGCTTAGAGTGTGCAACGTCGGGTCTGGGTGGTTGCTCCCGTCAAATTGTATACCACTCAGTATGATGATTCTGCCTTTATTATTTCTCTTTACTCTGGATCTTTGCTTATATGTTAATATCTGTATTGGTTTACAACTTCTTTGGGCTACTAATATTGGACTTATGTTTCATTTGAATGGGTACCGTTATTTACTAGTTAAGCATTTACTTTCTTAGCTATCCCCCTTTTTGTTTTGGGTGTCATTATTTTGCAGTATTCCATCTACAGTATTTGCCTCACAAGAGCCCCACTTTCTCTAATACAAAACAGGGTATTTTCTGGCTTTTAATATGGTTATAGTTACATTGTAAATACAGTTAAAAAAAATACACGTCCATCACAATCAACAAGAATATCAAAGACTCTGGACAGACAACCTGATGGGAAGACGTTAGTGAAAAGACAAGTACATTGGTCAAAAAAGTATTTAGTCAGCCACCAATTGTGCAAGTTCACCCACTTAAAAAGATGAGAAAGGCCTGTAATTTTCATCATAGCTATACCTCAACTATGAGAGACAGATTGAGAAGAAAAAAAATTGTCTGATTTTTAAAGAATTTATTTACAAATTATGGTGGAAAATAAGTATTTGGTCACCTACAAACAACCAAGATTTCTGGCTATCACAGACCTGTAATTTCTTCTTTAAGAGTATCTTTTGTCCTCCACCCGTTACCTGTATCAATGGCACCTGCTTGAACTTAACAGTATAAATGACACCTGTCCACAACCTCAAACAGTCACACTCCAAACTCCACTAAGGCCAAGACCAAAGAGCTGTCGAAGGAAACCAGAAACAAAACTGTAGATCTGCACCAGGCTGGGAAGACTGAATCTGCAATAGGCAAGCAGCTTGGTGTGAAGAAATCAACTGTGTGAGCAATTATTAGAAAATGGAAGACATACAAGACCACTGATAACTTCCCTCGATCTGGGGCTTTAAGCAAAATCCCACCCCATGGTGTCAAAATGATCACAAGAACGGTGAGCAAAAATCCCAGAACCACACGGCGGGACGTAGTGAATGACCTGCAGAGAATTGGGACCAAAGTAAGGCTGGGTCCACACTACGTTTTGTCCCATACGGGAGCGCATACGGCAGGGGGGAGCTAAAAGCTTGCGCTCCCGTATGTTACCGTATGCGCTCCCGTATGCCATTCATTTCAATGAGCCGACCGGAGTGAAACGTTCGGTCCGGTCGGCTCATTTTTGCGCCGTATGCGCTTTTACAACCGGACCTAAAACTGTGGTCAACCACGGTTTTAGGTCCGGTTGTAAAAGCGCATACGGCGCAAAAATGAGCCGACCGGACCGAACGTTTCACTCCGGTCGGCTCATTGAAATGAATGGCATACGGGAGCGCATACGGTAACATACGGGAGCGCGAGCTTTTAGCTCCCCCCTGCCGTATGCGCTCCCGTATGGGACAAAACGTAGTGTGGACCCAGCCTAACAAAGGCTACCATCAGTAACACACTACGCCACCAGGGACTCAAATCATGCAGTGCCAGACGTGTCCCCCTGCTTAAGCCAGTACATATCCGGACCCGTCTGAAGTTTGCTAGAGAGCATTTAGATCATCCAGAAGAGTATTTGGAAAATGTCATATGGTCAGATGAAACCAAAGTAGAACTTTTTGGTAGAAACTCAACTTGTCATGTTTGAGGAGAAAGAATGCTGAGTTGCATCCAAAGAACACCATACCTACTGTGAAGCATGGGGGTTGAAACATCATGCTTTGGGGCGATTTTTCTACTAAGGGACCAGGATGACTGATCAGTGAAAAGGAAAGATTGAATGGGGCCATGAAGCATGAGATTTTGAGTGAAAACCTCCTTCCATCAGCAAAAGTATTGAAGATGAAATGTGGCTAGGTCTTTCAGCATGACAATGATCCCAAACGCACTGCCCCGGCAACAAAGGAGTGGCTTCGTAAGAAGCATTTCGAGGTCCTGGCGTGGCCTAGCCAGTTTCCAGATCTCAACCCCATAGAAAACCATTGGAGGGAGTTTAAAGTCTGTGTTGCCTAGTGACAGCCCCAAACCATTCACTGCTCTAGTTGAGATTTGCATGGAGGAATGGGCCAAAATACAGTACCAGCAACAGTGTGTGACAACCTTATATAGACTTACAGAAAACGTTTGACTTCTGTCTGTCAGGATTCGTCAGGCTGGAGGTGGATCCTCTGTGCCAGAGAGGGATTGGCGTGGACTGTGTCGGTGGACCGGTTCTAAGTTGCTACTGGTTTTCACCAGAGCCCGCCGCAAAGCGGGATGGTCTTGCAGCGGCGGTAGCAACCAGGTCGTATCCACCGGCAACGGCTCAACCTCTCTGACTGCTGAGATAGGCGCGGTACAAGGGATTAGACAAGAGCAGAGTCGGACGTAGCAGAAGGTCAGGGCAGGCAGCAAGGATCGTAGTCAGGGGCAACGGCAAGAGGTCTGGAACACTGGCTAGGGATACACAAGGAACGCTTTCACTGGCACAATGGCAACAAGATCCGGCAAGGAAGTGCAGGGGAAGTGAGGTAATATAGGGAAGTGCACAGGTGAACATACTAATTAAAAGCCATGCGCCAATCAGTGGTGCACTGGCCCTTGAAATCGCAAAGAATCGCAAAGCGCGCGCCGGGACAGCACAGACGGGGAGCAGGTCTGGTAAGCGTGTCGGGATGCGCATCGCGAGCGGGCGCGTCCCACATCGCGAATCGCATCCCGGCTAGGGACATTATCGCAGCGCACCCGGTCAGCGGGTCTGACCAGGGCGCTGCGAGTAGGAGAACGCTGTGAGTGCTCCGGGGAGGAGCGGGGACCCGGAGCAATCGGCGTAACACTGTCATTGCCAACAAAGGGTATATAACAAAGTTTTGAGATGAACTTTTGTTAGTGACCAAACACCTATTTCCCACCATAATTTGCTAATAAATTATTTAAAAATCAGACAATGTGATTTTATGGATTTTTTTCTCATAATGTCTCTTAGTTGAGGTATACCTATGAAGAAAATTACAGGCCTCTCTCATCTTTTTAACTTGCACAATTGGTGGCTGACTAAATACTTTTTTCCCCACTATATATAGAGACAGAATAGCGTCTTTTATAAAATGGTCAAATCCAAACTTATTCAAATTAGTTTCCTGATACTTCCAGTTAACTCTATGAAATGCCTTTTCTGTATCCAGAAATGAAAAAAAAAGAAAAAAAAATAGTTAGATGGGTATGCTCTATAGTAACCAATATATTTTTTAATTGGATGTGGGTATTTTTGGCGCATTGTAGTTGTTCTTTCTTGTGTTGTGGTTAGATATGCCACCATGTTGACATTGTTGGCCTCAATGCGTTTGTTTGGTGGATATTGCAGCCATGTCAGGTCTTGTGATATAAGATGCAGTGCATTAT
Source organism: Hyla sarda (assembly GCF_029499605.1). Lineage (NCBI taxonomy): Eukaryota > Metazoa > Chordata > Amphibia > Anura > Hylidae > Hyla > Hyla sarda. The sequence continues at coordinate 222,432,875 of NC_079194.1, read as the reverse complement.
TCAATCATGAAGGATTTCTCCATGTCCATATGGGTCATTTCCATTTTGCCATTGGTTAGTGGATCGCTATGTTCCTTTCTGTGCTGCAAACAGGTGATTAATGTTGATTATTCTTGTATCTATATATAAACAGGTCCTTTCTGTTCAGTCTTTAACTTTTATAAAGCTGTCTTTGTCAACATCATAACATGCAGGGTTCTTCTCCCTTTTGGTTGGCTCAGGCCTCCCTGACCATATATTCTCCTTGGACTTTCTGGGACATGTTGTTCACTACACTGCACCTTTTCACATATCTGTAGTCTGTATTTGTTTGTGTGCGTAATAGTTATATGTTATAGGCATCATCACTTTATATTTATTTTTATTGTTTGATCCAAGGAGTTGTATTTACTGTATCATCATGATCCAATTGGGCTTGCCTATGAAGGGTGAGTGTTGGGTATTGTTTTATACCTCTATCCTGCATTGTTTCATGTTTTTAAAGGGGTACTCCGGCGCTAAGACATCTTATCCCCTATCCGCTGGGGACCCCCGTGATCTTGCACGCAGCACCCTGTTACAATCAGTCTCCAGAGCATGTTCGCTCTGGGTCAGATTACTGGTGATTGTGACGTCACGCTCCGCCCCGTCAATACAAGCCTATGGGAGGGGGTGTGAAAGCTGTGACCCCCGCTATCAGGCATCTTATCCCCTATCCTTTGGATAGGGGATAAAATGTCTTAGCGCCGGGGTACCCCTTTAATGGTTTTAGAATTTGTTTGCACCTGTGTCAACCAGAGTAACATTTTTGCTTTCCATTTTTCATTGAGTGCAAAGTACATTACTGCCAGCTCATGCAGAGAGGAAAGAGCCTTTGCACGGACAACTCATAAAAGGGGGCAGAATCAGGAATGCCCCCCTCTGTACATTAACTGAACCAGCTCTGGAAGTGGGAATAGATGAGGATACCTAAAAGGTCTGTAAGCTTGCTCTCCATTGGGAGTTTTAAGATTTTTTTCTTCCTTAAGTAATGACAGGGAGAGAACGATCACACAAGAAGTTGCTCTTTAACCTCTTAAGGACCCAGGACGTATGGGTACGTCCTGGGTCCCAGTCCTGCGATATAACGCGGGGTCACACGGTGACCCCGCATCATATCGCGGCGGGCCCGGTGTCATAGTGAAGCCGGGACCCGCCTCTAATAGCGCGCGGCACTGATCGCTGTGCCGCGCTCTATTAACCCTTTAGCCGCGCGGCTCAAAGCTGAGCCGCGCGGCTAAAAACGAAAGTAAAATGTGCCGGTTAGCTCAGGGAGCTGTTCGGGATCGCCGCGGTATAATCGCAGCATCCCAAACAGCTATAGCACAGGAGGAGGTCTTCTTACCTTCTCCTGTGCTGTCCGATCGCCGAATGAATCCTTCAAGCCTGAGATCCAGGCTTGAGCATTCAATCGCCGAAAACACTGATTGATCCATTCCTATGGAGATGGATCAATCAGTGTAAAAGATCAGTTAATGCAATGTTACAGCCCCCTATAGGAGCTATAATATTGCATAAGAAAAGTGTAAAAAAAATCGTTAACCCTTTCAATTATCCCTTCCCCTAATAAAAGTTTGAATCACCCGGCATTTCCAAAAATAAAAAAACATTATGTAAATAATAATAAAAATAAACACATGTGGTATCACCACGTGTGGAAATGTCCGAATTATAAAAATATACCGCTTTTTAAACCGCTCGTTCAATGGCGTACGCGCAAAAAAATTCCAAAGTCCAAAATAGCGCATTTTTGATCACTTTTTATACCACAAAAAAGTGAATAAAAAGTTATCAAAAAGTCTGATCAGAACAAAAATGGTACCGCTAAAAACTTCAGACGATGGCGCAAAAAATTAGTCCTCAAAGCGCCCTGAACACAGAAAAATAAAAAAGTTATAGGGGTCAAAAGATGACCATTTTAAACGTATAAATTTTCCTGCATGTATTCATGATTTTTTTCGGAAGTGATACAAATTAAAACCTATACAAGTAGGGTATAATTTTAACCGTATGGACCTACAGAATAAAGATAAGGTATCATTTTTGACCAAAAAATGTACTGCGTAAAAACAGAAACCCCCAAAACTTACAAAATAGTGTTTTTTCATCAATTTTGTCGCACATTGATTTTTTTCCCGTTTCACCGTAGATTTTTGGGTAAAATGACTAATGTCATTACAAAGTAGAATTAGTGACGCAAAAATTAAGCCATTATATATAATTTTAGGTGAAAATTTTTAAGAGTTATGATTTTTTAAAGTTAAGGAGGAAAAATTGAAAATGAAAAAACGGAAAAAGCCCGGGTCCTTAAGGGGTTAAGACAAATATATAAGGTATGTGCAGCAATGTACAAGGATATCAGGTGATGCCAGGTAATAGAAAACCCAGTCTAATGCCTAAAGAATGTAATCCAGCACATAGCCATACTGTGAAATTAGAAGTTTTCAGTTAAACACAACTATTGTTCCTTCCATCCCTTTCGAGAAACTATACAGAAGTGCTGCATAAAAAAACAAACAAAAAAATAAAAAATAAAACCTAAAACAAAGCTGTGTACCATAATTGTGAGTGTTTGGGAGATCCTGCCCTGTTGTGGCCGGCAAAGCAAGTGATATAGAAAGCAGAATGCCTCCTTCTACCGTGGTGACATGCCAGGCAGAGAAAATAACTAGGCTTCTGGAGTGATAGGGAACCTGAGACCACTAGTTGCACTGGTCAGGCAATAGCTATACTGAATCTCATAATCTTCTCCGAGGGCAGTTTAGAAGGGGTCCAAGATTATCCAGAAGAGGGTTTAGTTGGGCAATTTTATGTTTTAGAGCTCCTCACCTGCCGATATCCACATTCAAGCCCATTTTGTTGTACTCATGGAAAGTTGTGTAACACATTTTGGCATGTCTATTTTTCTATATTCCTTGTGAAAACAAAAATTACAGGCTAAAACAACCTATTATTTGAAAAGAAAAGTTATTTCTCATTATCACAGCCCAATGAAAATAAATTTGACGCAAAACACCTGTGGAGTCAAAATGCACAATAAGCATCTCTCCAAATTCCTTTAGGAATGTAGTTTCCTAAATTGTATGTTTTTGAAGGTGTTTCTTATGTTTTGGTACCCAAAGGCCTCTGCCTATCCATATAAAAAGGAGGCCCCCAACATACACTAGGTGCTCCTTAATTTCTGAAGCCTGTTTTTAAGTCAAGTAGCACTATAGGGGCTTTTCTAAGAATTTCTGAATTTGGAAAATAAATATTGTGCTGTTGTGTTATAGAAAAAAAATTGATTATTTAAATTGAATATCTGCAAAAAATAAACCTTTTTAATAAAAATAATTTAATTTTTATGTTCTGCCTCCACATTACTTAGTTTCTGTAAAATACTGTAGAAAACTTACCAAGCTTTCTAAATTTAAATACTTTTGAGGGGTCCTTTTAAACTGGCTATGTTTCAGGGATTTCTAATGTATAGGCCCCTCAAATCTACTTTAAAACTGAACTGGTCGCTAAAAGAAAATCAGTTTTTGCAAATTTCTGCTAATCTTATAAGTCTTGTAATGTTCTGAAAAGTAAAATACCCTTTAACAAATATGCAAATGTGAATCATTAACTATCTTGTGTGGTACGATTATTATTCAAATTAGCAGAAAATTCCAAATTTTGAAAAAAAAATTGGCATTCTTCACAAACACACAGCAACAGATTTATTAAAGTCTGTCATTTTACATGCCAATATTTAGGTAAAGTGTGCCAGAGTAGGTTGTCCTTAATAAATATGTCTGTGCACCACAGATTGACATCTACAATTTCTGGCTTTGATTTCTGGCCTTTTAGAGAAAGTGGCATGCGCAGCGTAAACACATTGAATAGTTGCAAATTTTTGGCGCAACAATTTATGACTTTGTACTAAATTACAATGTGTTACAAAAAAAAAAAAAAAAAAAATCACACACCCACTTGGATAAATAAAAGCATCCCAAAGTTATATCACCATATAAATATAAAAAAATCTGATCTGATCTGATTTAAAAAAAAGTGGTAAGGTCCTTAAAGGTATTTTCAAATGATCTATGGTTTAAATCAAGTTTTTTTAAGGTAAACATGCTTTTTAAGAATGTTTTATTTATATATATATTTTTTTTTAATTTTGCTATTTATATTATAAAATAGTCCTGAATTGTTGTAGTTTTCATCATGGCCTCTTAGCATTGACACCAGACTGACACTTTCTGTTCTTTGCAGATTACTTTCCAGCAGAGTCCTCCTAAACATTGCAGATAGGACTATAGTAAAAGGTGAAACCTGTATATGGATATTGTACCATTTACAATAGCTAAACCTCTGCACAGGTCAGAAAGCATGCCTAGAAAATGCTTCTATTCTAGTGAATAGGGTCTGGACCAGACTATGGTGCCCATATCAACATAGCTTGTTGTAAAGCATATTTTTAAATGCTGTTAAAAACTAAATCAACATGGCTGCCTATATAACGGTGTACTAAAAATTATATGAAAGCTTTTACAATCCGTAAATAGTAACAGTTTTAAAAAAAAGAACATGTTTCAGAATCTGGCTTCAATCGGTAAAATAAAATGTGAAATATACAATTTAGGTAATATGTTAACTTTTTAGCCCAAATCACCATGGTCCTTAAAGAGTTAAAGCAAAACTGCAAATACTTAAAATTCTGGAATAAAACTGTTCAGTCTAGTCAAAAATCAAATAATGGCTTCTGGTATAGAAATACACTTCTTGTTGCCTGGAAACAGCAGTATTTTTGTATTCTGCACCTTCTTGTACAGTGTCCCTGGCCAATGAAAAGAAGAATGTCTGAGGTTAGACCAGACAATAGCCAGTCTTATGGGAATGATCATTAGACCAGGCCATGAGTGCCAAGCCAGGTCTTCTCATTACGCTGCATAGTATGGAAATGTAATTTAGAAGCTTTAAACCATCAAAAATTGGCCATTTTACTGTGCCGTAAATGGTCTCCAAAACCAATCACCACCAAAAAAAAACAAAAAAAAACAATTACTTAAAATATATTTAATCAAACTATCAAATTAGAAAAATATTTAATCAAATGCAAGACGGACATAAAAAAAATAAAAACATAAGTGTGGGAAATTAAAATATAGGCACTGAATTGACAAGTACAAAAGAAATGGTGGGGCAGCAGAATCATATAGCATATGGGGAATTTACATCCACAAATGAAAAGGATATATTCACAGAGTTATAGTACATACAATACATAGGCTATATGTATACACAATACATTCACATGGCAATACAAAGTACTAATTCAGGTGAATAGGACAGGAATAGAGATCAACATACAAAAGTAATAAGCTTGAAAACATGATACATCCCACCATGTATACTGCCCAAGACCTCACCACCTCTTACCCCATTACATTACATTTCGCTTATGCTTCGTCAGGGGGCGTGTGAATACCCCTTTAAGATTAGAATACACCTTTCGGGTACGTTCTCATGTAAATAATCTGAAGTAAAAAATCTGCAAGTGGATTATGTTGATGGCAATGAGTCTGCAGCAAATTTGCAAGTTGAAATTCCGCAAGAGGAAATCTGTAGCAGTTTACGTACATGTGAACAAACCGGTAATGATTAACAACCTGCCTTTTTTCAGATTGGTTATCAATTAGACAATCCCAACTTTATCACAGAGTTCTCTATTGATGGTATGGCCAGCAAGCACTGAAAACTCCAGTCACTATCTGTTGACAAAGGGCGCATGCTCCTGAAACGCATCAAGATGTGAACGGGTGGTCTGTGTAGGTGTGATTTTGTGTACTTTCTGCTAACTTGGTATAAAGCTGTATTTTTTAAAGTTCTGGATTGTCCATATATTCTACAAGTATCCAGAGATGCACCGCGTCCGGTGTTGGTTGGGAGGAGGTAAGCTGTTTTTTTCTCTGCTTTCTACATGGCCAGCAGTCAACCATAATCTGTAAGGGAAACCTAATAGTAGGTTCAATTTACCAGCAGCACCATTACAGGGGAAGCATTAAACGTTGCCTATTCAAAAAATGCCTTGTCGGTTTAATGCAGAACAAGATAGGTCTTCCAGAGTCAACAATACCCTTTATAACCCATTTCCACTCTGGCTGAGATTAGGATTCTAAACATAAGATTCTCACTATTCATTCAAAATCCTCTAACAGGGCATAATACAATGTTTTTGTTTTTTTTAGACAAGACAACCCCTGAAGATCCTACTGTATGAGGAAATAATACATGCACAGTACTGTAGTGTAAAGGGGTACTCTCATCTCATGATGTTATCCTCTATTTATAGGATATGGAATAACAAGTTCATTAGTGGGGTTCCCAACACTGGAATTCTCACTGATCCTGAGAAGGGGGCCAAAATTGTTCCCAAAATGAATGGTGTGCACGGCCAGCACTCCATACATTCTCCATACATGTGGCTACCAAACATTGCTGAGCGCTGAACTCGACAATGTTCAGATGCCCCACAGAGAATGAATGAAGTGCTGGCAACGAACATGCAGTATGCACCATTAATGGCGGGGTCAATTTTTTCCCTGCTCTTGGGAACCAACTTTCTGTCCCCCATGATCAGCTTGTTATCCTCAATCTTTTGAATAAGGTATAACATTTTGAGATGGTAATACCCCTATTATCTGTAGCTAAAAGTACATGTTATCTAAATGAATGCATAATAAGGACCACTGGAAAAGTACTGATTCTAGCTAATGTCCAGAAGTGCTTGAGAATGTATGAAAAAAAATCTTACAAATCTTCAGCTACACAGCAGCATCTGTAAACAAAAGATGTCTTGCCTGTCTTTAGGGTCAATAACATACCTTCAGGGATTGGTATTATGTATCCGTTGCATTCAGTTTAATCAATGATCAAGCCTGTGATGGGGATAGTGACTATAGTATCTCATTGTCAGAACACATTGGGCAGAAATATTTGAAAATTTTATATTTTAGAAATTTTTTACTTTGTAAAAAAAAAAAAAAAAAAGGTATTTTCCCTTTAAAACGTAAATCTGCACAGCAGGAGCTCATTGTATATTGTGTATCATAAGTATTCTCTATACATTTTGTAAATGAGAAGATAACAAAATGCAATTATCACCTACACCTACACGCGGCACGTATTCTGCAAGCCCATATGCATTTGACTAACACATGTCTAATGTTGAGAGCTGAAGGAATTGTTTGCATGCAAGTAACTAGATCCTTTATAACCTGGTTAAAAACCAAAGACATTTCTGATTCAGACCTATTAAAATAATTATAGAGTCATTTGCATTCCTGCATCATCTTCCTAGAAAGCGAACATGCCGACCATCACTCACAGAGCTCCTTGGAAAGGAATATCTGCTATCTACATGCTATACATAATCATTAACACTAAACCCAATGTTCTACCTAAATACAGTGTTCATCTATTATTCTGTTACTTAAATCCAGGATCATTCAATTTGCCTCACAGCTTCGGTTCGTTGTATCCATGGCAACAGAATCTTTGCAACAGACCGACAGAAAAGAAGAAACTTGCTTCTATCTCTATTGAGCAGAGTTTACCATTTCAGATTGAATCTATTGTATCTGTAGGTACCATTAAAGAGAAAGACCATGGAGAAATGGCGTCCCATTAGTTATTATTCATTACTCCATAGTTAATTATTATAATACATTGTGCGGAAGGTTTGGGCGATTGCATAGAAACAGTGGCCTTGTCTAAGGGTGATGTATACAGATCTCCTTCCTCAAACACACATAGGTGAAAGTGGCGCTTGCTTCCTGGGGATTCAGGACAAGTATCCTGGATCCCCATTAGCCAGAGAGCACGGGACAGACCCGCGTCTATGGGTGTCAGAGCTGGGGCTATAGCCCCGTTAGCCCACCTTTAGTGATGCCACTGCATGGCAATATGACTGACAAATAAGACTCCCTTAAATTGAATGGATTACCTACCTTTGTCACCTAATGGCCCCTAACTAAAAAATCTTTCAAATTCAATTCCTTTCTCTTTTCGTGGTAATAGGTACTCATTCTTGTAAATGTGAGGCTGATCTCATTATCTCCCATTGACAATTATATGTGAAGATAAAGCAAGTCTTTTTTTTTCCTTTTTCTTTGCCCTGTATTTTGTAACACTGTTTTTGGTGTATGTTTCGCTCTATATGCATACTTGATGTTCCTCCTACTATATCCTCTCCACCTGAAGTACTCAGCAAAATGTAAAATTGTGTTCTCAAATTTATCATCAGAAGAACATATTCTTTTAATTCTTAAGACTGCCAACAAAGCATGTAAAAGTACATTTGCAGGACATATCTGTGGAGAGGGTTCTATCTGGCTTTCTTTCTATCTTGATGTCATGGACCCCAATTTTTTGATGATGACTATATGTATATTTTAATTTGACATTCATCTCATTTTGGTTTAGTGCCAACATAAATTTACCTACTTGTGATAACGTCCCCTACCATATCAATAGTACATCTTCTATATATCACAGCCAACACTGCACGTGATCGACCCCCTGAAACCTGCTGCTCTGAAAATCCCCCATCTTTCAAATTCCTAGAAAGAACTACCATATGGCAGTGCCACGCTTCTGCAGATAGAAGTCATCTTTCAAAGTAAAAAAGTTGTAAGTTAATACATACTTCAGTATTTTAAATACCACATGGCACATGTTGGTGTACCAACTGCTTGACTTCTGATAGAATTTTGCTGCCTCTAATCCATTAATATGTCTAATGCAACTATATAGGGATTCTACATCTGCTGTCACAAGAATCATACAAAAAAAAAAACATTTATCTTTTGTAAAGAGGGGATTCCAAATCACCAATGCTAATAATTTCTACAGCCAATATAGCTGCATGGCATGCCTTTGTAAAGCATTAGCCATTGACGGTGCAAAAGATCTATAGAAATCTCTAAAGAGTGCCAATGGGGTTGGTATTGTGTCCCTGAGAGCTCAAACTATTTTCTCACCACTCACACTATGACCTTTTAGATGGCTCCCATGGCAGCCGCCTCTTCTGCCAATTTCAAATCCTGATCCTACACAAAACCAACTTGTTTTACAAATCTCCTGTAATTTATTCCTGCCAACACTATTGCACATTTTACATTCTCACAGCTAGACAGAAACCCGGATAAATCAACGATTTAATGAACTGAAATACTTTGATGTTTGTCTTTTGCATGGGCGAGTACTTTAAGCAATAAATTACAATTATGTAAATATTAACGCCCAAAGGGGAGAAATGGCTTTTTCAAAATGATTAAAATATATAGGACAATTCAATTTGCCAACGACAATGACTGAGTCTTATAAATTTTCATATGTTATTTATAATGGGGAATGCAGAAATCCCTAATATAATTCATTATCAAGATTTTTGAAGGAGTGACTCAGAAGAATTATTTACATTGCATTTACTAAACTGAGTACTCAACACAGTCAACATGCGTAAGGAAACATTTATTTTTAATGAACTCTTTAATTTTTACATTATTGAAGAGGCCTCATTCCAGAAAAACTACATTATCAGGAATAACAAATATGAATTAAAGACAATGAATGTGAGTTGGTTTAAGGCTTACTTGTCATACCCTAGTTGAACTCTCCTTCATTGTCCCTGTCTCGATTCATTAGAAATGCTCACTCAGCTTATTTCTGACCAGTGATTGGTTGAGCAGGTACTTTCTAGGACACTGTCAGAACTGCAAAAAAAATTTTTGTCTTTGTAAAAAAATTTTTTTTTTACGCCATTCCCTGTGGATAATGATGAATTCACTGACAGACAGGTGTTCAGTGATGAGGATACTTTTCCCTTCAGTTGAGTCCAATGGCCACAATGTTAGAATTTGGGGCTCAGAAATATCATATTGAGGAGTTGAGGAAGTACAGTGTGGATCAAAAGTTTGGGCACCCCAGGTAAAAAAAAATGTGCATTAATGTGCATAAAGAAGCCAAGGAAAGATGGAAGAATCTCCAAAAGGCATCAAATTACAAATTAGACATTCTCATAATATGTCAACAAAAGTTAGATTTTGCCCCGTTTGGAAAGTATCACAGCTTGTAAATGCTTTTTGTAGCCAGACAAGAGTCTTTCAATTCTTGCTTGAGGTATCTTTGCCCATTCTTCCTTACAAAAGTCTTCCAGTTTTTTGAGATTTCTAGGCTGTCTGTCACGCACTGCTCTTTTAAGGTCTATCTATTAGATTTTCAACTATGTTGAGGTCCGAACATTGTGAAAGCCATGGCAAAACCTTCAGTTTACACCTCTTGATGTAATCCTCTGTGGATTTCAAAGTGGGTTTAGGATCATTATCCATTTGTGGAAGCCATCCTCTCTTTAACTTCAGCTTTTTCACAGATGGCATCAAGTTAGCATCCAAAATTTGCTGAAATGTTATTGAATCCAATTTTCCTTCTACTTGTGATATGTTCCCTGTGCCACTGGCTGCAATACAACCCCAAAGCATGATTGATCCACCCCCATGCTTAACAGTTGGACAGAGCTTCTTTTCATTAAATTCTGTTCCCCTTCTTCTCCAAACGTACCTTTGCTCATTCCTGCCAAAAAGTTCAATTTTAACCTCATCGGTCCACAGAACTTGTTTCCAAAATGCACCAGGCTTGTCTATATGTTCATTTGCAAAGTTCAAATTCTGATTTTTGTGGTGAGGACATAGAAGAGGTTTTCTTCTGATGACTCTTCCATGAAGACTATATTTGAACAAGTATCTCTTTATAGTGGAATAGTGTACCACAACTCCAGTGTCTGCCAGATCTTTCTGGAGGGATTGTGCAGTCAAACGTGGGTTTTGAATTGTTTTTCTCACAATCCTGCGAGCTGTTCTGTCTGATATTTTTCTTGGTCTTCCAGATTTTGCTTTAAGTTTCACTGTTCCTGATGACTGCCATTTCTTAATTACATTCCGAACAGAGGATATTGACATCTGAAAACTTTTTGCTATCTTCTTATAGTCTTCTCCAGCTTTTTGAGCATCAACTATTTTCAGTTTCAGATTTCTAGACAACTGCTTAGAAGAACCCATGGTGCTGATTGCAAGGTCAGATGAGTCATTTAAAACCTTTGAGATTGACATCACCTAGTCTTCCCAGATGATGATTGAGAACAATCCATGACACTGGCAGGTCTCAGCTTTGCAAAGGGGGAAGTGCATGCTATAAATTCTGCAGGGTGCCCAAACTTTGGCAGATGCCATTTTTTTTTTGTTTTCTGTTATTTTGAAAGTGTAAATGATGGAAATAAAATCAAATTATAAGAATGTCTAATCTGTAATTTGATGCCTTTTGGAGAATTTTCCATCTTTCCTTGGCTTCTTTGTGCACCTTAATACAAATTTTTACCTGGGGTGCCCAAACTTTTGATCCCCACTGTATACATGTTCTGTGCAATGAGCAGGTGCAAAGTCTACATACCCTTGTTTTTGCCAGGATACTTTTCCTTGCCGCTCCTACCTTGACATGTTCAATGAAAACAGATAGGGTATGTTCACACTGAGGAATTGGGGCGGAAATCAAGCAGAAATTTTCTGCCTCAAAATATTGTTACTTTTCCACAAGAACTCACAGAGATTTTGCGCGGAATTGGAGTGGAATTGGAGCGTAATTGGTGCAGAATTGGCGCGGAATTCGAGCAGAATTCAAGCGGAATTCCACACGCAGAAATGAAAATTTCAAGCGGAGGAGAGTATAATATATATATATTATCCTCTTTTTTTTCATGCGAAAATTTCACACCAATTCCGCCTGAATTCGGCACGAATTCTGCGCCATTTCTGTGCAAATTCCACGCCAATTCTGCGTGGAAATGATTCTGACTGAAAAAAAAATTTACATTGATCTCTATGGGAGTAAGACGCTGATTCCGCCTCAAAGAAAGAACATGTTCTTTCTTCAAGCGGAACAGACTACCTCGTCAGAATTCTGCTTGAGGAAATTCCTCAGTGTGAACTGAGGGGCAGAAATTCTGCACAGCTCTATGGGGATTTTCTCTTCTGAATGAATTAGAGAGGAAAAAGCAAGCAGAATTACTCGTGGAAATTCCTCTCCAATTCCTCAGTGTGAACATACCCATAGAGTATAGATAAAACGTGAATAGTCTTTAAGAAAATAGAACAGACCCCATGGGCAATTTTTCCAGGGGGGGGGGGGCATATTTGAAATGGTGTACTCCACTACTTTAAACTTATCTGGCCACCAAGACCAGACATATACGAAAATGAACATAAGAGTAAATTTGCATATGCGAAAATTAGCATAAGCATATTTTCGCATATGCGAAAATTCGCACACCAGTCTCACACAGTAGTATTATAGCTTTCTTTACACCACACAAGCTGGAAGCAGAGAGGGATGATCACTGTGATGTGCACTGTGAAAAAAAAAAAAAAAAAAACGAATATTCGTAATTACGAATATATAGTGCTATATTCGCGAATATTCGCGAATATGCGATATTCGCGAATAAAATTTGCATTGCGAATATTTGTGAGCAACACTAGTCTCCTGTCTATTGTGCTCCTAATTTATCAAAGGTCTCACAGCCCTTAATAAATTCTGTGCTCAGACTTCAGGGTCTACAGCTTAAACTGCATTTAGACCTGCTCAAACATGGTCTCACATTTCAGCGTATTTTGGGCAGATGCGACTTGTCGCACAAAAGTCGCACTTGATAAATTCAGCACCAATGCATTTTCCAATGCATTTCCGTCTAAAATAGACTTGCATGCATCATGTTCTAAAAATCCTCTACAGCAAAAGTCGCAGAAAAGTCACAGATATTTAGACTGCGACTTTCTGTGCGACAAATTTAGACAGGAAAAACCAGTCTAAATCCTTTGATAAATCTCCCCCAATGTTTCGACTGGTTTACCCAGCTATTATCAAGCAACGACTGAAGTAACAATGCAAGTTTTTTTGGCCATGCAGGGCCAATCAATTGAGTGCATAATTAGTACAAAAACATTGGAATAAAAAAATTGATATATTGTAGTACTTAAGTACTACAACATATCTCTAATATACTTTAATTTAACCCGATAACGATCATGGACGTATATACTGATTCCTGTAGCTGGGGGCCGGCGTTAATAGCCGACATGCGTCAATCGCCGCGGCCGGCTATTAACCCTTTAGATCGCCACTGTCAAAGTTGACAGCGGCGTCTAAAGGTGCCTGTATTAAGTCCCTGGTGGTCCAGTGGGGTGTATCGCCCCCCCGCAGCGCGATCGCGGGGGAGCGATCCACTACTGAGGTAGCCTGAGGGCTTACCTCTCCTGCTGCGGCGGCCCCGGTGCTCTGAATGATAAAGTTTGGCAGGGCCAGGCTTTATCAATCGAGCGCAGAGCACGCAGATCATTGTGGTTTTATGAAACCACAATGATCTGTATGAGGAATCTAATGATTCCTCCTAAAAGTCCCCTAAGGGGACTAAAAGTGTAAAAAAAAAAAAGTTTAAAAAAAGTTTAAAGACACACACATTAACCCCTTCCTTATTAAAAGTTTAAATCACCCCCCTTTTCCCAAATTCCATATTAAAAATATGTAACCATAATAAAAATAAACATATGTGGTATCGCCGCGTGCGTAAATGTCTGAACTATAAAAATATATCATTAATTAAACCGCACAGTCAATGGCGTACACGCAAAAAAAAATTCCAAAGTCCAAAATAGCGTATTTTTGGTCACTTTTCATACCATAAAAAAAGGAATAAAAAGCGATCAAGAAGTCCAATCAAAATAAAAATGGTACCGATTAGCGCAAAAAATTAGTCCTCAAACCACCCTGTACGTAGAAAAATTAAAAAGTTATAGGGGTCAGAAAAGGACAATTTTAAATGTATAAATTTTCCTGCATGTAGTTATAATTTTTTCCAGAAGTACGACGAAATCAAACCTATATAAGTAGGGGATCATTTTAATCATATGGACCTACAGAATAAAGATAAAGTGTAATTTTTACCGAAAAATGTACTGCCTAGAAACAGAAGCGCCCAAAATTTACAAAATTGTGTTTTTTCTTCAATTTTGTCGCACAATGATTTTTTTTTTCCGTTTCGCCATAAATGTTTGTGTAAAATGACTGATGTCATTCCAAAGTAGAATTGGTGGCGCAAAAAATAAGCCCTCATATGGATTTTTATGTGCAAAATTGAAAGAGTTATGATTTTTAAAAGGTAAGGAGGAAAAAACGAAAGTGTAAAAACAGAAAAATGCTTGGTCCTTAAGGGGATAAAAAAATGATTTTAAAACAGTTTAAAATCACTTTTAAATTCAGCCACTAGGGGTTGCCCTCCTAGTGGCCGAATGCATCCTGCAGTGACTTCACTAATGAATTTCGACTCGTTGAAGCCTGGCAACGAGTCGGAATTCATTCACTGCGGTGCTCGCTCCCGCCTGTCAATTTGAAGGAAGAGGACGCGTGCAGGCTCCCTGGCAGGCCCCGACTCCCGGCGACAGGTAAGATTATCTCTGTTGCGCCTGTTCTGAATGCTTTTGCGGGGGGAGGGGGGGTAGTGGGTTGTGTGGCGCAGCGGGGCAAGGGGGGTTGCGGGCTGCGCGGCAGGAGCGGGATGTGCGGCCATCATGGTGTGCCTCCAGTTGTTTCCCCACTACAACTCCCAGCATGCCCTGACAGCCAGTAGATGTCAGGGCATGCTGGGAGTTGTAGTGGTGAAACAGCTGGAGGCACCCTGTTAGGAGAACTAAGGGCGGAAGTTGGCCCCCAGCAGGTATCAGTGACGTGGTGCCTGCTGGGGAAGTCTGTCTGGTAGTGAGCACACTACCAGGCTGACTAAATCCCATTTTTAAAATAGTAAAAAAATAATAATAATAAAGGCAGGGAGAGTGTTAGGGATAGAAGGGCAATAGGCAGGGACAGAAGAAAAAAAAAAACATGATGGTGGGAGCTACCCTTTAAGTATCAATATGTGCAGTGATATAGCCAGTTATAATATATAGAATATTTATCACTTCTCAAACTGTGTCTATATTCATATATTACAGTCTTACTAATAAAGTGCTCAGGTGCTAATTGTTAAGTGCTAAATCTGAGAAATGGGGTGGGAGGGAACAGTTTCACTCACCATAATAGTAACACCCTAATCTAGCCGTTATGTGCGCTACACAGGGTTATATTGCGTTACCCGAATGTGGCATCACAGGGTTGCTTGGTACTGGTGAAGCTAAACTGGCGCTTGTGCCCAGCAGCTTGGGAGGCCGCGGACACCATATTGTAATAGGACAAAACCATATACAGCAGGTATGGGTGCACAGCAATTTTTTTACCCATACTTGTATGCACTAAAAGGGCAGTGACACTCACAAACCCACTAAACTGTAAGTCCACAGACACCCCCAATGCAGGCAGCCACTCTGTATTCCAAGGGTGCAGTTAGGATGGGTGGCCACAAGCCTAACAGAGAAGTACACCCTTGTAATACTTGACAGTATGGAGTATCTTAATAAATGAATAACACAATTAAAGCTTCTGCAATATAGCCAGGACAAATTCATCAAGCATTACATATTTTGGCCCTGATTTAATAAGAGTGGAGTGTAATTTTCTTTTGTGGGTTTTAGTTAGTGTTGAGCGGCATAGGCCATATTCGAATTCGCGAATATTCGCGAATATATGGACGAATATTCGTCATATATTCGCGAATATTCGCATATTCGTTATATTCTCGTTTTATTTTCGCATATGCGTAAATTCGCATATGCGAAAATTAACATATGTGAATATTGGCATATACAAAATTAGCATATGCGAATTTACGCACGCCAGTCTCACACAGTAATATTACAGCCTTCTTTACACCACACAAGCTGGAAGCAGAGAGGGGTGATCACTGTGATGTGTACTGTGAAGAAAAAAAAACAAAAAAAAAAAACCGAATATTCGTAATTACGAATATATAGCGCTATATTCGCAAAATTCGCGAATTCGCGAATATGCGATATTCGCGAATAATATTCGAATTGCGAATATTCGCGAGCAACACTAGTTTTAGTTCCCTTCAATTTTTTTTCCACGGTATTTACCAAGGTTTCCCTCAACTATTTAACAGACCACATGGGCATCCGCATATACTTTTACAGGGGGGGAGGGTTGCATAATACCGGAAGTGTGTCAGGGTGAATTTAGTGGAAGAGATCCAGAGCATAGCGCGTTGCTTTGGTTGTCCATAGTGCATGAGCACTAATGAAATGATGCCAGGTCGGCCATATTTGCAAAGGATTGTAGAGGTTTCAATAGGTCCTATAGGAAAAAAAGGACCTAGCGGACAATGCAAAAACATTCATACGAGCCATCATAGGACCTCTTGGCCCATAACCCTCTCATGGGGTCCCATCATGTAAGCGAATGCGGGACCGCACAAGCATATGAATATACCAGTGCTCTAGGTTAGAGATGAGCGAACTTTTGAAAAATTTAATTCGGCCTATTCGCCAAATTTTCCCAAAAAAATTGTTTTGGGTTGAGCTCCCCCATAAGTGTGTCATTCACAGCTCCCCCATAAGTGTGTCATTCACAGCTCCCCTATAAGTGTGTCATTCACAGCTCCTCCATAAGTGTGTCATTCACAGCTCTGCCATAAGTGTATCATTCACAGCTCCCCATAACAGTGTTCATTCACAGATCCCCCATAAGTGTGTCATTCACAGCTCTCCCATAAGTGTGTCATTCACAGCTCCCCCATAAGTGTGTGTCCTTCACAGATCCCCATAAGTGTGTCATTCACAGCTCCCCATAACAGTGTTCATTCACGACAGAGCGTGGAGGTGGTAGCATTAGCATGAGGAGACCATAAAGCAGCACAATGACATTGCCTTGAAGTGGCAGCAACAGCATGAGGGCCATGCCAACTGAGGGTTGAGTCTGAGGAACCCACCGACTGTTGACTGGGGTTGTCGGATGTCACTTGGGATGAAGTGGATGACTGAGTGAACCAATCAATCACAGCTACTGGCTTGCTGGTTGAGACCCGACTGCTAGCTGACACTGGGAGCTCAGACCTCTCACTGCTACATGCCCCTACTCTGAGGGGAGTATAATATGCTTCACTTCGCTTAAAACAGTATTTGTCTAGAACAGCAGCAGGTGTGTACTATTGGCTGTCCTTTCCCCATATATAGGCTCTTGACAGATTAAAAGGTACAAAATAGTACACTATTTCGATGTAGGTATATGGTATGCACTTAGGAGGGCAGAAAAATGTGCTACAGTACGCTTAAAAAGTATCTGAGTACAACACCAGCCGGTGAGTACTTTTGCCTGGACTTTCACAGTATGTAGGCCCTTGACAGATTAACAGGTACAAAATAATACACTACTTAGATGTAGGTACGTGGTATGCACTTATGAGGGAAGAAAAATGTGCTACAGTGCGATAAAAAATATGTATTTATTAAAACACCAGCCGGTGATTACTTTTGCCTGGACTTTCACATTTTTATATTTTGGACATTTACGCACGAGGTGATACTACATATGTTTATTTTTATTTACAGGTTTTTTTTAAGGGAAAAGGGGGGTGATTCAAACTTTTATTAGGGAAGGGGTGAAATCACATTTATTAACACCTTTTTTTGCAGTGTTAAAGCTCCCATAGGGGACTAAAACACTGCACACGCTGATCTTTTACACTGATCACTGGCATGTATTAACATACCATTGATCA
Organism: Hyla sarda; assembly: GCF_029499605.1. NCBI lineage: Eukaryota > Metazoa > Chordata > Amphibia > Anura > Hylidae > Hyla > Hyla sarda. Next base: position 222,415,117 of record NC_079194.1, on the reverse strand, counting down.
GTGTTATCGGCGCTTGACTGCTCCTTCCTGGATCTCAGACACGTAGGAGTCATTCGCCGATCGGACACCGAGGAGGCAGGTAGGGATCCTCCCGGTGTCCTGTTAGCTGTTCGCGGCGGCGGTCCCGAACAGCCTGACTGAGCTGTCGGGAGACTTTCACTTTCATTTCAGACTCGGTGGTCAACTTTGATCGCCGCGTCTGAAGGGTTAATACAGGGCATCACTGCGATCGGTGATGCCCTGTATTAGCCGCAGGTCCAGGGCATTGATGGCCGCTGGGACCGACCTGATATGACGCAAGGTCACCGCGTGACCCAATGTTATTTTGCGGGAGCCGGCGTGGGATGTAAATATGCGTCCTGCATCGTTAAGTAGTTAAGCCTTGGGGTTCTAAAGACCTCAACTTATGCATCCATTTTAATTCACACCACATGAGTTTCGCTACTCAGTCTCCTCCCCTTTTATCCCCTTAAGGACAAAGACAATTAGGTCTGTATGCCCCTTAAAGACTAGGCCTGTTTTTTCAAATTGGGCATGTCTGACTTGATCAGAGAATAACTCTGGTAAAGTTTTGCCAATCACGATAATTCTGACATTGTTTTTTGTCACAAGTTGTCCTTCATGTGCGTAGTAAAAGTAAGCCGATAGACTTCCGGTTCCGGCGCGACCTGATGTAGACGGCGCGCGACTGTGCTCCTCCTCCCCCGGCTCATACCAGCATGGTACTGCTGCAGGACCAGGCTTCGGAGGTTCCTCAACACCACCCGATACCTCTACCAGACCGAGGGGATGGACAGGTACCTTCAACGTGGTGGCTCCTCCGGTCCCTCGCCGCCCGCGCCTCCCCTGCACACACCGCAAGGTGCACCTGTCATGGCGGCGGCAGCAGGACATAAGCTGCCCCCCGCTTCGGGAATCCCCACACTGCCACCAATGACTGATACCTGTGCGGGGATACCGGGGACGGACCGCGCGACACCACCAGGCGGCTCCCAGCAGTCAGCACCGCCTGCGGTCCCAGAACAGGTGCAGCGCGGCACTTCTAAAATGGCGGCGGCAGCGTGATCATCACCCGCTACATCAGGGGCTACATCACTGCCACCACTGACGGAGGGGCAGCTGAACACTGAGGTAGCAGCAATGGAAGTCAGCCTGCCAGCTGACCCACACTTGGGACTGCACTCTGCAGCCATGGGCCCCCTACTCCCTGGGACTACTATAACTGCTCCTCAACTTTCTTCAGGGCCGACTTTTTCCATAGACTATCAGCACCTGGCGAACGAAATGGCGCTGTGCATTACCCCAACTGTAAGGAACATTGTAGAGGAGGTCTTGAAAGCAACTCTTCAAAACCTAAAACTAGAAGTACAAGAACATACTGGCCGCCTATCAGAATTGGAGCATAGAACCTCACAAATGGAGGATACCGACAAGGTTACAGCTAAACGCCTACATGACATGGAATCGGAGCTGACAAGAATTGGCGAGGAAATGGAAGATCTAGAAAATCGCTCTAGGCGCAATAATCTACGTATTGTGGGGGTTAAGGAGACAGTAGCACCTCTCGACCTGCAACGCTTTTGTGAGCGAGATCTTCCTAAGTCACTAGGCCTCTCTCACCCCTGCAGGGTGGAACGTGCCCACATAATTGGCCCGGCTTTACCCCCCCAGTCTAACCGACCATCTTCCACTCCGGAAACCCGCCCCCGTCAAGTCATTCTGCGATTACTGGACTACAACGACAAAGTTGATATTCTGAGGGCATACCACCGTTTGTCACAACCCCTGGAAATTCATGGAATGCGCCTGTTGATTTTTGAGGACTTCTCGGTAGAGGTGGTGAAACGAAGGAGAGCCTTCAGCACTGTTTGCACTAAGCTCTTTCAGGCGAAATATAGATTCCAATTACAATATCCGGCTACTCTGAGGGTATTCCACCCTGACGGCTCTACTACCATTTTCAAGACTCCAGAGGAAGCATCTTCATCAGTGGACCAGCTGCTGTCCTCTTCTTCCTCCTCATCTTCCCATACACCGGCTCGGACACCTACTTGTCGTTCCAGGTGGCCGAGGAGGAATCATCATTCCCGCTCAGCCCCTAGAGACTCAAAATTATCCGCAAGCCAAAGACACCGACGCAGACGTCATCGCTCTCCAGGTCGTGGATATGACAGCGACAGGCGATCTTCACCTGACTGACCACAGCTGTTCCTTGTTCCTCATGGCTCCACCTTCTTGCCTTTGAGCCTTCTGCTGGGATTTCGTGATTGATGAACCCGACGTTCAGGTTTTCTCTTTATTTTTCTTTTACTTACCTGTATGGCGCTGATATACAGCGGGTTTCCAGTGTTGCTATATTTCAACACGGCTTTAGTACTGTATGGTTACATTGCCTCACGGCAGGGACTGCCTTTCACCTGCCTGACTGAGGGACTCGACCATCTTAGAGGGGGTCGGGGGGGACGGACGGACATGGGTTTCCTAGAATGTATGATATTACTTTAATGCCTATGTCGGCTTAAAAAAGGAAGTCCACTATCCAAAAGGAAAGTGTCGCAAAACTAGCAACACTTTCTAGGATTTTTTGTAGGATGATTTTGTTGTTGTTCGCTTGTATGCTGTTTTTGTTTTGTTTGTTTTTTCCCACAGCTTGGAACCTCCAGTGGAGACTACTGCCTCTTTTATTGTCTGGTACCTATCCTACCTTACAGATACTTTGCATGGTATTACTTCTTCAGGGTCAAGTTTGGTGCGCCCCCATTGCTGCTGTGCCCTTTCATATCTACTTACACTTATACTGCCCGCAATCCCCTTCGTGAGGGAATTTCTTGATTTTCCATGCCTAACATAATATCGTGGAATGTCAATGGTCTTCGCTCCTCCCAGAAGCGAAGACTTTTTATACGGTACTTGAAACGCTTCCACCCGGACATTGTCCTCCTCCAAGAAACCCACCTCGCTGAATCAGACTTCTTTAGGTTGCAGCAGCAATTGGTGGGGCAGGTGTTTGGCTCTCAGGCCAAAGATGGGAAGGCTGGAGTTATCACTTTGGTTCACAAATCTTTTGCATTTAGGCTTATATCAAACAACACTGATGATGAAGGCTGGGTCTCTCATTTACAACTCGACCATAATGGGGAGGTCTTTAGTATTTATAATATTTACGGTCCCAACGGGGAAAATAGGTCCTTTTTTCACGCTCTAGCGGACAGAATTCATGACGATAGCACGACGAACAAAATAGTGGGGGGGGACTTTAACACAGTCCTTGACCCCCTGGTGGATAGAAAGGGCTCGACATCTCAAGCAATTCCCATACGTAGCAGGGACTGTGTATTACCCCCTTTTCTAGACCAATTAGGGCTGCTAGACGTGTGGAGAATGTCCCATCCGGACGATAGGGAATTTACCCATTTCTCCAATGCCCACTCTTCTTGGTCTCGTATAGACTATCTACTGACATCTCCGGAACTTTACCATAAAGTTAGCTCAATGGACATTGGAGAATTGGCGTTGTCAGACCATGCCCCTCTTTGTCTAAGGCTCTTGCCCTACTACCCCAAGGGAACAGATATACTCTGGCGTTTCCCCTCACTTTTGGCCAAGGATAATACTTTCCTTGAATTGCTTCGGGGTTGGTGGTTAGAATATACCGTATATAATGCGGAACACCGCTCAGATCCAACCCTGTTTTGGGAATCGGGGAAGGCAGTACTGAGAGGAAGATTGATGGCACACATGGCCCAACTAAAACGCACCTCACTCAAAAGTCTGAATGAAGCCAGTGCTCGACTGAGGGATGTCTATGCCACCTTTGTAGCCCACCCTACTTCTCAGAATCGGGAGGAATGGAAATCGGCTAGAGACAATTTTGAATTATGGTGGGATAGGAGGGAATGCCTTGGGAGGTCACAATTTGAGGTAGACCTTTTTAGACATGGCAACAAGTCGGGGCTTTTACTGGCCCGTATAGCGAGGGGAAAGATGCCCCCCTCTCACATAACAGCACTTAAAGATGCCTCTGGTATCACACAAGAAAAAACTCACTCCATTAACAAATTACAGTCCTCTTATTTTAGCTCGCTTTATAAAGACTCCCCCTCTGACATTTCGGCGGGTGCGGCCTGCTTGAGACGGATCCAACTTCCCACACTGAGCAGAGGGAGATTCTTAATGCACCGGTGTCGGTGAAAGAAATACAGGGAGTAATCAGACATCTAAACAATGGGAAGGCCCCGGGCCCGGATGGGTATTCAGGGGAATTTTATAAAGCCCTATCAGAGCAGATTGTCCCGGTCTTAAGGGATATGTTTCAGGTATTCATGACTACGGGTTCGTTACCAAAAGAAGCCTCTCTTGCACACATAAAGGTTTTGCCTAAACCAGGTAAAGACCTAACTGACCCGGGCTCCTACCGTCCGATTTCTCTAATTAACCAGGACATCAAAATCTTATCCAAAATCTTAGCTGACCGTCTTTCTCGATTCATGCCAGCTTTAATCGGTTCCCATCAAGTGGGTTTTAACAGGAACAGATCAGCTACTAAGAATTTGAGAACGGTTATGGCGGTTCTGGATCACCTCCAGCATCAGCCCCAGAGGGGTGAAGCTCCTGCTTTGTTCACTCTGGGCGCTGAAAAAGCATTTGATAATGATAGGTGGGATTGGCTGGGGCTGGTGCTGGATGCGATTGGTATTCAAGGGCTGTTTAGAAATTATATTTTCGGGATTTATGCAGCCCCCATGGCTAGAATACACTCACCTGGTATCCTGTCCACCCCCTTCCCTTTAAGGGTACTAGGCAGGGTTGCCCACTCTCTCCTCTACTCTTTAACTTAACATTAGAACCTCTTGCGCTTTCCCTACTGTCTGAAAATATTTACACTGGCATTAAGGTGGGGGAGAAGGAAGTTAAATTGACCATGTTTGCAGATGACATTTTATTGTTCCTTGATGATCCAACTGCTTCCTTAGGACGCATTCTTGGTCATTGTTACGCCGAGCGCTCCGGGTCCCCGCTCCTCCCCGGAGCGCTCGCTACACTCTCCCCGCTGCAGCGCTCCGGTCAGATCCACTGACCCGGGGCGCTGCGATTCCGCTTCCAGCCGGGATGCGATTCGCGATGCGGGTAGCGCCCGCTCGCGATGCGCACCCCGGCTCCCGTACCTGACTCGCTCTCCCTCGGTCCTGTCCCGGCGCGCGCGGCCCCGCTCCCTAGGGCGCGCGCGCCGGGTCTTTGCGATTTAAAGGGCCACTGCGCCGCTGATTGGCGCAGTGATTCCAATTAGTGTCTTCACCTGTGCACTTCCCTATATCACCTCACTTCCCCTGCACTTCCTTGCCGGATCTTGTTGCCATTGTGCCAGTGAAAGCGTTTCCTGTGTGTTCCTAGCCTGTGTTCCAGACCTCCTGCCTTTGCCCCTGACTACGATCCTTGCTGCCTGCCCCGACCTTCTGCTACGTCCGACCTTGCTTCTGTCTACTCCCTTGTACCGCGCCTATCTTCAGCAGCCTGAGAGGTGAGCCGTTGCTAGTGGATACGACCTGGTCACTACCGCCGCAGCAAGACCATCCCGCTTTGCGGCGGGCTCTGGTGAAAACCAGTAGTGACTTAGAACCGGTCCACTAGCACGGTCCACGCCAATCCCTCTCTGGCACAGAGGATCCACTACCTGCCAGCCGGCATCGTGACAGTAGATCCGGCCATGGATCCCGCTGAAGTTCCTCTGCCAGTTGTCGCTGACCTCACCACGGTGGTCGCCCAGCAGTCACAACAGATAGCGCAACAAGGCCAACAGCTGTCTCAACTGACCGTTATGCTACAGCAGTTACTACCACAGCTTCAGCAGTCATCTCCTCCGCCAGCTCCTGCACCTCCTCCGCAGCGAGTGGCCGCTCCTGGTCTACGCCTATCCTTGCCGGATAAATTTGATGGGGACTCTAAGTTTTGCCGTGGCTTTCTTTCCCAATGTTCCCTGCATCTGGAGATGATGTCGGACCTGTTTCCCACTGAAAGGTCTAAGGTGGCTTTCGTAGTCAGCCTTCTGTCTGGAAAAGCCCTGTCTTGGGCCACACCGCTCTGGGACCGCAATGACCCCGTCACTGCCTCCGTACACTCCTTCTTCTCGGAAATCCGAAGTGTCTTTGAGGAACCTGCCCGAGCCTCTTCTGCTGAGACTGCCCTGTTGAACCTGGTCCAGGGTAATTCTTCCGTTGGCGAGTATGCCGTACAATTCCGTACTCTTGCTTCAGAATTATCCTGGAACAATGAGGCCCTCTGCGCGACCTTTAAAAAAGGCCTATCCAGCAACATTAAAGATGTTCTGGCCGCACGAGAAATGCCTGCTAATCTTCATGAACTTATTCACCTAGCCACTCGCATTGACATGCGTTTTTCCGAAAGGCGTCAGGAGCTCCGCCAAGATATGGACTCTGTTCGCACGAGGCGTTTCTTCTCCTCGGCTCCTCTCTCCTCTGGTCCCCTGCAATCTGTTCCTGTGCCTCCCGCCGTGGAGGCTATGCAGGTCGACCGGTCTCGCCTGACACCTCAAGAGAGGACACGACGCCGCATGGAGAACCTCTGCCTGTACTGTGCTAGTACCGAACACTTCCTGAGGGATTGTCCTATCCGTCCTCCCCGCCTGGAAAGACGTACGCTGACTCCGCACAAAGGTGAGACAATCCTTGATGTCTACTCTGCTTCTCCACGTCTTACTGTGCCTGTGCGGATGTCTGCCTCTGCCTTCTCCTTCTCTACTGTGGCCTTCTTGGACTCTGGATCTGCAGGAAATTTTATTTTGGCCTCTCTCGTCAACAGGTTCAACATCCCAGTGACCAGTCTCGCCAGACCCCTTTACATCAATTGTGTAAACAATGAAAGATTGGACTGTACCATACGTTTCCGCACGGAGCCCCTTCTAATGAGCATCGGATCTCATCACGAGAGGATTGAACTTTTGGTCCTCCCCAATTGCACCTCGGAAATTCTCCTTGGACTTCCCTGGCTTCAACTTCATTCCCCAACCCTGGATTGGTCCACTGGGGAGATCAAGAGTTGGGGGCCCTCTTGTTCCAAGGACTGTCTAAAACCGGTTCCCAGTAACCCTTGCCGTGACTCTGTGGTTCCTCCAGTAACCGGTCTCCCTAAGGCCTATATGGACTTCGCGAATGTTTTCTGCAAAAAACAAGCGGAGACTCTACCTCCTCACAGGCCTTATGATTGTCCTATCGACCTCCTCCCGGGCACTACTCCACCCCGGGGCAGAATTTATCCTCTCTCTGCCCCAGAGACTCTTGCCATGTCTGAATACGTCCAGGAAAATTTAAAAAAGGGCTTTATCCGTAAATCCTCCTCTCCTGCCGGAGCCGGATTTTTCTTTGTGTCCAAAAAAGATGGCTCCCTACGTCCTTGCATTGACTACCGCGGTCTTAATAAAATCACGGTTAAGAACCGCTACCCCCTACCCCTCATCTCTGAACTCTTTGATCGCCTCCAAGGTGCCCACATCTTTACTAAATTGGACTTAAGAGGCGCCTATAACCTCATCCGCATCAGAGAGGGGGATGAGTGGAAAACAGCATTTAACACCAGAGATGGACACTTTGAGTATCTGGTCATGCCCTTTGGCCTGTGCAACGCCCCTGCTGTCTTCCAAGACTTTGTTAATGAAATTTTTCGTGATCTGTTATACTCCTGTGTTGTTGTATATCTGGATGATATCCTAATTTTTTCGGCCAATCTAGAAGAACACCGCCAGCATGTCCGTATGGTTCTTCAGAGACTTCGTGACAATCAACTCTATGCTAAAATTGAGAAATGTCTGTTTGAATGCCAATCTCTTCCTTTTCTAGGATATTTGGTCTCTGGCCAGGGACTACAAATGGATCCAGACAAACTCTCTGCCGTCTTAGATTGGCCACGCCCCTCCGGACTCCGTGCTATCCAACGCTTTTTGGGGTTCGCCAATTATTACAGGCAATTTATTCCACATTTTTCTACCCTTGTGGCTCCTATCGTGGCTTTAACCAAAAAAAATGCCGATCCCAAGTCCTGGCCTCCTCAAGCGGAAGACGCCTTTAAACGACTCAAGTCTGCCTTTTCTTCGGCTCCCGTGCTCTCCAGACCTGACCCTTCCAAACCCTTCCTACTGGAGGTTGATGCCTCCTCAGTGGGAGCTGGAGCTGTTCTTCTACAGAAAAATTCTTCCGGGCATGCCGTCACTTGTGGTTTTTTTTCTAGGACCTTCTCTCCGGCGGAGAGGAACTACTCCATCGGGGATCGAGAGCTTCTAGCCATTAAATTAGCACTTGAGGAATGGAGGCATCTGCTGGAGGGATCAAGATTTCCAGTTATTATTTACACCGACCACAAGAACCTCTCCTACCTCCAGTCTGCCCAACGGCTGAATCCTCGCCAGGCCCGGTGGTCTCTGTTCTTTGCCCGGTTTAATTTTGAGATTCACTTTCGTCCTGCCGATAAGAACATTAGGGCCGATGCTCTCTCTCGTTCCTCGGATGCCTCAGAAGTTGAACTCTCTCCGCAACACATCATTCCACCTGACTGCCTGATCTCCACTTCTCCTGCCTTCATCAGGCAAACTCCTCCAGGAAAGACCTTTGTTTCTCCACACCAACGCCTCGGAATCCTCAAATGGGGTCACTCCTCCCATCTCGCAGGTCATGTGGGCATCAAGAAATCTCTGCAACTCATCTCCCGCTTCTATTGGTGGCCGACTCTGGAGACGGATGTTGTGGACTTTGTGCGAGCCTGCACTATCTGTGCCCGGGATAAGACTCCTCGCCAGAAGCCCGCTGGTTTTCTTCATCCCCTGCCTGTCCCCGAACAGCCTTGGTCTCTGATTGGTATGGATTTTATTACTGATTTACCCCCTTCCCGTGGCAACACTGTTATTTGGGTGGTCGTTGATCGATTCTCCAAAATGGCACATTTCATCCCTCTTCCTGGTCTTCCTTCAGCGCCTCAGTTGGCTAAACAATTTTTTGTACACATTTTTCGTCTTCACGGGTTGCCTACGCAGATCGTCTCGGATAGAGGTGTCCAATTCGTGTCTAAATTCTGGAGGGCTCTCTGTAAACAACTCAAGATTAAATTAAATTTTTCTTCTGCATATCATCCCCAGTCCAATGGACAAGTAGAAAGAATTAACCAGGTCTTGGGTGATTATTTGCGACATTTTGTTTCCTCCCGCCAGGATGACTGGGCAGATCTCCTTCCATGGGCCGAATTCTCGTATAACTTCAGAGTCTCTGAATCTTCCTCCAAATCCCCATTTTTCGTGGTGTACGGCCGTCACCCTCTTCCCCCCCTCCCTACCCCCTTGCCCTCTGGTCTACCCGCTGTGGATGAAATTTCTCGTGACCTTTCCATCATATGGAGAGAGACCCAAAATTCTCTCTTACAGGCTTCATCACGCATGAAGAAGTTCGCAGATAAGAAAAGAAGAGCTCCTCCCGTTTTTTCCCCTGGAGACAAGGTATGGCTCTCCGCTAAATATGTCCGCTTCCGTGTCCCTAGCTACAAGTTGGGACCACGCTATCTTGGTCCTTTTAAAGTTTTGTGTCAAATTAATCCTGTCTCTTACAAACTTCTTCTTCCTCCTTCTCTTCGTATCCCTAATGCCTTTCACGTCTCTCTTCTTAAACCACTCATCCTCAACCGTTTTTCTCCCAAATCTGTTCCTCCCACTCCTGTTTCCGGCTCCTCGGACATCTTCTCTGTCAAAGAGATCTTAGCCTCTAAAAAGGTCAGAGGGAAAATTTTTTTTTTAGTGGACTGGGAGGGTTGTGGTCCTGAAGAGAGATCCTGGGAACCTGAGGACAACATCCTAGACAAAAGTCTGCTCCTCAGGTTCTCAGGCTCTAAGAAGAGGGGGAGACCCAAGGGGGGGGGTACTGTTACGCCGAGCGCTCCGGGTCCCCGCTCCTCCCCGGAGCGCTCGCTACACTCTCCCCGCTGCAGCGCTCCGGTCAGATCCACTGACCCGGGGCGCTGCGATTCCGCTTCCAGCCGGGATGCGATTCGCGATGCGGGTAGCGCCCGCTCGCGATGCGCACCCCGGCTCCCGTACCTGACTCGCTCTCCCTCGGTCCTGTCCCGGCGCGCGCGGCCCCGCTCCCTAGGGCGCGCGCGCGCCGGGTCTTTGCGATTTAAAGGGCCACTGCGCCGCTGATTGGCGCAGTGATTCCAATTAGTGTCTTCACCTGTGCACTTCCCTATATCACCTCACTTCCCCTGCACTTCCTTGCCGGATCTTGTTGCCATTGTGCCAGTGAAAGCGTTTCCTGTGTGTTCCTAGCCTGTGTTCCAGACCTCCTGCCGTTGCCCCTGACTACGATCCTTGCTGCCTGCCCCGACCTTCTGCTACGTCCGACCTTGCTTCTGTCTACTCCCTTGTACCGCGCCTATCTTCAGCAGCCTGAGAGGTGAGCCGTTGCTAGTGGATACGACCTGGTCACTACCGCCGCAGCAAGACCATCCCGCTTTGCGGCGGGCTCTGGTGAAAACCAGTAGTGACTTAGAACCGGTCCACTAGCACGGTCCACGCCAATCCCTCTCTGGCACAGAGGATCCACTACCTGCCAGCCGGCATCGTGACAGTCATCTGGGAACATTCGGGGCAGTCTCGGGATATAAAATAAATGTATCTAAATCGGAACTTCTACCCCTGGGTCCTTTTCGTCATCGGTGGCTCACAGAAGTCTCAGGTATGGGAGTCCGCATTGCTGACTCCTCTATCACCTACCTAGGTATCAAAATAGGGAGAACGCCTGACACCATTTATAGTTTAAACTACACTCCCCTTTTCACCAAGATTAAAGTTGAACTACGTAAATGGGAAAAACTCCCACTGAACTTTACGGGGAGATGCGCACTCATTAAAATGATTAGCTTTGCGCATCTCCTATATCCCCTGCAAACCCTGCCACTCCTGTTAAAACATACTAATGTGAAAAGCCTTAACTCTGCATTTACCACATTTATCTGGGCTGGGAAGAGGCCCCGAATCGCACTAAACAAACTGATGCTTAGTAAACCTGATGGGGGGGCTGAATTTTCCCAACGTAAGAGGATACAATTTATTGTGTATTTTTTGATTTGTTACTGACTGGATACATGGATCCTCTTACCATGCTCTTTGTGATCTAGAAAGTGAATTAGCGGCCCCATGGAACCTAGCGGTTCTCTTACATACTACCTACTCTAAACTCCCCCTCATAGTGAAACGCTCTGTCTTGCTGAGGGATACAGTGGTGTCCTGGAAGGAAGTCAGGAAGTTATATGGCCTGCCTTACCTTTTGTCCAAACACTTACCGCTGGCGAAACATCCAGAGTTTCCCCAAGGACTTCCTCCTAGGGTGCTCGACCTTTGGTCAGAAAAAGGCCTCACGAAGGCCAAACACTTTATGGACGTTACTCAAAAACGCTGGCTCCCACCAACCACACTATTTTCCCTATACAACCTTCCCCCGTCTCATGCTTTGCCTATACAACAGATTCACTCCTTCTTCACTAGTCGATTGCGTGACCTGTCCACAGAGGCCACAGAGAACGAATTAGATTGTCTTATTGGTTCAGAACCACGTAAACTGTCCATCTCCATTATATACACATCCCTCAGGAGAGTACTTTTGAAATTTGCACCCTCTTCTATTTTTTCTGCTTGGACCTCATGGGTGCCAGGAGATGACATTTCAGAATGTATCTTGAATGGGTGGAACATCATCCGCAAATGTATTATTAATGAGAGATGGCGTGAAACCTACTACAAATTGGCCCATAAGGCCTTATATGGATTTAACATACTGCCTTCTCCTGATTTCCCCGATCGTATTACTGCCTGTCCTAAATGTTCTACCCCTTTGACGAGTATGTGGCATGGTGTTTGGATGTGCCCCCATACAGAAAGGTATTGGCATATGATTATATCATATATCAAAGAGAAATGGAAAGTGTCATTACCACATACACCAAGAGCCCTACTGTTTCACCAGTTTAGGCCCCCTGACTTGACCGGCCAAGGCCCCACCAAGACACCCCAGCTAGTCCACATTGTCCTCTTAGTGGCACTTAGGTATATCTTCGCCGCCTGGCTCTCCTCTTCTGTTCCCACCATTTCCACGGTCATATCGCAACTTAAACTGTTATGTGGGATAGATAGGCTTGATACTGAACGACACAAGAGCACAAACACAGCAAAGTATTTTGCCAACTTTATTGTTGCACACTACACTTTAGCTGAAATAGAGGACATAGTAAAGCCTTTTAGCTCGACAGACTGGTACTGTCTTGGGGTCTTGGGTAATACACTGGGGCCATTACAACTTACCTCTTGAACCTGAATACTAACGCGATACATATACCGCGCGCCTAGTTTGTGCGCGGCAAACGATTGCTGTGATACTACCTCGCATTCCCACTTAGGTTTTCTACTAGCTGTGTGGGGTTTAATGGTTTATTGTTAATTGATTGTTATTATGGCTCTGCTCCAGTGATACCTGAACTTAGCCATATATATTTGATATCTGTTTGTAACACTGAAAATGTAATAAAAATTTGTTTAAAAAAAAAAGTAAGCCGATATCATTTGTAGCTTTTTTTTTTTACAATGCAAACAATCATGAAATAAAAAATAAATAAATAAAGATTTTTTGCTATTTTAACACTAATAGGTTGCACATATTTATACTTACTGACCAAATAGTTTATGAAACGTATACTTTCAGATGTCTACTTTATTTTGATAGCCTTTCTTTTGTTTTTAATTAACATTTTAAATGAATTAGAAGCCTGACAATTTTACTAGTAATTTTCTAAATGTTGAAAATTTGAAAATTACATCTTTTCGTTATGTGCTATGCAAGGTTTGCAGAAATTTGAAGGTGGTAGAACATAGTTTTTTGGCAGGAATTATTACAAAATCAGTGTTAAAAATTAAAAATTTGCTTTTTTCACATATGTGGGACATATTTTTTGTACTTTTTTTTGTATTTTTAGCTGCACTTCATGCCTGCAAAGGGTTTTAACTGTCAGAACCATACAGAACCCCCACAAGTGACCCCATTTTGGAAACTACACCCCCCTAAGGTGTTCACCTAGACCAAAAGTGAGTACTTTGGCCCACATTTATCATTGCAATGCAAGTAAAGCATTTTTTACACCTTTTTTTTTGTGCGCTGATAATGTGTAGGAGCACCAAATTTATTAATTGGTCAAAGAGCATTTGATTAATTTTGTGCAGGTCACATTTTCTGAAATTTCTCTCTACACATACACCAAAAAGCTACACCATGTCTGGGCTGGTGTAGTTTTAGAGACTTTTCAGTGGCTTTGCGCCTTTTTTTGCTCCTTTTTACAAAAAGGCACAATGATAAATCCCTTCCATATCATGTCTTTTGCCAAAATCAGTGGATTGCAACTCAAAATCAGTGGATTGCAACTCAAAACCAGCAGAAATGTGTAAACAAAAAGGGGCAAAAAAAGGCGCAAAAAAACCCTGCTTGCGCCTTTTTTGCCCCTTTTTTAGACACAAAAAACTCTAAAGACATTGATAAAAGTGGACCTTTGAGTCCTTTTTATGTGGCTGGAATGGTTACAAAGTCAGTGGAAAAAATAGTATATATATATATATTTTTTTTTAAATGCATCATTTGTGTGACATATTTTTTGTACATTGCATCTTACAAGTAGGAAATGTGCCCCATATTTTATTACGCTGTTCGTCCTGTGTTCGGTAATACCCCCACTTAGGCCATATTTGATTGAATGGCCACATGGTGGAACCCAAAAGGAGAAGAGCACCATTTGGCTTTCAGGATATCATTATATAAATTATGGGCCGCACTTCATCTTGCAAAGCATTCTAACTGTCAGAACAATACTGCACCCCCAGAACTGTCCCCATTTTTGAAACTTCACCTAGGGCTTTCCCCCCCCCCACAAATTCTTTATTTGTGGGACATCATTTTGGTAAGTCGCTTTGAAATGGAGGAAATGTGCCCCAAATTTTATCATGCTGTTTGTCCCAGGCTGGGCAGTAGCCCTACTTAGGCCATATCTGGTTGCCTGACCACCTGGTAGGACCAAGAAGGAGAGGAGCCCCCTTTGGCTTTCAGGGCATCATTAAATGAATTATAGAACCCACCCTATGCCTGTAAAGGATCGGAGCTGTCAAAACAATACCGCACCCCTACAAGTGTATTGGCTGGACCAGGGACCACTCTGATCGGTCCTTGGTCGGCTAGCAGTGATGCACGGCTGTCTGTGTCTGTTAAAGTTCCTAATGGATATATCCGTCATGTTGTAGGAATAAGCACCCACTCATGGCGAATATATCCATCACTGGGCATTAAAAAAAAAAATCTTGAAAAAAATGGTTTATTTTGTTAAGGGTGGGGGGGGGGGGTTGAGTGATAGTCGCATTCATACTGCATTTCTGCAGTATAGGTTTCCGTTGTCATGTCAAAAAAAGGATGCCAATGTATACTGTATCAGTCTCATTCAGAAATGAATGGAGCTGCTACAGTAGACGTCAGCATCACTTTTTTTGACATGATGCTGACAGATAACTCTGACACTGCGGAAACGCAGTATGAACGGGATGCATTGTAGTGTCACATAGAGCGCATCCGCAGCATATTTCTCACCGCGATTGCCCCCCCGGCAGTCACAAGGGAAAGATCACTGCTGCGGCTGGGTAGCTCAGTGTGTCCGCTCATGACTGCCGGCGGGAAATCTGTCGCTATGAGCAACACACACAGCTACCCTGCGCAGCAGGGAGCTCATTATACAGGGTGGGCCATTTATATGGATACACCTTAATAAAATGGGAATGATTGGTGATATTAACTTCCTGTTTGTGGCACATTAGTATATGTGAGGGGGGAAACTTTTCAAGATGGGCGGTGACCATGGTGGCCATTTTGAAGTCTGACATTTTTAATCCAACTTTTGTTTTTTCAATAGGAAGAGGGTCAGGTGACACATCAAAATTATTGGGAATTTCACAAGAAAAACAATGATGTGCTTGGTTTTAACGTAACTTTATTCTTTCATGAGTTATTTACAAGTTTCTGACCACTGATAAAAAGTGTTTAATGTGCTGCCCATCGTGTTGGATTGTCAATGCAACCCTCTTCTCCCACTCTTCACACACTGATAGCAACACTGCAGGAGAAATGCTAGCACAGGCTTCCAGTATCCCTAGTTTTAGGTGCTGCACATCTCGTATCTTCACAGCATAGACAATTGCCTTCAGATGACCCCAAAGATAAAAGTCTAAGGGGGTCAGATTTGGAGACCTTGGGGGCCATTCAACTGGCCCACAATGAACAATACCCTTTCCAGGAAACTGTTCATCTAGGAATGCTCGGACCTGACACCCATAATGTGGTGGTGCACCATCTTGCTGGAAAAACTCAGGGAACGTGCCAGCTTCAGTGCATAAAGAGGGAAACACATCATCATGTAGCAATTTTGCATATCCAGTGGCCTTGAGGTTTCCATTGATGAAGAATGGCCCCACTATCTTTGTGCCCCATATACCACACCATACCATCAATTTTTTTGTTCCAACAGTCTTGGAGGGATCTATCCAATGTGGGTTTGTGTCAGACCAATAGCGGTGGTTTTGTTTGTTAACTTCACCGTTCACATAAAAGTCTGCCTCATCACTGAACAAAATCTGCATAAACTGAGGGTCCCGTTCCAATTTTTGTTTTGCCCATTCTGCAGCACCTGAAACTAGGGATACTGGAAGCCTGTGCTAGCATTTCTCCTGCGGTGTTGCTATCAGTGTGTGAAGAGTGGAAGAAGAGGGTTGCATTGACAATCCAACACAATGGGTAGCCCATTTAACACTTTTTATAAGTGGTCAGAAACCTGTAAGTAACTCATAAAAGAATAAAGTTATGTTAAAACCAAGCACATCATTGTTTTTCTTGTGAAATTCCCAATAAATTTGATGTGTTAATTGACCCTCTTCCTATTGAAAAAACAAAAGTTGGATTCAAAATGGCCGACTTCAAAATGGCCACCATGGTCACCACCCATCTTGAAAAGTTTCCCCTTACGTATACTAATGTGCCACAAACAGGAAGTTAATATCACCAACCATTCCCATTTTATTAAGGTGTATCCATATAAATGGCCCACCCTGCAGTGACTGCTGGTGGGCATCCACAGCATGTAATATGTGATCCTACACACAATGCATTTTTAGTTTTCATTATATTTATTTAATAAATGTATTTTAATTTTATTTTTTTCCAAATTTTTATTTTATTTTTTTACACTTTTATTTATTTTATATATATTTTTTACACTTTTTTTTAAAATGCTTTAGAATACTTAGTATTCCAAAGCATTGCAGTTATATGCTGCCTGCCAGTATTACACTGGCAGGCAGCATATCAGGATGTGCCTCTGGTATGGCTTTCCACCCCTTGATTCGAATGTAGGCTAGCCCATTGGGTTTGAGAAAAACCCTTCTATAGCTGTGAGGTCTCCCCCAGTTGTTTCCTTGATGCAGCCACGTCCGTGGCTAACATCTAGAGCACTGATATATTCATGAGCTTGTGCGATCCCGCATTCGCTTACATGATGGGACCCCATTAGAGGGTTATGGGCCACGAGGTCCTATGATAGCTCGTATGAATGCCGGTGCATTGTCCGCTAGGTCCTTTTTTTCCTATAGGACCTATTGACACCTCTACAGTATTGCACTTTGCAAATATGGCCGACCTGGCATAATTTCATAAGTGCACATGCACTATGGAGAACCATAGCAATGCGCTATGCTCTGGATCACTTAATTCATCCTGACGCACTGCCAGTATCGGCCATTGAACGCCGGACCACGCTGTTCTATGGCGCGGCCGTACCTGTAACTGTAATGTTTTGTTGCGGTTCCGGTTCCCAGTCTCCTTCTTCCGTGATGATGATATTTGACTCAGCTGCATGGTATTTAATATTGCACTTTAGATATTGTAATAATGATGGTGTTTTTATGATGATCATATATCGATCCTTACATAATGCACTTTATATATGTCTGTGCTTGAATATATTTGTAAAATATGTATGCACTGTAATGTTATGCACTTTATTCTCTAATTGACTAATTGTTTGGCACAAATTGTCTCACATATATATACCCTCACTGTGTCACTGTTGTACTATGCTTGATAATGGTTGCAAGGGCAACCGAAACGTTGCATCCTGTTCCCATGATGGAATAAAAGCTATCCACCTTTTTTCACCAAATGGAGTGCTGCAAGTGATTCCTTTGTTTGGCTATGTGTTGAAACCCTGACCGGGGTTTTCCACCTGCTGGCACCCGGACTTTGTTGTCAAGCTGTGCTGCTCTTCTTCTCCTGTGTGTAGATAGATAGATAGATATGAGGTAGGTAGTATGATAGATAGATAGATAGATAGATGGATAGATAGATATGAGGTAGGTAGGTAGATAGATAGATATATCCTTCAAAGAAGTCGCAGCACACACAAACGGTATAAGGTGCAAAATAGTTGAGCTTTATTTGCCCATGTTTAAACATGGGCAAATAAAGCTCAACTATTTTGCACCTTATACCGTTCGGGTGTGCTGCGACTTCTTTGAAGGATATATCGATGGACGCGGTCTGCGACTGGGACCACAGTCATCGCTTGCACCCTTCTTACTTCATCTGTACTCCTGAGGTTGTGCTGCCTACCTTGTGTTTGTAGATAGATAGATAGATAGATAGATATGAGGTAGGTAGGTAATAGTGTTGAGCGGCATAGGCCATATTCGAATTCGCGATATTTCACGAATATATATGGACGAATATTCTTCATATATTCGCAAAATTCGCATACTCGTAATATACGCGTTTTATTTTCGCACATGCCAAAATTTGCGTATGCGAAAATTAGCATATGCGAAAATTAGCATACACAAAAATTAGCATATGCGAAAATTCGCACGCCAGTCTCACACAGTAGATAGAACCTTGTTTACACCACACAAGCTGGAAGCAGAGAGGGGTGATCACTGTGATGTGTACTGTGAAAAAAATTTTATAAAAAATAACGAATATTCGTGATTACGAATTTATAGTGCTATATTCGCGAATATTTGCAAATTTGTGAATATGCAATATTCGCAAATAAAATTTGCATTGCGAATATTCGCGAGCAACACTAGTAGGTAAGAGAGAATTGTATGGAGCATTGGTTACACATTCCCACCTGTATTCCATTCATATATTTGGGAGATACATAAAAAGCCAAGTGAACCCACACATATACATATCACGGGGCTCCGGCCCCTGCATTAAATCATCTGTGAACAGATGTACTTGACAAATTTGTATATGAGGCAGAAGAGAAAAATATTCTTCACACTGGCAGAAATAAAATCACATATTCCCTCCTCATAATATACATTTTTCACCAGTATCAAATAACAATAATGGCTGCAAAGCAATAATATAAAGTGGATGCATCCTGTCTGAGATATAGATGAAAATACATATGTGAATTCTCATGCCCTGCTGCAGCGCTGCTATGAATTATCTTTTCTTTGTACATTTAAAATTAGATTGGAGAACAGATGTGAAGGCTTAGAGGCTTAATTTTGAATTGTGCCTCCATTAACATAGCCTTGGATGCCCCATCACTGTTTACTCCTGAAGAGGATTCTTTAGCTTTAACTGGATTTCAGTTCCATTAAAATGCAATGATGAGAGTGTAGTAAATGTATTTGTGCCTGGATGTATCGCAGGCAAATGCTGATGAAAGTCAGATGTAATGTATCAAAGGAATCATTGTTTTTCATTAACACTCTGTATACTGGTCAAGTAAAAGCGATAGTATAATTGATATGTTAAGCATTAAAGCACAACAGTGCCTTGTTTAAAGGAAACAATGGGTCATAATGCAATACTCAACAGGACAGCGTCTGGCTGATAGCCGGGTGAAAAAAATATATAAATAAAAAACATAGTATTTGTAGCTGGGTTTAACAAACCATACTTCACATGAGCAAGTACACCTTTTACATTTTGATTAATGTTTCATTACCATATTTTCCGGCATATAAGACGACTTTTCATCCCTGGAAAATATTCCCAAAGTCGGGGGTCGTCTTATACACCGGGTGCCATCTTATACGCCGGGTGCTGCAGCTGACTGCAGCACCCGCCCCGTTGCCCCCCCCCCCCCCCCCCCGGATTAATCACCCCATCACTTGCGGGACATCCCTGTGTCCCGAAAGATCTTTTTGGGACACAAGGATGTCCTGGTTACCTTTCTGCAGCCCCACGTTAACTTTAAAATTGCAGGGGCCGCAGGGAGGTAGCGCATGCAGGGACAGCCCACACGTGCGCCCATGGAAACAGCAGATCGGAGTGGAGCAAAGAGGACGCTCACATGCTAAGTTACCTGCGGCATGTCATCTTCGGTGCTCTTACCTCCGGTCTTCGGGTCGCGGGAGCTACTGCTATGGCTTATAGGCCATAGCAATAGATCATGACCTTGGACTGGAGGAGCGGTGGTCAAAGCACTGAAGTGGGGCAGTACACAGACATACAGTCTCCAGCCATACACTGTAAATGGCTGAAGGCTGTATGTCTGTGGGGACCATTGCCTACCAAATGTGGGGGAACTATACTGCCAAACTAATGTGGGGGAACTATACTGTCACCCTAATGTGGGGGAACTTTACTGCCAACCTAATGTGGGGGGAACTATACTGCCAACCTAATGTGGGGGAACTATAATGTCAACCTAATGTGGGGGAACTATACTGTCAACCTAATGTGGGGGAAACTATACTGCCAACCTTATGTGAGGGAACTATACTGTCAACCTAATGTGGGGGAACTATACTGTCAACCTAATGTGGGGGAACTATACTGCCTGTTATGTTATGCGCTTCGGCCGCACCCGCTGGCCGTGAGCGCATGGTCCCATTACCTGCTGCTGCCGGCGGGGCTGGGACTCACATCACGAGGCATGCCCGCATGCGAGCCCCAGTCCTTCACTCACCTGGTGCTTCTCCTGTCCCCTATGGTGTGCGCGTGCCGGAGCTTTAAGATTTAAAGGGC
The DNA here is from genome assembly GCF_029499605.1 of Hyla sarda. Taxonomy (NCBI): domain Eukaryota; kingdom Metazoa; phylum Chordata; class Amphibia; order Anura; family Hylidae; genus Hyla; species Hyla sarda. The sequence continues at coordinate 222,395,012 of NC_079194.1, read as the reverse complement.
CAGTGCGCTCATCAGTGCGATTCACCTGTTGCTCATTTATATATACCTCCACCCTCCTCACTCCCCTGCCGGATCTTTGTTGCCTTGATCCTGAGAGAAAGCATTCCTGTTTCTGCCTTGCCATTTATCTGATCCTTCGCTTTGTGACCCGACCTTGCTTCTCTGCCGCCTGCCTTTTGACCTCCTGCTATGTCCTGACTACGTAACTGTGCCTCCTGCCCTGACCTTCTGCTATCCAGACTACGAGCTGCCTTATCCTTACTGTGCCTCGCATCTCATCAGCCGCCTGTGTGGTCGAGTCATGCCAGGGGTAGTGACCTGGGTGCCGCCTGCCGCAGCAAGTCCATCCCGCTATGCGTGAAAACCAGAAGCACCTTATACTCTACTCCCTGGTATGGTCCGAGTCATCTGCCACACAGGTCCAGCGGATCCACATCCACCGGGGTTCCTGTCTTCTGAATCATGAGTGTTTCACTGCCAATCTAATGTGGAGGAACTATACTGCCAACCTAATGTGCGGGAACTATACTGCCAACCTAATGTGCAGGAACTATACTGCCAACCTAATGTGGTGAAACTATACTGCCAACCTAATGTGGGGGGAACTATACTGCCAACTTAATGTGGGGGGAACTATACTGCCAACCTAATGTGGGGGGAACTATACTGCCAACCTAATGTGGGGGAACTATACTGCCAAACTAATGTGTGGGGAACTATGCTGACAACCGAATGTGGGGGGAACTATACTGCCAACCTAATGTGGGGGAACTATACGGCCAACCTAATGTGGGGGAACTATACTGCCAACCTAATGTGAGGGGAACTATGCTGACAACCTAATCTGGGAGAAACTATGCTGGCAACCTAATGTGGGGGGGAACTATTCTGAAAACCTAATGTGGCGGAACTATGCTGACAACCTAATGTGGATAGTACCTAGGGGGTAGTCTTATACGACGAGTATATCCCAAACTCTATATTTTAACTGTTAAATTTGGGGGACGTCTTATACGCCCAGTCGTCTTATACGCCAGAAAATATGGTATATCTTTTCATGTGAAAAGACTGAAGAAGTGACACTCTGCTACAATATAAAGTAGTGAGTGCACAGCCTGTAAAACAGCGTTTAATGTTGTGTTCCCTCAAAATAGCTCACCACAGCCATTAATGATTAAACCTTGGGAACAAAAGTGAGTACATCCCTAAGTGCACTGTTCCTCCTGTCTGTAGGCTACTTTTACTACCACCAGTTCATCACGGCCTGATGTGGTCCAGTTACTAGCCAGTTACTAGCCAGACCTACACACAAAAAAAAAGGATTTTTTGGGGGGGCTTTTCATACAAAAGCTATTTCTTCTTCACCATTTTGGGACACCAATCATGTTGCACCTCCCAAAAGAGAGCATTTTTGGAATACTTGGGAAAAGCCACTGCGTCCTCTTCACTTGCCAGCGTTTTGCAACGTTTTGCTAATTTTTGATAATTTCTTCAACTTTTCATTGTTTACAAAAGATATTTCTTCACTATTTTTAGACACCAATCCTGATGCAACTCTGCAAACAGAAAATAAGGCATTGCCAGCATTTGAGGTTAGAAATTACGACTCTACGTAAGGACATGGAGCCACATCACAAGGCCTGGCTACAACTATCGCTAGTTCACCAAGCCTGCTGTTCGTTGGCTACAGCTACCACTAGTCCACTACTCCCTGCTGGCACTAACAGTCATATAGTGTGCATAAAGGAAAGAGATGAGTACTAGATAGCCACACTCTAAGACCCTCTGTATAAATCCAGAATGAGTGAATTTTTTTTTAGATTAAATTGGATATTTATAAAGACAAGCTACGCAGACAGCTTGCTATGGCTTTACAACAGCAAACACCTATTCACTCTCTACTCCCAGCTGAGTCAATGCTTGGCTCCTTTTGCCATTGCTACCCATGCAAGAGGCAAGACAGTAGCAGCAGCAGCATTTTCATTTGCACATGACAAAGTTTTTTACATTGAATCTTCCAAACTAACATGCATAATCATCAAATGGATTTACTGCTACTACCTGCCAGGCCTAAAGGGATCATTTTTTTCAACCTTTCAATGTTTACATTTTCTTCTTCTTTAGTTTGAGACACTTGGAACTCCCAAAAAGAGAGAATTCTTGATCACTTTTCCACATTTAAGTGTTTACAAAAGTTAATTTTTGTGGACTATTTTGCAACTCCCAAAAGAGAGAATTTGAAACACTAGCAAAAAAGCGATTGCATTGTTCAATACATCCGTGTGCATTTTAACACCGGCAGGCATCTGCCAACAAAAGGGATACTTTACGCAGCTTTATTTTAGTGTTAAAAAGCATACAAGATCTGCTAGTGCGGTGTGTTTTTGAACAAGCAAGTTACCATGGGTTACCACATGTCGAGGAAACTTTGACATTAACTTAGCCTTAACCTCTTCAGGTCCAAGCCCATTTTGGCCTTAAGGACCAGAGCGTTTTTTGCAATTCTGACCACTGTCACTTTAAACATTAATAACTCTGGAATGCTTTTAGTTATCATTCTGATTCCGAGATTGTTTTTTCGTGACATGTTCTACTTTAACATGGTGGTAAATTTTTGTGATAACTTGCATCCTTTCCTGGTGAAAAATCCTAAAATTTGATGAAAAATTAGAAAATTTAGCATTTTTCTAACTTTGAAGCTCTCTGCTTGTAAGGAAAATGGATATTACAAAAAAAAAAAAAATTTATTCACATATGCAATATGTCTACTTTATGTTTGCATCATAAAAGTGACCAGTTTTTACTTTTGGAAGACACCAGAGGGCTTCAAAGTTCAGCAGCAATTTTCCAATTTTTCACAAAATTTTCAAACTCACTATTTTTCAGGGACTAGTTCAGGTTTGAAGTGGATTTGAAGGGTCTTCATATTAGAAATACCCCACAAAAGACCCCATTAAAAAAACTGCACCCCCCAAAGTATTCAAAATTACATTCAGTCATCATTTTAACCCTTTAGGTGTTTCACAGGAATAGAAGCAAAGTGAAGGAGAAAATTCACAATCTTCATTTTTTACACTCGCATGTTCTTGTAGACCCAATTTTTGAATTTTTACAAGAGGTAAAAGGAGAAAATGTATACTTATATTTGTAGCCCAATTTCTCTTGAGTAAGCACATACCTCATATGTCCATGTAAAGTGTTCGGCGGGTGAAGTAGAGGGCTCAGAAGGGAAAGAGCGACAAGGGGATTTTGGAGAGTACGTTTTTCTGAAATGGTTTTTGGGGGGCATGTTGCATTTAAGAAGCCCCTATGGTGCCAGAACAGCAAAAAACCCTCAAATGGCATAACATTTTGGAAACTAGACCCCTTGAGGAACGGAACAAGGAATAAAGTGAGCCTTAATACCCCACAGGTGTTTCACGACTTTTGCATATGTAAAAAAAAAAATTTGCGTTTCCCCCCAAAATTTCAAATTTTTCCAAGGGTTAATAGCAGGAAATACCCCCCAATATTTGTAACCCCTTCTCTTCTGAGTATGGAGGTACCCCATAAGTTGACCTGAAGTACACTACGGGCGAACTACAATGCTCAGAAGAGAAGGAGTCATATTTGGCTTTTTGAGAGCAAATTTTGCTCGGGGGGCATGTCGCATTTAGGAAGCCCCTATGGTGCCAGAACAGCAAAAAAAAAAAAAACACATGGCATACCATTTTGGAAACTAGACCCCTTGAGGAACATAATAAGGAATAAAGTGAGCCTTAATACCCCACAGGTGTTTCACGACTTTTGCATATGTAAAAAAAAAAAAAATTTCCACTAAAATGTGTGTTTCCCCCAAAATTTCACATTTTTTGCAAGGGTTAATAGCAGAAAATACCCCCCAATATTTGTAACCCCATCTCTTCTGAGTATGGAGGTACCCCATAAATTGACCTGAAGTGCACTATGGGCGAACTACAATGCTCAGAAGAGGAGTCATATTTGGATTTTTGAGAGCAAATTTCGCTCGGGGGGCATGTCACATTTAGGAAGCCCCTAAGGTGCCAGAACAGCAAAAAAAACACATGGCATACTATTTTGGAAACTAGACCCCTTGAGGAACGTAACAAGGGGTACAGTGAGCATTTGCCCCCCATTGGTGTCTGACAGATCTTTGGAAGAGTGGGCTGTACAAGTTTTCATTTTCACGGACCACTGTTCCAAAGATCCGTCAGACACCTGTGGGGGGTAAATTCTCACTGCACCCCTCATTACATTCCGTGAGGGGTGTCTTTTCCGAAATGGGGTCACATGTGGGGTTTTGTTTTTTTTGCGTTTGTCAAAACCGCTGTAACAATCAGCCGCCCTGTGCAAATCACCTCAAATGTACATGGTGCACTCTCCCTTCTGGGCCTTGTTGTGCGCCCCCAGAGGACTTTACGCCCACATATGGGGTATCTCCGTAGTCAGGAGAAACTGCATTACAAATTTTGGGGGGCGTTTTTCCCTTTTACTTCTTGTGAAAATGTAAAGTATAGGGCAACATCAGCATGTTAGTGTAAAAAATTTATTTTTTTTACACTAACATTCTGGTGTATACCCCAACATTTCCTTTTCATGAAGGGTTAAAGAAGAAAAAGCCCCCCAAACCTTGTAATGCAATTTCTCCCGAGTACGGCGATACCCCATATGTGGCCCTAAACTGTTGCCCTGAAATACGACAGGGCTCCAAAGTTAGAGCGCCATGTGCATTTGAGGCCTAAATTAGGGATTTGCATAGGGGTGGACATAGGGGTATTCTACGCCAGTGATTGCCAAACAGGGTGCCTCCAGCTGTTGCAAAACTCCCAGCATGCCTGGACAGTCAACGGCTGTCCGGCAATACTGGGAGTTGTTGTTTTTCAACAGCTGGAGGCTCTGCTTTGGAAACAGTGGTGTACCGGACGTTCTTATTGGGGGAGGGGGGCTGTGTAGGGGTATGTGTATATGTAGTGTTTTTAACTTTTTATTTTATTTTGTGTTGGTGTAGTGTAGTGTTTTTAGGGTACAGTCACATGGGATTACAGCGAGTTTCCCAGCGCAAAATTTGCTGCATCTCAAACTTGCAGCGAGAAACCCACTGTAAAACCCTCGTCCATGTGAATGTACCCTGTACATTCACAGGGGGGGGGGGGGGTGCACCAGCTGTTGCAAAACCACAACTCCCAGCATGCATGGTCTGTTAGTGCATGCTGGGAGTTATAGTTTTGCAACAGCTGGAGGCACACAGGTTAGGAAACACTGAGTTAGAAACAGACAATGTTTCCCAACCAGGGTGTCTACAGTTGTTGCAAAACTACAACTCCCAGCATGCCCAGACAGCTGAAGGGCATGCTGGGAGTTGTAGTTCGGCAACATCTGAAGGGCCAGATGTTGCTGAACTAAAACTCCCAGCATGCCTGGACAGTCAGTGCATGCTGGGAGTTGTAGTTTTGCAACAGCTGGAAGAGCACAGATTGGAGACCATTATACAATGGTCTCCAAACTGGGGCCCTCCAGATGTTGCAAAACTACAACTCCCAGCATGCCCAGACAGCCAAAGGCTGTCTAGGCATGCTGGGAGTTGTAGTTTTCAAACTCCTAGAAGCAGCAGTGAAGATCTTCACTGCTGCTTCTGAGGACCATATACTTACCTGCCGGTCCCGTCGCTGCTCGTCCACGTGGCCGGTCCCGCGCTGCTCCTCGGTCCCGCCGCTGGGTCGGGTAAGTCCGCCGGTCTCCACGTGTTGCCCCACCTATGCCGCGAGCCCCCGCAGCCATCGTCCCCCGTTCTGCCCAACTTCCAGGGGCGGGCAGTGCGGGGGATCTGAACTTTCACCCCAGATCACTGTGATTGGTCCACAGGGACCAATCACAGTGATCGCTGACCAGGACCATCAATGGATGGTCCTGGGGGTGAAGCAGAAGTTGTCCCCTGCTGGAAACAGCGGGACTTCTGCCAGTTAACCCGTGCGATGCTGCGCATCGCCGGGTTAACTGAATGTCATTTATAAACACCGGGATGCGCGAACGCACTGCACAACCCGGCGTTTATATATGCCATTCTGCGGGAAGGGGTTAAAACCCACTTTTAAACTATGTAAATACATTCGCAGGTGACCCTAGCAGTGTTATACAGGGCTTTAGAGCTCTTAGGCAGTGTGATACACATGTTTTGAGGTGTACTGCATTGCTGGTTTGTGGAGAACCTGTTTGCCGTGAACCCAACTTTTTCGAAAAATTCTATGAGCCTGGTAAATCAAACTTTTGAAAAGTTAACTCAACTCTAATTAACAACAATAATAGTTCCTCCATTCCTCCACCCATGTGTCTGCTTTGACCCTTTCAAGAAATGGAAATTTGGTGTCATATCACCTAGTACGTGTCCTGCCATTACCAGCCAGCTGCTATCACCTTTGTGTTCATTCGTGTTGTAAAGGAAAAATCTGGACTGCTACAGACTAGAACTTTCACAACAGGTCTCCCCCTGTGATCTTTGAAAAAGAGTGATCAGGACAGCACTCTGAATGGAGTGACGCAGACTCTGGTGCTCCTATAGACAATGAATCAATGATTAGGGTGGCAGTCAAGTCTGTACACTGCTGCTGCATTCAAAGTCCCTTTCAGGAAGCCTTTTCTTAAGATTGTTGGGGGGGGGGGGGGGGTCTCAGCTGTCAGAACATCCAAGATAAGACACTCATCCCATATCCTGTGGGTAGGAGATAAGTGTTTCTAGTGGTAAAACCCCTTAAACTTTTTAAAACCCTTCAAGTTATGGTAGATGCCTCACTGTATTGAATTCAATACAAATCTAACCGGAGGAGCCAAAGAAAATGAGTCCTGGGTGACTGTGACCACACTAAAGCCCCATAATAGCTCAAAATGGCTGCTGTGGCCCAGCTGCTTCCTGGAACATACAGCATAAAGTCAGAGAACAAGAAAAGTTTGCAGTTGTTTGATACTTTACTGGATAAATAATAATAGATTGTAGATCATTTGTGTATAATAAAAACAATAATTAGTTTCCCATGGCAGAAACACAATTCTGGAGGCAAAGTAAAACTATGAAGCATTACAATCCCCATATGTCATCATTTCAGTCTGACCCAGAGTTGTTTGCTCACTTTACAGACACAGTTCAGACAAGCCCTTATAATGGAGTATTTCCTAGGTATAGTATTGGGAGCTGTAACCCCCAGCTCCTTCATCATTTTAATTCAGACTTCACTTTAGTCTTAACAGTGAAATATCACATTTAATCAATGGCAACAACCAATTATTCTGCTCCCCTTAGTATAATTTAAGTTCACCTCTTTCCGCCGGCGTTGTCTCCCGTGTCCAGACAATGATTTGTTCTGGGTAAACATACTAAATCACACTTTGCTAAGATTTTTCCAATCACTTTGTTACCAATTTATTTCTATGTTTTGTTAGCATTTTCTTTTTTTCAATTTATTCCCGCAGCTGTGAATGCTGTCTTCTAAGACTATACAAGTTGATGAAATTTTATTTTATTCCAAGTTGTAAAGGGTAAGACTCTTTTAGCTGGGCTAGTGAGGAAATTAATATAGACCGGCACTACTAACCCCTGTATATATTCAGATGAATCAAGGAAATGCAATCCGGGTCTCTGATTGACAGCCTGGTGGTGCTCAGAGCAAAGAGAGTCTATGCATAGGTAACAATAGAACGAAAAGAGACTCGGCAGTCTGTGTGGCTTGAAGAAGTGTCAGGAAGGCATGAAACTGCGTGGTTCCACAAGTACCCCCTGCCTCCGTCTCCTTCCTCCCCAGCCATGATTTGTGTCACAATTTAGTTCTTGGATTAAAGGCCAGTTCGCAACGCAGCAGTGATGAGTTGCCGAGTCTCTTTCCGTTCTTTTAGCTGGGGCTTCATATTGACTTTTGGCCATATCTGTAACACAGCCTCAAAATTTTATTTCAAGGGAGAAACAGTTATATCTGTAGATAAATACTGTGATCCCCTGCTGGTTGTGGTACCTCATACTTTTACCATCAACGCCATGAAGCCAAAAATAAGAATGGAGAACTAGTCTTAAAGGATTATGTCAGGATCCACAGAATTGGTGATAACAAGCTGATTGGTGAGTGAGTCTGACATATTGGACCCCCACCAGGTTAAAAACAGAGGTCTCTTGTTCCCCAAGTAAATAGAGCAACAGCTTGTATGCTCAGCCACCACTCCATTCATTCTCTATGGGAGAACTATACTTGGCTATGTCCTGAAGCCCCATATAGAGTAAATGGAGCAGAGACCAAGCAGGGGGGCAGGGGCTTAAGTGAAAAAGGCACTTTTCCAGTGAAATTACAATAAATTTTGGGACCTCCCTGCAAGACCTACTGAGGGGGCCCCTAAGCTCCATCCCATAAGGTATGTAGCACCCATACCAATATACTCAACCCGTACCAAATTGCTTCAACTGTACTAATATGACCTACCCATTGCCATTTTCTATGCCCATACTCTCATTGTCACCCTCTACACTGCCACCCCTCAGTAACCCCTAGCTGATGGCTTCCTGTCAAGTACGGAAATCTGTAAGGTCTAGCCATAGACTGGATCTCACAGACTGAGTGTCAGTGTAATATGACAGTAATGCTGTAATGCAGTATAGTATTACAGAGAAAATGTAAAAAGAAAAGAAAAGAAAGATTTATCAAAAAATGAAGTGTAAAAAAAAAGTAATATTGCCCCTTTCTCAATAAAGCCCTGTATTATCAGAAAAAAATAAAATAAAAAGCAAACCTATACATAATGGGGGAGATTTATCAAAACCTGTGCAAAGAAAAACATGCTCAGTTGCCCATAGCAACCAATCAGCTTGCTCCTTTCATTTTTAGGAATGCCGGTGAAAAATTAAAGAAGCAATCTGATTGGTTGCTATGGGCAACTGAACAACTTTTCCTCTGGACAGGTTTTGATAAATCTCCCCCAATAAGTATTGCCACGTCTGTAAATGAGTAAATAAAAAAAATAATGTTATTTATCCTACATGCTAAATGGCAGTTAAAAAACAAAAAGGGCAAGAATCACTCATTTCGGTCCAAAACGTGAAATAAAAATTAACAAAAGTTAGTATGTGTCTCAAAAATGGTATCAATTAAAAATACCGCTTGTCACACAATGCAGTTGGATGAAAAAGAAAAAAGCTATGGCAGAACATGACAACACAAAAAGGGGGAAAAAAAAGGATTTGTCGTAAAAAGCTATATAAATTGGAAATCGCCATAATCATACTGACCCACAGGATAAAGAGAACATTATTTTTACTGCTTGATCAACGCCATAAAAAAACTAATTAATTAAATTTCAGAAGCTTTCCAATTTTACACAAAAAATGCTGCATGTATCAACAAAAAAACCTACCACAAATATAATGTACAATATGTCACAAAAAACTATCTCAAAATCACTTCTCAGTAAAAGCATTCTAAAGTTTTTACCACTAGAAGAGACGCAGGACAGATTTGTAAAATGGTGCTTGGTCTTTAGAAATCCTGATACCCTGTTCACCCGCACTAAACCCAATTTACTGCGTTTCGACACCTGTCAACAAATTGGGACTTCTTACCTTTCCCCCTGCGAACAGGTGAGACAAGATCTGTATCTCCCTGTTTAGCTCGCCTGCTCAGATGGCCTGGGACGCACAAAGTCAGTGTCTGAAAGTGGAGCTAAATCTTTTGCTGACACAGTCCGGACAATCTATGAAAGAAGACGGCAGAGGGGTGAGCTACTAATGTATTCAAATACACTCCGATTTTTTTTTTGCAGGAGTCAAAGTTAGACATATCTACTAGAGATGAGCGAACTTTTCAAAAATTCGATTCGTCCGATTCGCCGAATTTTCCCGAAAAGTTTGTTTCGATCCAAATTTGTTTGCGGTGAATCAATATTAAAAAAGGCTATTTCTAGCCTACAAACAGCCTCTATAGGGGTATAGAACACTTTGCTGTGTCCTAAAATACATATAGAGTGTGCTGGGGTAGTGAAATAATACTGTTATTCAGAATAGCATGCAGATTACTGGCATCGCTCTTAGAACCTTAGAGGAGACCATTTAGTGGCTGAATGGCACAGCGTGGAGTTGGCTGATGCACTAGTACACTACACACCATGGCTTCACAATCCCCCCCAAAAAAACAACACAATATATGAAATTTTTTACGAAGATTTATCATTGGTAGCACCCGCTATCCAAAAACTCTGCAACTCTCTTCTCCCGATGATGAACCCCCCCCTTCTCCTGAGATCGAGCAATAACAGGTGTGTTATGCCCTCAGATGTCCGGGGCCGCAGGCGCGTTCCACTCAACGGATTAGGGTGTGTCCATCTTTTTTGGTAGCACCCGCAATCCAAAAAATTTTAATTCCCAGACCCAGGCCCCTCCTCTGCGGCATCAGGAACCCATAGATTGCCTGAAAGACACAACCTGGAGTTGGCTGATGCACGAGTACACACCCGGGCTTCACAATCCACCCCAAAAAAACGCCAAATTTTATTGAAATTGTCTGACAAAATACCTGTTTTTTAAAAACAAGCGCATATACAGCATTTCAGAAGACTCTATAATGCAGGACAGTGGACCACCAATAGACATTCTTCTCAAAAATAATAAACCACACAATATGTTCAGGTTTTAAAAAAAATTGAAATTCCAAGACCAAGGCCCCACCTCTGCTCCATCAGTAACCCATATATTGCCTAACGTACACAGACTGGAGTTGACTGATGCACGAGTATAAACTACACACCCGTCACCCGGGCTTCACAATCCACCCCAAAAAAACACAACATTTTATTGAAATTGTCTGACAAAATACCTTTTTTTTTTTTTAAAAACAAGCGCATATACAACAGTTCAGAAGACTCTATAATGCAGGATGGTGGACCACCAAAAGACATTCTTCTCAAAAATAATAAACCACACAATGTTTGAAATTTGGTTAAAAAAATTATTACATGTGTGTAAGCGCATCTGTCTCCAAAAAATCAGATGACAAAAGGATTCTAATCGCCAAAAATGATTAAGCAGAGTTAATCCCTCTCCATCTATTTATTTATTTTTTTCATTAAAAAATCACACGCAGCAAGCATTCCGTTGTGTAACGGTTAGCATTCTGCAAAATTAAATTTTATTACTGATAAAATTACCAGTAAATTTAATAATAACATCCCATACATTGCACCAGGAGCAGTCAGGAGTAGGCCTCAGCAGTACCCAAGAGGCTTTAATAACCCCTTACCTTGCCCGATCAATTGCGAGATCGAGCAATAACAGGTGTGTTATGGCCTCAGATGTCCGGGCCGCAGGCGTGCTCCACTGAACGGATTAGCGTGTCTCTATCTTTCAAGGACAGGTGCGTGTTGCAGGCTGAAACCAGTTCGTGATAGGGATCTGGGATTGCAATTATTTAACCTTAAAACGAGGAATTACCAGTAAGTGAGGGTCATAAACTAGCGTTGATTAAGTCCCTGCCCTTTGTACACACCGCCCATCGCTATATGGACTAGTTAGTGAGTTGGTTAGTGAGGTCCTCGGATTGGCCCAGGCGGGGTAGGAGAAGGCCCTGGCAGAGCGCCAAGAATTTAAAGGGTAGCTCCCACCATCCTATTTTTTTTTTTGCTAGCCCCCCCCCCCCCCCAGGCTACGGCACTAGCCCGTTCCCTCCTCCACCCCCCCCCCCCTGCCCCGCCTACCCAGTTCCCTCATTACACTTGCAGTTACTGCAGAGTCCGGCAACGGGCGTGCAGGGACAGCGGCAGCAACGAGGCGGCGGCGATGTGCGGGAGGAGTGGCCTCCCAGCCAGTGGCCAGGGAGCCAATGTGCTCGCTCCCGCCTGTCTGATTGACAGGTAGGGGGCGAGTGCAGCCTAACTGAAAAAGGACTGATTGCCACTCCAAAATCAGTCCTTTTTCAGTAGCCGGTTTTTAAATGTAAATTAAACCTTTTTAATGAAAAAAAATAATAATAAAAGTATATTAGAGATATGTTGTAGTACATAAGTACTACAACATATCAAAAAATAAAGTTGGTGACAGTGCCCATTTAACGATCATTGTTGAAATTTGCATTAAGCATGTATTTACCTACTGCTAAACATCCAAAAATTTAAGGCCCAAGGCCAGAGGCACCAAGGAGGCAAGTAGTTTCTGAAAGACACAGAATGAGTCTGGAGCATGCATTTGCAGTACCCAAGAGGTTTTCATAACCCCTTACATTTAAAGATCAATGTTTACATTTGCATTAAGCATGTATTTAGCTACTGCTAAACTTCATAAAATTATAGGCCCAAGGCCAGAAGCATCAGTTGTCCCCATATTAGGAGCATAGTTGTCCCCCAGATTAGGCAGCATAGATGTCCCCCAGATTAGGAGCATACTTGTCCCCCAGAGTAGGCAGCATAGATGTCCCCAAGATTAGGAGCATACTTGTCCCCCAGATTAGGCAGCATAGTTGTCCCCCAGATTAGGAGCATACTTGTTCCCCAGATTAGGCAGCATAGATGTCCCCCAGATTAGGAGCATAGTTGTCCCCCAGAGTAGGCAGCATAGATGTCCCCCAGATTAAGAGCATACTTGTCCCCCAGATTAGGCAGCATAGATGTCCCCCAGATTAGGAGCATAGTTGTCCCCCAGATTAGGCAGCATAGATGTCCCCCAGATTAGGAGCATACTTGTCCCCCAGATTAGGCAGCATAGATGTCCCCCAGATTAGGAGCATAGTTGTCCCCCAGATTAGGCAGCATAGATGTCACCCAGATTAGGCAGCATAAATGTCCCCCAGATTAGGAGCATAGTTGTCCCCTAGATTAGGCAGCATAGATGTCACCCAGATTAGGCAGCATAGATATCCCCCAGATTAGGAGCATAGTTGTCCCTCAGATTAGGCAGCATAGATGTCACCCAGATTAGGCAGAATAGATGTCCCCCAGATTAGGAGCATACTTGTCCCCCAGATTAGACATCATAGATGTCCACCAGATTAGGAGCATAGTTGTCCCCCAGATTAGGAGCATAGTTGTCCCCCAGATAAGGAGCATAGTTGTCCCCCAGATAAGGCAGCATAGATGTCACCCAGATTAGGCGGCATAGATGTCACCCAGATTAGGAGCATAGTTGTCCCCCAGATTAGGCAGCATAGTTGTCCCCCAATCAGCGAGGGCCGGTCAGAGCCAATCAAAGGGCCGTATGTGGCAAGCGGGCCGTACAATGCCCAGGTCTGCCCCAGAGGGTTTCATAACCAACCACAATAGAGAAAATGTTGTTGTAGGAGCATGGTCAATCTACTCAGACCCATCTGTCATTGGTGGCTGGAAATCCTGGCTGATCCATCCCTGATTCATCTTGACAAATGTCAGTCTCTCCACATTTTTAGTAGACAGACGAGTTCGCCTTGGGGTCACTATGGCCCTGGCCGCACTAAACACCCTCTCTGATGGCACAGTACTGGCCGGGCAGGACAGCTTTTCCAGGGCAAACTCCGCTAGTTGCGGCCATAAATCGAGTTTGGCTGCCCAGAAGTCCAGCGGATCTTCAACGGTTGTTGGCAAGCCACCACCTGCTGGTTCAGGTCCTGCTCCATGTCCACCTGCTGTTGATGAGTAGCTTCACTATGCGGCTGAAGGAAGCTACTCATCAGCGACTGTAGACTCAGGCTGCTGCTGATTGAGCCGGTACTGCTCCTGCCACCCCTCTCCTCCCCAGCAGCTGTGGCAGTGAAAGGTGAGCGCAGAGGGCCCCCCGAATCAGACCTGCGAGTTGATGGACCGAGGGGCCGATAGGCATCGGCAAACCGACTACGTAGAAGCTGCCTGAAGTAGGTCAGTTTGTCCTCCCTCTCAGTTAGTGTAAAAAAGGCCCCCATTCTGGGCCGGTAGCGAGGGTCAAATAAGGTGGAGATCCAGAAGTCATTGCGCTGACGAATTTTTGACAATTCGGGGGTGACTACGCAAGCAACTCAGCATGCATCGTGCCATTTGTGACAGTGACTCGCTGGAACTACCTGCCTCCATCTCCACTGCATACTGCCACGGTGTGTCTGGGTCCTCTGTCTCGCCTCCCTCGTAATAACCCTCCAGCTCCTCTGGCTGCTTCTGCTCCTCCTCTCCTGTCCAATGACCAGAAACACCGGCCATCTCATCCACCGTTAACTGTGCTCCGCTCTGCCCCTCATCATCTTCCTCCAGTTCACCCCCCCCCACAGGACTCAGTCTCCATTGCGTGACCAGCCATGTTTTCAATCATTTTTTGGAGTAAATGTAGGAGTCGAATTACGTTGTTCATGGCGTAAATCGAGCGACTAACAAAAAATGTGGCTTCCTCAAAGGGCCTCAGCAAACGGCAGGTGTCACGTATGAGCTGCCACTCGTTCACATTGAAGTTACACAGGGGAGTACTCCTATCTGCTTGTATCATCAAAAAATCTGTGATGGCTTTTCTTTGTTCGTATAGTCTGTCCAACATATGGAGGGTGGAATTCCAACGTGTGGCAACGTCACAAATGAGACTATATTGTGGGATACCGTTCTGACGCTGCAGCTCAAGCAAAGTGTGCTTGGCGGTGTACGAGTGGCTGAAGTGCATGCACATTGTCAGGACGTCTTGCAAATGGGGTGAAGACTTGATGAACTTCTTGACAACCAGATTCAACACGTGTGCCACGCAGGGCGAATGGTTCACACTTCCTTGTCGCAGCGCGGCCACAATGTTCTTCCCATTGTTGGTCACCATGGTTCCCATTTCCAGATTTTGTGGAGTAAGCCATACTCAGATTTCTTCCCCAATGAACTTTAGCAGTTCCTCCCCTATGTGACTACGTTCGCCAAGGCAAACCATGTGAAGGACGGCTTGACACCGCTGTGCCCTACACACGTGGTACGATGAAGGGCCACCAAGATTTGGACGTGCAGTGGAGGCCGAGGACACAGGGGAGGAGGAGGAGGAGGCCAACTGCCTGGGAGCGAGAGCGTGGAGGAGGAAGCGGTGTGACCTGTCCAAGTTGCTGTTGTGGCTGTGCAGGAACAACATTTACCCAGTGGGCCGTAAAAGACATGTATTGTCCCTGCCCATAGTTACAGCTCCACACGTCGGCGCTGCTGTGCACTTTTGAACACACCGACAGGCTCAAGGACTGGCCCACCTTCTCTTGTACAAACATATGCAGGGCTGGTACTGCCTTCTTCGCAAAGAAATGACGGCTTGGGACTCTCCACCTAGGCTCAGCACAGGCCATCAATTCCCTGAAAGCTGCAGAGTCCACCAGTTGGAAAGTGAGGGACTGTAACATCAGCAACTTGGACAGGAGCACATCCAACTTCTGCGCCGTTGGATGAGTGGGCGCATACTGTTGTCTCTTGGACATGGCTTCGCCGATCGATTGTTGGCGGAATGGCTGACTACGAGCGGAAGAAGCAGGAGCGCAAGAAGGATGGTTTGACACAATGCTCCCTTCGGCTGAGGTGGTGGAGCCTTGGCTGGATGACGGAGGCAGCAGATGGCCACTGGGTGATGCAGCAGGCTGGACCACTACCTCGGAGCCACAGTTATCCCAGGCCGCTTTATGGTGGCGAATCATGTGTTGACGCAGGGCCGTGGTGCGGAGATTGGGACCCTGGCCATGATTCCCTTTCTGCCGACAGATTTTTCATGTGACTACGCTAAGGTCCTCCGGATTCTTTATGAAGAACAACCACACCGCAGAGTAGCTGATTTTCCCACCCGCAGTTCGCACTATTTCACTGCTATTGGCGCCGTCTCCAGGAATCCTGTTCCACTACCTCCCTGAATGGTAGCTTGCCGCAAAGCAGGTGGTCTCCCCCTGGCACGTTTGGCTCCTAAATTTTCACTACTGCCACCACCACGCTGATTGCCAACCGTGCTACCGCCTTGCTGCCTCATAGACAAAGAGCAAATCTCTTCTCCTGATGATGATGAAGCCGCTGCTTCTGCACCCGGCTCTCAATTGCGATCGGCTTCATCATCATCAAAAGATGTGTGCACGTCACTGATGTCCTCCTCGTGTTCCACAACAGTGTCTGCCTCAGGACCCTGAACAATTGAAACACCGTCTCCCACGTCACTCTCCGCATCAATACTTGCCTGCCTTGCGGAGCAAGGGACGCATGTCTCCTCACATTCTTAGCTGCCCATTAGCTGCTTACTGTCCTCTATTACATCGTCCTCACTAAATAGTGGAGCTGAACCCAAAGCATGAGATAATTCTTTGGGAGAGGGAACAGCATAGGTCAAAGGCAATGGGATTACGGGGACTGCTCCCGGGCCATGCCAACTGAAGGTTGTGTCTGAGGAACCCACTGACTCTTGACTGGGGTTGTCAGATGTCGCTTGTAATGATGGGGATGAGTGTGCAAACCAATTGACGAGGAGAGATGGGTCGACGACACGACCGCTGGCTGATAACGGGAGCTCAGGCCTATTGCTGCGACTCCTGCTGCCACTCGCCCCAAGTCTGCTGCCAGCTCTGCCTGACGTATGTAGGCCTCTGCCCCTTCTCTGTGCACGTCCTGGCACTTCCCTGCCTGACATACTTAGTGCGTTTATGAGGGTATAGAACAGCAGCAGGCGATTACTTACGGCTGTCCTTTCAAAGTATATAGGCCCTAGACAGAATAACAGTTACTAAATAGTACACTCCTTTGTTGTATGTATGCCCTTTGCAATGATGAGCGCACTGGTATGCGTATTTCTACGCAGAAAAAACACTTTTTTTCTTTTTAATTACACCAGCCAGTGTATACTAATGTGTGGAATAGCACTGAATTTAGCACAGAGACAGAATAACAGGTACTAAATAGTACACTACTTGGTTGTATGTATGCCCTTTGCAATGATGAGCGCACTGTTAAGCGTATTTATACGCAGAAAAAAACTCTTTTTTTGTTGTATACACCAGCCGGTGTATACTAATGTGTGGAATAGCACTGAATTTAGCACTGAGACAGAAATACAGGTACTAAATAGTACGCTACTTGGTTGTATGTATGCCCTTTGCAATGATGAGCGCACTTTACGCAGGAAAAACTTTTTTTTTTTCTTTAATACACCGGCAGGTGTATAACGAGTGGTATAACACTGAATTTAGCACAGAGACAGAAAAAAAGGTAGTATATGGTACGCTATTTGCTTGTACGTAGGCCGTTTGCAATGATAAGGCCACTGTTAAGCGTATTTGTACTCAGGAAAAAACTTTTTTTCTTTAATACATCGGAAGGTGTATATTGTGTGGTATAACACTGAATTTAGCACAGAGACAGAGTAACAGGTGAAAAATGGTAAAAAGGCACTAAAGTCCACACTAATATGACTTATTTCTGAACAGCAGCAGAACCCAACAGTGCAGCACCACCAAAAAAAAATCCAGGGATTAAACCCTAAATTTCACTCTGTCACATAATTCTGAGCAGCAGAAGATTTGTGAAGCAAATAAAAATAAATTTGGGCTGAAAAATTAGGAGATAAGATGCTTCAGAAATTTCAGGCAGCTTGGAGATCTGTATGAGGCCACTGACAGCTATCTGCCCCTCTCTGCTGCAATGCTCAATAACATGAATAGGAGGCTTAGCAATCAATGATCCTTCTCAGTGTAACAGCACAGCACTCTGCACTCCTGTCTTTCCCTAATGCTGATGTGACTAGCAGTTGCAGTGTAATGCTGTGGTATGAGCTATTCACACACACGCAGTCCCGTCCTCTCCATTTGAGGGCATAGATGAAATGAAGTGAGGCAAGATGGCCGCCGATTATATAGGGGCTGTGACATCACAGGGTTCAGTGAACACTGATAGGCTGCATCTCACATGTGGTTCAGGGTCAGCCCGCCTACCTTCATTCCCGCCGCTGTTTCCCGCCCTCCCATAATCCCATGTACTCACATATGGATCCGCCATCTTAGGTCTCCAATAGCCTGGAACGCTGTAAAATGGAGTTTAATGAAGCCATTCGTGTGATAGAATCGCGGCGATATTCGTATTCGTTGCAAATCAAATTTTTCATGAAATTCGTAACGAATTCGGGTTCGTCAACTTCGATTCGCTCATCTCTAATATCTACCATAAGAACTCTAAGGACTCTTAGTCTATGTTCACACGGCAAAATTTCTGCATGGAATTCTACATGAAAATTCTGCAGTAAATTCCACAGAAATTAATTGCTCATTCACTTCAATGGAATTGCTGCAGCGAAAATTCTGCTGTGTGAATGGGACAGCGGAAGTATACTGGCTAATAATGTATGCAGAATTTTCATACGAAATTCTATGTAGAAATTCTGGCGTGTGAATTTTGCTTAATTTTGCTTCTGCTACAGTTAAATATCGATCCATATTGGATACAGACATCTAGTCTATTTCTGACAAGATGCATAGGTGAACATTGTTTCTCTTTTTATGAGGAATATTTGAGTCTGCTTTTGCAGTATTTGCAAATATTTGCATTTTTTTTCCATTGCCATCTAGTGTGCTGTATGGTTTATTTTAGTATTTTTTTTTTTAATATGACATTCTATTTTATTTATATTAGTATAGCACCGACAAAGGCCCTGTGGTATCAGACATTTGTTGAGTATATGCAGAGTTCTGGCACTGTAATCTTTCTGCTGCATTGCTATCCAGTACACAATAGAGGCGAGGAGTTGGCTCACCCAGCTCCCCTGCCTCCTCCATATTCTCCATATGCCCCACCCCTTTATTATGCTAATTAAAGCTGCGGGTGAGCTCACAGAGTGGTTATCTGCAACATTAATCAGCATATTAAAGGGGTACTCCATTGCTAGACATCTTATCAGGGGATAAGATGTCTGATCACAGGGATCTGGCCAATGCACCCCCCCCCCCTCCCCCGTGCGATCTCCATGCAGACACATGGTGTTCTGAACATTATGTTCGGCCAGACTCCTGTGGTCAGACATCTTATTCCCTATCTAGATTTTAGGGGTCTTTTTTTCCTTTTACCTCTTGTGAAAATAAAAAGTATGGGGCCACACCACACCAGTAAAAAACCTCCAGCTGTTGCAAAACTACAACTCCCAGCATGCACAGACAGAGCGTGCATGTTGGGACTTGTACTTTTATAACAGCTGGAGGCACACTGGTTGGAAAACCTTCAGTTAGGTTCTGTTACCTAACTCAGTATTTTCCAACCAGTGTGCCTCCAGCTGTTGCAAAACTACAACTCCCAGCATGTACTGATAGCCAAAGGGCATTCTGGGAGATGTAGTGATGCAACAGATGGAGGTACACAACTACAACTCCCAGCATGCTGAGACAGCTGTTTGCTGTTTGGGCATGCTGGGATTTGCAGTTTTTAAACATCTGGAGGGCTACAGTTTAGAGACCACTACACAGTGATCTCCAAACTGTGGCCCTCCAGATGTTGCAAAACTACAAATCCCAGCATGCTCAGACAGAAAACTGCTGTGTGGGCATGCTGGGAGTTGTAGTTTTGCAAGATCTGGAGGGCCACAGTTTAGAGACCCCCTGCACAGTGATCTCAAAACTGTAGCCCTCTAAATCTTGCAAAACTACAAATTTCAGCTTGCCCAAATGGCTGTCTGGGCATGCTGTGGGTTGTAGTTTTGCAACAACTGGAGGTCTACAGTTTAGAGACCACTGTATAGTGGTCTTCAAACTTTAGCCCCCCAGATGTTGCTAGGCAACTACTCACAGGCTCCTATAGTCTTCACCAGGGAGCCGCACGTCATCGCTGCCCGCCGCCGCCGATCATGCTACAGTTCCCCCGTTCTGCCTTGATAACCTTCGGTGGGCAGAACGGGGGAACCGAACTTTAACCCCCCCCGCGCCCCCGATCTGCCCCCCCCTAGAATCAACGAAAATTGACCATCTGAATTGACCGGCGAATTTCAGCAATCACCGACATGGGGGGGGGGGGGCATATGCACGGGATGCCGGCTGATAGATATCAGCAGCCATCCCAGTCCGGTCCCTGACCTGCTAGTGGCGGGGACCGAAATTCCCACGAACATACCCATACGCCCTACGTCCTTAAGGACTTAGGATGCAGGGCGTATGCATACGCCCTGCGTCCTGAAGAGGTAAAAGGGGTACTCCACCCCTAGACATCTTATCCCCTATCCAAAGGATAGGGTATAAGATGCCTGATCGCTGGGGTCCTGCCGCTGGGGATCCCCTGATCTCTCCTGCAACACCTCTTTTCTTCAGCTGCACAGAGCGAAGATCGCTCCGTGGCTGATGACGGGCGATACATGGGGCGAAGTTTTGTGACATCACGCCTCCGCCCCCTCATCACGCCTCTATGGTATGTTGGAGGACCTTTGGAGGTCCTTGGGTCACGTGTTACCCACAAGCCTTTGTAATGGTGATTGACATCAGTATGGACCAATTAGCACTAGTCCAGCCCCTGCCCATATAAGGGAGCTGTAGCCAATTATCGCTCTCTTGGGTTGCTGCTCTCGTGGATGCCGGACTAGCAGGACGGATCTGCGCAACTTTCAAAGACACGCTAGGCCTGAAAACCTACCAGCCTCAGCTGAACTAACACCGTGAGTTCTAATCTAAACCCCGCTAAAGTTAGCGTGACTACTGGACCTCAACTAAATCCCCTAAATCCAGTGGAACAGGGCACAATACTTAAAGACTCTAAATTGCTAAATTCCCAACCTTTGTCAATCTCCAATGTAAGCAGTTGTATGCATAGAGACTGTTCTGTTATTGAAGCTTGCAGAAAATCTTCAGTAAAAGTTAATCCTGTTTCAGAAAACTCTCCGGTTGTGGACAATCTATTATTATCTACCTCCCTATCGCTCTTGGGAAGGGTGGCGGTAGGACAAGCATTACTGAGGAGCCCACACCCTGGCGTCACGAATAGCAAGGGTTAACAAACACCCTTTAATCACTGCACAGCTACACTCCCCATACCCTACATCCCCCAGGCTATCACAGTATGATGGCCACCACACCTTCTGCCATAGACTTGCATTGAGGGGGCATGGCGTGATGTCACGTGGGGGCGGGGCCGTGACATCACGATACTCTGTCCCCTGTATCACCCGTCATCAGCTACGGAGTGATCTTCGCAGCTGAAGAACAGGGATGCTGCAGGAGAGATCGTGGGGGTCCCCAGTGGTGGGACCCCCACCATCAGATGTCTAGGGGTGGAGTACCCCATTAAGTAAGTGACCCCTCTTTGTAAAGCTGTTTACACACACTATAACCCGGTATGTTGGGTTTAGTGTGGGTGAACAGGGCAAGATTTTCCAAGTAAGTAGAATAAGTTGCACAGTATTTGACATTTTCTAGCACATTCCTCACCTTTCATTCAACCCATTGTGCCCTAAATAATGCCCCATAGGTGCCCTGAATAGTATTAATGAGTAGGTAATTGTGTTGGGGGGAAGGGTAAGGGCATGATGTAGTGCTGGTCAGGTAGTTCTCCCCCATTAGTTAGAAGCTCCCAGTAGGTAGGTGATTGTGCCCCTATTAGGAAGAGACTCTTAGTAGGTAGCTAGGTAATTCCCCCATAGAAGCCCCCAGCAGGGGGGTAGGTAGGGAATCCCCCCCTATAAGTTAGAAGCCCCCAGTATGTATGCAGGCAGGTAATCTCCCCAATTAGGTAGAAGCTCCCAGAATGTAAGTAGGTAGGTAATCCTTCCTTCACTCCCCCCCCCCCTCCCAATTAGACAGAAGCCTCCATTATATAGGTAGGTAATTCCCCTATCCCCCAAGAAGCTAAAAGTCCCTAGTATGTAGGTAAGTAATCAGCCCTTCATTACCCATTGTGTCATTTCATATACACCCCCCCCCCTTAATCCCCCTTGTGCCATTTTAATCGGGTTAATTGTCACATACTCCTTCCCATGTATACATCAAATATACACAGGATTATACACTTCGGCAAGAGCGGCACTTTAGAGACCTTTACACACAGTCAAATAAACTTCAGGGATAACAATCTGTCCAGTTAGGAAGCATAGGCTCCAATCTTTATCATACTCGCAAGAGAAGGTTTGCCGAGTCTCCCAGCTTTAAAGGGGTAATCCACTGGAAAATATATATTTTTTAAATTAACTGGTGCCAGAAAGTTAAACAGATTTGTAAATTACGTCTATTTAAAGAGTACCAATCATAAAAAAACAGTTTTTATATGTCCGACGCCAGCACTGCTGTTCACAGGATCCCCTTCAGCAACCTTGCAAACTATCTTTTAAGAAGTCTGCATTGTACGTTAGGACTAGTGTTGCTCGCGAATATTCGCAATTCGAATATTATTCGCGAATATCGCATATTCGCGAATTCGCGAATTTCGCGAATATAGCGCTATATATTCGTAATTACGAATATTCGTTTTTTATTTATTTTTTTCTTTACAGTACACATCACAGTGATCACCCCTCTCTGCTTCCAGCTTGTGTGGTGTAAAGAAGGCTGTAATACTACTGTGTGAGACTGGCGTGCGAAAATTCGCATATACGAAAATTAACATATGCTAATTTTCGCATATGCGAATTTTCACATGTGTTAATTTTCGCATACGCGTATTTCCGCATGTGCGAAAATAAAACGGGAATATAACGAATATGCGAATATTCGCGAATATATGACGAATATTCGTCCATATATTCGCGAATATTCGCGAATTCGAATATGGCCTATGCCGCTCAACACTAGTTAGGACCTGAGGAAGGCACTTTGTATGTGTCGAAATGCGTTGTCCGTTCTTCCAAATATACTAGTTTGTCCTGTGCTGGCCTGAGTCTATCCATTCTGTTACTTACGTGAGCAGCGCCTCCCAAGACCAGCTTTTATTTTTTCCAGTTGCCTATTGTAAGACATATAATTCCCCTTACCCCTCAACACCGAAAAAGACTAAATCCACAGTAAGAAAAAAAAATTTAAACAAAATATAGCATTTCTACAGCAGAGCTTGCATGCTTCAGATCATTAAAGCATTTGAAAAAAAAAAAAAAAATTACATGTATTATACTGTAATAAAAATATACTACCCTTAGGTGTACACAGCTACCATGCAGAACTATATCGGTCTCATTTATCAAAACTATATCAAAGAAAAATCTGTTTTCCAAAAATGAAAGCTGAGCTCGGGTTAGTTTACACCACTTTGTGCCATATGTCTCCACATTTACATTCGGATCTTGCAGACATATTTCACTCTTTTCCATCTAACCCTTCTTCTCGCGGACCAACAGTCAGTTGGGCGTTCAAAAGTCACTGCAATGTGTCACTTCTAAAGTGAGTGCCAGGGCCTCCATTTGGAACAATGATGGTGGCACCAGCTCTGGGACACCCATCTCTGATGTGTGTTCTGGATTTCTAGAATACTTGAACTCCCTAAATATACATGATTTTAGATCAATGTATAAAATAAGCATTGAGCAGAGAAATTTCATTTATTATATATATTTACTACACTATCTTATCAACAGAATTTACTTGGGATGGTTCTGGCTGCATTTTACATATATGTTATATACTAAGGGAATATCCACATCTTTGTGCTGTCTCATAGACTGCAATGCATTTGTGTGGGGAGTCCGCAGAATGAATAGAAATGTCCTTCCTTTCTGCGGACACCGAAATGTTAATGTCCGCACCAGATGGTTCCGGCACGGTAATTCCGCTATGTGAACAGTGCAGCAGAATCCCATTGAAATCAATTTAATTCTGCACAGAGATTCAGCAGCAGCAGAGTCCCATTGATTTCTATGGGATTCTGCTGCACTGTTCACATAGCGGAAATTCCATCTTATGAACATAGCCTAATAAGGCCTTAGGTCTCATTTAGTCTTTGTATATTATAACAGAGAAATATTTTAAAAAAAACACTACAGTATTAAATATGTGATTCCTATTTTCCATTGAAGACCTGATATGTCTCTTTTCTACGTGCCAAACATGATCCATGTTTAATAGGTGAAGCTTTTTGTTTCCAATCACGAAGCTTTGGACCATCTGCACCCTGGTTTCCCTTCCAAGCTTGTCAGAAATACCCTGGGCTGGCACTAGAATGCATTACATTTAATCACCGCTATTGCACAAATTACAGTAGACAAGTGTGTGCGTAAATAACAGGGAATAGAATAAAATATAGTTATAGAAATTGAAAATAGCATTTATTACAGTCAACAGACGGTTTAGTCAATAGAGAAACTGCAGTAGCTTATAATACATTATTGGTTTTACAACGTTTTTTGTGGTAAAAAGTCACAAATTTTTGAGCAGTGGGTGAAAAAAATCTAAAAAAGTCGCAATGCATTAATACTCTTGTGGCATGGTCAACTTTTTGCAGCGCTCAGGGATTTATCACCTGGGACTTTTTAGAAATTGTCACAGATTTTTGCACAAACATTTCCAAAAAGTCAAGAACTGTGTACCTGCACAAAATGTATCCTCTGTCCTGTGACCATTTAATACATTTGGCGCACCTTCACATTAGCAGCACGTGAAATAAAGGTGTACAAAAATTGTTTACCTACAATAATAACCCCCCCCCCCCTAGCTGTTTATATTTAAGGGGATAAACAAAAACAGTGCCACATCTATCATGTGGTACTGCATACTACTACCACACTAGACACCGCACTAGGGCAGTAGCAGGGCCGTTTGAAGGAATTTGGGGGCCCCAAGCAAAATGGACATGGAGGCCCCCTCCCTTGATGTTCACGCACGTCACGCTCTAGGGCCGGCGTCAGGACGTAGTAACGCCGGCCATTGAATGCTGGGAGCGCGACGTAAGCGAACGTCTATACAAGGCCCCCACATTGGGGGCGGCACAGTTCCCCTACATTAGGTGCGGCACAGTTCCCCCACATTAGGTGCGGCACAGTTCCCCCCACATTAGGTGCAGCAGAGTTCCCCCCACATTAGGTGAAGCAGAGTTCTCCCCACATTAAGCTAGCAGTGTTCCCCCACATTAGGTGCAGTATAGTTGCCCCACATTAGGCAGTATAGTTCCCCACATTAGGTGCAGTATAGTTCCCCACATTAGGTGCAGTATAGTTCCCCACATTAGGTGCAGTATAGTTCCCCCACATTAGGCAGTATAGTTCCCCACATTAGGTGCAGTATAGTTCCCCACATTAGGTGCAGTATAGTTCCCCACATTAGGTGCAGTATAGTTCCCCCACATTAGGCTGTAGTTCCCCCACATTAGGTGCAGTATAGTTCTCCACATTAGGAGCAGTATAGTTCCCCCACATTAGGTGCAGTATAGTCCCCCACATTATGTGCAGTATAGTTCTCCCCACATTAGGTGCAGTACAGTTCCCCCACATTAGGTGCAGTATAGCTCTCCCCACATTAGGTGCAGTATAGTTTCCCACATTAGGTGCAGTATAGTTCTCCCCAAATTAGGTGCAGTATAGTTCTCCCCACATTAGGTGCAGTATAGTTCTCCCCACATTAGGTGCAGTATAGTTCTCCCCACATTAGATGCAGTATAGTTCTCCACATTAGTATAGTCCCCCACATTAGGTGCAGTATAGTTCTCCACATTAGGTGCAGTATAGTTCTATACAGTAGGTCGGCAGTATAGTTTACCCCAAATTAGGTCGGCAGTATAGTTCTCCACATTAGGTTGGCAGTATAGTTTACCCCACATTAGTTGCAGTATGGTTATCTACATTAGGTGCAGTATATTTCTCCACATTAGGTTGGCAGTATAGTTTACCCAACATTAGGTGCTGTATAGTCCCCCCACATTAGGTGTAGTATGTTCCCCCACAGACATACAGCCTCCAGCCATACAGTGTATGGCTGGAGGCTGTATGTCTGTTTTCTGCCCTATTTCAGTGTTCTGACAACTGCTCCTTTTGTCCGGCCCCCATAGCAGTAGGTCCCGGGACTGGAGGAGCAGTGGTCGGAGCACTGAAGCTGATGTGCCGCTGGTCACTTACCATGCTGGCCAGCGCATGTCCTTTTCGCTGCTCTGCTCCTCCGCGTTGCTTTCCAATGGGTGCACGTTTCCCCCCCCCCCCCGGATCTGCCACTGCATGCAT